>NC_142513.1:12195000-12820000 GCF_057876585.1 Rhinolophus sinicus
TTATGTTCCCTGCTCTCCTGACACCCTCGCAGCTTCTCTTTTAATGCCACAATGAGGGATTGGATTGGATCTCCAAGGCCTGAGGACACCATGGTAGTACTGAAGTGCTGGGTGGAGAGCAAGGGCATCTGAATCCATGTCCTTCTTCTGAGTAAACGTGGCAAGTCATTCATCTCTCTGGGCTTTGGTTTTCACAATTTCAAAAGAGTTTTGTTGGATTCAGTGAACTGAGACATTGAAATCTGTGCCTGTGACTGACTGTCCCCAACTTAAGGATGATTTCTGGTCTCCTTACTCAACCCCGACCTCTCACTTGCTTTTTCCTGAAAAAAAAAAAAAAGAATCCCTGGCCCCTAATATTTGGTGTCATTTGAGGTGGGGTGAGGAGCTGAGAGACTTACTTTTTAGGAAGACAATATTTTTCACAGAGATATTTGTGTTTAAAGTTGTTTCTGTTGCCTGAACAGCCAGAGAATATGAAGGGTTCACACAAAAATGTCAAGGTGTTGTAGTAGAATCTGGTCAAAAATAACTCACAGGCGCCGTACAGTGGAGGATAGTTACAGATCTCTGTGCATGAGAATTCCACAGTCAGGTTTTCTTTTCTACTACCCCGTGGGCATTCTTTTCCTCACAGATTCAGACCTACTAATGCTCCTCAGCCCGTGTAAATCTACCTGATCCCTGGGAGAGTTCCCCAAGCATCAGTTTCACTGTCTATGTGATATGGGGCAATGATTCTAGACTATCACCTGGGTCCATGACTCAGGTAAACAGTTGGAGAAGCACAACAAGGTAGCTGTACCACCTTAGATATGAAAGCAAGAAAGACCCGAGGCTTCCTCCATCCATCCCAGTATTCCTTCTTCATATTAAGTAGATCCCATTTCCTGACTCTCCACATGCTTCCCCATGTCACTGGGAGTGACATCTCATCTGCTCCCCCAAGGACACCGCTCAGAGCCCTTACTTTCATCTCTACAGAGTCTTTGCAAGCATACAAGCTAAAAGGGGCTTTGACACTCTACACCTAATCCTGAAGGATAGGCTTAAAATGCCTCATCTGGCAGAAGATCTTCTTTTCCCCCATCAGTCTGTGTCCTCTCCCACCCAACTCCCCCACCCTTTGGGTTACTGACTCAGACTCACCTGGTCTTACTAGACCATGGAGGTAGGTGGTTAGAGCAGGAGCAGTGACGACGATATTGGAGGGAAAGAAGGAGTAATGTCAGTCTTCTTGAAGTCCAGTACAGCCCTTATCCATAACTGGGAATTTGCCCCATTTACCCTAAGTATTTCATACATGTCCATTATCATTTGAGTCAAGCAAATTAATTTTAAAAAGTAGAATGGGAGTTTCTTAAGCATGGGAATGATGGCCTCTGTTTCTCTGTATCCATGGAATGTAACACAGTAGTCCTGTACATATGTGTTAAATAGAGTTGAAACTCATCTAATACACACACACACACACACACACACACACACACACACACACACACACACACAAGTCCACACCAGCAAAGGAATTTTCTGACACTCCTGACATCAATCCAATTTTTATAATCCCTACGGCTCTAACACTGAAATCCCTTGGGAAAAAACTCAAGTCAGTTCTACTTTCTGTCTTCCTCCTTCTCCAATCCATGGATAGAACTCGATGAAACTCCTAGAATCAGATGCTCTACAACCATACGGCTTGAGGTAAAAGGAGAACTTGATTCCTTCTTATTGGCATCAACACCAGCCAGGCTGCCTGGACAGTCTCCTTTCCACGGTGCCCTCCTGGGTTGCCCTTTCTATTGTGCCTTACCTCCAAGATGTCCACTTTCGCACAATTGTTGTTTGATCTTTAGAGGGACCAGGAAACCTGAAAGTGTACGAAGGGGCATGGAAAAGATGAGGAGCAACAGAAAAAAGTAGATCAATTCTGGCTTCATGGTGTTGCAGATATAAGATACGAGAGTCCTGGACTGGGCTGAAATTATATCTTGGGGACAGAGCTCCTTTTCTTGGGAGGAGTTGAACTCATATCTCCGATTTCATCTCCCCAGGGCCCAAGCCTGGGCAGGGTTCTGGTGCATCCAGAATCAGCCCAGGGAGTAGGACAGAATGTGCTTGGGTACCCAGCCATGTAGCTTGCAAGGTCATAGTTCATCAGAGCTCTACCGCTGAACCTCAGCCTCCACCTCCCCCACAACTAGGGATCACGGCTCAGGGCATCAGCATCTCTATAATGAACAGTTAGTCGTTAAATAACCTGTCAGTGCTTTAACATACAAATGAAAAATTTGAAAGTAAGTTAATGTAGCCTTGAACCTAAGAAACTGGAACAAAACCAGCCAAAGAAATATAAAGAAAGAAGATATTGATGAACATAGTAGTTGAACTTAATGAATTAGAGAAACACGAAGATTGCTAAATAAAATTAGAAGTTTGTACTTTAAAAACACCGTTAAAATAGATAAAACTTTAGCAAGAATGGCCAAGAAAAACAGAGAAGAAACAAACATTTTCAATAATAAGGATGTGGAAAGGATAGAACTCAGACATGGAAAAGAAAAATTTGTTAGGAGATAATTGGTAAAACTATAAAAATAATCTCCATAAAATGAAATTATTCAGACTAACTCAATATACAACAGAATGCCTGAGTTCATTAATATACATGCATGGAATTTAAATAAATGCTGATTTTACTAGTGAGATGATTTTTTAAAAAAATTTTTATTGGAGAATATTGGGGAACAGTGTGTTTTTCCAGGACGAATCAGCTCCACATTAAGTCGTTTTCAATTTAATTGTGGAAAGCGCAGCTCAGCTTTAAGTCAAGTTGTGTGTTTTTTTTTCCAGTCTGGTTGCAGCTCAGCTCCAAATCAAGTCATTCTTTTTCAATATAGTTGTGGAGGGCGCAGCTCACTGCCGTTGTGGGAATCAAACCAGTGACCTTGGTGTTATGAGCACTGCGCTCTAACCACTGAGCAAACCCGCCGCCCTGGTGAGATGATTATACTGATAAGCTCTCTCAAACATTCATTGACAATTACCGTATTTTGTTGTGTATAATGGGCTCCCATGTACAATGTGCACCCACAGATTTGAGCCAAACTTTCAGAGAAAAAAATCATTCATTTAAATTTTTTAATTCAAATTTTTATTTGTTTACATTTAGGTACTTGTTTTTTGTATTATAACAGGATTTTAGCATTTGTTTTTTAACATATTATGGTACAAGAAATTTTATGTAACAAATAATTACAAAACACAAGAACAGATACAAGGTACAAGAAATTTTATGTACCAGTAACAAATTTATGATATTTACCCATCATAGAAGGCCAAGAACTCTTCATTGTTGCAAGTTCATTGTAAGTTCAACAAAACCTATGATTGTATTCCAGGGTATTATTTTGCATATTGCTATTGTTATTGATTTCTAGAGGTATTGATTTTTAGAGTTACATTTTTAATTCATAAACATAAATAAAAGAATTAAAAACATTTATATAGATATGGAATTAGTACTACCCATGTATAACGTGAATTCTTCCTTTTCCCTCACAAATTTGGGCCAAAAAGTGTGTATTGTACACGGCAAAATATGGTATCTTCTGAATCTATTGTTCTTTGGCAGACTGCCACTCAAAGTATGCAGATGGACCCATATCAGGGAAAGATTGGGAGAAGGCAATTTTGCTTTTTCCCTCTGCACTAAGGCCGGGGGCAGTCACAATGAGTGCTTGCACACTCATTAACAACTGCTTCTTTGTTTGCTATAGTCTTCTGGTCTTGTGGATGCAAGCCTAATTAGCTTTCAGAGCTGGGTGTTTTGGGGGCTTATTCCTCAGGTGGGAGTCTTAAAAGTTGGGGCACTAAATTTGGGTTCCTAACACTTTGCTCCTCAGGGAGAAGCTGAGAGTTGGAGTTCCTTCCTGATTGTATGGCATTTGTGCTGGGGGGTTAGGTTTATGATGAGAGTGTGTCTCAGGCTTTCCTACTTGTTTCAATATGGGTATTTTCTCATTCTCCTGATATGTAGGAATCACTCATCTAGTTTCCGGATTTCTTACAGAGGTAATTGTTCTATGTGTAGCTGTACATTCCATATGTCCATGGGAAGAAGGGAGTTTAGGAACCTCCTATGTTGCCTCCACCCCCTCCACCCTCACTTTGGAAGGACAGGTTTGTCAGATGTAGGAGTTTTAGTTGACAGGTTATTTTTTCCTAGCATTTTGACTATATTGGCTCACTGCCTACTTAGGGCTTCTAAAGTTTCTGATGAGGTACCTGCTGTCAACGTATTGAAGATCACTTGTATGTGATGTGTCACTCTCTCTTGGTGCATTTATGTGGACTAGTCAGATTAGTCTAGTCTTTGATTTCAGAGTCCATAGCATGTCTCCCGCAGCTGATTGGATTCAAGAATGATTTGCAGTTCTAGGATTGTCACCAAAGTGGAAATATACCAGAATTAGAGCTTTACTTGTTCAGAGTAAACTGTCTTGATGAGAGTCTGATCTTTTATTTTTAAAGATTTTATTGGGGAAGGGGAACGGGACTTTATTGGGGAACAGTGTGTACTTCCAGGACTTTTTCCAAGTCAAGGTGTTGTCCTTTCAGTCTTAGTTGTGGAGGGCACAGCTCAGCTCCAGGTCCAGTTGCCATTGTTAGTTGCAGGGGGCGCTGCCCACCATCCCTTGCGGGAGTCGAGGAGTCCAACTGGCAACCTTGTGGTTGAGAGCCCACTGGCCCATGTGAGAATCGAACTGGCAACCTTCGGAGTTAGGAGCACGGAGCTCTAACCGCCTGAGCCACCGGGCCGGCTTGAGAGTCTGATCTTGAAGTAATCAGAATTTTTGCAGAAAATTGTCTCAATTTAGGGGACTGGTTTTCTTCTTAAGACTGCGCAGAGACCAGGCTTGCAGATCTAGTTACAGGGTCTCCCTGGTTTACAAGGCCTCTGATGATGGCCCTCGCCACCAGGATACAATTAGTCCAGGATGCAATTCACAGGTAAGGGATTGGACTTTGTCAATAAGAAGGACAGAGAAGGGATGCAGGGAAAGGATGCCTGAAAAAATTCAGAGACGAAATGATCCAGCTGAGTAGCTTATTGCTGGGAAGATCATGGCCATGCTGAATCTTGTAGCATATTCACAAGACTTGACCACCAGCATTTGGATGACCGTTCTTTTGGTGGTTGAAACAGAGTCACTGCACTGATGTTTTGGGTTCTTCTTTCAGAAGCACTGAGAATAGCCAAGTCAAATGTCAATGACTGAAGTACTAAAAAATGTCCATATAGAACTATACAAAAATTTGGATCAAGTCAGTGGGAGAGTTAAACTAATTGGGGCTCCTGGCTTGTGGGACATGAATCAGGAAACATCACAAAGAAAAATTTGTATGAGAGCAAGACCATTTCATGTGAGTGTGAGGTTTGCTGCTCGGTTTGATTTCAAGGAAAAAACAGGAGCACAGATTTGGTGCTTTGTGTCCACTAAGTAGCTCAACCTGAGAGGGGAGGTGATACAAACCTATACAGATTTGCTTGTCACATCTGAGAGTGTAAATATTGTATGTATATATGAGGAATGGTTCGGGAGAGAGAGGGGAGCTAATGAATAGGACCAGCTGATATTCCAACGCTGGATAAGGCAGGGGGGGAGATTTCAGAGAGGAAGGAGGGCTGACACAAAGGTTCTTTCATTTTAATGGTCATACAATTATTTCTCAGGAAAGACAAAACTAAAGTCAGGAAAACAGCAAACACATGGGAGTTTCAAGGAGTATGGAAATATTACAAAGATCATAAAATTTGTCTGAATTTTCTTACATCTGTATTCAGATGGTGTATTGAGTATCTCGAGCACCTCCCTTAGGCTTGTGGAACCTGTTTAAGTAAAAAAAACAACAAACCAAAACAAAACATAACAGATCTGTGTTAATAGGTTTTGCAAAGTCTCCATGGATTCATTAATCTCCATGGATTCATCTTTATCTCAAGGGAAACCCAGAGGATGCCATCTCTTTCCATGACGTAGTCATTGCCTACTATGTGCCAGGCACTGCAAAGATTCACTAAAAATATTAAATTAATAAAACAAAATGTCTACTTTTGAGTTACTCCTAAGGCCACTCTCTGTTTCACTCTCCTGGGAATCAGCCATACCATTGCCCTCTGGGTTTCCATGGACCTTCTTCTAGCTCCTATGACGGGAACGCTCAAGTGAGGGCTGGGAGCTAGCTTAGTTGTATAAAGTAACGTATTGCTACACAGAGTTCATGGGTCTGAGAGTACAGTGATTGGGTTTGGGTGACCTTGTACATGTAGGATGGTTAAGTCCTGGGTGATCATCAGATCTAGTTAGAAACCTTCCTATGCCATTTAATAATGTCACCTTGGGCCAGTTAGTTACCTCTGCTCGGTTTGGTTTCCTCATCTGCCACATGAAAATAATAATACACATCTACCTTAGGGTGATTTTAATGTTAAATTATACCAATATATGTAAACTGCTTGGCCTAGTGCCTGGCACATGGCAATTATCCAACAAAGGGTGGACTTTTGATTTCCTAACTGCAAAATGACAAACGATGCTGAGATCCAACCCAACTCTTAAGCCTTCCCATTCCCAAACCAGGTTTTATCTTGGGATCCCAGCACCTCTCCTTTCCCTCCCCCCAAGGACCAAGGACAAGACTGGATTCCTTACTTTTTTGTATTCTGCCACACAGGCTATTTGACACTCTATTTTAAGCTTGTAGTTGTTAAGGTTGCCGTCACAGCCAGAGAAGATAAAATGTTCACATCTTTTGGACGTTTTGTTGTAGAAATATCTAACGTGGACTTCGTAACAGCTGCCAGAATTCATTCCCATCTTGCAGGGATCTACATGAGAGGTGCCCATGGAGTTAGGGAGACTTAGTTAGGACTCAGCGGGAGAGCTTGTTTTCATGGGGCCCTTAAAAATTCCTCATGTTAGTCTGGAAATATTCCTATATTCAAAATCACTGAAGAACAGTGATTTTGTGCAAAGTCATGAGGTTCCTGTGGGGAGAGGGTTGTGAGCTGACAAAGGCCTTTGCAGCTGCAAGGTCATTCCCATGGGAAGCCTCGCCTCAGCAATGTTCCCAGAAAGTACAAGATAACACTAATGCAGTCACAGACATACAAACTGGCCAATACACAAAACAAAATGTTCTAATAATACCTGCTTGTTCTGCTAATACTTATTTGTATAGACAACTATTCTAAGACTGTATAAAAACTGTGTGTGAAATAAAGACTGCGTCACTGCTCCGCCATCCGTGGACGGTGGACCTCTCGATCCCAGCTTTCCTGTCTCTGTGTCTTTCCTCAGTCTCCTCACCCTTCCCCCTCAGGCTGAGCCCTCCTGGCCGCCCGGGCCATGGCAGTTCCCGTTTCACATCTTATGTTTTATTAAAGCACAGTCTCCTGCTTCTCCACACCTTCACCTTTCTCTCCTCTTAACTGCTCATGTGGGACGGACCTATGATTCAGAATGCTCATGTTCCAGTTTTCATATACTCACTATACTATCTACACCCCAAATTTCAGGTAACTGTGCCTGCTGCTGTCCTCGAAGGATTCATATCAAGATACATAACCTTGGGGATAATATTCTTTTGCTCTCATATCCTGTCATCTTTCTCCCTGTTGCCTTCTCAGAGAGGCATACCTTCTGCTTTTATGGATAAGAGTCACATAACAAAGTGACTAAAGCAGCGACAACAGGGTTGTATTGGCAACTGGGAGATTGTTATTTATTCTATTCAAGTGGCCAGTTTGGAATTTACTCCCTGGTAAAAGTAGCTATTTAGGCAGAGTTACATGCATAATCTTATTTCATACAAACACCCTCTGCAGCAGGCAATTTTTCTGATCTACACTTTACATAGGGGAAACTGAGACTAAGGGATGGTAAGTGATTGAGTGACTTGATGAAGGGCACACATTTGCTAAGTGGTGGGGCCAGAATTTGGGGTGTCTGGCTCACAGTGTAGACTGAGCCGCCTCCCCACACTCTGGAAGCACTGAGCCTGTACACATTTTCTGCGGATGAAAGCTTCATCACCTTTCACGTCTACGTTCTGAGCTCCTCTAAACAGGGATCATGTGTTCAAGTGTTCTCTGTGCCCAGAGCTCAGATATTGAAAATGCCTCAATTTGTTCAGTTGCAGTCCCCTTTTTCTCTCATCTCAATACATACTCTTGATTGTTCTAGAATCTTTGAAATTTACCATGAAACCCTTCATTCAAAATACTTGCAGTCTTTGGAACCCCTACGAAAGAGAGCCTCATCTGGAAAGGACTTATTTGCATCCTAGTTTCTTTTTTCTCATCAGACAACCACAAGACCCCTGGAGTAAGTTATACCCCGAGTCGAGGGACTAAGAGTCTCTGGGTATTGACACAAAAGGAGGAACTTCCTGGACCACCCGGATATCACATTTTTTGCCACACTTTCTCCCTCATCCATAATTGGTCTTTGAATGTATTTTCTCTTTCAAGTTCATACCTTTGAATTTTCCACACAGCTGTTCAGCAAGTCTAGAAACACCACCCATTAATGGGCTAGTCCGCAAGAAGAAGATGCAGAGCCCTAGCAGAACTCCCAGCTCAGCAGGCTTCATGGTGCAGCAAGCAGCAGGTAGGAGAGTCTTCTGATGTTATGTTTTGGGCTTGAACCTTGAGAGGGCCGAACCCACTTACCCCAAGGGCCAGGACGGGACATTACTAGGTGTTGAGTTGAACAGTGAATACTTGGGTACCCAGCCATGAAGCTGAAGGCCCCAGGCTGATTAGACCCCTCACAGTGAGTCCCATGTTGATGTGGAAACCATAGAAACTAAAGGACCAGAGCCTCTGTGTATGTGTAGCCATGGAGGGTAGAGCATCAGAGCAAAGAATTAAAAGAGAATTGCTTCTTTTCCTCTCTTTAACCTTCCACAAGAGTAAGAGACGGATCCTGGTGCAACAGAAAGAATGTACCAAACACAATAATCGTAATAATAGTAACTAACCCTTATAGTACTTCCTTCCTGCTCGGAACTATTTTAAGCCGTGTATATATATATATATATATATATCAGGGGTGCCAAAAAATGTATACACATGACTTGTATTCATCTTTTGTTATTGGTATATATTATTACAATTTTAATAGTTTTTGCCTTTTTAAAAATGTGTATACATTTTTTGGCACCCTCTGTACACACACACACACACACACACACACACACACACAATCCTTGAATTATCACATGCTCCCCATGGGTTAAGCACAGTTATTCTCATCATTTACACATGAAGAAGCTGAGGCTGAGGTTAAGTTATATGTACAAGGTCACACATCTATTATGTCCTGAAAACAAGATTTGAACTCACTACACTAGGAACTCATTACCTAGGACACAGAACACCTTAGCTCTGCTTTCTTGTAGGAGTTTTTAAATTTTGATTTTCACATTTATACCCTTAAACCATCTGAAGTTGACTGTTTTTGGTAAGATATGAAATAAAGGTTCAATTTCATTTTTTTCAACGGTTCCAGACCATTTATTAATGAGTTCCTCTTTTATCTAGTTATATGACAACTTCACTTATATATGTGGGATTATTATTTCTGAGCTCTTTATTTCACTCCATTGTATATTCTTCCTCCAAAACCATTTTTCACTCCCTTGAATTTTGAATTATCTTAGGATTTGGAATTTTCATATAAATTTTAGAGTCAGTTGTTAAGTTCTTCAAAAGACCCATCTTGGATATTGATTTGAATGCCTTGGATTTACAGATCAATTTGAGGAGTGACATTTTTACAATATTGTCTTTGGTATATAGTTTTTCATCTATATTGGTTTTCATTAAGATCTTCCAAGAAAGTTTTATGATATTTCTCATGCAGGTATTGCAATCTCATTATAAACAATTTTTTTTTTAAATTGGGGAATATTGAGGAACAGTGTGTTTCTCCAGGGCCCATCAGCTCCAAGTCAAGTCGCTGTCCTTCAATCTAGTGGAGGGCACAGCTCAGCTCCAAGTCCAGTCGCCGTTTTCAACCTCGTTGTTAAGAGCTCACCCTCTAACCAGCTGAGCCATCAGACTGCCCCACCGGCAGCTCAGCGGCAGCTCATTGACTTCATTCTAGTTGTGGAGGGCACAGCTCACTGGCCCATGTGGGAATCGAACCGGCAACCCCGTTGTTAAGAGCTCGCACTCTAACCAACTGAGCCGTTTGGCATCCCCTGCAATCTCATTTATATTTTTAATATTATTGTAAATGGTATCTTTAAACATTATATTTCTTTCTATTTGCTTCTGATGTACAAAAATGTAATTCATGTTATATATTAATCTTATGTCTAGCGTAAGCATTTCCTTAATGAGCAGTGAAATTGGGCAACTTTTCATGTACTTGTTGGCCATTTTTATATCTTTTTGGAAAAATGTCTATTTAGGCCCTTTGTCAATTTTAAAATCAGGTTATTTGGGAGCTCCCATAGTGATGAAAAACAAGGACCTACAACCAGGATTACTCTACCTAGCAAAGCTATATTATTATTATTATTATTATTATCATCATCTTAGATCTGGAAGCAACCTAAGTGTCCATTGTAGATGAATGTGGCATACATATACAGTGGAATATTATTTAGCCATAAAAGGAATGAAATCTTGACATTTATGACAACATGGATGGATGTATGGTGACTAAACATCATACAAAATTTTTGTTGGTAACTAAACTTATCATGGGGAGCATTTCATAATGTATATAAATATCAAATCATTACAATGTAAACCTGAAACAAAGGATATTGTATGTCAACTATATATCAATTTTAAAAAAGGAAAGAAAATATCTTTATGATACCTTTCTTCTATATTTTGTAGCTGATTATTCTATGTCTTCTTATGACAATGATTTTTATATCTTATTTCTATCGAGAGAACAGAGAGATAAGTCAGTCTCTGCTCTAGCATGGTAGATCAAAATTATAGACCAGGAGCTCTCCTGCACAGCACAATCATTATAGGCTAGGATACTTTATTATAATCTTTAAAGTTGCTAAGAGACTAGATTTTAATCATTCTCACTACAAAAAATAATAATTATGCGCCATGATGGCGATGTTAGCTAACACTATGATGGTGATCATATTGCAATATATAAATGTATCAAATCAACACATTGTATACCTTAAATCCACACAATGTTACATGTCAATTATATCTCAATGAAAAATTAAGTTATTGGTTGTTGAGAAAAGATTCTCTCCAGGTTCATAACATTGGTAACACCGCATCTATAACCTTCTCCATAGTTTCTGGCTCAGGTGGACCTGTCTGGGCCAAACCCTTGGAGAATTCGAGGCCTTTGATCTTGATCTAATGGACTCTCATTGCAGCCTAGCCTAATAGCCATTAATCCAGCTCTACCCAGTTCTCATCACCACCCTGTGCTTATCCTAGGTTCACGATGTGGCCATGAAGCCTTGAAGGCTGGCCCCAAGCAGGAGGCTGTCTAGCATCTGATTGATATTTCTCCTGGGGCCAAGCATAGGATCAATTTGCTTGATGAGTGCCGCCAAGGGCAGATTGTCCGTGGAGGTTGTCCAGATGCGAATGCCGTAGTGCATTCACACTACCATTACGGCATGCAGTATATCCCTGTGGGCTGGGACAGTGCTGCCTCACTCCATGCTTGGATGGGTTGCTCCTTCCTCTTCTCATCCTGGGAGGAAACTGCACTGAGCCTTGGGAGGCACAAGTGAAGGACTTGAAGTTCAAGCTTCATGAGTTTTGTAGTAAATCAGCCTTTGCAGCCAAGCTCAAAATGTATTTGCAAGCCAGATCTTACAGGGGAGAGTGGTGTCAGATTTATTGCTTCTCCATACCGTCCTGAAAGTGGACTAAGAAAAAGAAATTTGTGGAGGCCTGTGGGAAAAGGGGGCTAATTAGCTCGTTTTTGTTTTTTCTGGATTCCTTGAACATTCGTGGATTTCACTATGTTGGGCTTCCAAAGAACTATTGTCGCTGAATTGTGTGTTGTCAGCCTATGCTTGATCGCCCTTGAAGCAGCATCTCCAGGAAACGCTTCCTGGAATTGACATGAGGCTGTCGTGGAAAGTGTCGTTCACCTTACCACACAGTGTTCCTCTTTGAGAACATGGGGAAGAGCTTGTGCCTTTTGCCATTTACTACCATGAATATTTCCACTTTTCTTGAGTATCTTCTTGGGTTAACCTCATGTTTACTCTAAACTGTGTAATTGTGCTCCCTTATTGTGCTCTTATTACAAAAGCTTACAGCCAATTTCATGATAGCTCATAGCTAGTGTCCGTGGTCCTGTAGCATGAGTCACTAAGTTGATCTCCACAGTTCTATCAAACTTTGCTATCCTGATATTTCCTTTGCTCTGTTTTCCTTGTAAAGACTAAATTTGTTTTTGTTTTTTTCATACTATGTATTACGAATCTTGGTAAGCTGCCTGAAATCCTTCTGAAACACAGTTGAATATCAATAAATCAATGACTAAAATCATAAACTGATTTGAACTCAGGTCTTCATATTAAATGAAATGAAATGATTCTTTTCCAGGACACCCTGTTGCTTTGAAGGTGGAAAGCCTGGGATGAGGCTCTGGGGACCCAAAGTCCCTCTTGGTTCATTAGCATCATAGTTGGGTACTTGGCACATCCTGTCCTGCCCTGAGGGCTGAGAGGTAGTGAAGTGAGGGAAGATGGAAACTCTATGCAAGAGGAGCCACCAAGAATTTAGGTCCCAATTTAAAGAACAGTCTCAGCTCCCACTTTCTTCCAATAGGATCAAGCAAGAGGTTCATGAAGCCTTCTTGGTGCTTTTCTCACTGCTCTAGAACAGATAGTAAGAGCAGCACTGTGACCCCAGCGTGAGTTACATGCCGGCCTTAGCTTTTACCCTAAGAGACAGATAATGTGAGGCTAGACTCTTGGATTTCCGAATGCCCTAGGAGGTATTCTCCCCCTGTAGTCAGAACCACCAATTTTGTTCTTAGTTCAGGAGGGAGCACCTAAATGATGAGAAAAGACTGATGGGATGTGGGACCTATCTCTGACTCTACTGAGTGGACAGTTTTCTGGAAAGTGGTCCAGGGGAGTAACTAGGTGCTTTGTAGTTGAGCCTTCCTTCACAATATTTAAATGGTGGGATATAAGAACCACAGCCCTTCTTTCTTGTCCTCCTGCTTCAGTCTTCCTAGCTCCCTTCCATCTATCCTTTCACAAACACTGTTTATAGTATCATAATTTTCTAAAATTTTCAGAGTCACTCAGAAGGGACATTTTTATGAAATGCGAAGTATGAGTACATCGGATACATTATGCTTTTATAGTATTTAAGTTCATCTCTTTATTGTAAATGTTCTCCAAGCAGTGTGAGAGGCCTGGCTCAAGAGGTCCACTTGAACCACCTCTGGCCAGCTCATGATGGTGAAGGAACCTGCAAAGTGTCCTGAATGATGTTTCCAGGTCTGGGCCAGAGTTCATCAAGGATCAGCCAGATTAGAAGGGTGTCACAGAAGAGAGGAGTAGGACGTGGAATTGTGATAAATCAATCTTGGGAAAAGTCCATTTGGAGGGCATGTGATTGGTGGGGGGGAAGTGGAATAGTGGACGAAGTGACCACAAATATTCAAGTTGGTAACATTCGCATGGGATTTGCAGAGGGAAGCGACATCGTCTATAGTTGCGGAAGGTTTAGGAGAAGAATTGAGATCCTTGTTCAGTTAGCTGGTCCTTCCTCACGTGGTTTAATCACGTTGTCTTTCAGGGATGGAGTACTTTCCATAATTATGCCTCGTTCCATCTTAGAAGATATTTCAAAGACCAGAGACCCTGTGCTTGTCTTCTTTGGGAGCTAGTTTATATGGAACCTAGGGAAATTTTTTAAAACATAGAATATAAGGTGGAACACACACTTTGATCCCTTTATAAAACAAGAACTTTGGGTAAAAAAAGGATTGCGGGGACATGAATAATAATAATAATAACATTCTCCGTAGGCCTTTGCCAGGCACTGGGCTATGTATGTGCTTTGCCTGTGTCATCTCATTTCACCTCATGACACTCCTGAGGGTAAGTGTTATTTAGCTCTATGTGCAGATGAAGAGACTGGGGCCGGGAGGAGGTAGAGATACCCAGCATCCCCAGGTCAGCAAGGGCAGAGCTGGACTGAGTCCCTGAGCAAACAGGACCCTTAGACCTTACTCTGTCCCAGTACCCCTCAGGAACTGATATTTCCAAGCTTCTTTTTTGTTTGGTTTTCAGCCTATTCTAAGTTTTCAAAAGCAAATATAAATTAGTCTTTAAGAAAAACGATGTATAAAAGGAGGTTGAGTCCAGCTGGAAAAGTGAGGTGGGCAGCTGATACCTGAGGGGTTCTGGGCTGTGCAGTGAAGATTTTCTTTGGGAGAACAATTCATCAAATGTCAGATTAGTCTGC
The DNA here is from genome assembly GCF_057876585.1 of Rhinolophus sinicus. Lineage (NCBI taxonomy): Eukaryota > Metazoa > Chordata > Mammalia > Chiroptera > Rhinolophidae > Rhinolophus > Rhinolophus sinicus. Next base: position 12,209,510 of record NC_142513.1, read on the forward strand.
TCCTTGCCAGTCTCCTTCACACCCCATTTGAAAAGTCGGAATTGTAGTCTCACTACATGCAAAACATGGTGTTTGGTTCTAGTGTTCTGTGGCAAAGAAGTCAGACACAGTTCCTGCTTTTATGAAACACATATTCTAGACAGAGAAAATACTAAGTTAAACAATTACAGTACAGTACGCTAAGGGTGACTATAGGGGCAAGAGAGGGTGCCGTGAAAGGACAAAGAGAATGACCCATTCCGTCTGGGGTGAATTGGTGACGTTTCCATGGCGATTTTTATTTAATATGAAACTTGAACCATGAGCGGAAGTGCATCAGGAAAGTGAGACAAAGACGTTCCAGGCAGAGAAAGAGCTAGAGTCAGAGCATAGAGGGAGACAGTACCTGGAATCTTGGAGAGATACCCAGGGGAGTGAGGCAGGTTTCTAAATGTGAAAGGGAATGAGGAGATAGGAGGCCTGAGTTGGAAGCAGTAGAAAGAGCATCAGTGGGAAAATTCAGTGGAAACAGGAAACTGACCACACACTCAGTAGAAGGGAACTGAGCCGCCCAAGGCGGCAAGCCCTTGGGAAGACATCCCAAGCATTGGGTTTATAGTCCAGCTCTGCCATTGACCAGTTGTCTAATGCTGAGCTTGTTACTTTAACTCCATGATCTTCAGTTTCCTTGTCTGTACACGGGGTATTATGGTTGATGTGAGGACCAAATGAGATGAAGCCTGTCACGGCTAAAATGTTAGTTTCCATTGAAAACATTGGCAGCCCTTGGCAACACCCATCAGAGCCCCAGGTCGTGTGGGAAGGCTGTGCCAAGGTCTGCATGGGCTGTCTGTGCTCCGTTCCTGGCCACCATAGGAACCTCAACATGGCATGATCTGGGAACAAGACCAGCATTTTTCTCAGGCCCTCCCTGGCACTGCCATCTCCTTCCTCACCCGAACTTCCCAGCCAACACCAGGGTCTCCAGAGCAGTGATGGTCAGTTGAGTGGAACCATTCTGCAAAGGACAGGCTGCAGGACCAGGGAAAGCAAATACTCTGACACAGGGATCTAACAGATATTGCAGTTAATGAGATGAATCAAAGGGTACAGTCTTAGCTGACTCTAAGAGAAGCTAACAGCATGGGGGTGCCGGTTCCATGGACGATACACTCAGGTTCATGGCGATGTTTTTCTGCCCATCCAAAATGAAGTCCCGCCTCTTTGGGCAATGCGTTGAGATGAACCTTACTAAGGCTCTTATACACACAGCCATATAACCCTGAAACAGCAACAAAAATACGCTATATAGTCGCACTAGCCACCTTTAGTTGCCTTTCACCTGGGTATAACACCTGGGTTCTTACTATGAGCTGCACGAGCCCTGGATTATGTAACAATGGTGATGCATCCACTGGTGACCAGTGTGTGGCCTGAGCAATTAATGATGTACAAGGTGCAGAGGAAGTTAGCACAGCTGACTCACCAAGGCCTGAGCAAGAGTGAAAGTGTGTTCACGCACTTACACTCTTCCACTGGCCTCCGTTTGCGGCCATTTATTGAATTCCTTCGTATAGAGTTAATAAAAAGACAGTCTAACAGACAATACTTTAGTGGTTACCAGAAGGTGGGGGTAAAGGGGGTGGGAGATGAGGGTAGGAGGGATCAAATGTATGGTGATGAAAGGAGAACTGACTCTGGGTGGTGAACACACAATGTGAAATATATATGATCTGTTACAGAATTGTACACCTGAAACCTATGTAACTTTACTAACAGTTGTCACCCCAATAAACTTAAAAAATAAAATAAAGACAGTCTAAGTGGAAATACCACCATTCTAACTTGGAAACTCTGTTGACTTCAGGACTGTTAGAAGACTAAACTCCTCATTTTCCCCCCAAACAGTCTGAAACAAAATCCACCAAGTGATGAATAGTAGCTTTGCTTTAGTGTGGAGTTAAAGAGGACTCCATTTTGCTCAGCTTTCTTGTAAACACGATCTTTTCTTTGTTTAAGAGGAAAAATCTAGAACCCAGAAAGAGTAACTTGCTGGCAGCTTTTAACCTTTGTGGAGTCTTTGCAACAACCAAGTTCTTCCATTTCACATGACCTCATGTAATCCTCACAACACTCGAGGCACAGATGTCCTCTTCATCTTTCACATGAGGAAGCTGATGGTCTCAGAGATAGACAGCGAGCTGGCCAAGGCCACACAGAGTGTGAAGAGCTCAGCTCGAGTCCCTGCCCAGGGCACTGTCAACCCGGAGGCTGGCAGGGCCCGTTCCCTGGCACAGGCTCAGCTCTGAGTTCCTGGGCTCCCCCTGGGGCATCACTCTGCCCTCATGTTGCTCTATGTTTAATAACTAACCCTGGACTGCGTCCTGCCCCAGGGAGTGAGAACATAGCCCCAGGGAGGGATAACGGAGGAGGGGTGCAATCTGGATGAGAAAGGCTATTCTAACCTTGTGAGAATGGTGGTGCCTCTAGAGAGGCTATAGGAGGACAACTGGGAAAACTCACCCCAGAAATGCCAGGCCAAACCCCGATACTTACTAAATGCTCTTAGAAACATGCATCAGTTGCTTATCATTCTCTTTCTCAAGCTTCTGCGTCTGGGTCTGTAGAAGAAAATTATTTTCAAATATTATCTGGTGAAGTTTTGTTCTTAGAGACACAGTTTTTTATTTTCCATTACTTCCATCTTTAAAACGAGACCATGAAGCGAAGCTCTTCTGCCATAGGGAAAGCAGAACCTCCAATAACCCAGAGATAACAGAGAGTCACACTTAAGCTTCTGCTTCGATGATGGAGCCTTGAAAGATGTGGGGTTTCATTGCAAGCGCCAGTCTCTTGCGAAAGAAGTGTCTGCCTGCTTGCTAAAACGTACCGAGTGATTATTCTGTAGAGCTTGCATGGGGTATCTATTTTAATCTCACTATTAATTTCCAGTCTTAAAGATGAGAAAGCTGATGCCTTGGGAGAGGTGGATTAACTTCCCTGAGATCACTCAACTGAGAAGTAGTGGAGCCAGGGTTTGAGTCCAGATATCTGACTCTGGGTCCATACACCTTCCTCTGTACCTTGTCTCATATGCGAGGCATTGTGCTCAGCGCAGGGAACACAGCAGAGAACAAGCAGTTTAGAAGCTCACTGGTTGAGTCTTCTGCCTTGTAGGTCTTTGGGGACCTCATTTAGGCCTTACAAGGTTGTTAGGCCAACAATCTTGCAAGGTTGGAAAGAAGAGTCCCCAGTTTATGCATGAGAAAAAGAAAGGCACAAATGGGGCACTGTCTTACTCAAGGTCATACAAAGACATAATTTCAAGACAGGATTAGAAACCAGATGTGTCATCAGCTCCCTAGTGACCATTGTCTGCTCTGGGAGTGCTCTCCAGTCAGCAGACTTGGGGTCCAGTCAGCAGACTTGGGGCTGGTGCCACCCCCCACTCCTGCAGCGATTAACCAAAGCTTCCCTTGAGTTGGAGGATCTGCAGAACCCAGAACACTGGGGGCCAAAGGATGGTGTTTGGTGAGAGAAGTCGAGCAAAAATGGAACAATTTCATTTGGAGATTTTGGTGACACTTGCAGTCCCAGATACAGTGGCCCAGGCCCCAAGATAAAGGTGGGACAGAGCAGGGTCTGTCGGTGGAGGGGCTTGTGGGTGTGTTCAGAGAGGCAGATTCAGAGATTCACAGAGTAGTATTGGGGGGAGAATGATGATGTATTTCGGCAGTGGAGGAAAGCTCTTAATCATGGCATTTATGGAAATTATTCTTGGTAAAGAGAAGGAGAATGTTAGAGAGAAAAAGAGATCCGTTGTAGGGGCTGGTAAGAGGCTCTTCTGTTGAGCTCCCACCAGCAGCTCCAGGGTGAGGTGTGAATGTGAGAAGCCCCTTACCTTTTTCGGGTTAGATAGTTGTTTAATGTACAGATTATCCCACAGAAGGTAGAACAGCACTGAAGTCCTTTTGGGCAATCTTCCTGCATTGTACAGAACTGAGTACAGTTTCCAGGCTCTATTCTGCAGGGTGGAGGTTCCAAGATATACTCTGCAACACAGCACAGAAAAGAGAAGGGCCTAAACAACAGGCTGCAGTACCAGAACTCCAAAAGCCCAAGGAACTGCCAGGAAACCGGCCACCCTGATCTCCCTGTGTGGTCACAGGGAGGCGGAATAAGGTTTTGTCCTTAGCTGCTGCCTTGCACTGAAGCTCTCAGCAAGGAAAACCAGGGCTTGGATGTTGGATCAAAGACAGAGTTCATCAGAACCATGCACCCATTGGTCATTCCCCATCCTTGCAGATCAGATGCCAGGTCCGCATAGACACTGGATGTGTCCAGTTCAAGAGAATGAATGGTGTACATAGTGAGCAAGAGAGGGGTGTGTAGGCCCATTTGCACTAACTCATGTTGTAGTCTCAAGCAAGTCGTAAGGCCTCTCCTACCAATATGGTTTATCCTAGGGTCGACCTAACATGGGTTATTTGTGTTGAGGGAAGATTTTGGGAAAGGATGAAGACCACACAATATACTCAAGGTACTGGTATCAGAATGCTGGAACTCGAATCACAAACGAGTTCCAGGGGTGACCTCTTTCACTGGAAGAGAGGGTGGGTATTTCAGAATGGGGTCAGCTTCTGGGATCAAAGATCCGCTTCTCCCTCTTCCCAGATCTCTACTGACCAGGAAGCGAGAACATCAGGATGCCCCCACTTTCTACTGTCAGAGAAGAAAATACATCTTCATGCTGACATTCCATTGCCACCAACCTCATAGTACTTAGGTCAATGCCAACACCATCTCTACCAGGAGAGCCTGCCCCAGGCCTCCAAATCACAATCTTCTCTGTTCCTGATTCCAAAGCATTAGTATGGGTCCCATTAACCCCTTTATCCAAGCCCAGCCAGGCCTTACATTTTGTGCCCTGTGACTTGCCCTTTCTTTGGGGCAAATGTCATAGATGGGACCTTCCATAAGCCCCTGTTGATTTACTGCTCTGCAGGTATTTGCAATTAGAAGGGGGTCTATAGGATATCTTGCTGATCTGAAGAGAATAAATGAATGAAGGTAGGGCTATAATTGTAACAACAAATGGCACCAGGGACGGTGTGAAAGAAACCAAGGCCCAAGCTGTTGACAACCTGGTAGAGACCAGCACGCAGAGTTACTCTGGGCCTCCTAGTCGTCCCATGGTTCACTGGGTTAGTGTAAGACATTGAAATTCATCCCCACTTTGGACAGCTTGGGTTCAATGAAACAATGTAGGGAAGGAGTCCATGAGCCAGGGGTCTCAGAAAGGTTGACCGTCTCAAGTTTTGACTGCTCTTCTGGGTATCTGGTCCCAATGTCACTCATAGCACTTACCCATCTTTCCAAAAGTCTCTTTGTGCCTCTCCTCAAGTTTGAAGCCCTTGATTCTCCAATTAACTCTACCCTGGACACCCCCATTCTCTTGCAGCTTGCTTCACCTCCCTCAGTCTTATAAACCTGCATGCCTTCTTTGAGACCCCCCTAAAGCAGGATCCTGCCTATCTCAGTACATTCAATACCACACATATCCCTGCTCTGAGCTCCCAATATTCTGAAGATGCTCTCCCCACAGAAGACTGCCGGCATGATGAATAACAGTCCAATTCCCACTTGGTATTGGTCAAGGTCAACCTCACTGTCGTCAGTGCTCTTGTTAGGTTGAGCTGGGTAATGGTGACTGCTGAGATGTATGACACGATACTAGTCACAGGTAATTGCGCAGGTACCTCTGAGTTTTAAAAATATGAAATAAAATGCAAGACTTTCTTTCCTTCCTTCCCAAAACATCATCCAAGACTGAGCTTATGTCGGTGCCAGCTTGAGTTCTACCAACTTCATTTTGTTCTCTGTTTTAATGCTTGAAAAGTTGGCCCAAGCATCCATGAAGGAACCAGGGCAGCAAGAATCAGCGGGGTGATGAGGCTGATAACGTTTATAGTGGTTAATGCTTATCGAGCACTTACCATGGTCCAGGAAGTGTGCTCCATGTCTGCATGCATTATCATCTCAGTTTTTCCTCCCAGCTATCCCAATACCATTATTTGCATTACAGGGATAAAATCCGAGCCCCAGACACTTTGCCCAAGATCAGTCAGTAAGCAACAGAGCAGGGATTCACATCTAGATCTTGCTGGCAATAAAACTTGGACTTTTGACCATGATACTGTATTTTTTCATGAGGTATGCCCAGGCTCTCTCCGCCCTCAGTTCCTCTCATCTCTCATCTTTATAGATGCTTCTTCCCTCCCTTGGGCCCAGACCCAGCACCTACTCAGAATGTATTCCCGGGGGCTTCCAGGCACCAGGTGTGGTGCTAGGCAAGTCAACAGCAGGTAGTGCAGAAGCAGCACCGGCTTCATGATGCTGGTGGGACTGGTGGTAACTCCTGGCTGAAGACTGCTGGGTTTGACCAGGCCCAGCTTGGGGAGAAGAACGGGAAGGAGGGAAAAGTGAAGACCTGCTGTGACTGGCTTTTCACTATGTATTCCAATCAGGAGGGCGTGGCAGAAATCCAAGCACCTCCCAACCACGCCCACTCCAGGACCAAGCCGCGATTTCAAATCGACACCCCTCTCACCCCCCTAATCTTGACCTCCTTATATCTCTCATCCATCTAGGTCTTGTTAATGTTCTTTCACAAAAATTCTATAATTTTTCCCAAGTGGAGTTCTGGCATGTCTTTGTCATATTTATTCCTAGAGGCTTGAATTTTCAAATGAAATTGCAAATTATGCCATAACTCTTTAGTTATGTCTTTTCATTTGTTGTTAGTGTAGAGAAATAACTTTTGTATGTTGAACTGTAACTAGTTGCCTTGCTAAGTTTCCCATTGTTTATTATAATTTCTTGGTGTATGCTTTTCCAATGTGCTGTGGAGTCTGTCATCATCTGCAAATAATAATTCGCATTTTTCCTCTTCAAACTTTATGCTATTTTTAATGCCTCATTGTGCAGGCCAGGACCTCCATACATTATTGTATAGAAGTGGTGATAGTTTGTAATCTTGTCTGATACCTGATTTAAAATGAAAAGTTCTTAAGTTTCTCCTTTTAAGAAAGTGTCTGCCTTAAGTAGCTCATAAACATATTTTATCACCAACCAGGTGAGCATGTGTTTCCTATAACAGAATGTGTTGTCATGCTTTTGAATTTTGTTGAGGCTCATTCATGTTGTAGTATGTATCAGTACTTCATTTATTTTTACATCTGAATAGTATTCCTTTGTTGGTATATAACACAATTTGCTTATCCATTCATCTGTTGATGGACATCGGGCTGTTTCCACCCTTTGGTGATTGCAAATAGTGCAGTATGAACATTTGCATACAAGTTATGTGTGTGTGTGTGTGTGTGTGTGTGTGTGTGTGTGTGTGTGTGTGTGTGTTTAGTACCTATTTTCAATTTTGAGTATATACCTAAGAGTGGAATTGATGGATCATATGTTTAACTTTATATAGTATAGTTAAACTTTATATGTTTAACTTTTTGAGGAAACTACAAACTGTTTTCACAATGGTTGAACCATTTAACATTTTTATCACTCATACATGAGGGTTCCAATTTCTCCACATCCTTGCCAACACTTGTTATTTTCCTTTTTTTGGATTATAGCCATCCGTATGAGTGTGAAGTGGTTGGTATCACATTGTGGTTTTGATTTGTATTTCCTTAATAATTGGTGATGTTGAGAATCTTCTTATATAATGGCTGACAATTTTTATATATTCTTTGGAAAAATATCTATGCAAGTCCTTTGCCATTTTGTAACTGGGTTGTTTGTGTTTTCCTTCTTGAATTGCAGGAGTTCTTTATATATTCTGGATATTAGACCCTTTTCAAATATATGATTTTAAAATATTTTCTTCCACTTTGCAAATTGTCTTTTCATTTTTTAAATAAAGTCATTTGAGGCACAAATGTTTTTTTAAATTTGTTGAAGTCCAATTTATCTATTTTTCCTTTTGTTGCTGTGTTTTTGTGTCATTTCTAAGAATCCGTTGCCTAATCCAAAGTCATGATGATTTACCTCTATATTTTCTTTCAAGAATTTTATTGCCCACATTTAAGCTGTAGATCAACTTTGAATTAGTTTTGTATATGGTGAGAGTTAGAGGTCTAATTTCATTCATTTGTATGTGAATACTCAGTGTCCCAGTACCATTTGTTGAAGTGACTGTTCTTGGTCTTGGCATCCTTTGTAAAAATCAATTGGCCATAGGTGTATCAGTCTATTTTCGGTCTCTCAGTTCTACTCCATTGATCTATATGTCTATCCTTAAGCCAGTATCACACTTTTTTGTAGTTGAGAAGAATATGTATTCTCTTGTTCTTGAGTGGAGTGTTCTATATCTGTCTTTTAGATCTATTTGATGTAAGCACTGCTTTCTGGAACCCAAAACTTCTTAATGCAGAACCTACCATTGCAGGGATAAGAGGCACAAATTCCTGGGGGTGATGTGGAGTATGGCTACTTATAGTTCCTTGGTTCTGGACTCATGTATTTTGTCTATTGGTGACATTGAAGCATACACTGGCCTTTGGTTCAAGGTATATTTCCCAACCAGAAGGTAAATGCTCCATCTTTGCAGGGTGTCATCTCCAAACTGGCAATTTCTATGCTTCTTCAGGCCAATCCACAACTGTGTCAGGTTGACTAATTCTGGGTGATATAGTATAGGATATAACCACGGGATCTTGGGATTATGGACCTGTTATCACACCTCTTCTGATGTAAAATTTGTCAACTGGCCAGAAGCAATAGTTCATGGAATCCCATGTCAGTACATCAGACACTCTTTTAGCCATCACATAGTGGTGTTGGCTGAGGCATGACAGACAGAAAAGCCAAATCATGATACCAGAATATGTGTCTATCTCAGTCAAGATGAGTCACTCCCTTGCCTACGAGGAACGGGCCTGATGCAATAAACTTGCCTCAAGGGGCGGATTCACATCCTGAGGACTGGTGCTGCATCAAGGGCTCAGCCTTGGTCTGTGCTGCTGCTAGGTTGTACATTCAGCAAAGCAGTAGCTACGTCAGCTTTGGTGGTTGTGAGCTCGTGCTGATGAGCCTATGCATAGCCTACATCTCTGTCATCATGGCTGTTCTACTCATGGATCCATGGTGAAAGCATTGGTGTGGCTGAAGGCAGAGTCTGGTCTCCATTAACTGGCCAAGACATCCAGTATACCCAGGTGTATCCTCTGAGTTTTAAGATACTGTGTGCCCCCATTCTTTCCATGTTCTCCTATAGTGTCTCTCTCTGATATATTGATTATTAATTAATTATACAATATATAATATATGTTATTATATTGATTATAATTAATATGTAATAATAAAGCTGGAAAATACATACATGTGTATTACATATTTTCCAGCTTTATTAAGATATAATTCATATATTTCAATTGTATCTTAATAAAGCTGGAAAAATACATATGTGTTTTATATGACATATATTTAATATATATCAAGTTTTTCATCTTTATTAAGATATAATTGACATATAACATTGTGTAAGTTTAAGGTGTATAACATGTTAATTTGATATACTAACATACTGTTTTCTAATTCCTCCATCAGATCACATTATTATTATTTTTTTTTGGTGAGAACATTTAAGATCTACTCTCTTGGCAACTTTCAAGTATATAATGAAGTATTATTAGTTATAATCATTATGCTGTACATTAGATCCTTAGATTCAATTCATCTTGTAACTAAAACTTTGTACCCTTTGCCCTACATCTCCCTTCCCCCCAAATAACACCCCTTGGTAATCACCACTCTCCTCTCTGTTTCTATGAGTTCAGATATTTAGAGTTTACATATAAGTGATACAATATGGTATTTGTTTTTTGTGTCTGATTTTTTCACTTATCAAATGCCCCAAGTTTCATCCAAGTTGTTACAAATGGCAGGATTCCTTCTTTTTCATGGCTCAGTAATATTCCTCTGTGTGTGTGTGTGTGTGTGTGTGTGTGTGTGTGTGTGTGTGTGTGTGTGTACCACTTCTTTATTCATTCATCCGATAATGGACTTAGGTTGTTTCCATAGTTATACAAATAATGTGTGTGTTTTTTTAATTCTGTAAATTATTTTGTAATTAGAATGTAGAAAACATTACATCTTTCAGAATGAAAATCTGTTTGCAAAAGGCGAGGGTTAGTTATGCGAGAGGAGGAGCCATCTCTGCAGAAGCCAAGGGCCCACAGAGAACAGGCCACCGAAGGAGCAGGCACAGGGGAGGGAACAAGGTCTCCTTACCCTGCCCGGGCCTGGCCAGTGGGGGCCGGGAGGAGCCCAGGATATCCGGTCCTTTCTTGCCTTCCCTCCTCCCACCAGCTCTCCAGGGAATTCTGTGCCAGACTTAAAGCTCACTGCTCTGGCCAGAGTCATGCCCACCCGGGTGCTGCTGCCCATCCTGCTTCTCTGTGCACTGCTGCTGCTGCAGGCCCAGGGAGGGCCCCGCAGTCGTCAGAAGAAAATGCAGAGTAGGTGATGGGCTGGGGGCAGCGATGGGGAGGAGGGAGGAGGGCTGTGTCCAGCTAAGGAGGACCTGGGATCGGCACCTTTCAGCACATCCTGCTCTGACCACGGCACTATGAAGACTCTGGGCTCTCCCAAACATGGCCCTCCAGCCCCTTTACCGGCCCTGCGACTAGTGATGGGGCGGACGGGAACCTACATCTTTTTAGTCTCCATTCTAAAAACCCAGAGCTATATGGTACGTATAACAGTGAAAGGAGATGAGAATCAGAAGGGAAAAAACAACAACTATTCTTTGACTTATGCACGTACGTGACAGGTCAACATCCCGAGACGTTTATGGGAGCAGGTATAAGATGAGTAGACACCGGGAAATTAAATTTTGGGGTGTGCAGGGTCAAGTTAAAGTTATCAGAGGGGCCACAATGGTGACAATAGAAGAGAAATATTAAAGGTGTTGTGTTGGGGAAGGTGCAGGAAACTAGACTGTGACAGTGACAAGGGGAGACAACGGGGAGAGGCAAGTTCAGCTTCCTGTCAGGACCCTGCAAATTCTCACGAGTGGGGAGGGTTTGTAGGATGTCTCAGACTTCACTGAGTTTTCAGGGTCAGAGTATAGATTCCATGAAGGTGACTTCAGCAAGGCCATGACTAATATGAAGACAGGGTCCTGGCTGCCGTGTGTGGAGAGGGTCCAGGAAGCCAGGCATTGAGATCTATTGGGGGGAGAACAGGGGTAATGGATTTAAGATACAACAGATCACTAGGATTTGGTGTGAGACAGAGAGTAAGTTTCCTGACAAGTCTAAAATGTTATGAGTGGGACGTGAATTCTGGGATCATAAGGAGATTTAAGCTGAGAAAACTCCTCTGTGGGTCTGATTCCATTGACTCTGCTCCTGCTCCTTTTAGGCATCAAGGCGTGTGAGAAGCGGCCCAGTGTATATCTGCAACAACCGCTGCTCATATTTCCTAAAGTGATCAAAATCAGATGCTATATGCTGTTCAACCTTCTGCGGAAATGTTTGCATGAACATCCTGTGAGAGGCAGAGGGGCCTGCGCTGTGCATCCTGCTCCCCCAACCCTCTGTTTAAGACTGTGCCTGCCACCAAAGCACAAGGACCTCAAGTCCCGGGCACAGGGCCACCAACAGCAATGCCACCCTCCCCACTGCCTGAGCTACTTGTTCCTGTCAAATAAACCAGAACCAATGTCCAGGGACCGGCCTAGATTCTTCCCAGTGCTTCTGATCGTGAAGCACCCAGGGCAGACCCCAGGGTGCCCCCGCCTTCCTGGTCCCAGTGCCTGATCCTTCAGCCCTTGTCACGCTTCTCTACTTTCTCTCTCTTTGGCCCTCGTACCCCTGCCAGGCCCCCAAGGCTCCGCCCCCTCGTTGCTCTGCTCCCTGAACCAGTACTCCCAGGGGGAAACTGCCCCTGTGTAGCACCTCGCATGCTAAAGAGAACATTCCTCCCCCTGCAGTCAGAAGAGCCAAGTCAACCATGAGCGAGGTGGGGGCTAGATCCTGGGGCAAGAGTAGGCGGTCCCCAAGGATGGCTCATCTTAAACTTGACCTGCCCCTGTCCCTTTCTCCCCATTCTCCTTGTGAAGTTCAGATAAGTCTGTCTTTACAATGAAGAACGTGAATCTCAGAGAAGTGAAGTGACAGGCCCAAGGCCAAAGGGAGTGAGAGGCCATCCGTTGTGGGCTGCAGGAAGGTGCTCCCTCTGCACGGCCTGGGGGCTCGCTTCTTTCACATTATGGTGAGACCATAGGCATGGAAGTGAGAGCCTGTGGTCACCCCACACTTCCCCTCTCCATCCTCCACCAATATGGCCGCTCTTACCCTGAGGCCTGCAACGGGGTGCCAGCACCTGTGATGCCTCTGCCTGCCATTAGCTGAGTGGTCCTCACCTTTCCTAACCCCTCTCCTTACGGCCTCATTCTCTCTCTTCCTCTTCTTTAATCCAGAGGGAAGCCACAGGTGGGGGAACAGGTGGTTCGAGGTGACGCTGCTAAGGATGAGTTGGGTGAGGTGGCTGTGGGTCTTGCCCGTGGTCTCAGGGTGAGTCAGTGAGACTGAATCACTGGGTACAGGCTCCCCATCCGTGTGATCACAACTCCTCTGAAATGGTCCTGGGGCGAGATCCAGGGACAGAGTCATGTGTGGCCCATCGGGACATGGAGCCAAGTGTGCAGAACTCAGGCAGGAGGCCATGTGGAGGCCTGTGTGCAGCGCTACACTCCAGCCCAGACTTCCTGCTGGGCATCAGTGAAGGACACATCCGAGGAGGAAACCTGCCTCCATCGGGCCAGAGCCTCCCACCCACCTCAGGAGCATCAGGGCTCCTGGTGTTGGAGGATCGTCCTTACGTCCACTACAAGCTGCCCTCGCACAAGGAGCCTTAGGAAAGAGAACACGACCAACCACCCGCATAGACATCATCTGAGATGGACGGGCGGGGGTCCGAGATGGACGGAAGGGATGCTCTTCACGGGCTCTTATAAGGGTGCAGCCTCACTCCAAGCATCTTCCCCGTGCTTGGCCATGCCCCAGACACCCTCGGGGAGACTTAAGACAGGCAGAGTTACCTGCCTGGACCCACATAGGGAATGACCTTCCATGTCCACGTCCCGTGCTCCCTACCACGTGGGCACACTATGGTGCCAGGCTGACCTAATCCTTGCCCCTGGCATAAGCACCATGGACCATGACTTATACTGGAAACAGTTGTTCTTTTCACTTGTGATAACTGGTGCCCTGACCTGTTATCCAGAGAACTGCAGGGGGAGGAATGTTCTCTTTAGCATTGCCCCACAGAACTCAGAGGCTAGCCCTAGGATGCTATGTCTGGGAGGAATGCTTGCCTGGACATCACTGCATGTTCTGTCTTTAAAGGGAAAACCTTGTGCCTCCATATTAGGTAGAGTAGAGGAGTGGAGACCCCTGGAAGACCTTGAATCATGGAAGCAGAGTAAGAAACAAATGCAAATTCTGCCTTGATCTGGGTCTCCACAATATCGTGTCTCAGCCTGCAGAGAATCTCAGTCAGGGCTGGTCTGCTTGTGACCAAACACTTAGTCTCTTGGTTGCCATGAGTTTTGCATTATTTGTTCTCTTCTGATGCTCCAGACCTGCTCCTTCTCTATGTCAATGCAGATGGGAGTACTCTAGACGTATCCTCCCGTTTCAAACATCATGATGTTAGTCAACACCTCCCTCGTTTCCATCCTTTGGCTGCCCCTAATGGCCACAGGTGGATCCATACTGATGCCTTCACCAGCAAAGTGTGTCCCACCCCACATCTGTTAGTTATCTGTGTTGTAACAAACTCAGGATGCCTAATGAAGAAGCTATAGGAAGTGATCTGGAACGCAAGAGTTTAATATAGGTACTGAGGGCAATATTTCCCACCAAGAAATGCACATTGGCCCAAATAAAATTAGAATGGGCATGACACCCAGGATTCAATGAACGTTCTATCCAGAGGAAGTTGTTCCTAAGTTTAAAATTCTACCATTAAAATTACATTCTGTGGGAGTATCCGTCAGTTAATGTAGTGTTCGTTGTCTTAGCTTGGGAAGATGTCACTTCCTGAAAATCATTAGTGAGAGTGTGTGAGAAGGTAGAAGTAAGAATCTAAGTTATAGGGCACCAAACTTCTGATTTCCAACGCTATTCTGGGTCATCGTTGCTGGGTATATAATGGTCCTTTTTTAGGCTGATTCAGGTTTTCTTTTATTTATGAAAAATTTTCTTGGATTGTAGTTTTGACCTTTAGTTACTTTTGTCTTCTTTTGGAAAAACTCCAGTTATATATATTTCAATTGTCTTTGCCCACCTTCTTTATTTAATCTTTTTCTCTCTTAAAGCTTTTTTCTTTTTGCATTTTATTTTTGGTCTCGGCTTCTTTCATTCTTTTTCTCAATACCTCTTATAGTTAGTTGACTTTATTCTGCCTTCAGCATCTTGTGACAATCTTTACTTCTAAGATGGATTTTATCCCTTTCTTTAAGTTTTTATGTTCTATCAACCCTTTATTTCATACCTTCCTGGTTTTTTTTGTCTACTGATGTGCTAAGTTTTTGAATGTCTGATTCAAGGTATTTTTTCATATTTTAAAATGTGTGTTTACAGATATTTAATTAAAGTTGCAGTCTTGTATTACCCATTTTTTCTGACTCAAGGTTATTCTGGTGGGAGAATTTTTTTGCAACAGAAATGGTTCAATCTTCATTTTTTGTTTAATAGTAGTTTTATATTGAAGTTGTCTACTACTTTTCGGGTGTCTTTGTAACGTTTTCTTTTAATAGACCAGTAGTAACATTTTTGTGCTCAAATTGTTCTCAGCTTTGGCCACCGGGAGCTCTTTCAGGTTGGTTCCTGTTTCCCCATTATTTTGACTTTTGGACATTTCCTTACTTTCTGACCCTAAAAGAGGTCCCGGTCTCATTTTGTGTTTTCCAAGCCCAGTTCTAGAATCAGCTATTTCTTAAAAAGTGTTGGCCCAGTCATTGGCAAATGGTATTTAGGAAAAAATCGGAGCCCTTGGTGTGCTTATTGCTGTTCTGGTACCAAGGCTTCCAGGCCCTTTCAGCAGGCACAGCTAAGGATAGGTATGTGTAACTAACCCACGCATACACACGTGTCTGTCATTACTTCTGCCTCTGTCAGTCTGTACATAGAGTAAGATAAACAAGTTCATAATGATGTCTCTGACTCTAATCCAGTATCCCAGAGTTCATTCTAGCATTCTCCCTTCGCTTACCTGTAACTTGTTTTCTCTGACATTTAGAAACCTGGCTCCTACCATCTACCAGTTATTTACTTATGTGTGCGATCTTGTATACGAGTACAGTCGTTTTAGAATTGTTTATCCATACCCTGTAAGACACCAATGTACCAGAGACCTGCTCTCTGAAAAATTGAGTGAAAAGGCTGTGTCATGCAGGGATTCTGGTCCTGCTCCCTTCACAAGAATGCAGGCTATGGGGAGGCCAAAGAGGAACACCCACGGAGCTACAGACAGGGGAGTCATACCTCTATATTCTCAATGGCGGCTGGGTTGGAGACACAGGAGGCAGGAGAGACAGGGTCCGTAATCTGCCATCCACCATCCGCGCTTGCTAACCCCTTTCTAGCCACAATCCGCCATTCGCGTCTCTACCAACCAACCAAATCCACTTGTTAGCTGCAATCTGTGCCTGCTAACCCAGCCACGGCAGAATTAGTGGCTAATGGCTAACTGGTTACAGCTGATGACCACCTACTACCTGAGCCAGCACCTTTCCACGTGAGGCTGAGCCTGGGAACTGCTCTCTGCGACTCTGTTCCCATAGCTGCTTGCCAATCACCCACATTAAAATGGCATGTGTGAAATACACTTCTGTGAAGCCCATGAAATTAGCCTCAGTTCTAAGGTAATCAGACGAGGAAGGAAGCGTTGGAAGCTTTGTGTACACGGTAGGATGGGAACAATATTGGGGCTATAATAAGGGCAATCAAGGGTAGTGGAATGGAGTAAAAAAAGCCAGAGGCCATTGTTTGTAAATGAGTTTATTTGTTAAGGATTTGCTCCTGCTCAGGCCTCATTGAGACTAGACTGGGGTCCCGGGTGCGAGGTTAGGGTTTTAGCTGTCTTGAAAAGATTGTCTGCAAGAGAGAAAGTTTAGATGTTTAGAGGCTAGGGAACTCGGAGAAACAAGCATTCATTCTCAAGCTTAATATTACCCATCCCACAATACTTTATGCAACAATAGGAATTGTCCACTTTTGAGTGGGGGTGGGTGGGTGGTGTGTGTGGTAGTATTTATTGACTGAACAGAGGAAGGTAGAGATGTGGGGCCTGGCTGAGCCAAAAGGGCCCCATGGAAAGACCTGACCATGAAGCAATGGTTAGAAATCTAGACGTACGTTAGGAAGGGAGCAAACTGGAGTAATATAATGAGGACAGCACAGGCATTGGTTATATAATGAAAACAGTAATGTGCCCCGAGCTGATGTCTTGGTTTCTTTGCCAATGAATTGCTTTCCAGGTTTAGGGGACGTTGTCTTTTTGTGCCTAGGATTTGGGGTACATCGGTCCTCTGTTTAGGAATAACAGCATGTAAGAAGAGGGTGAGACGCAGTGAAGACACACAATTAAGTACACATCTCCCAACTCACTGTAGTTTTCCAGCAGATGTTTCCACAGTAGGTCCAGCAGCATGTGTGGTTTGTGTTTATGCATCTCAAGGATTTAGAACACTTCTTGGTACATTCATGGACGCTTGGATGTCCCCAGCACTCCCCAATGAACGTTTTATCCCCTGAAATTGTGATGAGATTGTCAGAGGCTGGCAGTGGGAAGAGAAGCCCTTCATAAGGTGAACAGCCCCTCCGAGAACCCAAGCCCCAAGTCCCCACCAAGATGTCTATCTGCCTTACGAGCAAGTCTCCTTCCTGAGCCTCCTCATTGCGTTTTTGCCTCCGCAGCCGTTCTCTTTGCCTTGTCTGCTCCCACAGGTCCTACCTGGGCCCGCTTTGAGCATCCTAGAGCTAGGATTCTGTGTACTTGCAGCCTTCACGTGCCCTCCTGTAAAATCTACATGTATATACCAGGAGCTCCCAGGGCCTGAGCTAGCCTCTGTGACCTATTTCATACTGTGGGAAGTTAGACCAGGGAGAGGAAGGAACAGCCTCTCTCCCCTTTTCTCCCTCTTTGCTGACCTTGCCTTCAATAACTCAACCTCTCTCCAAATTCTTCTCTCCCTCACTCAATTCTCTTGGCTCCCTCCATTGACTCCTTTTTCTTAGCATATGGCCCTCCACTTTGCCCCACTAGGGACTTGTCTTATGTCTCTTTTCTATCTTGTCACATCCTGAAAGATCCTGCCTCTAAAACTAAAGGTGTATGTTAAGAAATATCCATTTGGTGCTCATCAAAGTACACATTTTAGGACACAGAGCTTCTGGAAGTATGGGGAGATGTGGCAGCTCTGTATTGGTGCTCCTCACCTTCAAAGATAGCCTGACATGGGGAAATATTATATCCTTATGACTTACGGAATATATATAAAAGTGGACACATGCGCATTGCCACTTTCATGGTTGGAAGAGGAAGTGTTAAAGGACCTCAACTTGGTGCATAAAGAGGTTGTAATTCTCCAACAGGTGATCAGGGAAGGTGGGTCCTGAATCAGGTGTGCCAGCCACAATAGCCCTTCACTTGTCCAGGAACAAACACAACGACATCCCACCCTTTGTTCCCAACCCAGCCTCATCACCTATGACTGTTTTTTCCTTAATTGCTCCCAGCACAGACAGTAGCACCGTACAGAGCAATGTCACGTGTAGAGGTGTCCAAAGCTTCATGATGCTGACCATATGTGTCCAAATATATATTGGCAGGATTGTTTTTTCCTTTCGAGCTGCTGCTAGAGATGAAGAGATATAAATAGAGTTGTGAAGCAAGCGGAAGTGCTTCTAGAATTTCTTTATACTTTGTCTTTGAATTATTCCTCCTTGCCCACCACCTCAGCTGAATGACAGGCACACACCTCAGTTGGACATTGGCTTTGCTAAAAGGTCTCTCTCCGTTTCACACTTCACGCCTTCCTTTTGCAGAAAAATTAAAAAAAAATTTTTTTTAAATGTGTTGCCTTCCCTTGATTAAAAGATCATTCAAATGCAGCTTAAAGCATAAAAAGGTACAAAGAAGACATTGAAATATTTCTAGTAATCCCATTATACTGGCATACGTTATTCTTTTATATGTACATATATAGGAATATGAATTGTTTTTATAAAACTGAAATCACATCAGGCTTGCTGTTATAGAGTCTGACTTTTTATTTAAAAATTTGTAACATGATATTAAAATGAAAGTTTTGGCCAAGACCTTTGGAGACCCGAAAGTGAGCTTGTGAGACAGATCAACTTGTGGGACTTTAAAAAAGAGAGAATGAGAAAGATGCCCCAAAAGTGGTGAAGGGACTCTAAAACCTTTACTTGTTTTAAAGGTGGGAAATGGTCAGGAATTTGCCATGGTTTTTTGGAGGAGACGTTTGAGCAGATTTTCTTTAAAGAATGTTGTGCCATCTTAATTCCAAGCTTTAAGGATACCTCCCATTGAGCTGTGTATGTGCCCCCAAGGGTTTGTAGAGACAGAATAAATAGAGTCACACTTGAGAACTGGCTGAAGTGACCTATGGCCACAAGAGAGAGGCAACAGCTTGCTCTAATTTGATCAGTCAAAGAAGGCAATAAAGAGCCAGGGTGGGTTTGTGCCAGGTTATTCCAGGCAGGCTGCCTGAGAGGGCCATGGGACCTCAGCAGAAGGAAGGAGAAAATGAATGGCCAGATCCCTAGGGTTTGGGAAAGGAATCACAACAGACCAGCCAGAAAGGAGCTGGATTCAGCCATATCAAGAGAACCAGTGGTGAGAAACTACCATCAGTTGGGGTTGGGAGAGACCCAAAGAACCCAGAAAACTATCCAACACATAGTCCATTTTAAGCAATACTGAGCCCAGAAAGCACATATACAAAAGGCATAATAATTCCTGCCAAAAGAGTTGTCTGGACCCCCTTATCTTTTCTCCCCCCTCCACCTCCAAAATGGCACTTAGCCAGATGCAGGAGGAGAGGACAGAGAAAAGAACTGACCACTCTCTTCCTCAAGTGCAGGTTTCTGGGTGTGGGGGAAGCCCATTATTTTGATTCAAGCTTAGTGTTTTGACTATTGCACAGGCTTAGACTTTCTGTAGATTCTAAATTTAGGCAGTGTCTAGAAAAGTCAAGGTCTGTACCCAAGCTCTCTTACAGAGTCAGAGAAAGAAGTGGCTCTTCTGAATACATTTAGATAAGACAACATGTTACCAGTAACACTCCCCGTGAATATTTTCCCAACACACTAGTTACATTTATCATTAATATTTTCCCATTAATCATAAGACATCTGAAAATTTCTCTTCCCTAGAGGGGGAAAAATGTCACGGGAACTTCCTTGCAACTAACATTTGGTTAAATGCATTATTAGCTTCAGAGCACAGATTTGTCAATCTAGAAGTCCTGGGTAAACAATAATGCCCATTTCAAACCCAAGATACTTGTTGCCAATTGTTTTCCCCATTAAGATTGGTTTATTTTATAGACATTTCTCCAAAGGGACGTACAGATGGCCAATAGACATATGAAAAGATGTTCAACATTACTACTCATTAGAGAAATGAAAATTAAAAATCACAATGAGATATCACCTCACCCCAGTCAGAATGGCTATCATCAACAAGACAAATAGTAACAAGTGCTGGAGAGGCTGTGGAGAAAAAGGAACCCTCATACACTGTTGATGGGAATGCAGACTGGTGCAGCCGCTATGGAAGGCAGTGTGGAGGTTCCTCAAAAATTAAGACTAGAATTACCACATGACCCAGCAATCCCTCTCCTGGGTATCTACTCAAAAAATCTGAAAACATTTATCCAAAAAGACATATGTGCCCCAATGTTTATTGCAGCTTTATTTACAGTGGCTAAGACATGAAAACAACTAAAGTATCCTTCAATAGATGAATAGATAAAGAAGATGTGGTATATATACACAATGGAATACTATTCTGCCATAAGAAAAGATGAAATAGTGACATTTTCGACAACTTGGATGGATCTTGAGATTATTATGCTAAGCAAAATAAGTCAGACAGAAAAAGTCGAGAACCATATGATTTCACTGATACATGGGATATAAAACTGAAAACAACAAAGGAGCAGGACAAACAAATTAAGAAACAAAATCTCATTGACACAGACAATAGTTTAATGGTTACCAGAGGGTAAGTGGGGAGGGGAGTGGTAGATGAGGGTAAAAGGGATCAAATATATGGTGATGGAAGTAAAACTGACTCTGGGTGGTGAACACATAATGTGACATATAGATGATGTATTACAGAATTGTACACCTGAAACTTATGTAATTTTACTAACCATTGTCACCCCAATAAACTTTAATTAGAAAAAGATTGATTTATTCTACCAACAAGGCACACATTTTGTCTCACCATAAGAGGGAAATTCTCTCCCATTTGTTACCACACTGAAGACCGTTGGTATAGCATAGGATAAAGAACAAAACATGGGCACTGGAGTCGGAGAGACCTGGGCTTGAAACCCAACCCCAACATGTTTAGCTTAATATAAGTCATGTGATTGGCCAATCACTTAACTTCTCAGAGCCTCAGTTTCCCCACCTGTAAAATGGGGATGATGTTAGTATCCACATTACAAATGTTGAATATACGAAGCACTGAGCACAGGGCTTGGCACACAGAATGAGCAAAATAAACGTTGGCTATTATTATTATTAAGCTCAGACTCTTTTCTTCCCCAGAGAGGTGTGAAAGTTTCTTAATTTCATTGACTTAGTTGTGGTCTTTTTTTTTTCTTAACTGTTTAACCTATTTGGAATTAATTCTGGTGAGTGGGTGAGATTCTATCCTGCATTCATCTGTCCTAAATTTATGTGTCTCACAAATACTTCTGTTAAGTGATGACTATAAGCCAGACAGTATTCTAAACACTGAGAATATGGTAATGGACAAAGCTGGCGAAAACCCCCGCCTTCATAAATATTATAGTTAATAGAGCAGACACACAATAAACAAGATATGTAAAAGAAATACATCATAATAAATGGAGATCGATGTGAAGGAGAAAAAGTAAGAAAGGGTCTAGGACCTGGAACAATGTACAAAATAGGTGCTGGCTATTATTTTAGGCAGCTCACTGTCGGTGACATTTGGGGTTCTGAAGGAGGAGGTTAAGTGCTTTTCAAAAAATGCCCCAATCCTTTCACCACTCCTCTCTCACTCCCAAAATAGTGCTTCACACTACTAAGCCAAACAGAAAGGAAGATAAAAGAAACAAACACAAAGAAGTCTGAATACTCTGAATTATATGGTCACAGTGCAGTGCTTGTCTTTTTCTAATTTTCCCTCAGAGTCTTTATTTTTGCTTCAATATTTTCAACCAAGTGGAAGATCACCTCCATGCATTGGTTGAAATCATTCAAATGCTCAAAAGCAGGCACAATTCTATAGAGACATTTTGTAAGGTGCAAAGCTCTTTAGAAGGGCTAAACTTATTCTCCTCTTGCATTTGTGAAAAATAAAATTTGAGGCATACGAAGCCTTAAATGGGTTGCCTTTAACTTTGAAAAAACTATTATTTGGAAATAATTTCCAAGTGACAAGTGTAAAAATAGTACAAAGAGCACCTGAATACCATTTGCTCAGATTCACCTATTTTAAGAATTTACCCCCGATTACCTCCTTTCTCTCTCTCTCTCTGATATATCATGGCCCTTATTAGTAATAATACCTCAGTGAGTATTAACAAAAGGGACATTTCCTTACATGATCATAGTTCAACCATCAACTTCATTAAATTTAACATGAATACTTTTATACTTTAATCTACCATCAGTATTCCATTCCATAAATTCACCCAATAACGTCCGTGGTCTGTTACGACACTGAAATTTTTGAAGACTCCAAATACAAACACAGCCAATCTTTTCTTTCAATTCAACATCCATATTTGGGGTTCATCTGAAATTTCTTCATGATGAGTGAGACCCAGGTTATGCCTTCTCAGTGGAAATACTATGTAGGCAATATCTAGTGTCCTTCTCAGGGTGTCACACACCAAGGGACATGGTGTCCATCCATGTCATGTTTCTCTGTCTCAGTTTCTCCATTTGAACAAGGACAATACTTTCTTCTATAGAGGAATAGTATTGGGATGATCGGGGCATCCGATTTGAAAAGGGAATTCATCTAACCACACCACAAAGGAAAGTGTGTGTAGGCTCGTACTTCCAGCCCTGAAACTCTGATCTCCACCTACCTTTGAAGATGTGTAAGTTGGAAGCCCTGGTAATCGACTGATGGTTCTTCTTTCCCGTGTCTGGAAACTGCAGAGCCCCTGCACAAGGGACAGGTGATAAGCAGAACAGAGTTCAAAGACTCAGAATGTAACCATGGTTCTGGTTGTGGCAGATCCGTGCGTTCTGCCCCCAAGCCATAAACTGGGTGCATATAGAACATTGTCACTGAATTCCATTCAAGGAGTACTTTCTTTTTGAATTCTTGCTGCAGGTAATACAGGTAGAGACAGAACACTGTGGAATTACAGGAGCTTCCCCTCCCCCAATACGCACATTTCCTGGAAGTCTGGGTGATTGGGGAGGTGGGGGAGGACCCGTATATCTATTTTTCTCTAACATGCATGTGATGACTTTTGTAAAGCCCCATCCAGCTCTGTATTAGTTTCTTCACTGCTAGCATCAGCCTAACACTACGTTATCACCAACATCTTGTGGCTTTTGTGCTTATGAAAAGAGAGAGCTCTGTCAAGAAAACTTGGATATTTGAAACACAGACTTAACCTGCATTTAAATCCCACCTCCCACGTACTTTGGGCAAGTCACTAATCCTCTCTGTGCCTCAGTTTCCTCATTTGCAAAGTGAGGATAATAACGGCCCTTTCCTCATAGGGTTGTTGTGAGGGTCCCACAAGTGATTACTTGTTAATCATTTAGAGCCCAATGTCTGACACATAGGCAGGGCTTTGTATGGTTTGTTAAACAAACAAATGAAACATTTACCCAGTGAAGTGTCAAAAGCCATGCAGTTTAACACCAAATTCACTGTGTCAGACACTTAACATGCATTAACTAATACTCTCGACGAACTTGTGAGTTTAGTGCTATGATTTATTCCTATTTTACAGATGCAGAAATTGAGGCACAGAAAGTTAAGCAACTTACCTAAGTGTACACAGCTGGCAAGTGCCAGCTATAGGATTTTAAAGGAAGTGAGTCCAGAGCAATGTATGCCAGATGGTGAAATGCATAATTTCTCTTGGGACTGGGAACTACGATCCTACTTGGACCCATTTCCCATCACCGAGATCACTCTCTCCAGGTGCCCTTACAATACTAACAGAGAAACATAATGAGAACAGGAGCTCCAGGGGCCAAGCTGACTGTGGATAGCTCTGGGTAAGTCTTCACTGAGGCTTGGCGTAGTCTCAGAGTTGCTTAGCTAGAATGGAAAAGATGGAGAGCAAGAAGGAAGAAAAGCCTTATGGATTACCTGAACATTTTTTCTCTAGCTCTGTTTCCTTGCCTCTTCCCACTTTACAACATGTACTTGGCCTTGACCTCTTTGTAGGGTCCTTTATCACTTCATCCCATTTATTTATTTCTGTAGAAAAAATGGTTTCTTCCCAGAATATCATTGGCTGCTTTGGTGCTATTAAAAGAGCAACCCATGCTTAGTGCATAAATCTTGTAAATCTATGAAAATTACAAATTTAAAATCAATGTTAATTTTGTCACTCTGTACTAACCTTTTTGTGTATATCCATCTAGTCATATATATGATAAAAAACTATAAGGTACATAGAAAACAAGTGCAAAAATAACAGAAGTAAGTTCCTCCTTATCAGTAATTACTTTAAATGTAAATAGATTAAACTCTCCAATCAAAAGACAGATTGGCAGAATAAAAGCACATGATCTAATCATATGCTGTTTACAAGAGACTCCCTTTAGATCCAAAGACACAAATATATTGAAAGTGAAAGGGTGGAAAAAGATGTTCCATGCAAATAATAACCAAAAGAGAGCAGCAGTGGCTATGCTAGTATCAGACAAAATAGACATTAAGTGTAAAAAAAAAAAAAAGGAAAAGAGACAGAGGACACTATATATATATTAATAGAAGGTTGAGTATGGCAAGAAGACATAACAATTACAAACATTTATGCAACAAATGACAATCATCAAAATATACGAAGCAAAAACTGACAGAATTGAGTGAGAAATAGACAGTTGTACAATAATAATTGGAGATTCCAATACCTTACTCTCAACAATAGATAGAACTACTAGACGAAAGGTAAGTAAGGAAATGGAGGACTTAAACAACTAGATTTAACAGACATACAAAACACTCAACCTAACAACAATAGCACACACACTTTTCTCGTGTGTGTACATTTTCTAGGACAGACCACATGTTAGACCACAAATTAAGTCTCAATAGATTTTAAAAGATAGATATGCAACCACAATGGATGAAGTTAGAAATCAATAACAGAAGTAAAAATTAAAAATTCATAAATTTATGGAAATTAAATAACACATTCTTAAACAATCAATGGACAGAAGAAGAAATCACAAGGAAAATTAGTAAATACAGATGGATGAAAACAAAAATGTCACAAATCAGAATTTATGTGACACGGCAAAAGCAGTGCTAACAGCAAAATTTATAACTATAAATGCTAACATTTAAAACCAAGAAAGATCTTAAATAAAGAACTTAACTTTACAACATGAATTAGAAAAAGAACAAATTAAACTGAAAGCTAGCAGAAAGAAATAATAAACAGTAAGCAGAGATAAACAAAATAGAGAAAAATCAATGAAGCCAAAAGTTGGTTCTTTGAAAAGATAGACAAAATTGACAAAGATTTAGCTAAATAAATTAAGAAAAAAAAAGAGTGACTACTGAAATTACTAACATCAGAAATGAAAGTGGGGACATTGCTCTCCATTCCAAAGAAATAAAAAGACTATAAGGTGCTCTAGGAACAATTGTATTCTAACAAATGGGATCACCTAGATGAAATGGGCAAATTCTCAAAAACACAAACCTTTTTTAATCATGTGGTATAGAAAATCTGGAGAGACCAGTAACTTGTAAGGAATTTCAATCCGTAATAAAAAATCTCCCAGCAAAGACAAGCCCTGCACCTGATGGCTTCCCTGGTGAATTCCACCAAATATTTAAAGAACTGATATTAATCCTTCTCAAACTTTTCCAAAACACTGAAGAGGAGGGAACACGTCCTAACTCATTCTATGAAGCCCGTGTTACCCTGATACCAAGGCCAGACAAAGAGATTACCAGAAAAGAAAACTACAGACTGACCCCTGATGAACAGCAATGCAAAAATCCTCAACAATATACTAGAAAACTAAATTAAGCAGCATATTAAAAGGATTATATATCACAATCAAGTGATATTTAGTCCTGAAATGCAAGGATGGTTCAACATACAAAAATTGATCAACGTAATACACCACATGAACAGAATGAAAAAAAAAAGAAAACCCCACATGATCATCTCAATTGATGCAGAAAAAGAATTTGACAAATTTCAACACCCTTTCATAATAAAAACACTCCCCAAACTAGGGGTAGAAGGACACTACCTCAACATAATAAAAGCAAAAGATGAAAAATGCACAGCAAACATCATAATTAATAATGAAAGACTGAAAGCTTTTCTTTTAAGATCAGGAAAAAGAGAAGGATGCCTGCTTTCACCAGTTCTGTTCAAGCACTGGAAGTTCTAGCTAGAAAAATTAGGGAAGAAAAAGAAAGAAAAGACATCCAAATTGGAAAAGAAGAGGTAAATCTATCTCTGTTTGCAGATTATATGATCTTATCTGTAGAAAATCCTAAAATCACACACACACACACACACACAATCTGTTAGATCTAATAAATGAATTCAGCAAAGTAGCAAGATACAAAGTCAACAAACAAAAATTAGTTGCATTTCTATACACTAAGAATGAACAACCTGAAAAGAAAATTACAAAAACCATTTCATTTGTAATAGCATCAAAAAGAATAAAACACTTAGGAATTAATTTAACCAAGGAGGTGGAAACGACAACATTGCTGAAAGAAATTGAAAAGCCAAATGAATGGAAACACATCCCATGTTCATAAATTGGAAGAGTTAATATTGTTAAGATGTCAATACTACTCAATGTAGTCTACAAATTCAATGTAATCCCTATTAAAATCCCAATGATCTTTTTGCAGAAATAGAAAAACCCATCCTAAAATTTATATGGTATCTGAAGGAACTCCAAATAGCCAAAAGTAATCTTGAAAATGAAGAAGAAAGCTGGAGGACCCACAGTTCTTGATTTCAAAACTTAATACAAAGCTGCAATAATCAATTCACTGGCTGCTCTGTCTATGGAGTAGCCTGCTTCTTTCCTTCTCCTCTGCTTGAGTAAACGGATCCTTGCTTTACTTAAAAATAAACATCAAATATATGGTGCTGGAAGGAGAACTGACTCTGGGTGGTGAACACACAATGGGATTTATAGATGATGTAATACAGAATTGTACACCTGAAAGCTATGTAATTTTACTAACAATTGTCACCCCAATAAATTAAAAAAAAAAGATTATAAACAACAACAAAAAACACACTAAATTATAGATCAACTTGGAGAACTATGTGAAGACCAGCTGAACAGAAATCCATTATTGATGGGAATGAATGTAAAATGGTACAGCTGCTATGGAAAATGGTATGGTGGCTCCTCAAAAGATTAAAAATAGGTTTTACCATAAGATCCAGTAGTACTACTTCTGGGTATATGTCCAGAGAATTTAAAGCAGGATAACTAAACAAAATAATTGTACACCCACGTTCATAGCAGCATTATTCTCAATACCTAAAACGTGGAAGCAACCCCAGTGTCCACTGACAGGTGAATGGATAAGCAAAATATAATACATACATACAGTGGAATATTATGCAGCCTTAAAAAGGAAGTAAAATCTGCAATATGCTACAACATGGATGAACCTTAAGGAATCATGCCTAATGAAATAAGCCAGTCACAACAAGACAAGTAATACGTGATTCCACTTTTATGAGATACTTAGAGTACTGAAAATCAGAGAGAAAGTAGAATGGTGGTTGCCAGGAGCTGAGGAAATGGGGAAATGGAGAGTTATTTTTCAGTAGGTATAAAATTTCAGTTTTATGAGATGAAGAGTTATGGAGATGAATGGTGGTTGCTGCACATTATTAATGCATTTAATATCATTGAACTGTAGACTAAAAATGGTTAAGATGTAAATGCTTATCAGCTTAAAATAGACTGCCAGAGATATAGATGGATAGATATAAAACGTATGGTAACCATAAACCAAAACCATATAAAAAATACATATAAAATGAAGAGAAAGGAATTCATTCAAAACACTACAGAAAACCAACAGATCAAAGGGAAAGAGATCAGGAGAAAAAGAAAAACAGAGAAGAACAATAAAAACAACCAAAAACAATTAACAAAATGGCAATAAGCACATACCTGTCAATAATTATCCTAAATGTAAATAGACTAAATGTTCCAATCAAAAGACATAAAGTGGCAAAATGGATTAAAAAAAACACAACAAAAAACATGACCCATCAATATGCTGCTTACAAGGGACTCACTTCAGATTGAAAGACACATACAGACTGAAAGTGAAGGGATGGAGAAAGATATTCCTTGCAAATAGAAATGAAAAGATGATTACTGGAATTAGTGGGGTGATCACATTGTAAGGTAAAAATGGCAAATTACTATACTGTACACCTGAAACTAATATATCCAATATAAGATTGTATACCAACTATACTTAAGTTTAAAAAATGATTAAAATGGTAAATTTTGTTATGTGTATTTTACCACGATAAAAAAACAGAGGAAAGTCCTGTGACTATTTTTAAATTTAACATATATGATGAATATTTCCCCACAGTCTTAAAGATATATTGGAACTTCCTAGATTAACAGATTACTCTGCCAATTAATCATTAGTTGTTAAACGTCTTGGTGGGTCCAGTTTTTCCCTATTCTAAGGAATTATTTATCTATTATTAGTTACATTATTATAACTAACTCCTTGAACATATCTTTATTCCTTGGAAAAGCCAACACAAGCAGAAATGGAAATACACATGATTCAGTCTGTGCATAAATATTGCCAATTCTCTCTTCATAATGTTTGGGTTATACTTGCAACGTATCTCCTGCCCCAGACCACTGGATCTCAGGAAATTTCACCAATATGGCAAGTCCTAGACGATTACAGGTGTATCTCCCACCCTCTGGCATGTACATGGTAAAGCACTAGTATATCTGCTAGTTTTGTTTCCTACAGCCAGCTAGCGTAATGTTATCAGTGTGACAGACCAGCATGATGTTCTGAGGGAAATCAAGTGGTCAAAGTCTCCACAGAGAGACAAGGAGATAACTTAGTCTTGAAGTAAGACAGTGAAGTTACATGGCTGAGCTGATACATGCAAGAAAGCTACTTCTGATTATCTTCATCAATACGAATGGGAAGAAAGAATTTGAAAGGAGCAAGTCTGAAGCATGAGAACAGAACAAATAATGCAAAAGTCATGGCGACCATGAGACTAAGTGTTTGGTCACAAGCAGACCAGCCCTGACTGAGATTCTCTGCAGGCTGCGACTTGATATTTTGGAGACTCAGATCAAGGCAGAATTTGAATTTGCTTCTTTCTCTGCTTCCATGAATCAAGGTCTTCCAGGGGTCTCCACTCCTCTACTCTACCTAATATGGAGGCACATGGTTTTTCCATTAAAGACAGAACATGCAGTGATGTCCAGGCAAGCATTCCTCCCAGCCATAGCATCCTAGGGGTAGCCTCTGAGTTCTGTGGGGCAGGGTAGAATATCCAGAGGACTCTCTGGATAACAGGTCAGGGCACCAGTTATCACAGGGGAAAAGAACAACTGTTTCCAGTATAAGTCATGGTCCATGGTGCTTATGCCAGGGGCAAGGATTAGGTCAGCCTGGCACCATAGTGTACCCAGAGGTAGGGAGCACGGGGCATGGACATGGAAGGTCATTCCCTATGTGGGCCCGGCAGGTAACTCTGCCTGTCTTAAGTCTCCCCGAGGGTGTCTGGGGCATGGCCAAGCACAGGGAAGATGCTTGGAGTGAGGCTGCACCCTTATAAGAGCCCCTGAAGAGCATCCCTTCTGTCCATCTCGGACCCCCGCCCGTCCATCTCGGATGATGTCTATGCGGGTGGTTGGTCGTGTTCTCTTTCCTAAGGCTCCTTGTGCAAGGGCAGCTTGTAGTGGACGTAAGGAAGATCCTCCAACACCAGGAGCCCTGATGCTCCTGAGGTGGGTGGGAGGCTCTGGCCCGATGGAGGCAGGTTTCCTCCTCGGATGTGTCCTTCACTGATGCCCAGCAGGAAGTCTGGGCTGGAGTGTAATGCTGCACACACGCCTCCAGCATGGCCGCCTGCCTGAGTTCTGCACACTTGGCTCCATGTCCCGATGGGCCACACATGACTCCGTCCCTGGATCTCGCCCCAGGACCATTTCAGAGGAGTTGTGATCACATGGATGGGGAGCCTGTACCCAGTGATTCAGTCTCACTGACTCACCCTGAGACCACGGGCAAGACCCACAGCCACCTCATCCAACTCATCCTTAGCAGCGTCACCTCGAACCACCTGTTCCCCCACCTGTGGCTTCCCTCTGGATTAAAGAAGAGGAAGAGAGAGAATGAGGCCGTAAGGAGAGGGGTTAGGAAAGGTGGGGACCACTCAGTTAATGGCAGGCAGAGGCGTCGCAGGCGCTGGCACCCCGTTGCAGGCCTCAGGGTAAGAGCGGCCATATTGGTGGAGGATGGAGAGGGGAAGTGTGGGGTGACCACAGGCTCTCACTTCCATGCCTATGGTCTCACCATAATGTGAAAGAAGCGAGCCCCCAGGCCGTGCAGAGGGAGCGCCTTCCTGCAGCCCACCACGGATGGCCTCTCACTCCCTTTGGCCTTGGGCCTGTCACTTTGCTTCTCTGGGATTCACGTTCTTCATTGTAAAGACAGACTTATCTGAACTTCACAAGGAGAATGGGGAGAAAGGGACAGGGGCAGGTCAAGTTTAAGATGAGCCATCTTTGGGGACCGCCTACTCTTGCCCCAGGATGTGGCCCCCACCTCTCTCATGGTTGACTTGGCTCTTCTGACTGCAGGGGGAGGAATGTTCTCCTTAGCATGCGAGGTGCTACACAGGGGCAGTTTCCCCCTGGGAGTACTGGTTCAGGGAGCAGAGCAACGAGGGGGCGGAGGCTTGGAGGCCTGACAGGGGTTCCGGGGGCCAAAGGGAGAGAGAGTAGAGAAGCGTGACAAGGGCTGAAGGATCAGGCACTGGGCTCAGAAAGGCGGGGGCACCCTGGGGTCTGCCCTGGGTTCTTCACGATCAGAAGCACTGGGAAGAATCTAGGCAGGTCCCTGGACATTGGTTCTGGTTTATTTGTCAGGAACAAGTAGCTCAGACAGTGGGGAGGGTGGCATTGCTGTTGGTGGCCCTGTGCCCGGGACTTGAGGTCCTTGTGCTTTGGTGGCAGGCACAGTCTTAAACAGAGGGTTGGGGGAGCAGGATGCACAGCGCAGGCCCCTCTGGCAGTCACAGGATGTTCATGCAAACATTTCCGCAGAAGGTTGAACAGCATATGTTATTTGCTTGGCATTCCTGGTGGTATTGACAGTGGCGTTTGCACATGTGTATACCCACTCTTTTCTCACAGGCCTTGATTTCTGTGGGTAGCTGTGTATCTGAAACTGAGTAGAAGCAGGGTCAATAAAGCCACCCCTACAGAGCACCTCTTTCAAGCGTAGAGCCTCCTCCAGGACCCCAGACACAGTCCCACTCATAACATTTTAGACTTGTCAGGAGACTTCCTCTCTGTCTCACACCAAATCCTAGTGATCTGTTGTATCTTAAATCCATTACCCCCGTTCCCCCCAATAGATCTCAATGCCTGGGCTTCCTGGTCCCTCTCCACACACGGCAGCCATGACCCTGTCTCCATATTAGTCATGGCCTTGGTGAAGTCACCTTCATGGAATCTATACTCTGACCCTGAAAACTCAGTGAAGTCTGAGACATCCTGCAAACCCGCCCCACTCGTGAGAATTTGCAGGGTCCCGACAAGAAGCTGAACTTGCCTCTCCCCACTCTCTCCTCTTGTCACTGTCACAGTCTAGTTTCCCGCACCTTCCCCAACACAACACCTTTAATATTTCTCTTCCATTGTCACCATTGTAGCCCCTCTGATGGTAACTTTAACTTGACCCTGAACACCACAAAATTTAATTTCCCGGTGTCTACTCATTCTACATCTGCTCCCATAAACATCTCCGGAAGTTGACCTGTCACGTACGTGCATAAGTCAAAGAATAGTTGTTGTTTTTTCCCTTGTGATTCTCAGCTCCTTTCACTATTATAGGTACCATATACCTCTGGGTTTTTGGAATGGAGACTAAAAAGATGTAGGTTCCCGTCCGCCCCATCACTAGTCGCAGGGTCAGTAAAGGGGCTGGAGGGCCAAGGTTTGGGAGAGCCCAGAGTCTTCATAGTGCCGTGGGCAGAGCAGGACGTGCTGAAAGGTGCCAATCCCAGGTCCTCCTTAGCTGGACACAGCCCTCCTCCCTCCTCCCCATCGCTGCCCCCAGCCCATCACCTACTCTGCATTTTCTTCTGACGACTGCGGGGCCCTCCCTGGGCCTGCAGCAGCAGCAGTGCACACAGAAGCAGGATGGGCAGCAGCGCCCGGGTGGGCATGACTTTGGCCAGAGCAGTGAGCTCTAAGTCTGGCACAGACTTCCCTGGAGAGCTGGTGGGAGGAGGGAAGGCAAGAAAGGACCGGTTATCCTGGGCTCCTCCCGGCCCCCACTGGCCAGGCCCGGGCAGGGCAAAGAGACCTCGTTCCCTCCCCTGTGGCTGCTCCTTCGGTGGCCTGTTCTCTGTGGGCCCTGGGCTTCTGCAGAGATGGCTCCTCCTCTCGCATAGCTAACCCTCGTCTTTTGCAAACAGATTTTTGTTCCTAAAGATGTAATGTTTTCGACATTCTAATTACAAAGTAATTTGTGGAAGAAAGAAAAATATAATTTAAAATTGTAATAATCTCACTGCATAGTATTAATCTGTGCCTCATTGTATAGTGAAATAATATATTATTTCTTGTCCTTTTCCATCTGACTTATTTTGCTCTGCATGATATTGTCAAGATTCATCCATGCTTTCACAAATGGCAGTATTTCATATTTTCTTATGGCCGAGTAATATTCCGTTGTGTATATGTACCACATCGTCTTTATCCAGTCATCTATCAAAGGACTCTTAGATTGTTTCCATGTCTTGGCCACTGTGAATAATGCTGCAGTGGACATAGGGAACATATATCTTTATGAATAAATGTTTTCAGATTTTGGGCGTAGATACCCAGAAGAGGGTTTGCTGAGTCAAATAGTAACGCTACTCTCAATTTATTTTTATTTGTTTGACCTTCAATATTATTTTATATTAATTTCATTTATACAGCATCGTGGTTAGATATTTCTGTAATCTACTCTTATCTTTTTGAGGAACCTCCATATGGTTTCCTATCATGGCTGTATCAATTTATATTCCCACCAGCAGTGTATAAGGATTCCTTTTTCTCCACAACCTTTCCAACACTTGTGATTACTTGTCTTGTTGATAATAGTCATTCTGACAGGTGTGAGATGGTATCTCGTTGTGGTTTTGCTTTGCATTTCCCTAATAACTAGTGAAGTTGAGCATTTTTCATATATCCGTTGGCTGTTTGTATGTCTTCTTGGGAGAAGTGTCTGTTCAAGTCTTCTACCCGTTTTTTAATTGGATTGTTTGTTTTTTATTGTTGAGTTATATGAATTCTTTATATTTTTTGGATGTTAGCCCCTTATTGTATGTATCATTTGTAAACATCTTCTTTCATTCGGTTGGTTGCCTTGATTTTAGATTAATGTAAGAAATGTAGAATTTATGGATGAAAGAGTAAGTAGGTATTTTAAGTATAAATAAATACACATACATACATACATACATATGTGTACATATACATAGATAGATAACTAGAGAGAGAATTAGATTTTGAAATAAACCTGTTTAACTCAACAGAGAAGGAGTGTCAATTTCCTCAAATCCTGTAGGCCACTGCAGTGTAAGTGAGGAGATGTTGGGCAGGAATCAGTCCCCTAATGTCTATAAAAATTCGGGTAGCAGAGAAATGTTCATGGATTTTGTGCTCAGGCAGATGTGGAATTATATCCTGACGCCAATATACACCAGCTTTGTAACACTGGGAAAGTCCTATGACCTCTGTAGACTGAGCTTACCTATATTTTCTTTTGGCACCCCAGGTCTGAGGATGAAATGTGATGACACATAGAAACACCTTTATGATACCTTGCACACAGTAGGCTCTCAATGTAGTCCATCTCTGTTCTCTCTAATCGGGTATTAAGATCCAGCTCTGGAAGAGGAAAGTTGGAAGAAAAACCTTTTGGGTTGGGAGGAGAGAGAGGGAGGGGGAGAAAAGAAAAGGAGAGAGGGAGAGAGAGAGAGAGAGAGAGAGAGAGAGAGAGAGAGAGAGAGAGAGAGCGCTGTTGTCCTAAATTCTGCACAGCTTTGTGCAGACCCACCTGCGTGATCCAGAACAAAAAGTGGCAGGAATCCTGGGTGGAACCTCCTTGGTGCTCATCAGTAACCATGCTCCTCAAGAAAACCAGTAAGGACCCCCAACATCCGGGCCAGATACAGAGCATGAGGCTGTGATTGCCCTTCATGGGACATTGTTTTCCTTCCATATAAACCAGTGTCTTGAGAATGCATAATTCAGTCATTTTAGGTTTGGCACCATTTACAATCCCCATCAAAGTTCCTTTCAGTTTGCTCCCACACCTTTGTTCCCAGGTCCCCAAATTCTACCTCTTGCCTCTGTACTGGTCCACCCTCCTCAGTTAAGTCCCCAGAGTCCTGGCCTATATTTCCTGCTGCTCAAGGCACCCAACAAAGCCTGGGGAAAAATCACTCATATTTGGATATCTCTTGTCATTGTCATAAAATATTCCTGTGGACAGGGTTTGGGAGAAGAAGGTTTGTCTGTTCCTTGGGAGTCCCTGGTCCTTATCCATTTAACTCTTCTTTTATTTTGTAATGAGCTCCAAGTCATGTGTATGTGTGCCCAATATAATGTCTTTCTCTGGTATTTGGTGAACAAATCCCCCTAACCCCCCACTCACAAACCTGTGCCAAGATCGTGGTGCTCGATTGGGTCAGTTTGCAAGGTGGTCATGTATCTTTTCTGAAGTCCTTCCTATTCAGTCTCTTTTTATCCACATAAAAGCCATAGGGCATATGGTGGGAGATGATGTTGTGCTTTAATGAGCAAAGGAGAATCAAGACAGAGAAGGGTGGGACCTTCAAAAGCCCACATGAGTCAAAGCAAACTAGGCATACAGACCGTCCTCCACTCGCTGCCTACGGATAGACTCAGATGCATTAGATAAAGACTCTAGACTGGCGTCTGTTGGGGGTGGCTAGAGCTGCAACCCAGGTACACAATGTTCCTCCTAGCTTAGCAGGAGACATTGCTTGCATCAAAGAAAACCCTACACCTCTGGATGGGTTAATATCAAAGAAAACAATCTGTGATATGGTCAACACGAAGTTCATGGGCAGAAATTAAAGATCTATCACTACCAAAATCATCATTAAGTTCTAGGCCTTTGAACTTTGTCTTTCAGCTCTTCTGCCCGCTGTCTGAGGCCACAACCTCCCTTCCCCCTCTCCAAGGAAGAAGAGTCCAGATAAAAGAGCTGTCAGCCAGTTCCTGCAGACACTCAACCTAGACACCTTCAGAGGTAGGTGGGGTAAGGGTCTCGAGGCATGAGCTTTTATTTGTGGCTTGCTTGGACAAGTTCACTCCTCTGGTGGTATCAACACTTCCTGTGAGGTGAGGATTATTGTCTGTTGTTCAAATAAGAAAATGGAGAGAGAGGTAACTGTCTTGTCTGAGGTCCCAGAGGGAAAAGAGGCAGAGATGAAACAGGAAACCAGCATTCCTGACTTGAAGTCCAATACATTTTCTTCCTTAACATTATCTGGAAAGCCCAGGGGTCCTGAATTTTGGAGGAGCAGTGGTTCTGTGTCCTTTGGATGCCTAGGGGCCTCTTCATTGTCCTATATCTCAGGATGGCCAAAGAATTCCCCCAGAACTCTGGTTGTGAGTAGCACCCAACCTGGGCGTGAAGATGTGTTTCTTCTCTGGGATCACTTAATACACCTGAGGTGTGCAAAGAAGGGGATTGGGCATCCCCGGATCCTGAACACCCTTTAAGGGCCCGTAAAGAACTCAGAAAGCTGGACTTAGCGTGAGGCCTTTTACATGAACAGATCACAAAGCTCTGGAAAACTCGGGTCTAGAGTGAGATTTTTGAATACAAATAAACAGCTTCATAGAACCCATTACTTTGGATTGATTGTGTTTCTGTCACTATGTGACAGTCTTACTCCTTCTTTGTGCAGAAAGCTGGTACCAGGAATCCAGAGGCCACCCCAGTCCATGCCCACCTTCACCCAGTTACCTTATACCTCATACCCTCACCTGTAAGTGACTAACAAAGCATCTGCATTGCACATCTGTCTTGCTCTGTGCTGGAGCCTTCAGAGGATCAGAAGAACGCTCTGAGCCACGCTCAAGGACAGGGTAGCCTGCTCGCTGGCTTTCCTGTGCAAAGAGTGCAAGTGATTTATAGGATTTCTGGAAGCCTACCGTGCTCAAAGATAGTTCTCCTTTGGCCTGGAGC
Source organism: Rhinolophus sinicus (assembly GCF_057876585.1). Lineage (NCBI taxonomy): Eukaryota > Metazoa > Chordata > Mammalia > Chiroptera > Rhinolophidae > Rhinolophus > Rhinolophus sinicus. The sequence continues at coordinate 12,245,522 of NC_142513.1, forward strand.
TTCACCAATTAACTTGTATTTTTGACGTAAATGTTGCCCAATGGTAAATGAAACCTCAACACCTTCACTTGACAATTTCTCTCTATCAAACCACACCAAGGCAAGCTGGCAGGGGTGTGGGTTCTGAATGGAGTAGGTTGCAGAGCCGATGTAAGTGTCTATGAGTGGAAGCTCCCAAATAGCCAATCTTTTACATTTTAAGGACTTTTCTCCTCCTTTTCTTTCTCTCCATAATCTCCTTCTCTTGCTCTTGACTCTCCTCAAGCCACCTAAATCCAATTTGCCTCAAAGTCAATGTGTCAATGATTCACGTGCCTAAAACTTGCGTTTGGACCATCTATGTAGATGAAAGTTTGAAGAGTCCTCTGACCATTTGTTGGCCATTATTTTTCTCAAGTCCTTCTGAGTAATCCATCTCCTCACTCACCCGAATCACTCTGGTACTGTTTGTTTTAGGGTCGTGACTAAATTATACCGTCTGGTTCCATACATCCTGAAATAAAAAATCAGGACACTTAACGTGTTCTATTATTCCAACGTCACAAAAATAACGACAACGTAAAAGGATACACATATATTGGTTCTCTCCGTCCGTGGTGGTGGAATTCCTAATGCTTATCCATTTCCTCTTTGTATTTTTTGTTTGTTTGTTTTACAATTTATACAATCTGAAGATTTATTGCTTTTTAATCAAAAAAATAGCAATGCATTTTTAAGTAATTTTGCAAAGGAAGCGGTAGGTAATGTGAGATGGGGAAGAAGCCTGAAGAAGCCAGTGACTAGCTTATTATGTTGTTAAGTGCCAGAGAGTGTGAAGGAAAAGGACCAGAAAGAATACAATATTCACACGCATTTTCTCGCCCTTTCCTACCCTGTTCTCGACCTGATTTCTTTTCTACTTCTAGCAGCATTTGGAGACCTGTCTTCTGCCAGAACTTGATCCACACACACATAGAGACCACCATGAAGCCCTGGGCTCTCCTACGCATCATTCTCATCTGTGGGGTTGTGATGCTTCTGCCTGTGCTGGGAGGAATCAGGAAAAAACCTTTATGTAGGTGGCGTGGCCAGGGAGGATGGTGTTCTGCCCAGGCCTGGGGTGTCTGGCATACCTGATTCTGGGCCCGATTTCCAGGATCTCCCTTCAAAGGATCAGAACCCTCGTTGAAGCAGAGACATCCAAGAAAGATTAGGTTGGATGTTCCCAATACGGTCCCCTTCAAGTCCCCTCTCGAGACCTGAAAGCAATAATGGGTATATGGAAATGGAATGTAGTTTTTATCTACATTTCATAAGCTCACAGGAAATAATATTTTCCAGTGTTAGACCAGCTTGGGCAGAGGAAACACCAACACAGAGCTTCCCTCTGAGCCCACATTTTCAGAATCTCAGTGTCTGATTTGAGTGAGCCTTTGATGAATACCAAAAGGGTAACATTTTAACACATTCATTTTGTTTGAGGGGAAGAATCTTTTAAACCATTTAAAAAAACTAAGCAAAACAAATAAGAGGTCCTTAGTGAGTCAAAGTTTGGGGTCATCTGATAAGAAATGGGGGAAATGAAGGGACTGAGAGGGAGGGTTGTGGGTCAGAAAAAGATATGGAATTTGGGGATAGGCTGAACGCTTAGATGGTATCAACAGGGAAGAGAACGGAAAAGGGGAAAAGTAGGTTCCTAGTCTCCTCCAGCTCAGTTTTCCGTTCTGCAAGTTGGGTGTGGAAATTTGCTAAAAGAGTGAGCGGGTATTGCGGGTCCTGACATCTAAGGTTAGATGAGAATAGATTTGGTTGAGGTGGTGTCATACATGGTGATGGTGTCCTAAGTCCTATCTTTAGGGAACTTGGAGAGGGTTTGAAAGCTTGCAGTGCTGTGGGGGACATGTGGAAAGAGAGAAGGCATGTCATGAAAGGATGGTTTCCTGGGAATTCAAGGCAGGGACTTTTCTCGAAAGGCAGAGAAATACTTTCTGGCTTTGGAGTTTAGGTTCCAGAGCTCAGGAATTGTTAAACTTGAGAAGGATTTCTTCTCTAAGCTGTAGATGGATAGACCCTGCCAACTTCTACCATCTCAGTTCCAGCTGAAGAAAGAAAAATTGAACAGTGCTGGATACAGCCTCCGTTAAAGTATTGTGCGAAAAGGTGCACTAAATCACAAGGATGTGTATATCTGAATCATACATGCTGCTGGACCTTCTGTGGAAACATCTGCTTGGACAATGAGTGAGTTGGTTGCTGAGGGAAGGTTGGGCCTGAGCATGCTTCCTCCCTCACATTCAGAAGGTGTGGCCTGGAACAGAAGGCTGCCGTCACCGAAATCCTGGTCAAAGAGACAGGTAGCATCAGGCAATGCTCTCCTAACTCCACACCTAGGTTGCCACTCACTACAAAATAAACTAAAATACTAACATGGGACCTCCTTTTTTTTTTCCCCCTCACTCTCATTCAGTTCCCCCCAAACCATCATCCATCAGTTTGTTTACCCCTCCTCTGTTCAAGCCCCCAGTTACTGCCTCTGTAGTCTGGCCTCTGCTGGCCCCTGGTCTCAGCCAGGACCAAGGAGACCTGGTCTCCACCTATCTGCTCCACTGGCAAACCTCTTGGGTAAAATGGCTTAAAAGTGGGTAACTCCTGATCTTACAGAAAGAATTCTTGTTCCCGTTAACTGGAGCCAAGGGTGTTATTATGTTTGGGAATGGAGGTCCCTTAGGGTTCCCTGACTTTTAACCATTTAATTTTCTCTTCCAGAGAACCCTTTAAATTCATTCTAAACCCTAGTTTCTAGGGGGCTCACCCTCCTGTGGGCAGGAGATGACTACGTGGTCTAAGAAGAGTGCTGCCTGGCTCCCTGTTGCAATACCACTGGCTCCAGCTGAGGACCTGTCTGTTCTCTCCTTGACCTCTCTCTCCTGAGAAGGCTCAAGTCTTTGCCAAATAAACTGATATACCAACCTGAGGGCTCTGAAATTTTTTGTACTCCATCCCCATGACTCCATTTCTCTCATTATAATCCCCAAGTGTCCTAACGGTTGTTCCCATTCCATTATGGGCTCAGGCACCCAGCTCTGCCTTCCCGGTTAGACTGATGTATTAGTCAAGTAGTCTCACGGCTGTAACAAAAATACAGAGATTTCTGAAGATGTCATGGGTTAACACAGACTTCTCATTCACAATACATGTCACTGAGGGTGGTCAGTAAACCACATAGTCAAGTAGTCTCACGGCTGTAACAAAAATACAGAGATTTCTGAAGATGTCATGGGTTAACACAGACTTCTCATTCACAATACATGTCACTGAGGGTGGTCAGTAAACCACCACCCGTACCATGACTCAAGGACCCTGGGCGCCATCCATCTATAGCTCCACCATCTCCCAGGGCCTCCTCTGCCAGCAGATGCGAGAAGAAAGGTAGCATGGAGGCTCAAACAGAAGGTTTATAAAGATCAGGCTTAGAAGTAGAGTTCATCATTTGTATCCACATTCTATTTGCCATAATGTAGTCATATAGTCCCACTTATCTGCAAAGGAGATTAGGAAATACAGTCTATCTGTATGTCCAAGAACAACAGAGAAAGGAATTTGGTGAACACATGGCAATCTCTGACCTGTCTACTTATCTCAAACCAAGACCCAAGACCCTGGCCCCCCTAACACGCTGTCCAACTGAACAAAGACTCTGCTGGCAAGCAGCTGGCATCTCCTGGTATTAGCAAAAGCATTCCTGCCTTCAGGGTGGGTACTTTGAGCTTCCAGAATGACTCTTCCTTCTTCCATCTCCAGTACCTTATTATTCCTGCCAGGTCAGTTCTGTCTTCCTGGCAGTTTTACTCATATCTTCAGATTTCAGGTAATGCAAAGCAGGCTGCCCTGCCCATATCATCTCCCCAGATTATATCTGAATTTCTAGAATTTGTTGTTTGTATCTTGAAAATCATTTAAAAAACATAATGTCCCCTAGATGAGGAGATTATAGAGTATCTACTACATATCCAGGTGTGTTCCTCTTCCTGGCCCAGAGGACCAGATAGTCTCACTTAGATGGGCGGGTCAGTACATCATACTTGTCAACTGTGCAGCCCAAGGAAAGGCTTCAGAATGTGATGCAGAAAACACTAAAGCCAGGCATGGAACGAAGGCCTAACAGAACACTGGTCAGTGCCTTAGAGCTCAGAGTAAGGGCTCAGGCATGCGGGTGAATGTCCTTCAGGAGTGGGGCTTCGTCCTCGTCTTCAGGGAAGGGAGGACTTGTAGCTCTTCAGGGTGACAGTGGTTACTCCTTCCTGACAACAAAAGTAGAGAAGGACAAAAGGTTATGGGTCCCCAGAGGAAGGACTAGGGAAGGAAAAGATTATCCTCTTAGTTGGCCTTGATATTGTGGGGGAAGAAAACTAATTTTTCTCTCTACCATATTAGGTTCTTGACTGATGACCCCCTGCCTCACCCCCCACCCCCACCCCCAATAAAAGACAAATTAGCAAGAGAAAAACAAATAGAAGTTTAGTGACATGTATACTTCCTGTACATGGGAGAGACCCAGGAAAACTGAGTAGCTCCCTGAAATGGCATAAGCCATCACACCTTAAATACCATCTTCAGCTAAAGAAAAAAGCTGTTGGGGAGAAGGGGAAGGCCAGTATAGGAGGTTACCAGGAAAGGCACAGTAAACAAGGGTATGGCTGCTATGAAAAACTAAGTTGTTGCCTTTTCCATGATAAAGAGTTTCTAGAGATCTAAATGCATCCTTCTCAGCCGGGTACAGAGAGAAGGACACCTTTACCAATGGAGATTTCCCTTATATATGCATGTAAATGTTTCTTACAAAAGGGCAGTTTTTACTGGTTTTCAGAACTTCTCCTGTATCTGCAGTTTCTTCCAAATAACCAGTCTAAAATAATCCCTATGCCAAAGAGACATATTTTAGGGTGACAAATTCTGCTCCCCTTCAATATCATATCTCATTCACACCTTCATTTGCCACGCCTGGGTCATGAGAGGTGGAAGGGAAAGAAGATGTTGCTTGGTCAATGTTAGCAGAAGGGTAATTGGCACAGAGAAGAGGAAGGACCCCAAGGGGGTCAGTAAAATGTGGACACAGGGACACCACTGTTACTCTGCCAGCCACATAGACAAGTAACACAAGAGCTCTGGACTGTGTAAACTGAGCATCAACTGAAACTTCAGCTATGCCACCCACTGAAGAAGACAGGAAGCCCAAATTGTCCTTCCTTGTCATGGTGGTTAATGCTAGTAGACTTCGGGTTGGGCTGGGGAGAGACTACCAGCATCTTTGTTATTGAGACAGAGTGGTAGTGAATGCTGAGACAATCACCTATTGACATAACCCATCTCTGTTGCCCAGTAGCATCAAGCATATATGTCAATGAGTTACTATAAAAGACACTCTTGTTACTCTGACCAAACTCCCTTTACGGATCATCTCTCAGCTCCTGAAAGTGCTCTGATTAAAGGTGTACATCTGTGACCTACTCCAGAGAATTGCCCTCAGTTGATGGGAGTCACCTCAGCTGGATATGCCTGTGTAAGGAAGCAAAATTTGCCACCTCTAAATGTGTCTCTGGCAGGAAGATTATTTGATTTTCAAGAAACAAAAGACTCAGGAAGAACCTTGACCTTCCTCCTAACTGCCTAAAAAATTTAGATGGAGGGCTTGCTCCAGGAACGGAGTTATCAACATAAGTGTCTATAGTATAATTTAACCAGGTGTGGTGGGAGAGACTCAGCAGAGCCTAGCGTCTACTCTGTGTGACCCACTGTCTCCGCATGGCCCAGCAAACATTTACCATACATTTTCTTTTATCTTCTCCATGTGAATTGCCTTCCTCCCAAACGACTACTCCTTTCTCCTTACCTCAAGATGGCATATAAGCTTCAACTGCCCAACTTGTCCTTGGGCCTCCCATATTCTTATGGAATCTCTGCACATACATATATAATTAAATTTGGGTTTTCTCCTGTTAATCTGTCTCGTGTCAATTTAATTCTTAGACAAGCCAGAAGAACTTAGAAGGGTAGAGGAAAATTTCTTCTCCCTGACATCTGCCTCTGGTGGTGGTGGTGGTGGTGAACACGGGCAGTAACGGGCCAGAGCCTGGCTCTTCTGCCTCTGGATGGAGCAACTCTGTAGTGAGATACACACTTCAGAGCTTTGGTTCAGGCCAAAGTTAGTCTTTATCTGAGATCACGCCCTTGCTCAGTCCCTTGCCTAATTCTACTTTCCTCACTCCCTTAGATGTTTTTACTGAAGGGCATTCCTTGGTGAGGGATACTCCTTCAATAATTCACATGTACCTGAGTTCCTGTCTCAGGTCTGTTTCTAGGAAAGCTGATCTAAGACTAGGGTAACCAACTTATCTTAATTTACTTGAGATTTTCCTGGTGTTAGCATTAAAATTCTCGTGTCCAGGGAACCCTTTCGGTCTGGGGCAAACTGGAATGGTTTGTCACCCTGCCTAAGACAATTGTTCAGCTTTAATTTAGAAAAATGCCCCATTATATATGTACTCCCTGAACCTAAACCTGTTGGCCTACATTAGCTCCTGAAAGGTGTATTTGTGAATAAGGTATTAAGGCTACACTCTAACTGGATTGCAATTGGCTAATGCAACAGACTTCTTTCTCTTGGTATGCAACTTTGCTGGTATGAAACGGTCCTAAGACCATTCAAACTGGCATCGGTGCATGAGATAAATAGCTCAATGCCTAGAATAGCAAATTCTAGGAAAAAAGCTTTAAAGAAAATGGTTACTAAAGTCCAACCAGCCTGTCCACACGCCTTCCCCCATCCTTAAATTCCAAAGGGCTGAAGAGGGCATGATATTAAAGCCAATTTTGTTCCCTAAAATGCTCTTGAGTAAGACATGACAACATTGGACCAATTCACTGAAGCACATGGTAAGCCTGGAGAAATCCTAAGTCAAGCCTTCCTTAATAGCTTTGAATTCCCAGATATTCTTAAAGTTGCTAGACAAGATCAGCCAGGGAAGAAAGAGCTTTCTTCAGGATCTGGCTTTATCTCTTGCTGCAATATTATACATCCAAGATATTTTACTGGGATCTATGAGACTTGACATTAAATAACAGACGATTTTAAATCCACAATACGCAGACAATCCAGCACTACACAGGAACATTCCTTGTGTTTCTCTGTAGTCGCATGTAGCCGTATTTTCAAGATGAAACAATTCCTATCCACCCATCTTTCTATCAGTCACTGAAAGTTGGCTGGGCTCCAAGGTGAGCAGTTGCTTAAATTTTGAGTTTTGATTTTTTTTTAAAGGCATCTTCTCCTATTTATCCTGCCTTTGAATATTTGAAGGAACGTTATTCCATTCGTCTGGGACATTCCACAATGCCAAAGCAATCATTTTTAGGGACATAATTAGTTGCTTGACAATCAGAATATCAGAATCGAACACTTTTTGTCACCTCATCTCTTTCCCCTTCTACTTGGGACAGAAATAGGACACTAATAGGAAGGGGGCAGAGCCAAAGAACGCACCCCAGCTGAATCAGCTCATCTTAAGCATCCCCTAAGTAGTTAGTTTTTTTTGATGGGGACTCCTAAAGTCCTCCAGCCTCCTCCTGGATAATTTGTAAGTCTCTTACTAGATTGGAAAAGATAAAACCAAACTGCCTGGAGGATATGTCTGTACTGTGTGAGTTTTGAGTGGGGGCAGGGTGAGAACTGGAAAGCCAGCTGATTTAAGCCAAAGAACCACAAAATGTCTCAGGAACTGAAGGCTTCAAGTGTCTCTGAAGGTGGGGATATGGATGTGGTTGAAGAGGTGGTTTTGAAAGCCTGTTAGATAAACAGGTAAAATTTGCTTTTGTTGCTTTATGTTATGTATGTAAATTAAACAGTCTTTCTCCGTCCTCAAATCCCTTGAAACTATTCCAGACTCTTGGAAATTCAACTTCTTCACAGAACTATCTCCTTTGTCCATCGTATTCTTCTTGAGATATTTGAGAATATTCAACACCATCTGCTGTATCAACCTGGCACTTGATTCCCTCCCACAATGACTGTGCCTATCAATCTACGTGCATATTTCTCTAGCATGCAACAATATTATGCCATGATCCAGTGACTCCCCGTGGCCCAAGAAACTTTCATAATTTATTTTCTTGTGCATAGAAGAATCATGCACAGTGCATGAGAGCAGGCAGGTGGCCAAGTTTATGTCTTTCCTGTGTTCCTCATTCTCAATACGCTGAATACTTACCATTTTCCTTCAAATATTATGGGCTTTTCTAGTCCTCTTTGGCTCATGCACTTTATTCATAAGGCTTTTATTTTCATAGATGATATTTTCACTTAGCAATGTGGGGAAGATGACATCAATAGTGTACAACATGTCACATAATGTGAGCATGAAACACACTAAAGTATGACGTCAGTGACTATACACCCTCTTGCCTGGATTCACGGACAACAAGCATTTTTGCATGCACAATTCCTTAGAGGATTTATTTTTAAAAATCTGGATAGCTGGGGGGCAGGTAAAGTCAAACTGTTCCTCTTAACCTCTTCAATGCATCCAAACTTGATTTTTTTTGCTCTGACAGTGTGATGAAACTTGTCTGTTGGACTCCTGGATTTGCACAAAGACTCATCTGTGGGTGACTGTCCAAATGAATATTCTCCAGTGGCTTCTAGACTGTGGCCGAGGCGGGCTAGCGTCAGTTCACAGGCCACTTCAGGGTCCCACACAAGGACCGAGGTCTGTATGCCTATTACCCGACGCATGGGTGAGACTCCTCCCGGGCCCCTTGGCTGTGGTTATGGATCCCACAGCTCCCCTGAGGGCACTTTTGTCTGTGACTGAATGCCAAATTGTCATTGTAGAGGGGGGACTCAAGCAGGGGAGGCTTATTCACTCGTCCTGCTGACGTCACCCTCCAAAATTACTTTAACGGAATTGAGTGATATAAAGTTAATAATATAGTTACAAAATTGTAAATTAAGTATGCTTTAAAAATGAACTGTGCTGGTATCATTTAGGAGCTAATTATTGTGAAACACAGAACATGTTGGGGACGTTCAGACTTAGAAAAAAGTGTTCCTCTTCAAATTTTGTGCTCAATTTTTAAAAGACCGATGATTTTTAAATTTTAATTTACGTATATTTACTAATTTTCTTAAATGGCTTGAAAAATACTTATGTAAATAAATATATATAATACTATTTCCTTAAAAATGGGAGTTTACAGCTGTCTTTCATGAAAGATAAATGACACTAGTAGCTAACTAGGTCATGGATAGCTGATACGGCCTTATTCCTCTTCATTGTACTGTTCTGTGTTTTTCAAATTTCTAAAATAAAAAATTATGCAGTTCTGAAGAATTCTTTGCTGCAATGAGAGGAGGGTAGAGTATAAGGGAAGGAAGTACCTCATGAGAAGACAATGCCCAGCCAATGAGTGGTGGGAGGGGGAGAGGCAGAACCAGATGAGACCAGCCACGTGTGCTCCTAACTCCTCACCCTGAGACCCCTTTCTACCCCCCAGCAGAACCTGGTAAAAATCCTGGATCCCCTCCTATCCAGAGTCAACACCATGACGTGGTTGGTTCTCCAGGTGCTGACATGCTGCTGTGTGGTGATCCTGTGTCAGGAACCCGGAGAGGAAGAGTTGATTCTGTCATTGGATTTCCATTTTACAGTAGGTACTCTGGCTGGGCTTCAGAATGAAGAGTGGGTAGAAAATAAAGGGACCTTTCCCAGCGCAATTACAGAGAGGAACCAGGGGCTGGCATGGCTGGTGTTGGGTCCTTTTTCAAGCCAAGATACATGAAGAAATCTGAATGCTTAGTTCTCATGCTTTAGTTCTCCTGACGCTACAAGTAACAATGTTTTTCCATGTGCTGGCGGGACAGTGGTGGCTATGTGGTGATTTTTGTCCAGGAGGACACTTAGCAGTGAGAAGCTCCACGGGGTTCAGATACCGCGTGGAGGTGCCAAACGTGAACCTCCAGGAGTTGATGTCTTCAGGAGCTCCAAGGATAAGCAGCAAATTGGAAAAAGGCTATGAATTATTCCTTGAAATATGCCTTTTGTTTAGGGACTTGGACATTTCAGAAGCTTGGGCATGGGGAGGAGAAACAAAATGCATGCTTGATGAAGAGAAGTTTGGAACCACTGGGTTAAAAAAAAAATTAAAATCAGTAGAATTGAAGGGAGAGGAGTGGGTAAAGAACTAGTGACCAAAGTTTCTAGGAAAGAGCTAGGTTTTGAGGGCCATTTCAGGCAGGAGTGGAGCAGTGGCGGTGCAAGGTAGGCCCCTTCCCTACTCTGGGACTCAGTTCCTCCCACCACGTAAAATGAGAGTGGGAAACTAGACGATCTCTTGGGATTCTTTGTTCTGAGACTCGGGTTTCAGGACTCAGGTTCTGTGACGTTAAATTCTATGGGGGTGACATTATGGTGGTGAGTTTGTTAGGAGGGTGGGAGCAGGATCTTGACTCTAGGAACCAAAAGGGCCCCAAGTCCCTGGGCAGGACGAGGAAGAAGAGAAAGCAATGGACTGGGTCCTGGGGCCTCGAAGGAGCTGCTAACAGTGAGAAAAACTCTTCTTCTGGGAGTCACTGCTCATGTGTTCCGTCTCAGTTTTACCAAAGCCAAAACGGAAAATTCCCGTGGAGGAGGAACATGCCGCTGAATGCCAGTTACACTCAGAATGTCTAATTAGTCATTATTGCTGCAGTGCCTTGTGGGAAATGTCTGCATGCTTCTCCAAGAAGTCGGTGGGCTCTAAGAAGCACCTTCCCTCGTCATTCAGTTCTCAAAGACTATGGACTCCCAACCTGCGGGGAGACAGACAGCAGGAGACTATGCTTCCCCAGTCCCATATCCAATCCAGTCTGGGGACCTTTGCCTCTTTATCTCAGCCCCAAGGTCCCCACTCTCCACTTGCAGGCCTACCTGATTTATCCAAACCCCAGGAGGTCTGACATGTATGTTTCTTTGCTCTTTGGACTAAAAACACCCTGGGAAAAGGCTTGTGTGGGCATCTTCCAAACCACAGAAAACATCCTTGGCCCAGGGTTTGGGAGGATCTGTAACACTTACTGAAATCTGTGTGGCTAATGAATACCGACTCCTTCTCTCTTCCAGAGCACAGCAGTCTGGACAACAAAATCAGAAACATCATGTCCACTGTTACCCCCTTAAACCACCATTGAGCGTTGGAGTTACCTGGGAGACCATGGAAGAATGCTACGTGACCTCCAGTGGTATCATTTTATTGCCCCAGCTGTGGGTAGGGGAGTGGGCCCAGGGCAATGTCTTTTCTACGTGTCAACCCTCTTCCCTGAGAGCAATTATATTATCAGCCTCAATTCCTTGATACATACGCTGTGTCAGTAACCCAGGACTTCTGTTTCTTCTATACTCCCTGCCCCCTCTCCCCCTTTACCTAAGCCCCCAACACCTAAGCCTCCCAGTTTGGATCTCCTTGCCTTCTCACCCTTTAGATGCTTGATCTTCTTAGCCAGGACTCCTGGATTCTACTTCTCTTTGTTTATTAACTAAGATTCCTGGGGAAAACTTCTTATGTGTGGATGTTCTTAAGGCTACAGAAAACATTGTCACTCTGAGATCCTTTGGTGTAGCCTTTCTCCTGTCATCTCAAGCTTGTGAGTCTAGTAGTTTCCCCACAAGCTACAGCCTCTTTTAACTACTCCACGGAGGTACAATCTTCCCTAAAGGTGAGAACATTCCACTGGTCTCACCAAATTCTCTTTCCAGACAATGCCTGATTTGTTACCATTATTTATTCAATCATTTGGGATCTACAAGGATGTTTTCAAAATGTAAATACTCTTAGAAAGAATAAGCAAGCTTCAGTGGGTCGTAGAGAGCCTACCATGTGTCCAGGTTGTGGCAAGGACCGCTCCACATGAGTGGAGGTGTCACTAAAACTATTTGTTGGCATATAGCCCAAGGAAGGGTTAATTCTTCTGATCCAAACAAGTGGAAACCAGGATGGGGCCTGACAAGAAGGGACCAATGGGACATACCATCAGTGCCTTAATGTATAGAAGACAGAGGGGTTGCTACAGATTGTGGTATCAGGTTTTCTGGAAGAAAAGATGCTTTGTCTTACCTTGAAGAATGGGGAGGAACTGAGATACCTAAAAGTGAAAGTCTTTTTTTCCTCCTTGACAAGATTAAATACAGAAATAGGGGGAGAAAAAGGGACTGTGAAGGCAACGAAAGGCTGATACTCTGTCGTCTCCCTGACCCCAACGACAACAGAGGAAGTTATGGACAAGGTTGGATCATAAATTTGATATTAAACTCTATGACCCTCGCATGATCTAATTTGCCAACTTTCCCTTTTTGGTCTCTGTTCTTATATCCATTGGAACAAGTATTGATTCCTACAATTAGCAGAGGAGAACAAACAGTCACAGACAGGTGCCCGAACCTACCCAAGTTCACTCAGCAAGTGGATGGCGACTGAATATATAGATCTCATTCTCAAATGCCTCTGTACTTGAGTTCCCTGAAATACATCTATGCCAGGGGCCAGAGATGTGCTTATAATAGGGGGGTCAATGGGGAATAGGGTTGGGGAGTAGGAGAAAGCATTAACTGAGCTGAGCAAGGTCCTTAGTGTTCTCCTAGACTAGCAGGGGGTGATTGCCTTAGGACAAAACCAATGAACTGTTTCCTGCTGAGAAATTAGAGAAAAGAAGAGTTGAGAAAAAAATCTGGAGCCATCTGGTAGATCGGACACTCTTTCATCCCCAGGTGCACTAAACAACTCCAAGAGCCTTTGCACTTGGCTGTCTTGTTTCAAAGCCTGGAGTTAACCGACTCTGGAAGCTGCAGAAGTGGGAGGTGGTTGGCCTTCAAAAGAGTGGGCTGGGATTCCCTGCGGGGAATCTCATTTTGGCTTTACTGGAAGGATTTGTCCCAAGTAAAACTGCCTTCCATTGCCAGATGCATGATTGACCAGTAGACAGTTTTAACATACTTCTCTCAGTAACTGATAGAATGATAAGGAAAAAAAAATCGGTAAGGATATAGCAGATTTGAACAACATAAATGAAAAAGTGACTGATCAACTTACATCGAAAAGAATCCAGAATTTCTGTGGAATATACATTCTTTTCAAGAGCACATGGGACACTTAAAAAATGTCTCAACAGATGTCATATTGAAATCAAACTGACCATAGTGGAAACAAGCTAGAAATAAATAGAAAAAATTTTTCCATCTGATTAAAAATTAAGCAAAGACAATTCTAAGGAACATGGGTCAAAATAGAAACTATTTTGAACTGCAAAATGAAAAGACAACGTATCAAAAATATAGATAACAGAGTGATATAAACAAAATGATGATGTGTGAGACCCCAGCTTCCATCCCCCACAAAGATCAACAACTACACAGCTTCCATGAACAAAAACAGCGCTGGGAGAGCTCTGGAGCCACTTAAGAAACTTCAGCAACACAGTGGAACAAAAAGCCTGAGAATAACTCCGTAAGAAGGAAGAACAGCTACATTTTGCTGGCATCGTCCCATCCCCCATGCCAGCATAGCTCAGTGCCAAAAGGAAACCTCTCAGTTAGAAAGAATTCCCCTCCCCAGGTAAGGAAGATGGAGAGATCAATTCCCCAGCCTTTGCATACAGAGCTCTGGCTTCTGTTTCACTTCACCCAGAGCAGCAAAGCCGAGACATAGAGACAGCTAGGAACCAGGGAGAAAAGCAGGGCTACCAGTAGCAGACACATGGTGGGAGTGATTGTGGTAAACGGCGACCTGTTTACCTGCAGACAAACCCAGCAGATTTCACCACTGAGGAAACCCACGGCCAGCACAGCTGACATAGCAGCTGAAGATTTCACTAGTTTTTGCCCCACGGGTATTTTCAGCAGCTGACACCAGCTACCTGGGTCCCTCCTTGTCCCTGTTGGAGTCCAGGAGCTGCCCTGGCAGCCAGTCCCGGTCTCTGAAGCTGCGAGTGAAAGATGCCAATCTAGACCCCCACGGCTGCCCTCTGCCGCAGTGTGCATGCTGGGGGCTGGACCCTCCAGCTCTGTGCTTGCATGCTGCCAGTCTGACACCTGTCACCAGCCTCCACTGCAGTATGCACACTCAGAGCTGGGGTTGGCTTCAGGGGAGACTGTGCAGCCATAAAAGAGCACACAAGTAGCCCGGGCCCCTCTAGCTGCTTATCGTCGTGGATCAGACCCTGTCTACCTTCACTGACTGTCTCGCTGTATTCACCAGCAGATGGCCCCTCCAGCTGTGCAACTGCACACATTTGACCCAATCACTATCACAGGCCTCCACTGCCATGAGCCCCTGCTGAGACCCAGCAGCCACACTGTCGCACACCAACAGCCAGGGCTGCTGCAGCTGCCAGATACCCCATAGTTGGCCCTGGCCCTTGCTCCATGCCCTGGCCCCCACCACCTGCTCTGGTCACCACCATTGCCTACCCCGGTCTCTAGTTGTCGGACCTGGAAGTGCTGCTGAGGACTCCAACTGCCCTTGCAGCCACCGCAGACCATCTGCAGTGCTTGCCAAGAACCACACAGCTGTTAACGCTGTGCACCCTAGCAGCTGGAGCCAAAGCGACATCACATCCCTCTGGACCTAGTGCCACCACATGCCCTCACATTTGGCACCCCGCACTACTAGACTCAGGGTCACAGCATGCTCCAGTGTGCCCCCACTGCAGGGACACTAATTGGTAACATGAAAACATATGACCATATACAACACACTGGTACAAGTAAGTACATATTACCATCAGGTTCAGAATACTCTAATATTGCAGTATGGTGCTGTGTTAACCACTTGACCCTAGTATAAAAGTCAAAGGGAAAAAGCATTGAAAATAGCTATAGCTACAATAATTGGTTACTGAATACACAATATAGAAAGATGCAAGTTGTGACACCCCAAAATTAAAAAGGGGGGGTAGTAAAAGGATATTTATATGAGATTGAAGTTGTTATCAGCACAAAATACACTATCATATATATGTTTTCTGTAAGCTTTCTGGAAACCATAAAGCAAAAACTTCCAAAAGTCACTAACGGTAAAGAGAGGAGGTGATCAAAGCATACCTCTACTTAAAATCATTAATTTACAAAGGAAGTCAGCAGGAGTGTATTCTTACCTATCAATAATCACTCTAAATGTAAATGGATTGAATTTTCTAATCAAAAGGCATAGAGTAGCTAGATGGATTAAAAACAAACAAACAAGAACTAACTACATTCTGCCTACAAGAGACTCACATAAGCTTTAAGAGCAAACATAGGCACAGAGTGAAAGGATAGAAAAGGATACTTTATGCAAATGAAAACCAAAAGAGAGTAGGTGTAGCTATACTTAGGCAAAATAGACTAAGCCAAAAACTAACAATTACAAGTACAATCCTTATATAATGATAAAGGGGTCAAGTTATGAAGAAGATATAACTATTGTAAATCTATAGGCCCAACATCAGAGCACCTCAAATAGATTAAGTAAGTGCTAACAGAGGTAAAGGGAGCAATAGACAACAAGGCAATAAGAGTAGGGGGCTTTAATACCCCACTTTCAACAATGGCTAGATCAGACAGAAAATCAACAAGGAAATACTGAACTTGAACCGTACTTTAGACCAATGGACCTAACAGAGACATATACTGAACATTTCATCCACCAGCAGCAGAATATGCTTTTCAAGTGCACATGGAACATTCTCAGAATAGATCATGTGATAGGTAGGTCACTAAACAAGTCACAGCGAATTTAAGAAGACTGAAATCCTACCAAGTATCTTATCTGACTACATTGGTATGAAATTAGAAATCAGTAACAGGAGGAAAGTTGGGAAATTTGCAAGAGTGTGGAAGTCAACACACTCTTGGACAAACAATGGGTTAAAGTAGAAATCAAAAGGGAAATTTAAAAATATCTTGAAACAATATAAATGGGAACACAAATACCAAAACCTATGGGATGCTGCAAAAACAGTTCTCGTAAGAAGGAAGTTTATAGCAATTAACATCTATATTAAGAAAAAGAGAGATCTCGAATAAACACCCTACCTTCTTATACCTCAAGAGACTACAAAAGAAGAACAAAGTAAGCCAAAAGTTAGCAAGAGGAAGGAAATAAAGACCAGAGCAGAAATAAATGAAATAGAGACCAGAAAAACAATAGGAAGGATCATGAAACTAAGAGCTGGTTTTTAAACAATTTCAGTTATTATGTTCTTCCCTTATAAAATTTCCCTGTCATTCTTCTCTGTATCTTCTATTTCTTTGCTGATACTTTCTACTTTTCCATCAGTTTCAAGTATTCATGATTGCTTGCTGCAGAATTTTTATAATAGCTGCTTTGTCAGATAATTCCAACATTTACTTCATCTTGGAATTGGAGTTTGTTGATAGTCTTTTTCTACATGAGTTAATATATTCTTTTTCCTTCATTTGCTGCATAATTTTGGATTGCATACTGGACCTTTTGAATATTGAGAGTTACAAGAGTCTGGGTTTAAATCCAATGGAGAAAGTTGATCTTTTTCAAAAGTAATCGAAATGGTTAGGTTCAGGCTGAAAAGTTCAACTTGTGTCCTGTGGGTTGTGGTTCCAAAGTCAATTGTGTTTTCAAAGCCTTTTCAGTTCATTTGCTATCTTCCCTGCGTATGCGCCACCTAGTGGCTAATCGGGGACCTAGTTGGTGGTGTATCCATTTCTCAAAGTACCTTGTCAAATACATCCGTAGGATCACAGCTAAGCATGTATGGCTCGGAAGTGAACCCACGAGTCAATAAACAACTTTATGGGTTCGCTTTCCTGAGCTCCTCCCTCTGTGATCTCCTCAGTGTCTTCGGTTTTCCCAGGGCCTCCAAAAACTGGGGTTTTGTTATCCTGCTCTGCTAGGCTCTTCCACAACGGCCTCCACGCCCAAGGCCAAGTAGTGGGAGAACAAAGAGAGAGAAAAGAAATGGGGCAATGGGGGTCCATCCACCTCTCTTAGAATTAAAGCCACACCCAACATAGTAAGATTTCCCCTCCTTCAGAGTTTTGGCTCCTTCCAACCTCCACACCAGCTGCTGCCATCATAGAATTTCTTAAGGGTTAAGGTGCAGGAGAAGACAGAAGAGAAAGAGGGAAAAAAAAAAAAAAGAACAAAAAAACATGGGATTTCCGCGCTTCTTCTGAACATTACAAGTTTCCCTTCCCGTGCATCAAGATATAATTATAAGGTTTCTCCTGAAGCTCTGTCTGCTCCCTGGTGCTTATTTCCAGGCTGGCCAGGAGATACCAGATGAAAAACAAATCCCAGTAAACTCATCACCAGTAATGTGGTGCTTGAATTCTCGTCTTCTTTCCCAATCTGCCTGCTATTGCTTACTTTCCAGTTTTTATAGCTGTATTCAGTGGAAGAGACAAGGAACCAGAACCGGGGAATAGTTCTTGCTCCTGGAAATGGGCTTGCCCTCTAGTAGGCCTTTTATGGGGACGTTGGTGTTAATGTAATTTGGAGCTGAGTTGGCGGTTTCTTGGTTTATTGTTGCTGTGGTTACCTCCAGTGCACCAGACTTCAAATTCCATCTTTGGAACACAAATACGTGTGTGTAGGGTGGAGCTAGGTTTACCAGATGATCTTTTTCCAAATGACTACTCCACTTTCAGCTTTGTGCCTTCTCAGAATGACCGTTTCTTGCAAGTGACTTGTTCCTCTGTGTTTCAGTCTGCTGGATTAGTGGAGTGGTGGTGGTTGGGGGTCCATTCTCTGTTGTTCTGGTTAAGTCTCAGACACTGTGTCCTGGGTCTTGGGGATGTAGTGACCCTGCCCTTCCCCGGACCCCCAGGACAAAGTTCTGAATCTGGCAAGTATTTCTGCCCCTCCCCCAGCTGCAACGAGATTTCTCTTGCACCCGTAGGGCAACAGGATTGCTTGTCTCTCCCAAGATTAAAGCTTTGTCAGAAGGAAAGCAAGGAAAGCTTCCAGGTGGAACGTCTTGCTGCTGCCTACTCTCCCCTCCCCAGTTCTGCGCCACAAGGGAGGCTGTTTCAGAGCTCTCTCTTTTCTGTAAGTGCCCAGTGGGGTTTCTGGAGAAAACCGTCAAGAGAATAGGACTCCCCCCTGTATTTGCAGCCCCAGGGACGTCACTTTCTTTTGCCCGGGCACACTCAGTCTCCAGCCATCCGCCAACCACCCTGGCCGTCCTCTTCTTCCTGGTGCCTGGCTGCCTGTCCTCCAGGTCGTCAATGTTCACGCTTATCTCTCCCTGCAGGTGCCCGACTTCTCCTCGATTCGGGAAGAGTTGGTTGCCCTGTGATCTCAGCACTCTGGTGAGTTCGAGTAAAGTTGTCCAGCATTTTTGTCCATGTAAGTTTGGGAGGTTTATTCAGCTTTCTACATCTCTGAGCAGAAACCAAAAGTCCCTTTCTTTATTAGAATTTTTAATTGTGGTAAAATATACATAAAACATAAAGTTAACCATCCTAACTATTCTTAAGTAAACAGCTTGGTGGTATTGAGTACACTTACATTTTTATGCTACCATCACCACCGTCCACCTCCAGAACTCTTTTTATCTTGCAAAACTGAAACTCTGTACCCACTAAATAGCAACTCCACATTTCTCCTTCCTTCAGGCTCTGGAAACCACCATTCTACTTTCTGTCTCTATGAATCTGACTACTCTAGGTACCTCATATAAGTGGAATATTATTTTAAAAACAGATGTCATAGAGTATTTGTGTTTTTGTGACTGGCTTATTTTAGTTACGTGTGTTCAAGGATCATCCATGCTGTACCTTGTATAGAATTTCCTTCTTTTTAAAGACTGAATAATATCCCGTTATATATATATATCCCACATTTTATTTATCCATTCAGTAGAGTGGGAAAAAGACTCCTCCAAGAATTCATAACTACAAACTTGTTTCCTTAATGACAATGAGGCAAAAATTGCCACATGTGTGGAGTCTAAGAAACAGAAGCTAAGAATTTAATTCAAAATGGTCTGAGTTGTTAAGCAAAATAAATTTATTTTGAAAATGCTCGCTTAAATACAGGATTCCAAGAAATTCCACAGATAAAGTGCCATTAAAGATAAGCTTTCCTTAGCTATAAGACCTCACAGGGAAAAAAAAATCGCATACAGTTTAGGAAAACAAGAAACGGTGAAGAAAAGTCAAGAGAAACAGTAGCGATCCACAAAGACTTCAGATATTAGAATTATGGCACACAGAGTACAAAATAAAAGTGCTTAGGAAATAAAAGGAAAGGAAAGGAATTAAAAGATGACAATAACAGCATGACTAAGGTGAAACAGAACATAAAAATGACCAGAATGTCGAAAATGTGCCAAATAGAATACTTAGAGATAAAATATGTAACTGAAGTAAAAAGACAAACAAAAAGAAAGAAATCATTTAACTAATTGAGGATTTCTCAAGAGTAGCAACAGAAGCTGAAAGCCAATACAAATATATTTTCAAAGCGCTGGCAGAAAATAACTGTTAATCTAGTTCTGAATATGCAGCGAAACTTTTAAAAATTAAAAATAATTTTTCCAGCTTTAATGAGGTATGATTAACAAATAAAAAATATATCTATTTAAGGGATACATTATAACGCTTTGATATAGGCATATATTGTGAAATGATTACCACGATCAAGTTAATTAGCATAGCTATCACCCCACATAGTCACCTCCTTTGTGTGTGTGTGTGGTGAGAACACTTAAGATTTATTCTCTTAGAAAATTTCAAGTATATAATACAGTATTATTACCTATAGTCACCATACTATGCATTTGATCCCCAGAACTTACTCATCTTATAAATGAAGGCTTACATCCTTTGACCGGCATTTCCCCATTTCTCCCACCCCCCAGTCTCTGGCAACCACCATTCTACTCTCAGCTTCAACTTTTTAACGTAAGATTTCACCTATAAATGAGATCATGCAGGATTTCTCTTTCTGTGTCTGGCTTATTTCATGTAGCATCATGTCCTCCCGGCTCACCCATGTTATTACAAGTGACAAAATTTTTTTTAAAGGCTGAATTATTCATATGTATTTTTTTCATATTTTCTTTATTCACATTTTCTTTATCCATTCATTGACAGTTTGTTTCCATATGTTGGCTATTGTGAATAATGCTACAATGAACATTGGGGTGCAGATATCTCTTCAAGATACTAATTTCATTTCTTTTGGATCTATACCCAGAAGTGGGATTGCTGGATCATATGGTAGCTCTAGTTTTAATTTTGGGGGGAACCTCCAGACTGTTTTGCACAGTGGCTGCACCAGTTTACCAACCGTGTACAAAAGTTCCCTTTCCTCCACATCCTCGCCAACACTTATCTTTTCTCTTTTTGATAATAGCCAGGTGTGAGGTGATATCTCATTGTGGTTTTGATTTGCAGTTCCCTGTTAGTGATATTGAGCACCTTTTCATGTACCTGTTGTATGCCTTCTTTTGAGAAATGTCTGTTTGAGTGCTTCGCCCTTTTGTTAATTGGGTTATATATTGGGTTTTCTTGCTGTTAAGTTGTTGGAGTTCCTTATATATTAACACCTTATCAGATACATAGTTTGTAAATATTTTCTCCCATTCTGTAGGCTGTCTGCTCACTCTGTTTACTGTTTGCTTTGCTGTACAATGACTTTTTAGTTTGCAATCTCATTTGTCTATTTTCGCTTTTGTTGTCTGTGCTTTTGGGATCATATCCAGAAAAATTATTGCCCAGACCAATGGCAAGAAGCTTTTCCCCTATGTTTTCTTCTAGCAGTTTTACAGTTTCAGGTATTACATTTAAGGCTTTAGTAGATTTTTCGTTGATTTTTGCATATACTGTGAGATAAGGGCCCAATTTCATTCTTCTGCATTTGGATACCCAGTTTTCCCAATGTCATTTAATGAAGACATTATACTTTCTACATTGTGTGTTCTTGTAACCCTTGTCAAAGATCAGTTTACTATAAATGTGGAGACTTATTTCTGGTCTCTCTGGTCTGCTTCACTGGTCTATCTGTCTGTTTTTATGTCAATACTATACTGTTTTGATTACTGTAGTTTTGTAATATATTTTGAATCAGGAAGTGTGCTACCTCTAGCTTTGTTATTTTTGTGGAAAATTACTTTGGCTATTTGGGGTCTTTTGTGGCTCCATGTGAATTTTATGATTGTTTTTTCTATTTATGTAAGAAATGTGTTTGGAATTTTGATGGGGATTGTACTGAATCTGTAGATTACTTTGGGGAGCATGGACATTTAAACAATTTTAATTCTTCCAATCTATGAATATGGGATATCATTCCATTTTTGTATAACATCACTGTTTTATAGTTTTCACTGTACAGATCTTTCATCTCCTTGGTTAAATTTATTCCTAAGTATTTTACTGTTTTTGATGCTATAAATTGTATTGTTTTCTTAATTTCTTTTTTGGGTAGTTTGTTGTTAGTGTATAGAAATGGAACTGATTTTTGTATGCTGATTTTGTATCCTGTTGCTTTACTGAATTTGTTTCTTAGATCTACCAGTTTTTGCTTATATATAGAGATCTACCATATTTTTGCTTATATATATGTATATACTACTGTGTCATCTGCAAACACAATTTAATTTCTTCTTTTTCGATTTGGATGCCTTTTATTTCTTTTTCTTGTATAATTTTCTGGCTATGACTCCCATCACTGTGTTGAGTAGAAGTAGCGAGAGTGAACATTCTGGTCTTGTTCCTGATTTTAGAGGAAAAGCTTTCAGTATATTAGCTGTGTGTCAAACTAGCTATGGGCTTGTCATAGATGGCTTTTATTGTGCTGAGGTAAGTTCCTTCTATACATAATTGGTTGAGAATTTTATCATGAAAGGATGAATTTTGTACATGCTTTTTCTGCATCTATTGAGATGGTCATATAATTTTTATCTTTTATACTGCTAATGTGGTGTATCACACTGACTGGTCTGCATATGTTGATCTGTCCTTGCACCCCAGGGATAAATTCCACTTGGTCATGTTGTTTGATCCTTTGAATGTGCTTGTGAATTCAGTTTTTATCAGATGATTTTAAATTACCTGTTTTTAAGTTCACTGATTTATTTTTTTTCTGCTTGACCACGTTGGTGTTTGAACTTTTCTAAGTTCATTTATTGTATACTTCAGCTGCACTATTTCTGTTTGGTTCTATTTTTTTTTAATCATTTCAGTTTCTTTGTTGATATGATTGTTTTGTTCACATATCATTTTCCTGATTTCATTTGGTTGTCTCTCTGTGTTCTCTTATAACTGAGCTTTTAAGAAAACAATGATTTTGAATTTTTTGTTAGGCAATTCACAGGTCTCCATTTCTTTTGGGTTGGTTACTGGAGATTTGTTTTCTTCCTTTAATTGTGCCATGGGTTCTTGATTCTTCACGTTCTGGTAAGTTTGCTTTCTTGTCTGCACATTTGAAGCAGCAGCTCCCTCCCCCAGCCTTAATGAACTGGTATTAACTGGAGAGAACTTCACTGGTCAGTAATATTTGATGTGAAGCAACATAGAGACCAACTCCTCATGGAGACCACTATACAGCTGGGGGCCAGGCCCCTTTCACTTCTTTCTCTCCCTCCTAGAGAAAAAGCTTCAATTCTGTGCTTTTTCCAATCTTACAGAGCAGCGCCTCCTGTAAGAGGGTGCCTCCTCTTTTCTCTGTTGCTAGGTGTCCCAGGGGAGTGAACTTTGACAGTTTCCCAGTGCTTGGGATATTTGGTCACTCTATAATGATAAAAATATTCAACTCACCAGGAGTGCATTCATATTTACCTAAATCAATAGAATCAGGATATATTAAACAAACAACCATGGAATTACAGGCATAAACTGAGAAATCTATGGTTGTCTTGAGAGCCCTCAACACACCTTTCTCAACTATTGATAAGTCAAAGAGACCAAAAAATTAGAAAGATTTAAGATACTTAAACAACACACAATGGAAATATACCGTGCTCTGCACTCCACACTTAGAGACTGCCTTCCTCAGTAGCACAAGGTAGATCACTGAGTAGGCGTTACTTAGAAGGTCAAGTCTTTGGAGGAGGAGGCATCTACTTATTTTGCCTGAGCTTAAGAAAAGGTGCATTAAAGAGACCCACAGAGGTAATTATCCTCCCCAAGGTTTCCTGCCGAGAGACTGAGGCTAAAGACGCATTCCTGGTTGAGTAGCCATGCAGCAGAACATGCCATGCCATTGGGATGAGGGAGATGTGAAGGAACTATTTTGCATGGAAACAGGACTTGCAGCTGGT
This sequence comes from Rhinolophus sinicus, assembly GCF_057876585.1. Lineage (NCBI taxonomy): Eukaryota > Metazoa > Chordata > Mammalia > Chiroptera > Rhinolophidae > Rhinolophus > Rhinolophus sinicus. Next base: position 12,268,809 of record NC_142513.1, read on the forward strand.
TGTGCTTCCGGGGGACGGGGGACAGGGGTCATGGTGGGGCTTTACCTATAGTTTCCAAAGGTTGTAACCTGGAAATTCACACTGTTCCCCCAGCTCCTGGATATCTGTAGATCTTTCAGTTGAAACATGCTCCTCGGTCTACTACAAAGAGAAACCTCTGTGATATGGGGAAAGAGGTAGGTTCAATGATCGGGTTCTGGAGAAACTCCTGACCAGCCGGGTTCAGGAACCAAGGAGACCACTGGGTTTGATACATTGTCCTGGGGAAGCTGGGAAATAGGAAAAAATCTCCCCACCATCCTTCTAAGTGATTTAGATTCTTAGGGCCCCGGAAATTTAAGCTAATTACTTTAATCACGTAAAATATCTTGCAATCTTACCATTATACAAATATTATAATGATTAAAATAAAAACATTCACAATAGCAAGTGCTAGCAAGTATGTGGAGCAAGTGGAATTCTCATCTAGTGCTAGTGGAAATGCAAAATGGTACAACCACTGTGGAAAACAGTGTGGCAGTTTCTTACAAACACACACTTATCATATAATCCCACCCCCTGGTATTTATCCAAAAGAAATGGCAATTTATGTTCATATAAAAACGTGTATGCAAATGTTTGTAGGGGGATTATTCACAATTGCCAAAAACAGGAAACAACTCAAATGTCCATTAACTAGTGAATGAATAAACAACTTCTGGTACATCCGTACAATGGATGATAATTCAGCAATAAAAAGGTACAAATAACACACAACAACATAAATGAACCTCAAATGCATTATGCAAACCTGCTATAAATATTAGTATTTTTAAAAACTGCTATATAACTTTGAAAAACAAATCAATTGAGGTCAAAATACCATACTAATTTGATGCCCACAATCATCCATTTAAAAAATATATGAAAAGTGCTTTGTCTTTAATAGTTGGAAATTTTAAAACACGGCTTCTTCTCCTTGAACTCCTATTTCCTTTCCTCTTACCTCATAGACTTTTAATCTAATGCAATGTAATCTAATGCTCAAAAGTCTTTTTTATTCATGGCCCTTTCATACTGCTATGCACTGAAAATGTGTCGACATGAAAATTTAACGTTTTAATTTACTGTGACCATTAGACTCTAGGAATAAAATATTTTCTTATGGATTTATTTTGCATTCTGTTTTTTATATAAATAACATAATAATAATGAATATATAAATAAATTCATTGAAACTCTTGATAAATGCACAAAATGTTATTGATAGTAAACAGTATGCTATAGGTAATGCATCTTTTAGTGACATGTAAGTGCATGAGAATAAAAAGTATTTTGTTATAGGTACGTCACTTGGTTCTTGGAACTTCTAGTAAGTTGTCAAAAATCAAATAAGACTCTATAATCAAAAATTATTTTAATGATCTAATTTAAATATTAATCAAAGGCTTGATTAAACTGTCTTTCAAGTTTTATGAAGGCATAGAATTGGAAACCTCATACTTACAAAAGAAGTTGTTTCCTATTAGTTAGAATACTGATCACAAATCACCAGTGATTATCTTAATTTCTGGAACGTTTACCAAAATGGCTTTACCAGCATTTATCAAATGATTAGTAATGTTGTTAATTATACCCATTACTCTTTTATTGAGACACCTTATTTAATCTGACACACTCTGTTAAGTGTTGGAGAGTTTGAATACTATTAACTTTGATAGACCCTTGATAATATAGTTTTTAGAAAATGCTGTTATCTTATTGCATGCTTTAAATGTACGTATATATAAACTTTGATGCCAAAGACTTAACTCACTATACTTATGGGAAAATGTTAACCAAATCAACTGTTGACAAAGTCAGTCTGCAGTCAGTCAAATCAGACTTATTTTCTCCCACAAAAAGCTGACTTGAGTTTTTAATTGAAGTGTTTAAATACACATCCTTGCAGCCACCATAGAACTTCTGAATTCTGATTCTAGGATAGGGAGCTAATAGTGCAGTGGCTCATCATGACTTTGTCACTTGAATGAAACAAGGTACTGACCCCTTAGTATTTCTTACCCACACTTTCTTTACTTTGCTCCCATGGGAAGCATCTTCAGAAAAATGCATTTTCAAATTGTTTCCCTTTTTGGAACTCAGAAGTTTTATACTTTAGAGAAATGCGAGACATACCATTTCCTGAAAATAAGACCTAGCTGGACAATCAGCTCTAATGCATCTTTTGGAGCAAAAATTAATATAAGACCTGGTATTATATTATATTATATTATATTATATTATATTATATTATATTATATTATATTATATTATATTATATTATACCGGGTCTTATTTTACTATAAGACTCAGTCTTATATTAATTTTTGCTCCAAAAGACACATTAGAGCTGATTGTCTGGCTAGGTCTTATTTTTGGGGAAACATGGTAAGAAGTAAAGAGGACTTTTTGAAAGAAGATAGAAAAGGAGAATTGCAGACTACAGGCTCTTTCTCAGGCAGACCAATTTTAGGAAAAAAGTAAACGTGGAATTTAAGAACCTGGACATAATGTCCTTAAATCTATCTGTGCCTGTGAACCTTCTGGAAAAATTCTTCCTGTGTCCTCTGGGGTATGGATTCGCCAGCTTGAACACGATTGATTTAGTTGAATCCACTCATTTTTCAAATGGGTAGACTGAGATAAAACTAGCCCAAATTGACAGAGTGGAACCTGGACGTCAGTGAAACTCTGTTCATTCTTAGTTTGGTGTCACTTCTCCAGCACAGTTGTCCTATGCCTCAGGTCTGTCCTCGTTCCCCAGGGCCCCCACCGAGCAACTCCTCCATACACGTTTACTTGTTACTCAGGAGCCATGTTTTGTAGTCTCTTACTCAAATAGATTCGTCTCTAATCAAAATGGATTCACTCTGTTTTAAATTTGCCAGATTTAGCAAGTAAAAATACAGGATGACCAATTAAATTTGAATGTCAGACAAACAACAAATAATTTCTGAGTTGTAACTATGGTCCTTATATTGCATGGGATATACTTATACTAAAATTTATAACTGGACACCCTATATTATATTTGTAAATTCTATTAATATGTGTCTCCCTCCACCCCCACCCCAGGAGCTCTGCTTCCTACTAAGTGACTACAGGCTAATTTGATCAACCAATTCTTAACACTGGGTTAGTACCTTTCTAGGTTAAAGGGTCAAATTTCAAATCAAAATGTTGACTTGATTATAAGAATTTAAGGCACCACAGGATTTGGGGCTAATCTAGGGGAACTGAAGTTATGACATACGTAGTCTTTGAGTAGGGAACTCAAAGCTAAAATGGTAATAGGTACCAGTTTTTGCATTCACTATATTGTTTACCAAATCAACTCTCTCTCACTCTTTCTCTCCTCTTTGCTTTCTGCCTCCCTTCCTTCCTCCCTCTCTGGCTGTTTTGAAATGCATTTATTCCAGGAGAGGTAATACAGTAAGGCATTATCAGTTCTTTACATCATAAAATTTAAAAATACAGAAAGGCCAGGAAAAGACTTGGAAAATAGAGGTGTGAGTGAGTGGGGGGAATTCATCTGTTCATATAGTTGTCTGGGAGTATCACAGGTATCCAAACTCCTACCTAGGCTTGGATGACACCAGAAGGAATAAGAGGGACCCCTTTGTTAAGTCAAGGTCATCTGGGATCTTTTATGCTCCTGGGCCCCTAAGACCCAGTGCAATATGCCCAGGCTCTCCTGAAATCTCATACCATCAGTTTCTTGTCATCAGTGGTACAAATAAAAGGTGCTCACTAGTGCCAGGGTTGCCCCAGGAGTGACCGTGGGCAAACCAGCCCTGCAACTATTGCAGACAAATCGCTGTGATCATTCACGTGTGGCCTCTCACCTGGGAGCCAGACAATGGGTGAGTGTCTGGGTAGACAACGTACAGAACCACGGCAGATTGTGGGGTTACTGAGAGGGTCCTGGGATTGAAAGTCCTGCCCTACTGGTCATGTGACTGCAGACAAACTCCTTCCCCACTATGATCTCGGTTTTCACATCTGTGAATGAAGGGAATTGGTGGATTATCTCTAAGGTTCGTCTACATATGCGTTGTGTCCCTCTCTGGCTTTTGCTTAACCCCTTCCCTTCTTCTTATCCCTCACAGGCACCTTCCTCTCCACAGCTCCACCTTTTCAGGGAGGAATGTAACTCTCCTGCTGCTTCTCTCCCTCTCTTTGGAGGAGACATTCGCATCGCTATACAAAAGAGTGGAAAGTAGGTTCAGAAAATCTGCAGCCGCTGTTCCTTAGCAGGTGTCCTTGGGGACCGAGGGTTAGACATGAGGCAAGGACTTGTGTCGGCCGAAGCCACTTTTATTGTGGCTTCAGAGAACTAGCCCTACTCACACACCCTGGGCCCTTCAAATCCTTGCCTCACCTGCTCCCCCCAAATTATTTTCCTAACTTTTCACGATATGTGTCTTTTCCGAGTTTAATTTTTTTAAAAATTAATCAGTCATTAGACAGGAGCCTGAGGACAGAGGACCAGTGAGGAGGCTGTTGAAATTGTTGGGACGAAAGGTTGGAAGTCAGGTGCTGACCTGAGGAAGTGGTAGGAAAGAGGGAAACGAGATGGGGTTTGGAGAGAGTTAGGAGACTGAACTGACCCAAGTCCATGCCTGACAGGATGCTGGCGTGTCAGAGAGGGAGGAGTGAATCTTAGGGTTCTGGTAACAGACTGGGGGACGATTGATGTCCAATATCAAAATGAGAACAGAGAGAAGAGGTTGCTGCTTCAGGATAGGGAGGTATGATTCAGTTTTAAACACGGTGCAGCAGAGATGCTTATGAGATGCCCGATGCCATTTCCCCCAGGTGGTTGGATGTAAGTGCTTAGCCTGGAAGAGAGGATAGGTCTGGAGGGAGATAAGGGAATCACAGTTGGGATTGTTGTGGGAATGAATGTGCTCACCCAGGAAGCACGTGTTGAGTAATAACAGCAGAGGGCTGACACCAGAACTCTGGAGAGTGTCCTCAGTAACTACAGAGGAACCCCTGGGGTGCGTGCATCACAGAGGAGACTGTCCACATAAGGTAAGTGGCTGAGAACAGCTGACAGGGAGGAAGGAAGATTGTACGTGAGAGTTCAAGTTGACAGAGGGAAGGAGCTACAGTGACTGAAACAAAGGTTTAAATGGCCCCCGAAAACAGGAGGAGGCAGGACTGGCTGAGTTAGCGCTGGTGAGAGGGGAAGTTTGTCTTTATGATCCCGAGCTTTCTATGCCTCGTTCATTCTTTGGAGGTGTTCCTGTGTGATTTGCTTAACTCTCCTTGTCCCCAAAGCTAGTACAGTGGTACCCAGGTGGTAGCCTATACCTGGCTGCGTCAGGACACCTGAAACTTTAAAAAATCTGAGCCCCTAGGCCTCATTTTCTAGAGCTTCTGATTAAGTCCATGATATATATTTGCTAAAAGATGACAGATGATTTGGATGTAGACTCCAGATTAGGTACCATATACTCTTAGCTGCAGGCCATCCTTGGAGGGCACATTAGGGTGGGCTGAAGGGTGAGAAATATAGTTGGAAAGTACTAAAAGCCTCAGTGGCTAGTCCTCGGGGAAGATGTGGGGTGAGTCATGGATTGGAAGTCCTAGACCTGCCCTTAATTCACTGTATTACCCTATCTGACCTCATTTTTATTTTTAACCTTTGAAATTAGGAGGTTGATACTAAGGGTAATGATGATGTTTCCAATTCTAAACTTCTGGAATGCCAAGACTCAGTAGTATCCCAAAGGATCAGGCCTCTCTGGTCAGGTTCCACTGGAGAGATGCCCAGTTTAGAGCCATGGAGTCCCGAGAAGCACTGCAGTAGTTCTTTGTTGCTGCGTAACAGATTGCCTGTAAGTGAGAAGTCGGTCATGGTGCGTCTGCGTTCTCTGCACAGATTCTCACCAGGCTGATATCAAGGTGTCAGCCAAGGCTGCAGTTTGCATTTGGGACTCAGGGTTCTCTTCCAAGTTCACTGGTTGTTAACAGGATCATTTTCTTGCAGTTGCAGGACTGAGGTTTCCTTGCTGGCTGTTAACTTCTAGCTGCCACCCTCATTCGCTGTTGGCACTTAGCCTCCTCCATCTTCAAAACTACTAGTATAGTAACATGATGGATTCCTCTTATACTTCGAACCTGCCTGACCTCTTCTTCTCTACCAATCAGAAAAAAAACGAAACAAAAAAACAAACAAACAAAAACCACTTCTTTTTAAAGGACTCAATACATTGGCTCAGGCCCACTTCGATAATCTCTGCATCTTAAGGTTAACTGACTTGGGACTTTAATTTGCCCTACAAAACCCCTTCACAGCAGTACCTAAATGAGGGTTTGATTCAATAGCCAGAGGACAGGAATCTTGAGGCTACAACTTTAGAATTCTGCCTACTACGAACACTGAAATCAGGAAGCCATGTTTAGCCCTGAAAAGAAAGGAAGCAAACCCATATCTGTTAAGCTCTGACCATGTGCCAGGCACTGTGGTAAGTGCATTACAGTCATCAACTCGCTTCATTCTTAGAAGCAGCCTATAAGGTAGAGATTGTAATTCTCGTTTTATAGGTGGGGAACTTATGACTCAGACAAAGGAAGATATTTCCCCCCCAAGATTATTTAGCAAGTTGTGTTGGAGTCAGGCTCCCAAGCCAGAGCTGTCTTACTTATAGTGCTCCTTGCACTCCCCCATTTCCACCCCCTTAAAGGTAAGTGGAAAGTCATGTAGTGGGACTCAGGTTGGTTGTGAGCTCATAAGGAGTCAGGGGCCAAACTCAGGCCTCCTGACTCTCCTTTCCATGACATTTCCACCACTCTTCACTAATTAATTTCCCTGTCAAGTAAGATACTAGAGACAGAAGAATTGGGCATTGAAATATTAAGTTTTGTGGGGAGAGAGGAGCTCCTGAATTCAAGGCAAAGGTCTTGGTGCCTATTTAACCTCCTGCCCTGGAATTTAAGGAGCTTCTTTTTTAGTTCTACCTGGGCACAAATTCCTGATTCGGGTCGATCTAAATGGGCTAAGAGTGGTGAGAGGCAGACCCAGTCCCTAAATACAAACTGAGCAAGAACTGAAGATTGAAGGTAGAGAATAGGGCTGAGAGAGTTCCAACCTCTTCACTTTTGCCGTCAGAGAAGAGCTGAAACTCTCAAGGGATGTGAATTCAGACGTGTCTTTCTTGCAGAGAAACCAGGAACGTGCCCCAAAGAGAGGCTCACGTGTAGGGCTAAAGTTCCAGACTTATGCAGAACGGATATCAGCTGTGATGGATTTCTGAAGTGCTGCTCTTTTACCTGTGGGAAGAAGTGCATGGATCCCTACAAAGGTAGTGGCTTCCAGGCTGAGGGCAGGGGTGCCCTTTGAGGTGCCCTACTTCCGGCTCGGTCCAGGCCTGGCTGCACAATCTCCTGGGATGGTAGGGTAACGAGGCCAGGGTTCAGGTTCTACCCCTCTAATTAGGCTCCCAACATTCAAGTGCACATTCACTGCATCACTGTATTTTGTACGGTGGCACATAGAAACCGCAGTCAGCTGAGATGCTGGGGTTGCTGACGGACTCTGGCCTCTACGGCAGTTCTCTGGTAACTCAAAGTACTGAGCATCTAATAATAGAGAACTGAGTGTTTCATATCGATTCATTCGACACATATCTATTGTCAATGCCCGCAGGCCTAAGACCAGCAGGAACACACCTGGAGCTGAACAAATTGGGTTTCTTACTCGTTGCAGTGCAGGAGAATGCTCACCATAGAGAACCTGAGGCATCTCAGTAAGAAGCTGCTAGAAAGAATCTACTGAAGGATTGAGGCTTAGACTGAGTAATTTCAGGGAGGGTCTAAGGAAGTGTGGATTTGTTCTAGGTTGGGTGCTGTCAGAAAGTGAGGGTGATTCTGTGAGGACATGAGTGAATGTTCTCTATCGAGAAGGCAGGCTAGAGGGAAGATAAAGCTGTCATTTGTAGAGAAGCATAAAACTCATAGGTGTTTGGTAGTTTGTGTTTCACAGTGATCGTTTTATGTTCTCACTTTCTCATGGTCTCAGGGGGACCTTATTTGCTGCAGATGTCCTCTGAGATTGTTTATGTCCAAAAGAGAAACAACTTGACTTAGCTGTGAACATAAGATCAGTCTCCAGGCATAAAGGGCTCCTTTTTTCCTCTCTCGGTATTTCATTCCTTCTGTGCGTCAGGTACTGTCTTAGGCACTTTGGGTATAGTTGCTGAACAAGTCTTTCCCTCCCAAATCTCAGAGCAGCAAAGAAGAAAGATCAGCTCCAATGTATTCTCACATGCTCTTTCCTCGATTCTTTGCAAGGTGGAAATGATGCTCAGAGATGCTTTGCAACATAGAATATTCGTAATAGAGCTAGGATTAGAACATTGATTGACCGCGCATGGCTTTTTCTGTGACTTCAATGGTAACACTGTGAACTATACAAAGGCAGAGGGACTGACCCCTCCCCTTTTTGTGACCTTTTATGTTCTTCCCTCTTTGCGTGCTGCCCTCAGAACCCTGCATGCTACCCTTAGACCCAGGAAACTGTAAGAATATGACACAGCACTGGTATTTTGACTCAAAATACAATTTATGCAAACCCTTTAAGTATGGAGGTTGCCAAGGAAATGCCAACAACTTCTTCAGCCAGGAAGACTGTACGAAGGCTTGCTCATTAACTGGTAAGAGTCATATCGTTGGCAATCTGAGGGTCTAATCTAGCTAGAACTAGAATACCAGCACAGTGATAGGCTCAGTCTTTGAGGTTAAACTGCCTTTGGTTTAAGTCTTAGCTCTGTCGTCCCTTGGCTGGGTGGTCTTGGGTCAGTTGCCTGCCTTTTTGAGTCTCAGTTTTCTTGTCTATAAAATGGGGACAATAATAGTATTTACCTAATGGAGTTGTGCCAAAAAATGAGATAGTGCACATAAAATGTGAATAAACTTTGGCCAGTGGGACCTGAGAGCCAGGTCTACCCCTTGGAAGCAGGTGTCTCCTCACCACATTGACCTGTGGAGTATGAGCAGAGGGCTCACCCAAGAATGAAGCACAGACAGGCCAGCTCTGGAATCTCATGTTGCAGGAGCAGAGCATATAGTAGGTGAAGAGTAGGATGGGCTGAAGGCGAGGATTGTGGGTTTATTCCTTAGTGTGATGACCATCACCAGTGATGCTGGGAGACAGGGTCTTACAGAGCTTAGGACCCAATGACCTGGATTAGATTCTACTTTTCCCACTTACTGCAAATGTCTTCACCTATTTGAGTTTCAGTTTTCTTCTCTGTAATATTTGAATAATAGCAAAGACTTTCTTGAGTTGTTGGTCGGATTATATGTGACCAAGGACACAAAGATTTGCCATGGTGGCTGTCCAGTAGTGTGGGCTCACAATGGAGATGGTGACCATTGATCTTCAGAATGCAGCCTGTGTGATTTACGAGGCAGCATTAGCATTTTGACCTCAGATACTGTGAGGCAGGCTGAAAAGTGTTCCATGATCACCATTTTACAGATGAGGAAACAGAGTCAGAGGGTAAAGTCAGTTGTCCAAGGATTCACAGTTGGGTCAGGGTAGAGCTGGAATTTTAATTCCCGGGCCACGGTGAGCCTGAATGGCCAAAGCAATCCTGACTTGAAACTAGGACCACAAGCTTCCCTTTGTGGGAGGTTGTAAGGAGTCACGCTGCTACGGACAAGACCACGCCCTGTCTCAGGAGCCAACGGTAACAAGAGCCCAGGGAAATGAGCTTTGGGAAATTTAGGTTTGGGCCTCACAGAAAACCTGACAATAGCTCTGAAAGTCAAACACAAAGTCGGTGTCTGAGTCTGACCTGACAAAGAAGAAGGAAAAGAAGCACTTCCTGCCCTCATAGAATTTGCAATCAGATGAGGCTCACAGGAGACAGGCACAAAATCTCGAAGAATTCATTTAAATCTTATCTGTGTCCTCGTGGCCCACAAAGTTGTATCTCCAGCCTGAATCTGACTCCCAAACTCCAACTGATTATTTAACACACACGTCATGCTTCACTTTTCTAAAACGGAACACGTTTTCTTTGCTCTCCCATCTCAAACCTGCTGTATCCATAGTTCTCTCTATCTTGGTTGAAAAAAACTTCTAAATCACCCTTGATGCTGCTTTCTCAATTAACATCCATTAAGCTGGAAATCATTTTATATTTACCTTGAAAATAGATCCAGAATCAGACCACTTCTTACCACCTCAACAGCTGCTGCTCTGATCTGACGTGCCATAGTCTCACCAGGATTGCAGCAGTGGCCTCAATACAAGTTTCCCTACTTCTATCCTTCCTTTTTTATACTCTATTATCAACACAGCAGCCAACACAATGATCCTTTCAAACTATGAGTCAGATCATGTCATTCCTCATTCAAAATAAAAGCCAATCCTCTAACATGGTTTATCTTAATTTGTATAGATTTCATATAATTACTCCTATTTTATAGAGAAGGAAACTGAAGTCACTCATTTAGTGGCAGGACTGGGACTTTATCTTGGGGCTTCAAACACCAATCCTAACTCTCTTTCTACTACATCTCATGAAACGGCGAGGCATTTCATTCCTCCACAGCCCGCCGGAAGTGGACAAGGTAGAATAAACCAAGTCACAGCGATGCTAGTTTTGAAATGAAGGAAAAGCTGTTTGAAGGGTGGTGGGATCGGGTAACGTTTGAAGGAGCTCATATCTGCTCTTGTTTTAGAAAAGAAAGGAGTGTGCCCACTCTTCCCTTTCAAGAACCGGATGGAGTGTTCACCTTCGTGTAAGAGTGACAATGATTGCCCTGAAACTGAAAAATGTTGTGACTCCACGTGTGGCTTTGTTTGTATCATTCCCTGGACAGGTGAGGACTGGGAAATATTTCCCAAAGTCTACTGGGCTGAGGTTGCCATGCTGTTTCTTAGGTTGACCTTAGAGGTCTTTTGGGAACCTTTCCCCTTTTAATGCCCAACCAGTGTTCTCATGTCACCCTCGTGATCTTGGGAGACTATTGTGCTATTCTTCAAAGCCAAGCATGCATGGTTACCACGCCCCCATTTCTCCCCATGAAAACTTATTTATTCTGAGCCTCATTCTTCCATGGCTTACAAGATGACAGTATTCACTTATTTATATAAAAAAAAATCATAACCATTGGGTATATTCCTAAGAAGCCCTTATGTCTGCCCAGAACTTCAGAACGTGTACAACATATTCACGTCCTGTAAGGTATGCTGGGGAAAAGATGGGTAACAAAATGCTGTTGGGATAGAAATGAATGCTACAGACTCTAATGCTAGTACTCAATCCCCCACTGGCTGAGAGGCGATGGTTGTGTCCCAGAGTTTGTCAGTGTTTTGAGGTACAGCATGGCATGATGGGAGGAGTCAAAGACTTTTCAACTTAAACTTTTCTACTTGTTTTCAGCGTGGCCATGGGCAACTCACTTCTCCTGATATGGTCCTCACATTCTACAGTTTATAAAACAAGGAAACTTGGGATAATTTCTAATACTCCTTCTACCTCTGATTCTCTGGGATTAGCTAACCCAAAATCCATTCATTTTGTAGGGGCAGGCAGGAATACTATTAGATTTTATAAGTCAGAGATGGCAAGAGGTTTTGATGTTCCTCAAATTATTAGCCATAGAAAGTTGATACTTTGCCTCCTTCACTCTATTTTTACTCTAGGGGGTCGAGTAAGAGGCTTACTCAGAAGAAAACCCTGTTTACGGTTCCCAACATTCCCCACATTTGTCTCAAACTATGATCAAGTATTTCAATGTCAAGTGTCTTATTTTATCTCATAAAGTCAAAACAGGTCTCTGTCCACAAAAGTTCACCTGTCCCAAGATTGATAAACCCAAGTGCCTGACAGATGAGGATTGCCCATTGGAAGAGAAGTGCTGTTTACATTGTGGACTAAAGTGCGTGGAACCTAGAGATTAGATAGTAAGTCAAAGACATTTTCATCTCATTTATTTTTACAGCTTATTAATATTCTATTTTATGAATATACCAAGATTTATTTATCCACTTTCCTGACAGTATACATTTGTGAGATTTCAGTTTTATGTTATTTGTGAACATTGATTTTCATGAATATTATTGTCTAACTCTACTCTCTCTTTTTTTTTTTTTTTTGTAAGTAACTTGATTATTGTGGTTTTTCCCAAGGGCTGTCTGACTTATGGTGGGACCTTACCGTTGTCATTAACGCATTACAATAATGTGTAAAAATAAGTCTTTTTATATACTTGTTTGCTTATAATATACTGAATTTCTAGAATTATCAGAAAAAATATTATCATTAAAATAATTGTGAGTAGCATTAAAAAAAAACTATCAATTTTGTCTTGTATCCAGCTACCTTGCCAAATTTTCTTATTAAGTATAACTATATGTAATAAAGTTACTTTGATTTTATATATGATTATATCATCTGAAAATACTGATAAATTTGACTCTTATTTTTTTCCAACTACATGACTTACTCTGTTTTCTTGTCTTTTGTTATGCAGAACCTCTAAAATAATGTTGAAAATAAAGGTGATGGCATCCATCCTTATCTAGTTTTTTATTTTGAAGTCAATGTCTTCTGCTGTATAAAATGATATTTGTTATTGAGTTTGGGATAAGCGGGTTTGATCACACTTGAGTTGTTTCTTTTTTATCCATTTATATCTGCTATTGGAAATTTCTGCTGAATTTTAGCAAATCCCTTTTAGGCATCTAGTTATATAACTTTTCTCTTACAATTTGTTGGCATAATATATTACTAAATGTTCATGTGTTGAACCATCCTTGCATTCCTAGAATTACCATAATTTTATTGAGGATGTACTTGTATTAATACACCTTTGGTTCTTTGAGCAAATAATTTATTTAGAATTTTCACATCTATAGCCAAAAGAAAAATAGGTCTATGACTTTTGTTTGTTTTGCTATTTGCATCATACTACTTTCAAAAAACTAGCATGGAAAAATACTTGGGAAATTTATCTACTTTTATGATCTATAGTATTTTTAATGATATATTGATTCTCTGTTCCTTGAAGGTTAGACAAAACTCCAAAAGCATCTAGGTAAGGCTCCTTCTATAATGGTATATTATTACTAATTTTTTTTTGTACTTCATCTTATAGACTGCACAGGCTCTCTACCTCCCCTTCTGTAAATTTTTGGTCTTTTATATTTTGCTAAAATGGATCCATTTTTTCTCTATTTTCAAATGTATTGTTTCAGAGTAGTATAAATTATTATCTGTATAATTCTTTTCATATTTTAAACTTTGATTATTGTTTTCATTCATACATTCGTGTTTCTATTTCCCCACCTATGCACCAACCATTCAGTCCATTTACTCACCTATCCACCCACTCGCTTAGCCCTCTAATTGACATATCTTTCAACTTCTCCATCTTCCCACCCATCCTTTCACCCGTATATCCATCCATTTACATTTTCACTCATCTTTTTTCTCCTATCCAGTTGCCCAATTTAAATCCAGCATTTCTTCCATCTACCTATCCATCTTTCATATACACAAATTCTCTAAGACCCATCCACATACTTCTTTATTATTTCTATACCCATCTTCCCTCTATCTACCTACCAATCCACTCTACCTTCCATTCAAATAGCTTCCATCAATAGACCCATTCATCCTGTCACTAACCTAACCATCCTTATGTCCAACCCAATCCACTTCTTCACCCAGCCATTCATCTACCCATCCTACCCATTTACTCATGCACCCAAATATCCATGCTCCCCTCACCCATCCTTCTTCTTATTTATCCAACCGTCTTCCCATTCATCACAATATGAGTCATTCATTCATCCACTTATCTACCTACCAGTCCCCCATCCACCTTGCTCATCCAGCAGAATGTACTGATGTTTATTCTGGGCCTATTCATGTTCTAAGCACTAGGTTCTCGGTATAGATTTGTTCAATGGAAGCTCAGCCTTTATTGGTGGAAACAAACATGAAATTCAGTAATACAGTTAGATGCACAAGGAACAACACAGAATGCCAGTGATAGAAAGTCACAGCATATGACAGGTCTTGGTCTAATGAATAAGCAGGAATTCATTCATTCATTTCCAGGTAAAGGACATCTACCTTGGTGGTCTTTGGAGTCCCTCATTCTGAACCCAGGATTGGTCCTGGAACAGAAGTGTGGCTGAGGCAGAGGTAGGACACCACGACCGTCAATGAGAGGAGATAAGGAGTGAAGCAGGGCCTAGTTGGGACCCCCATAGTAGAGGCCTCCAGCGCCCCTGGCCCCACCTTTCCTTGACCTACAGCTTAACAATAGATGATCCCCACTCTGGCTTGAGCTCAGAATGTCCCGTCCCAGTTTCCTGTGTTAGAAAATTAACCTGAAACTTATGATTAATACCCTTAGGCTTATTATTGCAACCTCTAAGGTCTGGCATTCTTTTCAGGCTACTCCCTTCATTGTTCCTGAGTTGCTGACACCACTGGAAAACCACGTTGCCAGAAGGAAGGCTCCATGCAGATCCAGGAACCGTCACATAGCCTCTGTAGAAATGACTAGATTTTCCCTTAAATACCCTAAGCCGGTCTGAGAATGTTAAGGCAGTTTTTGAGGTGTTAACCTGCTGGCTTCTCAGCTCATGGCAAACATTTATCGTATAGCCCAACTCTGTGTGGATCTGTTGGCTGAGCAGCACAGGGAGTACGAGCCCTCTGGTTTCAGGAGGGACAAAGACCCAGGTGTATCCTTTCCCAGCCTCCTCCAAGAAATTAGGGAAGGGAAGGGGCCTAAAACATCATTCAGTCTTGGCTTCAAAGACATAAATTTTATCTCACCTTCTTGGAAAGTGAGATCCTTACGTGGGACTGGAAGTTAGGCAAGACAGACTGGGATAGAACAACAAGAAATTCTGAGTTTTCATTTACTTTCAAGAAAATTTGGAGAAAAATTCACCATAGTTGGGGGCCATGGGAACCATTTGGATATTTACAGACTCTGGGGGTCTTTAGCCTCTGTCCTCACTAAAGACATCACCTTGATTCTCTTTAGACCCACTATTCCTCTCTGCCCCCAACTCCATAATAAAGTGTTATATCCACACAAATATCAGAAGATTCCCTAGGAACCTGTGGCAAGAACTTAGACACTCAGCTTTCTCTTAACTTTATCACTGACACTCACTTGCTGCGTGACATTGAGTTATCATCTGCACTTCTCTGGGCCTTATGATCCCTCTCCATAAGATGAGGAAATGGGACTTGATGGGCCCTCAGAATCCCTAGATCTTTCGCTTTTCACTCCCTCCTGGGCTGAGTTTGGGAGAATGAGGATGGTAGAATAAGAGGGACCGTGCTCCTTAAGACGTCTTGGTTGTTCATAGAAATTCTATTCCCCAGTCTCTTTGCGGGATGTCGTGAAGTGGGTGAGATGGGATTCTGTAGTTTAAGTGCCTGCCATGAAGCTTTTGATGGCCAAGGCATTTATTTCAAGGCCATCCGTCTCGAATAAACATATTACCAGATGTATGTCACTGCTATCAGCAAAAAACTCAATCAGGAACCAGGCTACTCTGATTCATTAAGTTCCCCCAAGTAAATTAGATAACTGACCACTTGATTGATTCTGTTTCTAATTCCCACTTTTATGCTTTAAATTCTCTCATAAAGAGTGAACCTGTGAAACCCTAGACACTCCACGCTTGGACCTTAACCTTTTCACTGCGTTCACTGATTTCAAGTTTGTTCTCCAAAATGTGTCAAAAATCCACAGACAATAATTACAGTATTGATATTTTTGGGTAAGTACCGTTAAGGTGTTACATTTTATTATAATAATGACTAAAGTATAAAAATTTCCTATTGTTATTCATTCTTGAAAACCACAAAAATATAGAACAATGTGCATCTGCTTTCCTAAACTTCCTTTCTGGAACACTGAGCTGGTGGGGTAAAGTCAAGCGCCACAGTCAGTGGCATGGAAGTATCATTCGACTATAGACGAACACTGTAGCAAAAACGTTAATAAAGGCAGAGCCGCAGGTCTGCACTCTCTCTCCCCTTCTCTCTGTCTTCAACCTTGCTGTGTAGCCCTCCAGCCTGCTATGTAGCCTCCAGGGCCTGTGAGTAGTAAACCTTGTTCTTCAAAGTTCCCTGATGGTTTTGTAGAGGTGAGTCCTGCAATCATAATAAGAACCACACGGCTGGACCAACCACAACATTGGCCCTTGTGGTAAAAACGGAAGGCAACCGAGTCCGGGTCTCATGCTCAGCCAATAGACCTAGACTGACCGAGGAGTTTGGCTATTTAGAATAAGCTTTTATTGTCAGAGCACTGGTGATCTGAGAAGGCAGCAGGATAACACCTTCCAAAACTGCCTTAACATTCTCAGACCAGCTTAGGGTATTTAGGGGAAAATCTAGGCATTCTTCCAGAGGGAACCTACGTAACGGTTCCAGTGATCTGCATGGAGTCTTTCTTCTGGGAACGTGGTTCTCCAGTGGTGACAGCAACCCAGGAATAATGATGGGAGTAGCCTGGAAAGAATGCTAGACCATAGAGATTGTGACCAATAAGCTTAAGGGTATTAATCAAATTTCAGGTTAATTTTCTAAAACAGGGAACTGGGACAGGGGACATTCTGAGCTCAAGCCATAGGGGGATGACCTATTGTTAAGCTGTAGGTCAAGGAAAGGTGGGACCGGGACATTGTGAAGCCTTTACTATGGGGGTCCCAACAGGCTCTGCTTCAGTGGTGGCCTGTGGGGCTCACTACAAGAGTAGATACAGAAGGTAAAAATAAATAAATAGATAAATAAATAAATAAATAAATAAATAAATAAATAAATAAATAAATAAATAAATGTTTGGGTATATGGATTTGGTGGAAGTTCCTGAAATTAATTAAAAAATAGTTATTTGCACTTTAAAAAAGAAAAAAAAAGTAAATACAGCCAAGCATAAGTGCCTCGGGGATTCGTAGCCGAGAACATCAAAATCAACAGGCTGAGGGGCTCTGTCTGTGATCCTAAATTTTATGACCATAAGGCTGGCTTTGTCAGGCCTGTACCTCAGGTAGGACAACTGGAGAACAAAGTTTGGCCCCAAAGTGTAATACCTACTTAGGGAAGGAAATGGGAACCTTACAAATGATATTTACTCGGAAGAGTTTCTCTCCCTCTACGAAGACTGATGGGCTCGTGTTGTGGATTCCGTGGCTCTGGGAAAGCTGCCAAGTAGTCCAGCGCTGTCTTTCCAACAGCCCCTCCACTATTCCAGTTAGCATCCAGCAACTCTGCTGAATTACTAACCTTTATTGCATTGTAGTCTCTAAGTCAGGTCTCTTCATTTCCCAGTTCCTCCTCAGACAACAGGGAGTTTGCACCAGATGGTAGAAGCTCCCTGTAAGATCTGACATTCTCTCCTCCTCTCAGAGCAACACAACCTTGACAAACACTATCTGCAAACCCTGCTATCAGCCTGCTTCCTCCTCCCTCTCTGTGGTAACATCTTTACTTTTGGTTATAGTCAAAGAATATGGGTGACCCA
The DNA here is from genome assembly GCF_057876585.1 of Rhinolophus sinicus. NCBI lineage: Eukaryota > Metazoa > Chordata > Mammalia > Chiroptera > Rhinolophidae > Rhinolophus > Rhinolophus sinicus. The sequence goes on from NC_142513.1 coordinate 12,286,359, forward strand.
AAGAAAAAAGGGAGAAAGACGGGAGGAAAGTGTGGGAGAGGGAGAAAGAGACACAGAGACCATGGGAGACTCACAGAAAAAGTCTTCCATAGACACAGAGAGGCACAGAGAAACAGAGAAACCATGAGATCAAAAAGACACATTGTCAGAGACAAAAAAAGAGGGTGTGCGAGTTAGTGTGCAGATAAAATGGGAAATGAGGATATTTCACAACTCTCCAAGTTATCAAGGAGACCCCCATTCACTCCTAAGGTATCCTGGAAATTGAGACAAGCTTGGCCCACTCCCCCTGGGTGACCGGAGGGCCCAGGCCAGCCCAAGGGGCTAAGGATCAGGAGCCATCCAATGAAAGACCCTTCCCCAGGGCTGTGGGCTGTAGATGTCAGCTAGTCACGTTGATGGTCTCAGGATCTTGGTGTTCCCAGCAGGAAAGGGGGTGGCTGGCTTGACTCCAGATCTTGTATTCAATATACTGACTACTGAAGGAATAGGCTGGACACAGGAGGCCAGACATTTTTATGTTCTGGAACCACCGGACAGGCCAGCTCTTCTTCAGAATGGTGTCTTCTGGACTTTTGAGCATCCTGGTGCTATCCATCCTTCTAGTGAATGTCCAAGGATCTAGTCTGATTGACTGGCTCTTTCCCAGTAAGTACTGGGGCCTCAGCCCCTGCCCTGGAGAGAGAGAAGGTTGTTGGGAGAAAGGATCCAGGAATAATTAATTATTCCTCAGACTTGAGTTGCTTTTCACCATCTTAGCCCTGGTCCTGGGTTGGGGGGAAAAAGAGAGATATTTGGAATATTTCTTCCTATTTCCCTCTCCATGGAAGATCCCTTCCATGAATGCAAGAATCCAGACCTGAGGCAATCCCTACTCGCAGCCCCTTTGAAGTAGAGGGTCTTTCTTGAGGGCAGGGGGTGAAGGCGTGGGAAGAGTCATAGGATATAGCATTTGTGGGAAGGGCTATAGGAATCTGGAAAGCCTAAGGGACCCTCTCCTCTCCCCACAACAAAAATGGCCCCCTTTCTCGGGACGTCATCCCTATCACCTCCTGATTCTTTCAAATTCTTTGAAGTATCCCTACATCCCCAGGGGTTCCGTGACTTTGGGGTAAAGGACAATATCCAGAAGTTCCTTTGGACTTAAAACAGTAATACTCCATGACTATAGACTAATAATGATAATTGCTACCATTTACCAAACATTCAGAAAGCAGGGATTTAGAGAGAGGGATCTAGAGTCAGACTTGGTGGGTCCAAATTCTGCCTCCACCACTTAGCAGCCATGGAATCTTGGGCAACTTATGTAAATTCTATGTGCTTCCGTTTCCTCATTTGCAAAATGGGTATATTAATAAAACTTACTTCACAGAGCTATAATAGGGATTAAATGAGATAACACATTTTAAATGTTTAGAAGAGTGCTTGACTGACGGTAAATACTTAACAAACGTTGATGTTGCCGTGATAATAGCGTCACATGCTTTGTCTCATTTCTTCCTCACAACTGTAAGGAAGGCTAAAACAATTTTACAAATGAGGAAACCAAGGTTCAGAGAAGGTAACTCGTAAACCAAAAGTTAAAATTTAAAAACCCAACCATCTGTAGCCAGGGTGAGTGATATTAATCGTTGTGCAAGAGCGCCCCCTAGAGGAACTCCCAAACACTGACTCCTCAACCAGGCCAAACGGACCAGATTCATTCAGACCAGCGGCTTTTAATAGGGTGATGTTGCCTTCCAGGGGACAATTGCAACGGTCGTTACAACTGGAGAGTGCTACTGGCATCTAGTGGGGAGAGGCCGGGGATGCTGCTAAATGTCCTACAATGCACAGGACAGCCTTCCCCTTCCCATCAAATAATGATCCAGCCCAAATGTCACTAGGGCCAAGGTTGAGAAATCCTGCCTTAGAGGGGATGAGGCTAGGGGGTGGGACTAGCAATTAGGTAAAGAAGGTAGAGAGTGAGGGGTGGTCGGCAGGGAGGGTAGTGGAAGCAGTGCAGCAAAACACCTGAGAGAACCCTGAGGAGAAGGACTGGGGGGGTGGGGGGGGGGTGAGCAAAGCGAAAGCAAACTTCCCTGACTGCCCAGAATTGCTTTCGGTCTAGGGAAGAGTGGGCATTGTGCTGACTCATGGTTGTAAGACTATCCCTTCCCTAGAGAGATGCCCCAGAATCCGAGAGAAATGTGAATTCAGAGAAAGAGATGAATGTACGAAGGACAGACATTGCCCGGACAACAAGAAGTGTTGTGTCTTCAGCTGTGGGAAAAAATGTTTAGACCTCCAACAAGGTAATATTTAGAGCCTGGAAATAATCAACCCTTCTACTCATGCCCTCACCTTCTGCCCACCTGGGTTGGCATCGTCCCTGGTTCGCTAAGGGCTGGTCTCTGAGCAAGAGACTTGGGAGACCTGGAATCTACATTCATCACTGCCCCTAATAGGATGCCTGACATTAGGTATTATCTTCATCTTGTCTGGGCCTTGGTTTTCCTAAACAAAAGATGGGTGCAGGAGTGGAATTGAACCAAACAGTCTCTTGGCTACTTTCTATTGTTAAGATTTTCTGAGTCCTCCATATATCAACAGTGTTGCTGCGAGTGATGGTGAAGCAATTTGTGTTGCCTCGCTTTTTGCTCCAGAGTGACCACCCCTTTGCCTGTACAAGTCCGACTTAGCATCAGGAAATCTCCCTTCACCACTCTAGACCGGAGAGTTTTTCCTTTGCTGCTGCAATCTTCACTCCATGCTCATCTCCCTGGGTTCCAGAAAGACTATCAAAGAGTCTGTGTTCATTCATTTAACAAATATGTATCGAGTGTCTCTGAGAGCCATAGTGGGATTTGAGCAGTGTGGTCAGGGAGGTTGATGATAGCTTCCCTGAGAAAGCAAACCTGGAGTTGAGTTCAGAAGGGTGGGTAGTAAATTTAGGTCAAAAATGGATGGAAGGGCTTTCTAGGCAAAGAGAATAGTGTGTACTCAATAGCAGGGTCTAGGGAGTATGAGCATGGTACAAGGGTCAAAGATAGTAGGTAGGTAGGGTCTGGTGGGCTAGAGTCTCACTGTGATCCTAAGAGCAATGGAAATCCATGGAGGCGGGCAGTGACGCGACCAAGTTTTTACTATGCCTACAGAGGAGAAACGGAATGTCTTAAACGACTTCAGGATGAAAGAAAATGCTAGCGTGGACTAGAGGGGTAGCTGAGGGGATGGAGAAGAGTGGGATGCATTTGAAAGATATTTAGGAGGAAAGTAAACAGGACCTGACAACGGGGCAGAGTGAGAAGGCAGGAGGATGGGAAGTTGTTCATTTGCCTGCAAGTGAGGGATTCTGAATTCAGACTTCCTGAGTTCAAATCTTAGCTCCAGCTGTCACCAGTCTATTCATCTCGGGCAAATTACCAAATGTCCCTCATTGTGCCTCAGTTTCCTCAGATAATAAAAGGACCAATGTTAAAGGTTATTTGGAGGATCCAATCAGCTGATGCACATGACGTGCTTAGAGCAGTGCCTGGCATATAATAGCCACGTGACGTTAGCTTCAGTTATTTGTCATTCATGACTGGGAGCTTGTAAATAGCAGAAGCCATGCCTTTTCTTTGTCTCGTAAAGCATCTAGCACATAGTAGGTGTTCAATGAATGGCTTATTCAGTCCAGATCAAAGATTCTTTATTCAATCACAGTTTTACCCTCAACATTCTGGCGAATCCTATACTGTACCAGATTACCTGCTAGGAATGGGGTTCCAAGAGGAAATCAGACACAATCCTGCTCATTAGAAACTCACAATCTCACGGGTGAGACCAAAGATGTAAACAAATGACAAACATGCCCACGAGATTCAGAAGCGCCATAGGAAAATGCAGCGTCAATTCAGGCACTCGTCAGGGCATGGATGCAGAATAGTCAGAAACACCATAGAGGAGCTGATGTCTGAGAAAAGTTTTGAAGGGAGAATGGGACTGTCACTAATGAACAAGAGCAGGGTGGGCAGAGGGAATATGGAGCGAGAGGTGTGGAAGCGTGGGACAGCATGGTGTGTTGAAGGTTGCAGGAGCATGTAGCTCAGAAGGGTACTATGGGGAGCAGGAGGCCAGAGCCACAAGCAGGGACTGGGTCCTGAAGGGCCTGTGAGTCATGGGAAGACTTTGCCACGAAGTCAAGGTCTTAGCTGTGGAATGATGTGATCAGCTTTGTTTCAGCTCCATCAGGGCGTTCTCTCTGGTGGACAGCATGAAGGATGGGTTGGAGGGGTCAGGGACGGAGGCAGGAAGGTCAATTCCAAGCTATCTCAACAGCGCAGGCTCGAGACACTGAGACTTAATGAGTGGCAGATGTGATACACATATACAATAGAATATTACTCGGCTAGTTTAAAAAAGAATAGAACCTTACCATTCACGACAACACGGATGGACCTAGGGGGTATTATGCTGAGTGAAATAAGTCAGACAGAGAAAGACAAATAGCATATGATCTCACTTATATGTGGAATCTTGAGAACAATATAAATGAACGAACAAAACCGAAACACACTCAAGATACAGAGAACAAACCAATGGTCGCCAGATAGGGGGCGGGGGGTGGGGGGGTGGAGGCGGGGTGAAAAAGGTGAAGGGATTAAGAAGTACAAATTGGTAGATACCGGTACTAAATAGTCACAGGATGTAAAGTGCAGCATAGAGAATATAGTCCATAATGTTGCAACAGCTGTGTACAGTGCCAGGTGGGTACTAATCTGGGGAGCAGCGCATAAATTATATAAATGTCTAACCACTATGCTGCCCACCTGAAACTAATATAAAATAATATTGAGTGTCAACTGTAATTGAAAAATAAAAAAATAAAATGTTAAAAAGAGAGTGGCAGAGAGGTGAGCTACGAGAAAGTAAAAATCAACAGGACTTGGGGCAGCCGGTTAACTCAGTTGGTTAGAGCGCGGTGCTCTTAACAACAAGGTTGCCAGTTCGATCCCCACATGGGCCACTGTGAGCTGCACCCTCTGCAACTAGATCGAAACAACTACAGAGCTGATGGGTCCTGGAAAAACACTTAAATAAAAGTTAAAAAGAAAATCAACAGAACTTAATTGTTCAGCTTCAGGGATTTACTCCAGGAAACTCACTTTTTAGGTCAGACCTGTGTCAGTTTGCTAGGGCTGCTATAACGACGTACCACAAACTGGGCAGCTTAAACAGCAGAAAATATAGTGTCTGGCAGTTCTGCAGGCTAGAAGTTCAAGATCAAGTGTTGGCAGGGTTGGTTCTTTCTCAGGTTGTGAGGGAGACTGTTCTATGCCTCTCCCCTAACTTCTGGTGGTTTGCTGGCAATCTGGCATTCCTTGGCTTGTAGACCTCTGTCTTTACCTTCACATGGCACTCTCCTGTGTGTGTGTCTGCATCCAAAATTTCTCCTTTTTATAAGGATATCAGTCATATTGGATTAAGGAAGCATCCTATTCCAGTATGACTCATCTGAAATAATTACATTCCCAAATATTTACATTTGGAGGTACTAAGGGTTAGGACTTTACTATATGAGTGGAGAGGACGGTGTGACGTGGTCCGATCCATCAGAGGACTGAAGGAAGAAAAGGTGCCTGGCCATCTGAAAAACTGCCCCTGCCTTCCCGGCATGGACTTGGCCTTTACTCATCATCCCATGTTCTCTTCTTGGCGTGGTTTGGAGGGCAGAGTAAATGGCTTATCATTTGTCGTTTTCAAGGCACTTCCATGTCTTTTGTCCATTCAGGACACATGTATTGAGCAGCTACTCTCTGCCAGGGACTGTGCTAGAAGCTGCACATTCAGATACAATCAAGGAACTCACAATTGAAAGGGCCGGGAGGGTGATCTCACCTGCCCGTCAAAGCAGCCTTGTGCCACAAGCAGGGTGGGATTTTGCATTCCCATTTTACAGAAAAGGAAGTCAAGGACAAGGCAGGTAACATTCGGGAGGTTGATAGGCACACACTGAATTAGGAGCAGAGCCTTGAAACCAGAGTCTCCTCACTGTCAGGGGAGGCAATGAGGCCAGTGACCAGAAGGGAAAGGGGGAGACCGATGTTCCCCTGGGATATCAACACCCAAACAGCTCCACTCTGGAGTCTCCCTGCAAATGTACATAATACATCAATGGAACTGGGCCCCCAAGATATGCATGGTAAGGTGTAAGGAGCCTGCTCAGTTTCGTCTAGGGTGGTTGCCGGAGGGACCATACACTCGCATTTTTGGGGGGATGGGCACTCTAAGCTTTCCACTCTGGGGTCTCCCTGCAGACGTATGCAATATGCCAAAAGAGACTGGTCCCTGCATGGCTTTTTTTCGCCGTTGGTGGTATGATAACAAAAGTGATACCTGCTCCAGCTTCATCTATGGCGGCTGCAAAGGAAACAATAACAACTTCCAGACCAAAGCCCTATGCCAGAACACGTGCCCCAAAAAACGTGAGTCCCAAGGGCCCCAGTCTCCCATCCTTGCCAGGGCTGTGCCGGGAGGTCTGAGTGTTGGCTGGTCCATTCCAGGATGGTTACATCCTTGGCAGACCAGGTGCTGACAGAACCAGCTCCAATCAAGAGGTAAGAATATACCTCACAGAGGGTCAGACAGTGGCTTTCTGGGCACTGAGGTTGGGAAGGGATGTGAGAGTGTATCAAAGCTGGCAAGTATGAGGGGTGGAGAGAGGATGGAGATGCGGTTAAATCTCAGAGACCCAACTTCAGAGAGGTCACAGGACATCCAGCCTAGTGCTGCACATGTTGACCAACCACCCCAGGCCATTAATTTCCAGGCCATCAATGTCCTCATTACAACTCTTTGCTAGCAATCCACTCCTATCCACATCCCATTTTTCCTTTAAGGAGATTTATAGCTTCCCAAATTAAACCCACTTCCTTTTGATGTCCTATGGAAAGATGTACAAACATAACCTCAAGACTAGTTCCAAAGATAAGCGGAGCCCAAGACGCTCAGCTGGTCCTGTTTTCCATTCTCAACAGGCTTCTTCTATTCCTGAACGCGGAAGGGTACATCCAGACAACTGCCAGGTTTGGCTCACGACCCAAGGCTGTTTGTCCACGCACCTGACTGACGCTCCAGGTGGCTTCCTCTGCTCCAATCCCAGCGTTCCAAGGCCTCAGCCCTTCCCGAAAGCAAACCCCGGGATTTGCCTCCCCTGTCCTCCCTCTCAGCCTCTTTTCTTACATAACATCCTTCCGTTTTGATCCTATTTCTTCCTTTATGTCTAACTTCTAGAACCTGTGGAGCTCCCAATTTTTCCCAATAAAGTACTATTTGGTCTTGTGCCTCCGACCCTGGCTAATTCACCTCTGTTGGCACATTATGGTTTGTGGAGAGTGAAAAGCTCGCTGAGGCTTCTGGAGACACCATGAAAGGGATTGAAGAAAATCAGAATCTCGAGAGCCCCCAGAGATACTGTTATGCTCCTCTGTTTCTTAAAAAAACTGCAGACCCTTTTAAGACAAGGGCCATGGGCATTGCCTTAGTTTGGACCCCCCAGAAACCTATCCTAAGATAGAGCATAGGTGAAAGTAGTTTATTTGGGAGATGAAGGTGGGGAGTGGGTTCAGTGATACAGGAAAGAGAGGAGTCGATATGAGCTGGTCACCACTATAGGAAATGGTAGGTTAATCCCACCCGGGACCTTCTAAGGAAGCATGTGAAACATGCGGCCGCATTTCCTTCATCTATCTCCAGTTATGGGGAAGCTGAGGGGTGTATCCACTGACCCCCATCCCCTACTGGATGCCTGGGGGTATGAAATCCCTCATTCTTTCAGACTGTTCTGCATGCAAGCTGAACAAGCTCCCAGGAGACAGAGAAAACCCACAGCATGCGAGTAGAGACTCTCATACTTGAAGTGGAAAGCTGTCGGTGCACACTGAATATTATTCAGCCATGAAAAGGACTGAATAATACATGCTACACTGTGGATGAACCTCAAAAACATTACACTAAGTGAAGGAAGCTTGGCACAAAAGATCGATCATACACTCTGTGATTCCATTGATACAAAATATCCAAGATAGGTAAATGCATAGAGGTAGAAAGTAGATTAGTGGTTGCCAGACACTGGTGTAAGCTGGAGGAAAACAGAGAGTGACTGCTAATAGGTATGGAGTTTTCTTTGGGAGTGACAAAAATGTTTGGGAACTAATAAAATAAAGATGGTGGTTACACAATATTGTGAAGCTACTAAGAAGCCACTTAAAAATAATTAATTTTATATGATGTGAATTCCACCTCAATTTTAAAAACTGGATTAGGAAAACCGAAATGTGCAGTAGAACTGTGGCCCGCAACTGCAGGTGAGCTGAGAGTATTGGAAAGTTCCATGCAACAATCTTAAGGCCCCGCCCACTGATGCCCCTGGTTCTGAGGTCATAACTGACATTTCTTATTTCTCTCCAGCATCACCTATTCCACATTGCACCAGATGAGAGGAGCTCTCCATGAGCTTTAACAATCTCTCCTGCTTGCAAAGCACTGTGATCTTGACAGATTTGGTTCAGTCTGGACTCAACCTATCTCCTCCTCTACGTACTACCCATGGCAATGCATTCACTCTTTGACAACAGTGAAAGAAAAGGGGTGGCCTGAAGAGAAGAAAGAGAAGGACAGAAGGGAAATGGAAGGGCAGGGCAAAAGAGACCCAGACCGAGGGAGACTCACAGAAAAAGAGTAAAAGGCAGGCACAGAGTAAAAAAGAAAAAGGCACAGAGAGGGGAAAAAACAGTATGTGAGAAAAATAAGCAGACAGGAAAATAGACGTGTCAGGAGAAGAGTAAGATTGGAAAGAAACACGAGAACTAGGATTCTCTTGACCTCCAAATTCCCTCCCTGAAAAATGGAATACCCTGTAATCAAAGGCCTGCTCTGTGAAAGGAGTCTAGGTGTCTCAGATAAGCTTTGCTCCCCTCCCTGGTTAACCAGAGAGCCTCCGCTGGTGGAGGATTAGGTGCTGTTTATCAAGAACCCCTTCCCGCAGAGTTGACGCTGTGGATGCCAGCTGGCCCACTGAAGGCCTCAGGGACTTGGCGTTCCCCAGAGGAGGGAGGGTGGCTTGTCTCTAGTGATGTGTGACTCCCGGAGTGTTAGGCTGTGCCAGGGCAGCCAGAAGCTCAGAAGCAGTTGCTGCCGAGCAGTAGTTTTTTCAGTTTTGGTGTTGCTAGCTGGGCTGGCCCCTCCTAAAATGGGGCCCTCGGGACTTCTGCTTATACTGGTACCATTCATCCTCCTGGAGAGTGTCCAGAAACCCGGGCTGGTTAAGGGGTTCATTCTAAGTAAGTATTGGGGACTCAGTCCTTCCAGTGGAGAAATGGAACTTGGCTGGGGGGAAGGAATCAAGACTCTTACAGATGAGGAATGCTTTCCCCCACCTCACCCTGGCATCCTGGGTGGGAGAGGAAGTCATCCTGTCTGCCCCCTTCCTCCTGGTAAGATGCTCTTGGTGAATGCAGGGTCCTTGGTGAATGCAGGCCACTGACTCCCCACCATCATTATGAGAGATTTCACTTCCTGGAAGTCCTGGGACCTGGAGCTCATGACAGACTAAGGGAACTGGGAAGCTTAAGGGCCTTTTCCATACGAAAGGCCACCTCCCCTAGCACCACCCTCATTGGCTTCCAGATCTTCCGTTGTATCCCCCAAAACCCTTCCCATACGCATACCTACACCCACACCCATAGGGGATCCATGCCTTTGGGGTAAAGAATGGTCTCTGGAAGTGCCTTGCAATGCTGAGCTAGGAAGACCCCATAATGAGCAGCTAAAATATACGGAGCTCTCAGACAGCAGTGGAGCCACACGTTGCAGGTTCATATCCTGGCTCCATTCCTTTGTAGCCATGTGACCTAGGGCAAGTTCAAATAACCTTCCTGTGCTTCAGACTCCTCTGTTTATAAAATGGGAATATCCATAGGGCTTACCCATAGAGTTGTCATGAGGATTAAGGAGCAAAGGACAAGAGCACAGTAAGCACTTCATCACCATTAGTTCTTATTATTACGCCCCAGGCAGCTTAACAATGGCTTTACAGGCGTTGCCACATTAATCCCCAAAACAAACCTTTAGGCAAGTGAGGGAATCAAAGTTCAGAGACGGTGCCTGCCATACCAAGGACTGCACAGATTTCAAAAGCCCAGCCATCTGACTCCAGAAATGGAAATCTCAATCACGAAGAGCTACGGCACCCCTGCCCTCACCCAGGCAGTGCCCAAATACAGGCAGGCCGAGTGCCCAGATAGTCCTAGGAAATAGCGTCCTTCTTCCTGAAACTTTGTGGGTGGTGAGGGTAGGGGGTAAGGCTGGATTTAGGGATTAGATGGTGAGTTGTTAAGGGGTTGGGAATGGGGGCAGAGGTGTGAAAATCATGAGCTACCTGAGGGTCACTACTTTCTGGGGACCATGAAGTGAAAAGAAGCTTCCTTAATTCTGCCATGGTGCCAGGGGCCTGGGAATGGAGGGCTCTGGCCCCTTCAAGGTCCCTTATTCCCCTCCCTCAGGGCTTTGTCCCAGAAACAAAGCAAAGTGTGATTTGCAAGAAAGGAACCAATGTACGAGGAACAGACATTGCCCAGAGAAGACGAAGTGTTGTGAGTTTAACTGTGGAAAGAAATGTTTAGACCTCAAACAAGGTAACTTACAAATCCCCTGAGCTATTCAATGCCCCCAACCCCCACCTCCACTGGTGCTGTCGGACTCTTTCCCTGGGTCACTGATGGCTGGTGTCCAACCAAGAGTCTGGGTACATCTTCTACTTGATACACAGCCCATCAGCACTGGACTGGGGTGGGTGTGGGGGTCCTGGGTTTTATTTCAATTCTGCTCCTAGTTAGGTATGTGATATAACAGTTTTTCCTTTATGGGCCTTTAGTTTCCTCATCTGTAAGAAAGATGTGGGCATTGGACCATATGGTCTCTTGGCTACTCTTCTATGATCCTCTGACATGCCAAGTAGCCAGTGAAGTCCCACCAAATGCCAACATGGTGTCAGGTAATAGGATAGCTATAAGTGACAGGTATATGATTTTTATTTCCTAGCTTTTTTTCCCCCCCTAGGTCTCTGTCTACATAAATCCAAGATGCCTTCCCTAACCTTTGACCTCCTACACTGTTTCCTCCCTGCTCATATCACTGAGCTCTAAAGAAGACCATCAAGGAGTATTCATCCATCCATCCATTCATTCCACAAATATTTACTGGTGGCCCTGACACACATGATGGGCTCCACTTGTTCATTGTAGCCAGGGAGCTCAGGAAAGGTTTTCCTGTGAAAGGGATCCACGATTTAAGATCTGAAAGGTCTTAAACTATAAGGTTCTAAGGAACTCTGTTTGTAATTCATAGCACTAGGCACAAAACAGTTGCTCAATAAATGCTCCTTGAAGTTCAGGATACATTTGATGTTTTATTGTGAACATTCCTGAAGCATCCCATCCACTCAGTGCCCAATTATGTGCAAGGAACTGGTAATACCAAGATGACAGAAGACACAAATCTCACATTCTCATAGAGGAGTCAGAATATGCGAACAAATAATTACACGGAAGTGGTAAATGTATGTGCAAGATTGAGAAGCAATAAAGAAAAGCAAGGAGTGAAAAACAGAGGCAGGAAAGGTATCATAGAAGAGTTTGGTGTCTGGGAAGGGTTTTGAAGAGTGAAAAGGAATGCACCTCATAAGCAAGAGTGGAATGGACATTCCAGGCATGGGCTGCTCTAAAATATCACACGCTTACACTACTCCATGCCTTTGCACATGCCTAGAATGTTCTCTAGGGAGGCAGGCACCCAAACTGCTCTACTCTGTAATTTCCTTGCAGACGTATGCAGTTTGCCAAAGGTAGTTGGCCCCTGCCTGGCCTACTTTCGACGCTGGTGGTATAATAAGGAAACCAAGACGTGCTCCATATTCATCTACGGAGGTTGCCAAGGGAACAATAACAACTTCCAATCTGAATCAGTCTGCAAGACCATCTGCTCCAAAAAATGTAAGTCCCAGAGGTCCCAGTCTCCTAGGCTCACCTGGGCCACACGGGGAGGTCTGGGTGTTGGCTGATCTATTCCAGGAACTTGGCAGGTTTGGGGCTGACATAACTGATCCAATCAGGAGATAAGAACGTGCTTCACAGAGGGGCAAGTAGAGGACATTTTGGGGAAAAGAGGGTGGGAAGGGGAGCAACAGTCAAAGTTGGCAAGTATGAGATGAATAGGGGGTGCAGAGAGAGGAAGCAGAAGTAGTGGAAGAAGGCGGCCCAGTGGCAGCCCAGCCCTGGGTACCATGCATGGGCCAGTCACTCCAGGCCTTTACTTCTAACCAAATCTTGTCACCCATTCTCTTCCTTTTCCTTCTCAAGGTGAGTGTAGCCAGGACAACCACAGGCTTTATTGACCAAACCAAGACACTTTTGAGAGTAAGAGGGGATTAACTATTATACTGGGCCAACAGGCATAAATGGGGACTCTACTGGAAAACCCAGAACAATACGATCACTCTCTGAGCCCCAAAGTCATTCCACATCTGTTTTCTCTTCCTGTAAAAATCATCTCATCTCCCTTTTTCCATTCAGTGTAAGATTTGATTCCTAATGGGTTTAGGGCCCAAGCATCTCACCCTTTTCTCTCCTGCTATCTCTCAGAGTCGTCAACATTTGGGGTAAGATAACCTGAGTTGGAACAACCCCCAGGATTTGATGCATAACCCAGGGCTCTCTCCATGTGTGTCTAACTGATGCTCCACATTCGTTGCCACTTGTCAAATCTCAGCTGCCAAGACCTTGGCTGTTCCAAACACCGAACGCCAGGATTTTCTTACTCCCTTTCCTCCAGCTCAGCTTCTCTTCAAACATAATGGCCTTCGCCCTTGGACCCTTTCTCAGGGTGTGACCTTGTCTCTTCAACTTCCAAGGCCCCCATTTATCCTTTGGAAGCCCCCAGTTTCCCCTAATAAAGTGCTCTGTGAGGTCGTCTGACATTTCTGAGGCTGAATAATTCACATCTACTTCCTGTGTTCACTTTTCAGAGAAGTCACTGGGTCTCCTAGTGAGGCCAAAAGAGGAGAATGAAAATCCTGAAAACTGAGGACTCTGGCGATACTGTTGTCCTGGTAAAATTGTCATTAAGATGCTTAAGAATGGAACTGGAGCAGATCCAGGTTTTGTATGGTTTAAAGCTGATAAAGTTAGGGAGGTCCTTTCAAAAATGAATACAAATTTAATTAAAAAGTGCATATTATTTCAAGTGAGAATGGAAACTGCAACCAATTGCAAATTTTAAAAAGCTAACAAATACCACAAGTTGCATAAAATCCATATATATAGATTAATTAATTAAATTTTTACGTTTATGAAAGCAATTCTGTAAAACTCAATTTCTATAGAAAGATAATTTGGTCTTTTCTTGAGCATGGCTGATGTTCAACACAAAATGATTTGCATTTTGATTACAGTTGCGATGCATAAAATACATGCCGGGATGCACAGCCACACTCAATATTTGTCGTTTTACTACACGTTTGTGCCCTGAAAACGCAGGAATTTAAATAAATTCTCTTTTGTACAATTCCATCAAAAAAGAAAAAAAGGCAAGCTGCCTTTAAAATTGTACATATTATTGAGTATATTCTTGTGAGTAAAGAACTTCTGCTCTAACAGGCTTCCATAAGAACTGATTCTTTTATATTTATAAAGTTATGTATCTGATGTTTGAAAGAATTTTCCCCAGACTGATTTTTCTGGCTCCACAGTTCACAAACCCAGTTTCTCCTCCACCACCCACACCCTTCTAGGGTAGGTACATTCTACCTACAACCTCCATGTCTTAATATCATCACGTTAGAGAACAGACCCAGCAGCTGATAGGACTATTGCTTAGAGCCGTTCCTACACCGGGACAGAGAGCAGCAACTTACGATACATAGAAATGACTGAGAACAACCTAAATACATCCCACTAACTCGAAACTAAATGTATCCACAACTCAACTTCCTTTTATCTGGATGCCAAAAGTGCTAGCAGCCACTCCACCACCACCCGCCCCAGGAGAAGTGTGACATAAAGAAAGTCGGAGTGGAAACGGAGGGCAGTTGGACTGATTATGGTAACAACGCCTTACTTTTACAGATAATACAAATCACTTGAGCTTGTGAACATGATACTTGGGACACTCCCAGAGTCGTCTTCTTTTTTTTCACGTGAGCTTACCAGTTTATTACACTAAGATCTAACTCAAGAACAGCAAGATGGAAGAGATGCATTGGACAAGCTGTATGGGAAGGCGTACAGAGCTTCTCTGCTCTCTCTGGGTGCACCACTCTCCCCACTCTCCACATGTTCACCACCATCAATGCTCCCCAGAGTCTTAAAAGGGGCCTGGCTCAAATGAGGTTCCCTGAGGCTGGAGCTCGATCAATTTCATGGTAGATTCATCTCTGAAAGGTCTCATGGACTTGTTTCCCGGGCCTGCAGTAAACACGACAGTTCCATGGCACAGAAACTACAAAATAGACGAAAATGGGGAAGAGGCATGAAAGGAGGAGCTTTGGGGAAGCAAAGAGGGATGAAGGAAGAAAGATATCAGACGATGAAACAGTTTCTACACATTGGTAGTTACAAAATAGTCTCAGGGATGTAAAGTAAAGCAGAGAATACAGTCAATAATGTGGCAACAACTATGTACAGTGCCAGGTGGGTACTAGACTCATCTGGGGATCACTGCATAAAGTAGATAAATGTCAACCACTATGCTGTACACTTGAAACTAATGAAAAATATTAAATGTCAACTGTAACTGAAAATAAATTGTTTTAACGAAAAAAGAAATTGAAAGGGTTGGTTAAACTAATGACTATTTCTGAAAATACTATTGCAGATATCAACATTAGAGGCACTTGTGGGTGGTGCTTGTCTAAAATGTGGGTCCTCCAGATCTAGGAAATTGTGATCTCTAGGGGTAGAGTCCAGGAATCTGCATTTTAAACAAGTACTGCCAAGTGATTTTAAAGTTTCAGAACCTGTGGATTGGATGATATTTAAGGGCCAATCCATCAGTAGGGAAAAAAAAAAACTCCAAAAAAGCTTAAGAAGTCTGTTAGAGCTTGCTCCTGGTGTAGAAGGAAATGGGGAGAAAATGTTAGCATCACGGGAAGTGGGGGAGGAACAGAGCAGGGTTGTGCTGAAAACGCCCCCACAGCACTGCTAGTTTTGCAGCTTTGCAGAGTGACCATCTAGCCAAGTGGCTCCCACGTGTGGCATGCCACTCATTTACATTGCTCTGTCCTCCCGCTTAGTCTGTTCCTCTGGGAAGCCTGTCCCAGGCCTGTGCATCTTTACCATCCAGACCAAGTTACCCACAAGTCATCCTTGGTCTGCATCCTTGGGGAAGAGCACTCATCTGGGAATAAAGAAATCCAAATTCGAATCCCAACTTTGCCCCTTGTTGAATGTATGACCTGGTTGGGACAGGGTACGGTGGAGGGATGTTCTTCTCAGAACCTCAGTTTCCCATCCATACAATGAAAACGATGGACTAATAATAACGTCGAAGAGAACTTCTACGTTTCAGAAGATACGGTAGCTCAGGAATGCTGCCCAATCTAATAAGCCCCGGGTGCTTGACCATCCCACGGCACCTCTTAATCCCATGGCACCTCTCAATCCCGTGGTACCTCTCAATCCCGTGGTACCTCTCAATCGCTGCTTGAGTGACCAGAACAGAATCGTCTGTCCTAGGGACCCATGGACCAGAGAGATCCTTGGAAATGGCCAAAGTGTGCCCTGTAGTTGACAGGTCTGCTCACCTGCTGTGCTTGGGAGTGAACACCGAGTCCTCAGAGGTGAGCACAGGCAACTCGCTGCCTTATACGGACCTCTGTGGAAGGTGCTGCATCTCCTTGCTGTCAACTGTTTGCCCATTTCTCTGCCCATTAGAACCCAGAGGACACCTTGAGTGGACTCTTACGGCGTTACGGTGCCATGCAGACGCAGGACTCCACCTCTCTCCCCTCTCTCTTATTCTCTCCTCAAAGCTGCCTGCAGAGCTAGAAATGTGCAGAGGAAGCTGTGGGTGGGTTGAAAACTCAGGGAATGTCCAAGCTTGGGACCAGAGAGCTCCATCAGCCCCAATAACCCTCCTTTTTTTTTTTTTTTTTTTTAACACATGAACAAATGCAAGCTTCTAGTAGAAAACAGACATCCAAGATCACGCAGCAAATCAATAGCAAAAGTGGAGCTACAATCCAGGTTGAAGAGTAGCAAGATGTTGCCAGATCCCACAGCCTAGTTAGAAATTAGGGTGAATATAATGGCTATATGTCTTTTTTTTTTTTAAGTGTGTTTTTCCAGGACTCATCAGCTCTAAGTCAAGTAGTTGTTTCAATCTAGTTGTGGAGGGTACAGCTCACACTGGCCCATGCAGGGATCGAACTGGCAACCCTGGTGTTATGAGCATTGTGCTCTAACCAACTTAGCTAACTGGCCGCCCCTTAATATTAAACATTTTAATCTCACTCTTACAGTTGAAGAATTCTCTACCATGGGGAGTCTTGGCATGAGGTAAAGCCAGTGTTTCCACTATAAAAGCTGAGAGGGCCAATAAAAAAAGAATGAAATCTTACCATTTGCAACTACATGGGTGGACATATTATGCTGAGTGAAATAAGTCACACAAAGAAAAATGCCATATGATCTCACTTATATGTGGAATCTAAAGAAGAAAATCAATGAACAAGACAGAAACAGACTCATAGATACAGAGAACAAACTGATGGTTGCGAGAGGGGAAGGGTATTGGGGGACTGGGTGAAAAAGGTGAAGGGATTAAGAAGTACAAATTGGTAGTTACAAAATAGTCACAGGGATGTAAATTACAGCATAGGGAATATAGTCAATAATATTGTAATAACTGTGTACAGTGCCAGGTGGGTACTAGACTAATCAGGGGATTACTTTGTAAATTATATAAATGCCTCCCCATTTATATAATTTCTAACTTAACTAATATTATTTTAGTTTCATGCTGTACCCCTGAAACTAATATAATATTGAATGTCAACTGTAATTGAAAAAATTAAAAATCAAGGGCCAGACTCTCATTCTATCAGCCAGGGTACAGGACAAAGAAACCATATTCAGTGTTTCAAACAGAGAATTCAATATTGAGAATTGATTACATGAGTACTGTGAGAATAAAAGACCAAAAGGAGGAGAAGCTGAGGCAACCATCACTCCTAGGTTTGGAGGAATAAAATATTTGGGGTTACCAGACCTAAGAGCTCGTAGAAGGGACCCTGGCCCTGGTGCTGACGTTTCTGGAAAGACAGAGTGATCTGAATGGCTGACCTCCCATTACAAATGGAGGCTAGAAGGCATTGCAATAATATATTCAAAGCACTGAAAAAAGAGCAACTAGCAAACAAGAAGTCTCTATCCAGAGAAACTATCCTTCAAAAATACGGGCAACAAACCATACACACAACCATAACTAGAATCTAGACTATGTAAAGAACTCTCAAAATCCAGCAGTACACAATCCAATCAGAAAATGGGCAAAACACATAAACAGGTATTTCACCTAAAATGATATAAAGATGAAAAACGAACACATGAAGAGATGTTCAACATCATTGGGGGTCAGGGAAAGGAAAATGAAAACCACAATGAGAGATCACTACACATGTATTAACAATGGCGTCACTAAAAGAGTAACAACAACAAACGCTAACAAGGATGGAGAGACACTGGATCCCTCAAGCATCGCTGCACTGCTGGGTATGTAAAATGGTACAGCGAATCTGGAAAACAGCTGGGCAGTATTTTTATAAAACTGAACATGCAATTATAATACAACCCAGAAACTGTACTTTGGGGCCTTTATCCCAGAAAAATGACAACTTAAGTTCCCACAAAAACCTGCTCATGAATGTTCACAGTAGCTTCATTCACAATAGCAAAACACAGCCCAGCTCTCCTTCAACAGGTGAATAGTTGAACAAACGATGGCACACCCATGGGGTAGGACCCAGCAACCGGCAGGAATTAACTAATAACCCCTGCAACAGCTTGGATGAATCTGCAGGCAATTACAGCGAGTTTTGCAAAAGCCAATTCCAAAAGGGTAAATATGTGTGATTCCATTTATATGACATTCTGAAATAGTAACAAAACGTTAGAAATGGGAAACAGATTAGTGGTTGCCAGAGGCTATGAATTGAGGGGTGGGAGAAGTGGGAAGGAAAGAAATGTGGTACAAAAGGGCAACTTTAAGGACCCTTATAGTAATAGAACTGTGCGGGTATCGTATCTATGGTAGTGGATACACAAATCTACACAAGCAATAAAATCATAGAGAACTAAGTACATTCACACACACACGAGTACAAGTAAAACACTTCTGAATGCAATCAGTGGATTGTTTCAATGGCAATATCCCAGTTGTGATTTTGGACTATAGTTTTTTCAAAATGTTACCACGGGGGAGAATTAGGCAAAGGGTATTTCTTACAACTGCATGTGAAACTACAATGATCTCAGTACATTATTCAATTAAAGAAAATAAAAGCAAACTAAAGACTTTCCCATACGAACAAGAACGGAGAGAAGTTGATGATGCCATCAGACCTGATCCTTAAGGCTAAAAGGAGGTGACACTAGATGGTAATTTGGATCTGCGGGCAAGAAGGAAGAACACCAAAAATAGTAAATGTGTGGGTAAATATAAAAGTGTGTGTGTGTGTGTATGCGTATGCTCTTCTCTTAATTTACAGAAAGAGGATAATATTGCTAAAAGCAGTAATTATAACACTATATTGTTATGTTCATACCATACAGAAATGTAACATATATGATAAAAGCACAAGTGAGGGGGGCAGGAAATGGAGCGTTACTGGCACAAAGTTACGATATTTTACCAGAATTAAGTCTGTAGATAGACACCCAACTCTACCTCCATCCCAAGCCTAGGATCTCTCTGCCACACCAAACCTGCCTCCTATATTATGAGCTCCTTCCTTCCTCTACTGCCAGACTCCATTTCCAGAGAGAATAAAGCCCAGCAGCGGACAGGCATTGAGTTCACGCACAATCAGTGGGCTGTCTGGGATATGAACAGTGAAGCAGGGTAGCAGTTTCTCTGAGGGACAGAGACCCTTAGCGGAGTAGTGGGAGAATGACGCAGAGCAACGGTTTCACAAAGGCTCGACTCAGAGTCTCAACTTAAGTCCCAGGCTGGCCACTTACAAACTAAATAAACTTGGGCATATCTCATGACTTCCCTGGGTCTTGGTTTCCTCATCTGTGAAATATGCAAAACAGTAAAATCTGTAGCATAGACAAAAAAAAAACACACACACAAAAAACACACCAAGTAAGTAAATAAAGGAAAAGATAAAAGAATAAAATACAACAATAAAAAAAGAAGAAAAAAGAAACCCTGTACCATAGAGTTTTTGTGACAATCACACAAGAGGAATTACGTAATGTGCATAACATACTGCCTGGATTGTAGATGTTCCATCAGCAATAAAGATTAGTATTATTATTAGAACAAACACAGTGCAAAAGGCAGGCACCTTTTCATGATCTCAACCACTCTGATGCAAACTTTGTAGAATCACAGCTTACGAGAAAGGGGTCAACCTGGACGTCCCTACAGTGGGCATTTCCCATGTCTTATGAATAGTTCTAGGCTCTTGAGTTCTACAGACAATTTCTCCCTATTCTACAGTCTCTTTTATATGCAAGACATTTTGCATAGAATGCTAAAAATTACCCTCTGCTAAAAATTCCACTTCGATTCCTGAAGACATGAATGGACTCGACTCGTAAAGTGATGAACTTTATTTTGCCCATCTGTACATTTATTTTGAACATAAATAAGGTGAAAAATAGAAATAAACTCTCTTAGTACGTGTGTGTTTATGATAAATGCATTTGTTATATGTACAAGCAGGTCTTCTCAGTCTCTGCTCCTGTTCTATAAAATGGAGATCATAATAGCATCCCAAGGACTTTTTATGAAGATGTAATGAGATAAGGCAGAAAATTCCCTGACATACTATTAGTGCTCAAGTGACGTTAGTTTCCTTCTCCCTTCTAGAAAAGATAAAGGTTGCATGGAGTTAGAATCTGAGTGGAAAAACTTTATTCTTTCAAAACCCCACCCACATTTACTGCCCCCATCCCTACACCACCCAAATCAATGGCTCTCAATCAAAAGTAATTTAATTCTTTGCAAACATATACGGTTGACAGAGGGTTAATAAAACTCCTTTGATGAGTATAATTGCTAAATAACTAGCAAGAGCTTCCTGGTAACTTCTCTACAGTGCTTTTATTATAATAAATCTTGCACTTGCACCCCTTCTCCTAGAATTATGATAACCCTACCCCCTAAATCACCTGAGGAAGGGCCAAGTCACTGAGTTGTGGCCAACGATCCCCCAGGGTAACCTGAGCACAGAGTGCTGTTTTCAAAGGCCAGAGCCTCCCACACCCACCCGCAAGGTCTGTTCAGCTAAATCAGTGCAGGCACACCTCATTAAACACCGCCCTCACTGCACTGAAGTTCTTATCACACTGCTCACGTTGGAAATATTTTTATAATTTAAAAAAGTGCTTATATCCATGACTCCTCTTCAGGGTGTCTAACCTTGGCACATTTGACGTTTGGGGGTAGACCATTCTTTGTTGGGGGACTATCCTGTGCATTGCGAGATGTTTAG
The DNA here is from genome assembly GCF_057876585.1 of Rhinolophus sinicus. Taxonomy (NCBI): domain Eukaryota; kingdom Metazoa; phylum Chordata; class Mammalia; order Chiroptera; family Rhinolophidae; genus Rhinolophus; species Rhinolophus sinicus. The sequence continues at coordinate 12,307,099 of NC_142513.1, forward strand.
CAGCGTCACTGGCCTCTGTCTGTAGGTGCCCCCCACCTGAGTTGTGACAATCAAAAATGTCTTTAGATGTTGCCAAGTCTCCCCAGATGAAACCTGCTTTTCTGAATTGTATGTTAAAATGCCAATTCTCACTTCCCAGTCAGCTGCTCTAGAAGAGGGAGCCATGTGGCAAACTCTCAGCCAAGAGCACCCATAGGCAACCCTGCCTTTACTCTGTCTGAATGACAAATGCCAGTCTGTTCCCTCCACGGGGGCCTCCTTCTGCCATTATTTTGGTTTCTGATTAGCAGATTTGACCACCCAAAAGAGCAAAGGAAAGAGATAATAAGAATTATCCTGCTGAATCGACCAAAGCAAAAGAAGATGTACCACGGAGATGTTGAAATGCAAGCTTCTGAGCTGCAGTCAGGAAAATAAAGGCAGAGGAAGTAGTGAAGATGAGTCGGTGAGGAGAGGGCTCGTCAACAACTGTGGGAACTATAGTTGGAAGAAGCAATGTCCAAGGGCTGAGCGTCAGCATGGCTGCAGGGGATTTAAAGAGGAGGAAGGGTTACCACTAATATGCAAAGATGGCTAACATTTCTGTAGAGAACAAGCATGGTTCTGATCCAATTAGCACTCCCATTTCCAAAAAAATATTCTCTCTCTCTCTCTCTCTCCACACACACACACACACACACACACACACACACACACACCTGGAAGTGGCATGTGCCTGTGTGTGCATGTACGATGTATGAAGCATTTGTATATTCGTTGAACACTTGTGCCAGTTCTGGGAATTATGCTAAACCAGCATAATTAATATCAATTTATAGATGAGAAAACAGGCTCAGCGAGATCACATGACTCGCCCAAAGTCAAGAGCACCTAAACTCAAAAGCATAACCTTAGACTTCAAATCCTAGACTCACTAAATCCCTCTAAAGCATGCCGGCTTTGTCTTCCAAAAACATCAGATCTCTAGAGGATCTGAGAAAGGGGGTAGGTGGGGACTGTGCTGGCAATTGGCGTGTGTCTCTAGACAGATTCTCTACACCAAACAAAGTTGGGCCCCCCCTTCTGCCCAACAATGTGTGTGTTGTTCTCACAATTCCCTGGGAGTTCCCAGATGGGAGGGAGGCAACACCTCAGGCTATGCTTGGCACACTGTAGGAACTCAGTAAATGTTTATTGAATGAATGAGAGATACATGGCATTGGAGCTGGACAGACGAGGGTCCCGGTGCTGGCTCTGAAACTCACTATCCAGGTGACAATGGATCAAAGTAGTTTAACCTTTTCTCATCTACAAAATGGGGTTCTAAGCCTTGTGGGACTCCTGTGTGAATTGAAGGGAGGTCCTGTGTGACAAGTTCTTTATGTGGTATGTGGCAAGATAAAGGCACTCAACAAATGGTACCTATTGTTTTATTATTGTTTAAGGGACTTCCACCTCAAAGTGTAGTAAAGTGGCCTTGGATCAAATCAGATCAGATAAGGCCAAAGGAGAACACTCTGTTCCAGTGGCAGCCCAACTTCGTGAATAGGAGTTAGGGGTGAATGAGCAGAATGTGGTGCCAGGCTCCTCCCCTCTGGTCCTCTTTCTCCCTAAAATGCCAACCCCAGGTTGGGCCACTGGATGGGTGGCACCATGCAGCACCAGCTCTCTCTCCCACTCTCTTGCTTCTCATCCTCTGTCAAAAGCTTCAATCGGAAATAGGAAAAGGTTGGTAGAGAAATGGGAAGTCCAAGAGGAGCCTGGGAATAGGGCAGGGGGCCAAGCAGCACAAAGAAAGTGTTTCTAATCTCAGAGGCTAGAGAGTTCATTCCATTTACTTCATGAAATACAGATGTTATGCCTGGCACAGTCCTAGGTGCTGAGACTAAACTAAGGAGCACAACAAAAACCCTGCCTTTGTGCAATTCATTTTCCAGTGAGAGACAGACAATAATACACATAATAGACGGTAAATGTGCTACAGAAAAGAGAGAGTAGGGGTGGCCGGATGACTCAGCTGGCAACTAAGATTGAAAACAGCGACTGGACTTGGAGCTGAGCTGCGCCCTCCACAACTAGATTGAAGGACAACAACTTGACTTGGAGCTGATGGGACCTGGAGAGACACACTGTTACCCAATATTCCCCAATTAAAAAAAAAAAGTGTTTGTTTGTTTTTTTAAAGAGAAAGAGTCGAGCAGGGTAAAGGGAATTGAAAGTCTGCTGGGGGGGAGGGAAGGATAGCAGGAGGGCAGGTTGTGAGCAAAGTAAGATTGATAAGGAGAGACATGAGCCAAAATCTGAAAGTGAGGGACTTAGCCAAGTCAAACCTACTTGTAGAAAAAGGGTTCTTTCTGGTCTCCTTTGTTGACACTGAAAATCTGCAAATGGAATTGGGGAGATGAAATGCCCTATATCCAAAATAGCCCATTGGAAATAAGGACAGAAGTCATATTCAAGATTTTTGAACAGCCAGTAAGATTCCCTTTTTAAAAAATACATATAATACAATGTTTATGAAAATAATACCTGTACTTTGTAGCAAATTCAAAACACAAAAGTCTCAGGGAGAAAGAAAACATTTGTCAAAATCTTACCCACCAGAGATTATCATTGTTGACATGTTGGTGAGCACCCTTCACACATAGCTCTTTGCACGTATGTACACGCATGAAGCTACAGATGATAGATTCTTACATATAAATGGGATACGAAACCTCCCAATAACGCTACAGGCCAGTGGTTCTCAAAGTTTGTCTCCTGGTCCAGAAGCAGCAGCATTGCCGGAGAACTTACGAATTCCCAGTTCGGAGCCTTCTGGATCAGAGACTCTGGGGGTGGTTCTCATAATCTGTGTTTTAACAAGTCCTCCAGGGGATTCTGATGCTCACGCAAGTTTAAGAACCTCTGCTAATCAGGAAGAAGAATGTAGTGGGCAACAGGGTGGGCACAGCTGGAGGCAGACCCCTGCGTTCAAGTCCTGGCTCCACCACTTACAAACTCCATGCCATGGGAACATGACTCAGTCTCTCCGAGCTTGTTTCCTTTTTTGTAAAATAAGGCAAATGATCTCATCTGCTTTATTGATCAACTGCTCTGACGTGGGTCAAGCTCTCAGTATAACTTAGCTCTTAATAGACTCTTAGAACTAATCAATTATGAAGATGCCACAAAACGAAACTTGTGAACTGCAGCTAAAGTGGTTCTTAGACGGAAACTTGTAACTTTAAGTGTTTATATTAGAAAAGAAGAAAAGTTGTAAGTCAACTAGCCAAGCATAGAACTTAAGACCTTAGAGAGGAACAGCAGAGCAAACCCCTCCCAAAAAATAGAAAAAAAAAAAAAATGAAGTAAGAACAGCATAGAAAACAAGATAAATAGGGATAACAAAGAAAAGTATTAGTTGGGGGGAGGGGAGGTGAGAAAATAAGTCCTTGGAAAGCATTAGTACAGTTTCTTTCATCCTCAACACACACACACAAGCATATACACATGTATATACACATACACAGAGGATATTATCACCCCCACTTCACAAGAAAGGAAATAGGTCAAGTGATTTTCCTTTGGTTTAATGAAATGAAGGAGCAGAGAGGCAGGACCGAGGAAATTAAAAAGCAAGTGGGACTCCAACCCCTGCAGAGTCACCTGTAAGTGTCCAAGTGGTGAGGCTGCTGTGACTGGACGTCTCAGGGACATTCCAACATGGCCCACCCCACTTCCCGTCTTGAGTGAACAAGCTATTCTGCCTCTTTCCCATTATCCTTCACCCTTAGAGTCAGCCTTACAAGTGGGAGGATAACAAGAGCCTGAACCTTTCCTCTAGCCTAGCCTAATATCTGAAAGTCCACCACAGGAATGACCGACGATCCATCCGTCCATCTATCCATCCTGCAACAACAAATATGGATTGAGAGTCTGCAAGTCTTTGCAGCCTGACCATCCCGAGTTACATTCTTGGCCTCACCACTTTCTAGAATGACATTAGGAAAGTACTCCACCTCTGCACCCCACCTCTCAGACCTTAGTTGTTTCATGTCAACTTGGACGTCCTAATATCTACCTTGAAGAGTCATTACAAGGATAAAACCGTTCACGTAAAAGGGGAATGAATGACAAGAGCCTTGGAACTCTACCTCAGAGGATCTCATTGTTGCTGTTTTTTTTCTGTTAACAAATATTCACTGAGAACTAAGAAACAGGCCTGTGTTAGGCATATAGACTGCAGAAATTAATAGGATGAGATAGATCCCTGCTCTCAAGAGTCTTTGTGGTTAAGAAAGAGTGATTGAGAGCAGCAACTATTTATTGATGCTTTTCTATTTATCAATGCTTTCCATAGGTTACCTTTAACCCTTCAGTTAACCTAAAGTGTGGATATAATACATTTTATACATGTATAGTATAATGCATTTATACATTAATTTATGGATAGAGTACATTTTACATGAAGGAAATTGAGTATCAAAGATATAGATGATTTGTCAAAGGTCACACAGCTAGAAAATGATTGAGCCAACTTGGAACCCCACTCTTGGATTCAAAGTCAGTCCTTTTATCATATATTAATAAAACATCTACTCTAGAATGATTATGAGACAGAAGGTAGAAGCCTGAGAGGTCTTATTCATCAAATCCCACCAAATGAGATCTGGAAGGGTGCTTAGAGGTGATGGAGTTCAACACCCTAATTTTACAAATGAGGAAACAGAGATTTGGAGAACTTGATACAACATCACACAGTAGTAAGTGGCAGGGCTAAGAAGGTTTATATCCCCTTGAGTTGTATTCTTAAGTCTGGGTATTGTGCACAGCAGGCTACTTCCAGAAGTGAAAACCTCAATTTCCGTATGGGTGGATAAGGCGATGGCTGGGTGGCTTGGGTGGGAAGATGTGTAGAGCTCAACTACTGTGGACAGCCTCGCAACTGTGCCCAGGGCCATCCCAGCCCCTGCTATATGGGCCTAATCAGGGCAAGGTGATGAGTTTGGCCTCTCTCAACCACTTTCTCTCTTTGGGCCAACAGAGAGTCTTCCCAAATGTATGCAACCTTCTTATGGAAAAGGGCCTTTGTTGAGTCAAAAATCCTAGGATGGTTTTACAACTTGAAAACTTATGAGTGTGAGATGTTCTTCTATGGAGGCGGCAATGGCAAGAACTTTTTGAAGAAAGAAGGTGAGAAAGTCTGCAAGAACACCTGATTTCCTAATAAGAGCACAGCCCTCTCTGTAGTCAGGATTGCTGTGGGGCAATAAAGGGCATTTTTGTGAACAAGAGGTGCGTTCCTCCACCCCCAGTTTATTCTCTCTGCTGGGTTCTGAAAATCATTCATCTCTGTGCCTGAAATTCTACAGACATTGTCAAGATGCTTAAAATCTCAAGACCTTTTTAAAATACACACAAATACACTGGGAAAATTAAGAGTTCACAATCATTCGCACTTAGTTTGAATTACCGCTTAGCCCAATAGAAGATAACGGTTTTGGAGGAGATGGGGGTGAATTTGGAAACCTGGGCATGGTATTAGAAGAGCGTGTATTAAACAGGCAAAGGATTTCTGGAGTCCTGTGAAACAAGACAAGGAAATAGAAACCAGAGGAGAAAGGGAAATGGAGGGAGGAACTGAGGATATTAAGACCTTTTTCATTTAAAACATTAGTGACATTTTATGAAAGCCCTTATCTTCCACGGCTCCTTCTTCTTGCCACAGGCTACATGGGAGGAGGTGTGAAGCGATCTGGTCCTGGAGCCCTTTGATTTGCCTCAAGTGACACCAATTATTACCACTTGGAAGAAAAGGAGCAAACCTGGGGATACTCTGGTTCAGTTATCTAAATCTCAGAGGGAAAAACTGAGGACCAAAGGTGGGCAGGGACGTCTCTAAAATCACAAGGTAGGAATGAAACAGACGCATCGCTGACCCAGGAAAATCTTTTTCCTCTGCATGCAATGCCCACCCCATATTTTCCCCAAACTTCCTTTGTTCTCAGGGATGGAGGGCAGAATTAAAGATGGAGCATTCACGGGGCTGGCCCAGTGGCTCAGGCGGTTAGAGCTCCGTGCTCCTAACTCCGAAGGCTGCCGGTTTGATTCCCACATGGGCCAGTGGGCTCTCAACCACAAGGTTGCCGGTTCGATTCCTGCAAGGGATGGTGGGCTGCGCCCCCTGCAACTAGCAACGGCAACTGGACCTGGAGCTGAGCTGTGCCCTCCCCAATTAAGACTGAAAGGACAACTTGACTTGAAAAAAAGTTCTGGAAGTACACACTGTTCCCCAATAAAGTCCTGTTCCCCTTCCCCAATAAAATCTTAAAAAAAAAAAAAAAAAAAAAAAAAGAAGTGGTGAATCTGGGAAAGCCTTTAAAAAAGTGGGAGACACAGCCATCTGGTCTTCCAGAGCCAGGCCTCTGGACCTTAATCTTGGCTGTGGAAACTGAAACAGCCTTGGGGCTCAGTTCCAGTCCCTTTTAGGCCTGGGCTAGGGCCAGCTCTGCCCATTCAGGGACCCATCCAGTGACCAGGGAAAAGCCTTCCGAGGGATTCGGTGGGAACCACACTCACAATATGCCAGGAACCAAGCTAAGTATTTTACAAACGGTATTTCATTTAATATTCCCAACAGCCCAAAGAGGAAGATTCTATTAATATCTGTATCTTATGAAGACACTGAAGTTCAGGAAGATAAATTACTTGCCCCAAATAGCAAAATTGGCAAAGTGTTAGATCTCAGAGACCTTGACTTACAGACAGAGCCATGTCTGCAAGAAAATAGCAGAATGTCCGTTGGCCTGCACCTGCAGACAGAGCCAAACTTGCGGTAACAGAAAACGCCACGAAACAGCTACTGGCTTACAGGCAGTCAACGTTTTCTGTTCAAACAATGCTTCCCTGTCAGCACAGCCCCTATAAAACCCTCTTCACCCCCTCCTTTGGGGCTGCAAGTCTCCTTTAGACATGCAGCCCAGGCTGTAGCCATCTTTTGCTCAGCCTGATAAACTTTTGTCCCTTACAATAAAAACTGTAACTTGCCTGACCATGTGTGTTCCTTTACCGGCCGACCGATCACAAGGAATGAAGCTGGTGCGTGAATCAAAGTCTGATTCCAGGGCCCATGTTCTCAATCAGTTTACTATCATTAACGTTGAGCTCGGCCACAACCAACCTAGCCTCGGTTTACCTCTTCATTCCATAAAATCCCCTGGACCCCGCCATAGGGACTACAAAGAAATATTCAGGGCCTGCCTGCTTCTACCTTTTTATTCTTTTCATAGTTTTTTTATTTTGTAAGGAAGGCGCAGCTCACAGTGGCCCATGCGGGGATCGAACTGGCAACCTTGGTGTTATTAGCACCGCGCTCTAACCACCTCAGCTAACCGGCCACCCCCTGCTTCTGTCTTCTCATGCTCACATTTTGGGGGTTCTTGAAAGCAGGGATATCATCTTACATATTTCTCCCACACACTGCGCCAAGAAAAGTGACATGCACAGAGCAAGCACTGAGCTAGTCCTGCTCACGAGTTTCCTAGAGATTATACCCTGGAGGGAAGGAGGGACCTGGAACTTATTTTTCAGAGTTAAAGTTTTAAGCTCTTGAAACTGGAAGGCGACAGAGTCTGGGGCTTATACTCCCTGCGCCGCTCAGCCAATAGACCCACACAGAGTTGGGCTATCGGATAAGCGTTTATTATCAGAGCACCAGTGATCCAAGAAGGCAGCAGGTTAATGCCTTCAAAAACTGCCTTAACATCCTCAGACTGGCCTAGGGTGCTTAAGGGAAAATCTGGGCGTTCCTCCAGAGGCTACGTGATGGTTGGGGTTCTGCATGGAACCTTCCCTCTGGCAACTGTGGTTCTCCAGTTGCGTCAGACCCAGGAATAGTGATGGGAGCAGCCTGGAAAGAATGCTTGACTATAGAGATTGTGATCAATAAGCCCGAGGGTGTTAATCATAGGTTTCAAGGTAATTTTCTAAAACAGGGAACTGGGACAGGGACCTTCTGAGCTCAGGCTTCAAGAGGATGATCTGTTGTTAAGCTAGATGTCAAGGAAAGGTGGGGCCAGGACACTGCAAGGTCTCTACTACGGGGGTCCCAACCAGGCCCTGCTTCACTCTTAGTGAATGCTACAATTCTCATCATCTGTGAATTATGGAAGGGAGAGAAGAAGGAAAGAAGGAAGGAGGGGGTGAGGGAAGGGAAGGAGGAGTCCAGGCTCTGCTCAGAATGGGTGGGTTAACTAAGGCCAAGGGTAACCCCCCTCTCAGGAGTAGGATATCACACTAACAAGATGGAGTAAATCCTAGCATAGGACATTTAACCAAAACTCAGAAGAGAGATCCCCAAACCGCCTACAAAGCTTACCCCCTACCTATCATGCCCTTGGCTCACAAGAGCAAGTGGAACACAGTACCCCAGCCTTTACCCTGTAGATGGGGAGAGAAAGTCAAAAAACAGCTCAGGAAAGGATAGAATTAGAAAACCAGTGTTTGGCAACGATTCAATAATCACTGATTCTGGCAAGAATCACCAGTGAATGCTAAAACTAATAAGTGAAATATTGAGAAGTAGTGGGATATTTACAGTCTCAAAATATCTTCCCACACTTAATTCATCACAAAGGGGAAAAGAGGAACTTCACAGTGTAGAATCCTGGCAGATAGCACCTGACTCAACTAATCAAAATTAATGTCACTGGTAGCCCAACCAATCCACATCCTATGCCTTCTGATCTGATACACCGCAAAGAACACAATATCTTTTCTGGAGTGTTACTGCCCAAAATGCAGGACAATTATGAGGAAAGAGCAGATACACTCAACTGAGAGACATTTCATAAAATAACTGACCTGTAATTTTCCAAAGTGTCAATGTCGTGAAAGACAAAGATCAAGGAACTTTTCCAGATTAGAGAAGATTAAAGAGCCATGACCATCGAAGGCAATGCAGGATCCAGAATTTTCTTTTGCTATAAAGGACGTTATTGACACAACATCCTTTAGGGAAACGTCCTGTAGGGAAATCTGTATAAGGCGTGTAGATTGGCTTCGTGGATGTGCAAGCAAGTTACACAGGGCCCTATACTCAGGAGGACCTGGGGTTAGTGATCTGTGGTCACTGTCCTGAAAGTCTCAATTTTACCTTTGAATTTGTGTTTTGTAAGTGAAGACCAATAAGAGAACGAAGTGTGCTCTGGAGACTTGGGGCTTTATCTCCAGAGCTGTCCTGCCTCTTGCTGCCTCCAGGATGGAGTCTCAGCAGCTGGCTCTCCACCTGCTGACACCGTAGCCCTGCCCTGCCTCCCTCTGTCTTAGCCCCTCTTGCCTTGCCACCCATGGCTGGGGCAGCAATTGAGTCACATTAGTGGGGAGGCGCGTGATCTCTCATTGCCTTCTGCTCCCAGTGGGGGCATGGGTTATAGGGGGTTCAGAGTTAGGAATGCATACCCCGTGGCATTTCAAGGAAGGCCATTGCAGCCACCGTCCCTGTCCTGGAATGGCGGCACCACAGTGCATTCAGGAAGCCACTTGGCAAGGGCTAAACTCTCACCCACCCCTAATCTGAGTACAAAGCACATCCCAGCCCAAAAATGTCAGTCCCTTGGAGAGCCTCCAATTCGCGGGACTGTGGAAAAGGGGAGATTGATATCCCCACCCATAGCTAGGGCACAGAGCTTCGGTATGGCAGCTGGCAGGGGAGGAGGAACCCAGCAGCTCCCCCCACAGACCACTTTGAATAGTTAGGCAAACCAGGCCCTCACCAACAGGTTGCAGCACTGAAGGGAGGGTTAGGTTTTGCCAGCCATCACTGTTTTTACGTTTTCCTCCCCCTCTCACGTTTGCCACAACCTTGTGGTAGAATTATCAACTGGGTAAACAGGGTCATGGGGCAGGAAGGGGAGTATTTGATGTGTTTGCAATACGATTATTTCACGTTAGTTTCCCGAAGCTGCATCAATGGGCAAGGACAAGTGGAACCACGCAGCAGCCACAGGACCCATCCGAGCTGGTACAGCCCAACCTGCAGGAGTATCAGGGCTGGCAGTTTGGGGGGCCTCACAGCACTAGGTGAAGAGAGGGGAAAAACTCCTTTCTTCCCTGCCCTGAGGCAATAGTCTCCCTGCTCTCCCTGCTTCCACATCGCCCCCTAGAGTCTATGCGTAACATAGCAGCCAGACGGATTATTTCCAAACGTAAGTCAGATGACGTCATCGCTCAATGAGCACTGAACGAGTGAATGCCTCTGCTTACGCTGTTCCTCAGGCAGGGTTATCGGCTACTGGCCTCCCTTGAACACTTCATTAAGCTCCAGCTCATTCACATGTAAATTCCTATGATCCCTCCAACCCCAAACCTGCACTTTCCTGCAGAAGAGCTTGGTTTCCCCATGGGTGTTACCTTACACATCTCTCTGGCTGGAGACGGGGTTTAGAGGTATCAGCAAAGCAGGTTGCTGCTGGAGATGGGAGAAGGTGAGTGCAGGAAGAACCCCAGCTGTCATGCGGGGTGTCATGTGGGGTCTCTGGTCACGCTCCCCGCATAAGAACGCAGGATACGGTGAGGCCGCAAAGGAACACCCACGGAGCCATAGATAGGGGAGTCATACCACCATATTCTCTCTGAGGGCTGGGTTGGAGACACAGGAAGCAGGAGCCACACGATCTGCAATCTTCCCTCCACTTCTCTGCCAACCAATCCCTTGCTAACTGCAATCCGCTGTCAGCTAGCTCAGCCATGGCAGTTATATCCGTGGATAAGGGCTGACCGGTAACAGCTGATGGCCAACCAGTTACAGCTGATGGCCATCTAATAACCGAGCCAGCACCTTTCCACGTGAGGCCAAGAGCCCGGAGACTCCTCTGTGTCCCCACACCAGCCCTGAGCTCTGGAAGGGCAGCAGGACTGAGCTGTTCTGGGAGGGGGCCGCGAGGGTGACAGTCACCGCTGGAGCCAACAGTTTACCAGGATTCCTGGCCCTGGAGCCATCCTCCTAGCCCAAACTAAGCATTGCTGTTGGTCTGGCTACAGAACACATAGCCCAGCGAGACCTGAAAAAGGGGGCGGAAGGGACCAGTCCAGAGTTCCCTCCATCCCTCTTCCCCTACTCAGCCGAAGACCTTTTGGAGTCCCCAACCTACAGCAGCCACTTGGCTGCAAAAGTTAATCAAAGGTCGTAGGCCAGGGGCTCCTCCTAATGCCCACACCCAGATTTCTCACATGACCCGCTCCCACCCTGTAATGCAGGATGTTATGCAGGGTCTCAGCTCCCGCTCCCCACACAAGAACGCAGGATATGGTGAGGCCTAAAAGGAACACCCATGGAGCCATAGTTAGGGGAGTCATACCCCTGTAGTCTCGCTGGTGGCTGGGTTGGAGACACAGGAAACAGAATCCACATGATCGGCAACCTGCCGTCCCCTTCTCTGCCAACCAACCAACCCCACTTGCTAACTGCAATCCGCGCTTGCTAGCTCAGCCACCATCCGCTGCTAGCGTAGCCACAGCAGCTATATTAGTGGCCAATGGCTCACTGGTTACAGCTGACGGCCAAATAGCCTTAGCCGATAGCCATCCAATCACAGGTGATGGCTGTTTACTCCCCAAGCCAGCACCTTTCCACGTGAGGGTGGGAGCCTGGAAACTGCACTTCTGGCTGTGTCCCCACATTCTATCCCTCCAGGGTCTCGCCTCACAATCTACGCGACAAGCATCTTCCGCCAGGGGCCCTGTGCGAGGAGCCTGGAGGTGAATGCAATATCCTGGACACAGCCAGGCTTTCTGGGCACAGCCAGGGTTTCTCAGGGCAACACCAGTCCTGGGCACAGCCAGGCTTCCTGGGCTTCTTAGGGTATCACCAGTCTCCCCCGGACACAGCCAGGGCCTCTCAGGACACTGCCACTCTCTCTAGGCAGAGCCCAACTTTCTGGACACAGCCAGGGCTCTCAGGGCACCGCCACGGTTTCTGTGGGTACCGCCAGTCTTTCTGGGCACAGCCAGAGTTTCCCAGGGTACCGCCAGTCTTTCTGGGCACAGCCCAACTTCCTGGGCACAGCCAGGGTTTCCCAGGGTACTGCCAGTCTTTCTGGGCACAGCCCGAATTCCTGGGCACAGCCAGGATTTCTCTGGGTACCGCCAGTCTTTCTGGGCACAGCCCGACTTCCTGGGCACAGCCAGGGTTTCTCGGTACCGCCAGTCTTTCTGGGCACAGCCAAAGTTTCTCAGGATACCACCAGTCTTTCTGGGCACAGCCAGACCTCCTGGGCACAGTCAGGGTTCTCAGAGTACTACCAGTCTTTCTGGGCACAGCCAGACTCCCTGGGCTTCTTAGGGTACCACCAATCTCCCTGGGCACAGCTAGGGCCTCTCAGGGCACTGCCATTCTCTCTGGGCACAACCAGACTTCCTGGGCACAGCCAGGGTTTCTCAGGGCACTGCCCGTCTTTCTGGGCAACAGCCAGACTCCCTGGGTACAGCCAGGGTGCTTACATATTCTCGATGGCGGCCGGTGGAGACACAGGAAGCAAACATCCGCTAGTTCCACTGCATGGTGGTACACTCCCAAGCAAACAGTCAAGCGGTCCATCAAATCAGAGATGGAAGGCAATTCCCCATAGTCCACAGTCATTCGCTGGGGCTGTGCACTGGTCCCACAACGTGTGCCCTCTCCGCAGGGTGAGGGCTCCAAGTCCTCCCCAACCTGGCGGTGAGGGCCTCAGCAAGCACTTCCCAGCCCACACTGCCGGCCACAATGACCTTCACTTTCTCCAGCCTATGCTGGCTGGAGAACTGTCCACCACTTCCCACCCCTCCATGGGGCCAGCTCACTGACAGTTGCACGGCTTTTCCTGTGCTGGTCGGAAACTTGCTTGCCGCGCCAGGTGTCCGAGTGGGTGGTGGCCCAGGTGTAAGATATTCACAACTCTAGGAGCCCACGGCAGCAGCAGCGGACCATCAAAAGGAAGGCGACACCTTCTATGGCCTAGATGGTGGTATGTCATCCGGAAGCTAGAATCTCCCAGGCAGACCGCGCCTCCCGTTCCCGGCACCGTTCCTCACCAGCCTCCCGAAGTTGAACTTTCACATGTATAAACTGCTCCATTATCCCTTTGAAAATTCTGGTCGGCACCATGTGTCATGCAGGATGTTATGCTGGGTCTCAGCTCCTGCTCCCTGCACAAGAACGCAGGATATGGTGAGGTCTAAAAGGAATACCTAACTACATTCAGCGCTTGCTAGCTCAGCCACCATCCGCTGCTAGCATAGCCACGGCAGTTATATTAGTGGCCAATGGCTCACTGGTTACAGCTGACGGCCAAATAGCCACAGCTGATGGCCATGCAATCACAGTTGATGGCCATTTACTACCCGAGTCAGCACCTTTCCACGTGAGGCCGAGAGCCTGGAAACTGCACTTCTGGCTCTGTCCCCACAACCCCAACCCTCCTTCCCAGACAGATTCTTCCTGTTCATCAGTGGGGTCTTTCCTAACCTCCACCTCTGGTTCTCCCCACTCATCTTTCCCAGGAGGTCCCTGGCCAGGGCCCCATTTAAAAAGCCCCACCCCCTCTAAGATTCCAGTGGAGGGCATGAGGTTCCGTCTCCCTTGGGCCTTCTCACTCAGTGAAACCTCAACCACCAGCTCTGATATTCCCCTGTTGGCGCTTTGTTTCTTGAGTTAAATCAGGAGTAGCAAATTTGCCTGCCAATTCCAATCAATGAATAGTTGGTAGCAGCTGCCTGGAGCCCTGTTTCAAAGATTCTGTGGCCACATATAGGCTTCCGAAAGGTGCAGCAGAAGTGATAAAGTTTTGCCATGTGGGTGCTAGTGAAAGGAATATTGGCCTGCATATAACAGGCAGACCCCTGCCATCCATGACTTAGACGTGGTCCTGCCCTTTCAGAATGCAAACCTGGAGAAAGTGGAGGGGATGGTAGCCACACACTTAGTCCCTAACCTCTATCCAGCTCATTGCTGAATGCCTTTGTTTAGGCCTCGAAGGGCTGGGGAGACCCAAGCTTGGGCAGATAAAAATCAGGAAAGGGTAATGTGGGGACAGAGCCAGGAGTGCAGTTTCCAGGCTCTTGGCCTCACGTGGAAAGGTGCTGGCTCAGGTAGTAAATGGCCATCAACTGTGATTGGATGGCCATCAACTGTGGGTAGCTGGCCGTCAGCTGTAACCAGTGAGCCATTGGCCACTAAAATAACTGCTGTGGCTACACTAGCAGAAAAATGGGGGCTAGCAAGAAGATGGTGGCTGAGCTAGCAAGCACGGATTGCAGCTAGCAAGTGGGGTTAGTTGGTTGGCAGAAAAGTGGACAGCAGGTTGTGGATTGTGTGGCTCCTGCTTCCTGTGTCTCCAACCAACCGCCAGCGAGACCATAGTGGTATGACTCCCCCATCCATGGCTCCGTGGGTGTTCCTTTTTGGCCTCACCGTGTCCTGCGTTCTTATGTGGGGAGCGGAAGCTGAGACCCCACGTGACTCCCACACCACAGGTAAGTTAGGAGGAAAGCTATACTGCCATCTATCACCAGGAAACGGCCTTATGCACTGAGCACCCCCATTCCCACCCAGGACACTCCTTCATCTTGTACTCCCGAGGGGGTGGGTGGAGAAGCTCTTGGTTCTTGCCTGGCTCGTGTCCAGGGGGGCAGGGACCTACAAGAGGATGAGACAGTGAAGGCTGGTCAAACACCAAGCCACCATGCTTTTCTGTCTCCAGACAGGCACACTCAAGTTGCCCTGATCGCTCACATTTCACAGTGGGCAGAGGAACAGGGAAGGACATAAAGGCTGTCCAGGGGAGCCAGTGTCACTGCCATCACTTCCTCCCTCTCCCTTGTCCTCACGCCACAGGTTAGCCGTGTGAAGGGAGAAGTCACTGCAATGAAACCAGCATGGGACTCTGGTGTCAGGTGACTCGGGTTCAAATCTAGGCCTGCAAATGGTTGAAAGCAGCCTCGTCTCAGTAGAAGTGTGGTTCAATAAATGTTGTACAGCCAAACAATGGAAGACTACAGCCATGGGAAAGAATAAAGAAATTCTGTATCCTTCACTATAGAACGATCTTCGCTATATTAAGTGAAAAAAGCAAGATGCAGCACAATGTGTAAAGTGTGCTCTGATTCATGTAAAAGGTGGGATACATGAGAATTTTATAGCTACATATCCCTGCATAGATGTACATAAATGATAGAGAGGGAGGGGTGAGAAAGAGAGGGAGAGGAATAGGGAGGAAGAGAGGAGAGGGACAGAAAAGGAAGGGATAGAGGGAGGATGTATATAGAGGAATAGAGACAGGGTACGGAGAGAAGGGGATAGAGAGAAGAGAGAGGAGCATGGAAAAGGGGGTCAAAAAAGAGGTGATGAAGAGGGATAAAGGGGGGGGACAGAAAGGGACAGAGAAACAGAGCGAGGAGGCAGAATAGACAGAGAGGATAGAGTGAGGGACAGAGGGGAAAATAAAGAGGATCGACAAGAGGGGCAGATGGAGGGAGGAGGTGGGAGGGAGGGAGAGAGACAGAGAATAGGGGAAAACAGAAAAGAGAGAGAAGATATGGGGGAGGTAGAGTGGGGCTAGAGAGAAGGATACAGAGAGTAATGGATAGAGGGGGAAATAGGAAAGAGGACGAGAGAGAAAAAGAGAGAAGGGACAGAGCGAGGGAGGCTAGAGAGATGGAGCAATATCTCAGAGAGAATACACAAGAAATTGTCAACATTGGGTGGCTGGCGTTGGAGGGAGTCAGGGGTGAAAGATGCTTTTTATTACATATCCTTTTTTTTAACCTTTTGAATTTTGATAGATGTGAATATACTATTTATACCAAACAATGGTTTGCTTTAAAATAACAAAGGACCCTGGCTTTGCCACCTTCTTTCTCTGTGGCAACAGCAAGTAACTTGGTGGAGGCCAAAGCTATAACATGAGACTGTCATCAACCACTGAGGGTGCTTTGTGGATCCAGAAGTTCTCCCAGTTCTTTGTCTGGCACACAGTACCCTCTGTCGCTATTATCAGAACCCCCAGCAATGGATCGGAGCGACTGTGGAAACATCCCCCCCCCCCTCTGAGCCTGTTTTCTCTTTCACCGCCCTGGGAGAAGAACACCAACTGCACACACAACGAGCCCTGAATTTATGTTAATTGTTTCAGGTGGATCCCTCCCTGGAACTGATGCCTCAATGATCAGGTCGCCCCCCCATCCCACCTCAACCCAGAGTCAGGGGAGGCAAGGACAGAATGATACGAACGGAGGCCACGGCCCCACTGGTGCTGGAAATGGTTATTTTATTGGTTGGCAAAAGAAGCTGTGGTCAGTGCAGGCGGGAGAAGGGCAGAGGCAAAAAAGAGGGGCAGCTGGGCAGGACCCGGACAGGGCCAGGTAGAAACTTCCACTCCCTCCCATTCCTCGGGCTGTGGTGGCTGGAGCTGGAGGAAGAAAATCATAATAAAACCATCAACGATATCCATAATACTAGACAAGAGTACCCGCAGCTTAAATTCTGGACAAAAGCTCCCCTCCTCCCACAGCAAACCCTCACCTTCTTCAGGCCCTGGAGCTCTGCCTGTACTTCTCTGCAGGTCCTACACTTGCGTCTTCTGCTTCAGACCATCCCCCAGGACACACCTGGCTATCCCATGGTCCCAACTGACCACATGGCCTTCCTGAGGAGCCATCGTCATTTGTCTCCCTAAGAGTCCCTCTAGTCCCTCCAGGAAGACCCACCATGCCTCCATTCCTTAGGTTAAGCTGGTATTCGCTAATCAAAACCATCTAATTTTTCCCGTTTTATAAGTAAAATCATTGCAGCTGAGGGAGGTGAAAGGCTGGTTACGTGTCACAGCAGAAACTTGAATCTGTGTCTTTTTGACTGGCAAAGCCCAGCCATGCTGTTGGCACTCATGGAGGCAAGAGATGGCTGGCATGGCTGGAGAGCTCTGGGCCCTCGGGAGACGGTGGTTCCCACTCAGGCCCTGGAGAGCATGCCTTGAAATAACAACCGTGGGGCCTGGGGCACGTCCTCCCTTCTCTCTGGGCCTCAATCTTATCTGTGCAATCTTGGGTTCCATTGTGACCTGCCAGCCCCTTGGCTGAGAGCTTGTCAAAGGCAGCACAAGGTCAACAGTGAGGTTTCAACCAAAGGGCACTTCCAGGTTCTTGCTCGTTCTTTTCGCTCTGCCTGAAACAGCCTGCCCACTGTACTTCCCCAGACAGCCCACCTGTCACTCATCCTTGACGACTGGCTCAGGAAACCTACTCCCGCTGCCCCTTACCCCCGCCTGGGGGAGGGTTTTCTCCTCTCTGTTCCCACAGTACCCAGCCCTTCCCTCCACTGCAGCACTGACTACAGACACTGGGAGTGTCTGCCCATCTGTCCACCTCAGCCACGGGGCTACAAGCTCTGTGAGAAAGGGCACTGGTCACACCTGTCCTAGCACTGGCATGGAGCTGGTGGCACAGTCCTGCATCTCCTAGTGGGCCGACGAAGCATGCACTTTGGGTTTGATTTTTCTTTACTTCCTCACACTGACTTTAGGACTTCATGGTGTTTTATTTTTAATTACAGATGGGGAAAAAGAGGCTCCACAAGCCTTTCGTTTCCGTGTCAGGGCCACTAGAGGCAACCGAACGTAGCCCCAGCCTGCCACAGAGTAAATGCCAGCACACTTCCAGCACACAGTTGACGAAGTGAACTGAAGTTAACTGACCTCTACCACATTCATCTTGAAAAGCCGGCTTCTTGGCAAAAGTCAAGAGCAATGCTTCTGCCTCCCACTGGCCATGTAAAGAGCTTCCTACCTCCTCAGTGGCCTTCCAGCCACTGTCCCCTCTCCCAGGACACAGCTCTTCCTCCAGCTGCTGACTTACTTAAGTGCATATTAAGGAAGCGAAAGAGTACATGTTCTCTTTCCCTCACAGCCCAATTCATCAGCAAATATTGTCCCATCTACCTTCACATGTGTCTCAAACCCAGCCACTTATCTCGCCTGGTCCATCTCCCACCTGGCCTCTTGCCGGTGCCTCCTCGCTGGTCTCCCTGCTCCTACAAGTCTATTCTCCACACAGCAGCCAGAGCAAGGCTTGTCAAATCTAAGTCAGAGCATGTCCATTTCCAAGGGTGCAACATCTCTGGGCCAAGACCAAAGTCTTTACAATGATCTATCAGGCCCCTAATGAGCTGCTCACTTACCCCTCCAGCTCCAGCCTCTGGGCTTTTCCTGAAACAAACCAGGATGCTCCTGCCTTTGCACCTGCTACCTCTTCTGCCTGCAACATTCTCCCCAGATGGCCTCATGGCTCCCTGCTCCCTCAGTCAGTGTCAAGTCTTTGTTCAAATGCAGCCTTTTAGGTGGGGCCTTCCCTGACTGTCCCAGGTAAAACACTGTCCCCTGCCCACCCCACCCGTACCCCAGGCCTCCTTGTCCGCCTTCGGCTTTCTCATTCTCCATGGCATGTAGCTCCCGCTAACATTCTACAGAATGTGCTTGCTCATTTATTTTGTCTATTGTCCGCTAGCATATGAACCCCATCGGAGGAATTTCTGTCTGATTTGTCATGGAGCATCCCCAGCACCCAGAGCAGAGCACGGCACGTGATAGATGCTCAATAGCTGTCAAGTGGGCGAAAGTTAAGACACGGACAGATAAGGGAACAGCAGTATGTTCCCCCAGGTCTTCCTTTTCAACCTCCCGCCGGTGTCACCACATCTGGGCATCAGGGCACTTCCTTCCTCCCACCCACCTACCTCAGAAGATAGGTGTGACACAGGATACTTTCCCACAGCCATTGCGGCAGCATTTCATCTGGCCAGAACACTGGCTGTCCACCTGGCACTGGTCCCGGCAGAGGCCAAGAGGGGTTAAGGGAAGGTCCACCTGGGGGCAGGAACCCTGTTTTTCTGGGTAGAAAGGGGAAGTGGGGAGAGGAAAATGCAGGTCGATGAACAAGTATGCACAGCCTGGTGTCTCACGGCCCCTCACCCTGGCAGTACAAACAGTTGATCCCAGGGGCCTAGAAAGGTCACCTGCAGACCCCTCCCCCTCCCTCCTTCACTGGTTTTGGCATCACAGGACCTCAGCCTGAGTCTCAGCTCTGCCTTCCCTAACTTTGTTCCCCAGGGCAGAAATCTCCCAGAGGCCCCATCTTTAGGTGTTACATGAGATCAGTGCTGCCCACATCATGGGACTGCTGTGAAAGCAATGGAGGCAGTGTGTCTACACTACTTCTCCCTGAAAAATTCAACTACTTTGTAATAAGAATGAGTGAGTAGAACAGTAACCTTTCCTTAGCTCCTTCTATGTGTCAGGCATTATTCTAAGCACTTGATGTGCATTAACGCATCTTACCCTCACAATAATCCTAAAAGGGGGAGAGGGTATTGTCAATGTTTCCTCATGTTGCCGATGAGGAAACGTAGGTACCAAGCGGTTAAGTAATTTGCCTCAGGTCATACAGAGTAGAGGTAGGATTGGAAATCCAGAAATCTGGCTTCAGAGTCTGCGCCGTGCACTCTGCTGCTTTGTATGCTGTTAAGTTCTGTGCACGTGTGAGGGGTTTCACACCCACGATCTCTTCACTCACTGCCATATACTCACTCCCAGTTACAACCAGGAAGCACCATGGCCCCCCATGCACACTCACTCATCCATGCACAGACAAGCATTCTTCCACCAGCACACACACACACACACACAGCTAACACTGTAGAGATGTGCCGCTTACAATGTTCTTTGTGTAAATCCATTATCTCCTTTAATCCTCACATCAAATATCTCCTCTGCAGGGGATATTTCTAACCCTGTTCCTATGGCAGACGAGGAAAACGACGCATCACCCAACACCACATTGCTGGTCAAAAGTAAAACCAAAACCTTCCAACATCCATTTTCTCTCTCTCTCTCTGTCTCTCTCTGTCTCTCTCTCTCTCTCTCTGTCTCTCTGTCTCTCTCTGTCTCTCTCTCTCTCTCTCACACACACACACACCCCACTCCACTTCTTGGGTCAAGGAGAAGGGCGTTCGGCTCACTTCCCAGAAGCCCCAGGAACCAGCCCAGCAAAATGTCAAACACAGGCACAGAACTGGGTGATTAGCCGTGGAGGACAGGAGTGGCTGACTTCCTAGCACAAGGAAACCCAATCCTTTGAAAAAGGCAGGGGCTCTCGACACCAGGCCGCCCTAGAACAAAGGGAATCCATAGTGGTTTACTGACTAAACGCTGTGTATGCTCGAGTATCTACTCTTTACTAAGACATTTCACATGTATTATTTTCTCTAGCCCTCATGTCATCCCTGTAAAGTTGGAGAAGATGAGAAAGCAGAGGCTCAGAGAGGTAAAGTGACTTGCTCAGAATCACACAACTAGCAGATGACAGAACTAGGATTCTAGTTCAGGGGGCCATGTAGCCCTGGCCCTCTCCCTGTCCATCTGAGATGAGGGAACAGCAAAGACTCCACCTAACAGCAGAGGCTCCCTCTTTTGCCCCTTCACTTCTTTCATCTGTCCGTCTGCCTCCTGCCTTCTCTCCCAACCTCCACCTCTCCTTCTGCTTCTCCTCTCTCTGGGCCAGGTTCCAGGCCTCCAGACCCAGAAGCTGCCCTGATAGTCCCGTCCTCCCACCACCTCTCACCTCCCTGTTCATAAGTGTCTGGGGTCTCTAATTGAGAACCTTCCCAGCCCCTCCTAGCATCTTTGGAGAAATAACAAAGAGGGAAAATCACCGGGGTCATATTCTGGATAAGTACCAGTAATCACACTACCTTGGGTACACACCCAAGTCATAGCCCCACTTCCAGTCCTCAGGTTTTCCCTGTGAAAACCGGAAGCTTGGATTCCATGCTGTCTCATGCCACTTCCTGCTCTGAGGGGAGTCCCACAGCCTAGTGGGGAGACTGGAGCGCTAGCAAGGACTTTTTATGGAGCACCCAAGCTTTCTCACACATTCTCTCTCTCACGCAATCCCTAGAGTGTAGGGATTGTTTTAAAGATGAGGAAGGGGGAGGGGTGCCCAGGGAGGAGTCCTGACTTTCTTCCATCCACTTGGGCAAAAGTTGAACCCCCTGGCTATGACTCCTGCCAGAGCCCCGGGCTGGTGGTGTGATCTTGGGCAAGAACCTTTCTCTCTCCTAAATCTGTAAGGTCTCCTTCCACCTGGACAGAGGAATCCCGGGAGTCTTGCCAGGCTAGGTGCCCTAAGTGCTTCCCCCAGGGATGGGGTGACCCCAGGGGAGGGCCACCGAGAAGGGTGAGCTCCCAGGCCTTGGGACCCAGCCCGCTCGCCAGCTCTGGGCTTCTCGGCTGCTCCACCCAGTGGAGCAGGAA
This sequence comes from Rhinolophus sinicus, assembly GCF_057876585.1. Taxonomy (NCBI): domain Eukaryota; kingdom Metazoa; phylum Chordata; class Mammalia; order Chiroptera; family Rhinolophidae; genus Rhinolophus; species Rhinolophus sinicus. Next base: position 12,328,395 of record NC_142513.1, read on the forward strand.
ACTTCGAAACCTGGTCCCCGGACCTCCCGGAACAACCCCCCTGCTGCTGTGCGTGCCGGAAACCCGTCATGCACCAGAGAATCAAATACAGCTAGGGGTGGGGGCCTCCCTGACCTCCCCCTCCCGCCCCCTGCGCGGCTCAGCGACGCCTTTATGTCCCCAGGGCCAAGCCTTTGTGTCCCCGGATCCAAGGGAGGGAGAGCTCGGGCCGATCTGGTTCCATCCGCCTAAGACTTTGCCAATGGTCCCTGGGTCCGGGAGCGTCCCTCTTCCTGGAACCCGGGCGATGCCGCCTCCTCCCTGCGCCCCGCCCCGCCCCCGCGCTGGTCGCCCACGGGTTACCATTGGGCAGGTGGCAGACGGTGGCGCAGCCCGCGCGGCAGCACTTGAGGTTGTCCGCGCATTCTCCATCTGAGCCGCACTCCTGCGTGCAGTTCAGGTCGTCCTTCAGCTCTGGGCAAACGCCCGTTTTCTCCACTCCTGTGCCTGGGAAGGGAGGCAGAGGGCCGTCCGTGGGGGACCAGAGCCCCGGTCCCAGAGGATGCCCACTTCCTGCTCCCAGGACCCCCAATCTCAAGCTTCAATGAATTCTCAGTCTCTGGCCCTAGGCGGCCCCCCTTACAGCCTCCCACTTCCAGGCCAGGAGTCCCCGACACCTGGGAGTACAGGAGTTACCGAACCTTTGGCCTCAGAGCCCTCTATCCTTAGGGGACCCCTTCACCCCGGCACAGCTGACAGTCTAGGAGTTACCGATGTCTAAGCAGAGGGTCCCCCCTCGGGCCACTGAGTCTCCAATTTCAGCACAAAGACTCCCCCAAATTTCAGTCTTTAGTGGTTTCCTTGCCCCCAGCACTTTGGACCCTACACCCTAAGCTCCAAGGGTCACCACCTTTAGCCACTAGGGATCCAAACATTTTAGTCATTAGTCTCCCCACTTCAACCCCAAGAATCCCCATTTCTGCGGCCCGCAGAAAGGCTACACATCCGCCCGGCTCCGTCCTGGCGCTCCTGGCCCGGCCCTCTGGGCGCCGGCCCTCTCCCTGCCCCACTCACTTGTGACCGGTGGAAAGCCGAGCAGCAGCAGACCAAGGAGGAGGGCGGCGACCAGCAGACCAACGCGGCAGGCAGGCATGGTGCTGCGCCCGGCGGGGTGCAGGTGAGAGCCGCCGCCGCCGGGATGGGATTTAACCGCGCCCGCGGGGGGCGTGGGGTAGGGGCGGGGCCGAGCCTGCGGGCTAGCCGGCTCTGCGGGCATCGCGGGCGGCCTGCCACCTCCTGCCATTTCACAATCCTCTGGGATCAGGTGTCACTCCTGGCCCCGGTGGGAACCAGGAACCTAATCAGCTTCGCAGCTCAACCAGCTGCAGCCGGACCCTAGTCCACTCGCCTCTCTCCTCCTCCCTCCTGGGTCCTGAGGGCAGGGCCACCGGAGAGGATCCAGGTCCACGACTCCTGGGTCTCTATTCCAAGACTCTGAGGGCACCCCCCCCCCCCCCCGCCACCCGTAGTGCCCAGCGTCGGGGGAGGACGGGAAAGGGCAGGGCCCACAGAGAGGCGACAGAGCCTAGCGGTTAAGCGGTTGGATTTGGGGTCGGCAGGATCATCTCAGATCCCTCTTTAGGGGTTAATGATGGAGGTGTGGTGTAGTGATAAAAAGGACAGACTAGGGGCTAGACAAAAAGCAGTCATTATGAATAAATGAACCCATTTCACACAAGAAATGGCCCATGAAGGTGAGACACCTATTCACAGTCATTTTGGGTGTGTGTTTCTCTCTTCCTCTCTTTTCCACACCCTCCCTCTCTCAGCACTTGCTGTGTGCCAGGTTCTGTGCTCTTTGTCTCCTGGATATTTCTGGCAAACGAATGAATAATTACTGTTATCATCAGCTGTAGAGGACAGGTGAACTGGTTGGTCTGAGGTTTAGACCCCGCCCCCTCAAGGGCCCATGTAAAGCTACAGGGACAAGGTTTTGAACCCAGGTCTCCTTCCCCCCAAGCCTTTGTTTTTCCATTTCAGCCTAAATATTCGCTAGATGCCTACTATGTGACACATAGAAGACAAGACACTTGGTTTAGAGAAAGTCATCACAGGAGCCTTCCAGCACTGGCCTTGCGGTGACAGGGTCTGGGTTTGACTCCCACCTCTACCACTTTCCAGCTGAGGAACCTTGAATGAATCACTTCCCTGTTCTGAGCAGCAATTTTGTCATCTACAGAGATGATGATAATACCAGAATTCAACAAGAATATGAATGTAATGTTCCTGCCATGAGATAGCTGTGTACTCACTGGGGGCTAGGTCCACGTCATTGACACAGGAACCCAGCCCTGACACATAATGGATAAATGGTGTCTAGTGTTACTAAGGAGACTGATAAGTATATACCAAGCTTTCGAATCCAAATGCCAAAACAGAGTTACCCAGGGAGTTAGACAAGAAGTACCTTCAAACATCCTTCCTGCTCCAACAGTCTGAGATTCTGTAAGCCCCAGGAGGTCTTTGCAGCTGAAGGTTAGAGAGGGTCTGGGGCAGTGAACATTGGGATGACAGGTGAGTAAAGGTCACCTCCAGCCACTGTCCCCATAGATGGATCCTGTAAAAGAGGCTGAGAATGCCTCCTTCAACTTCCCATGCCCAGCCAGGGGACTGGAGACATGCCGTTGTTGGGAGAGGCCAGGACTATTTACTCTGAGCTCAGAGAAGTCAACAGCAATGAGGCAGGAGCCAGGTGGGGACACAACACTGGGCGCTCTCCTGAAACTCAGTCTAGGGCACGCAGAGGACACTTCGGTGAGCAGCCGGTTTTAGCCTGTAGTCTCAGCTGGCTACTGGACATTCTGCCTTGGGCACGGCTGCCCACAGCTTTCTTCCGGGTCCTACCCCACTCCTTAGGCCAGGAAACTGCCCAGCCTCACCCCTCCTTAGCCTCAAGAACTCCCCTGCTGATTGGCTACCTTTTACAGGAATGAGGATTAGGCTGAGGCTGAGAGGATGGGGTGGGGCAAAGGATGGAGGAAAAAGTTTCATCGGTCAGTGGCCCGTAGCATGCAAAAGATGTTTTGCTTTTGTGATGCTGGGCTTTGTGCTAGGGACATTTATATATTTTCTCTTCTACGTAAAAGTAAAAAGGACAAAGGCTTTAGAAACAAATACGTTCAGGTCCAAATCAGGGGCTGGCCACTTCCTGGCTATGTGACTTAGAGCAACACTTCACTTTCTGAACCTATTTCTTCTTCCATAAAAGAGGTATCATCACAACTTTTGTAGGATTATTTTAAGGATTAAAGGGAAAAAGTATAAACCAGAGATTGCAAAGCTGGCTAAAACATGTATGTTGTTCGCCCACACAGTACATTTTTAAATTTTGAATTTGTTGCCAAGACATAAAAGTGGGAGATTTCACATAAAAATAAATGTCTAGCTTCTCTTGGAAAAAGTAAAAGCTCTAGCAACACAATCCTGCAGTTTTATGAGGCAGCAGTGGGTCTCAAATGTAAGCAGGCATCAGAATCACGTAGAGAGCTTGTTAAAACAGATTTCGAGATCTCTACCCCCAGAGTTTTGATTCAGTAGTGAGAAATAGAGTGAAGAAATAAAATGGAGTCACTATAGTCAAGCTGCTAAATTACTAAAATCAAGTAGATTGAGGTATGAGGAAACAATTCTGTTCTTGTTTTAACTAGCCTGAGAACTTAAACTTTTGAACTTTCCAGTCCTGCGTCAATACCAGAATGTTCACCAGACCTCCAAATAACCCTCTGATGACCCCCCGGAGGGCTCATGTACCCAGACCACCTGATATCCATTACCCAGATCACTGGACATGACCAGACCTCCTGTAGCTCATCCTCCAGGCCACCTGACATCTGACTGAAAGCCATCCTGGATCAGTCTAAGAATGAAGGACTGATTTTTCTCAAGAATGTACTTTTTACTGTAAGAACTCTTTAAATTGTCTTTCTTCTTTGGAACACTTCTGGCTTTTTGCCTAGTTATGTTTCCAGTTTGCAAACCCTAAGACCCTTTGTGGGGATAGAGCCAGGAGTGTAGTTTCCAGGCTCTCGGCCTCACGTGAAAAGGTGCTGGCTCAGGTAGTAAATAGCCATCAACTGTGATTGGATGGCCATCAGCTGTGGCTATTTGGCTGTTAGCTGTAACCGGTAAGCCATTGGCCACTAATATAACTGCCGTGGCTACGCTAGCAGCAAATGGGGACCAGCAAGAAGATGGTGGCTTAGCTAGCAAGCGCGAATTGCAGCTAGCAAGCGCAGAGTGTGGCGGAGTGTGGATTGCGGATTCTGTGACTCCTGCTTCCTGTGTCTCCAACGCAGCCGCCAACGAGACTGTAATGAGATGACTCCCCTATCTATGGCTCCGTGGGGGTTCCTTTTTGGCCTCACCATATCCTGCGTTCTTATGTGGGAAGCAGGATCAGAGACCCCGCCTGACACCCTGCATGACACCCTTGAATAAGTCCTATCATTTATTTCGAGCACAGCTTCCAGACACTTTCTGAGTTCATTCCACAGGTGGAACCTGAGAATTTGCATTCTAACGGGTTTCCAGGTCATGCTGATTCTGATGGTCAAGGGACTACACTTTGAAAACCATTGACTAGAGCGAAGTAGATCGGCTCTCATTTTATGAGGGCTAATTCTTTCCAGTTTCCCAGAATGCCCACCATTCCTTATTGTCTAACATGCCCCAACCCCCACTCTAACTCCTTCCATTCACATTACTTGCCTGGCTTGGAAGGTGTTTAAAATTGTGACCTCTAGGGCGGTTGCATAGTAAGTGTTCAGTAAAAGGTAGCTAGTATTTACTTAATCTATGAACTAAGTATTATTATTCCCATATTACAGATGAGGAAACTAAAATTCAGTTAGACAAAGTGACTTATCGGAGGAAACACAGTCAGTGAACCAGAAGGAAAAATTTGTGCAAACCTTTTAATCATGTGGTTCCAGTGATTCAGTGCTTTACACACACACACACAACACACACACACAACACTCTCACACACACACACACACACCTATCTGAGATTAGCACAGATGATGCATCAAAAATTTTGAACATCGTGCTCGCTTCGGCAGCACATATACTAAAAAATTTTGGACAATGGGCCTGCCCGGTGGCTCAGGCGGTTAGAGCTCCGTGCTCCTAACTCCGAAGGCTGCTGGTTCGATTTCCACATGGGCCAGTGGGCTCTCAACCACAAGGTTGCCAGGTTGACTCCCACAAGGGATGGTGGCCTGCGCCTCCTGCAGCTAGCAACGGCAACTGGACCGGGAGCTGAGCTGCACCCTCCACAACTAAGACTGAAAGGACAACAACCTGAAGCTGAACGGCACCCTCCACAACTAAGATTGAAAGGACAACTTGACTTGGAAAAAAGTCCTGGAAGTACACACTGTTCCCCAATAAAGCCCTGTTCCCCTTCCCCAATAAAAAAAATCTTTAAAAAAAAAAATTTTGGGACATGACTTCATGAGCATAAAATAATACTTATCAGGGAAGAAAAGAAAAGAAATAGAGAAGGACACATTTACAATGGGAGGTGATATTAGTCAGATGTAGACATGCCCACTCTAAGGTGACCATAAACAAGTTAACTTTGAAGATTTCGGAAATTCCCAGGAACCGTGTGTCTTTAACGAGACAATGGGGCCTTGTTTTCTTGGACTGTTGGACCCACATAAACTTCCTTCACTCCACGGAAAACTCTCTCTGAGTATATTGGCTATTTTGTTGTTTTGTTACCTAGGATCCATTTGTCCTTTTGCTGATAACAGTACCTTGATTTTGCTTTGGGAATGAGTCTTCCTCCACCCAGGACAGGTGGGGTGGGGGTGGGGGGCCTGCCCATCAAAGTGCCTGCCCTACCACCACCAAAGAGTGGCCAGACAATTTCCCTGGATTTTTTTACCTTGAGCAATGAATAACAAAAGACCTGTAAATGTGTGGAGCTCATTCAGAGGAGCCCTGGGAAGACTTCAGTTCTGCCTTGTTTACCATCCTTTCCAAGCTGGCTTCTTTTACCCTTCCCTTCAGTTCTACTGGTTGCAAGCAGAAGAATCCAACTAGGGATAACTTAAGGGAACTATTAGAAAGGGAGAATGGATGCCCACCACAGGACCATACCATTCTCTTGATGACTCCTTAACATGCTTTTCTCATCTCAGTAAATGGCAACGTGATTTTCCCAGGGGCTCAAGCCAAAAGCCTTATAGTCATAACATGCCTTTCTTTCATAACCCATAGAAATCTATCAGCAAACCCTGTTAACTAGCCTCAAATATATAAATACTTCCAGAATCCTCTTCTCACCATTTCCACTGTTCCTGCCTAGTTCAAGTATTATCATGGTGGCCCCTCTTCTATCTATTCCATCCATTCTCCACATGCAGCCACATATGGGTGATCCAGGGGACAACCCCAACTAAGCTCCCAGCCAACAGCCAGCACCAACTGGTAGTCTTGCAAGGGAGCCATCGTGGATGTCTAGCCCAACCGAGCCGTCAGGCAACTTGCAGCCTCAGCCACCATCTGACACCAACCTCATACAGAACCCAAGGAAGAACCACCCAGCTGATTGAAGTCAACCCATAGGACCACAAGAGTTAATAATAAATTGTTTTAAGCCACTAGTTTTTTGAGGGGTTCATTATGCACAATACCGTGTTTCTCCGTAAATAAGACCTAACCGGAAAATAAGCCCTCACATGATTTTTCCTGATGCTCATAATGAAAAATAAGCCCTAATGCGTCTTTTGGGGCAAAAATTAATATAAGACCTGGTCTTATTTTCAGGGAAATACGGTAGATCACCAGCACAGTGGTAAACCAGATGAATAAGGAATCTGCTCGTACTCTCTAGTGAAGAAAATAAACAAGTAAATTAGTAAACGGAAAATATCATTGCAGATATGGATAAATGCTACTGAAAAATAAAAGCAAGGTTATGTGATTGTAAGTCAGGGGTGGGGGAACCAGGGACGTGCTCTCTGAAGAGGTGACATTTAAACTGAGACTATGTAAGATCTATCCATACAATCATCTGGGGGCTGAATACTTTAAAAAAAAAGGGGGGAGGTTAAAGCTCTTGACATAGTCACCTTTGTATGAGGGACAGTCCTTTTTCACGCATCTAGATCTTTTCAGAAGTGGTGGAAATTGGCAAATAGGGTACATTTGTCGCATCCCAGAGAAAATGCAGAAAATTAGGTTGTTGCACTTTATAAATGGTTAAATGAAACTATTCAAGCCATTTTTATAGTTGTGGTGCACAAAATAACTTAAATAAGGGTTTCTACAAATATTGCTTCTGTAAAATGTGTATAGTTTGCTGCCCATTTATGAGTAAAAATGAGTAGCATACGTGTTAAGGAAGGGGGTGTGTGTAGGTTCAGATGGAAGTGGCACTTCCTCCTGCTGCCACCAGAGGGCAGGCAGTGCTTCCTTCAAGAGGTGTTCCTAAGGTCTGAAGAAGGGGTGTCTTTAATCCCAAAGAAAACCCGCAGTATCTCCCACCACCTGTGCATACTCTTGAGAGACCAGAGGGTCAAATAAAGGGCAAGGTGGGGTGGGCACAAGATTGGACCCGGGTGAGGCCTGTCGTTGAAACAAGAGGGGGTTAGGTTACCCCTGAGGAAGACTGTGACCCATTTGGAGGAGAGATTTGTGGCACTCCTTGGGCGCTTGGAGGGACTTTTCAGGAGTAGATGGCAGGGAGGTAACACTACAAAAAAAAAAAAAAAAGTTATTTGTTCCTTTCTTTAAAGGAGTAGACAGCACATTTAAAAAGCAGTCAGGAGCCAAGGAAACTAAAAATCGATGTGCTTTTGATAAGTTGCTTTGATGTATGCTGTTCAAAGCACTTCAGCACCATAATCAACATAGTTGTCAAAAATACCCAAACCCATGAATTTCTGAAGGCAGATACCATCACCCTATTTCACAAAGAAGGAAACTGCGGCTCAGAGAGGTGAAGCGACTTGCTCAAGATCACACAGCAACATCAAGAGCTACTGAAGCCAAACTTTTCTCGTTAGTACCAAGTCCTTTTCCATTGCATTATTATTAATTTATAGTTATTGATAATAATTAAATAACTTACTTATTGTTATTTATTAATATTATTACTGCTATCAAAGCTACCACTCATTGAGGTGTCACTCTACCAAGCACTTGTACAACGCATTTCACAAGCATATCATTCTAATGCTCACCATAATGCTATGAGATTGATATGAGAAAGAGAAAAGCAGCCCCTGACTTCCGGGAGTGGACCTGGCATGCACAGTTGGCCTTTGATGTTCTCCTAATGAGCATAAACAATTTTGCAGAACATCCAAATCAGACAAAACCATTCTGTGCCCATGGCGGATCAAGACAAAAACATGACACTGTGTACTTATCATTGAACACGGACAAAACATGAGATTACACAAGCCACAGAAATGACCAGCACGTCCCTATCCTGGCTAACATGAGTGACTGCTGTTTCTTTACTAACTACAGCTTTCACCTCTATCTAGTTTCCCTTCTTATAGTTAAAATTAAGGTCCCCAGTCATTGAACTGCCCCACTTCCCAACAGCATCCAATCCAGAGCAAAGCCAGCTTCCTTAAACCCTCTCCCAAATCACGGAACACATGCCCAAGTCTTATAAGTCTTTTCCAACATCCTTTCAATGAGACCCCATCTGGGTCCCCAAGGTATGCATTCTCCTTGCTGCAGTGAGTAATAAACCCAACTCCTTAAACTAGGAACAGGAGTGTTTCTAGCGGTCTATGGCTGGAAATGCTGACAGGTATAGTCATTATCCTTTTGTTATAAGGAAAGTGAAACTCAGAGAGTCGAGAAATTTGCACAAGACTACAAGGTAGTGAGTGCCAGAACCTCTATGTTCTCATTTTCTCATGATCCCTGCTCTTTGAGCACTCTATGCCTCAATTTCCTCATGTGTAGTGAGACAACTAGATTCTGTTCTCTAAATTTCCCTCCAGCTCACATCTTTCCAGAGGCAGGGGCATGAAAACATTGTCAAAGGGGCTCCACTTGGGAGATCTGGACCTCCCTTTGACTGGGGACCCACAAGATTCTGAACAAGTCATTCCCACAATGCCTTGCAGCTAGGAAGGTCTAATAACCAACTTGAAAAGTGGTGCATCCTGGGAAATACCTCCAGGAGCCTAGGACCCCTGCCCACCACCCATCTCCTCCTCTCTCCTCTCAGCCATTCTCCTTCATGTGTTCATATTTCTGCATTATCTGATTGCTACAGCTCTTGGCCAACTGGGGGAGGCAAATCAGGAGGATGACTTGGGAGGTTTGCCCTTCTGAGCGCCCTCCTGTTCTTACAGTAACCGCTCTCCTTCAGCCCAGTCAGGGGCCATCCTAGCAGCCTCTGAGTAAATTGTAGGGAGTGAAAAGAGCAATTCCCCCAACTTTCAACCCTGAGAATCTGAACATTGGTGGATGGGACTTAGTAAAATGTTGCACCGGAACCTAAAGACACTTTGTGGGAGGGGCACTTTCTTGATTGCCATCTCCGACTCTTTGCAGAATTGTTTTAGGACAAAGAGAGCAGACTTGGTTAGTGGGTTTCTTGGGAGCAGGGTCAGGACCAATGTGGAAAGCAGGTGAAGGGGGTGAGGAGGATACTTATTGGGATTGGTCAATGACAAAAAACTGTTCTAAAGATGAGTGCTGCCAGCTGGCCCCAGCTGCCCAACACCTGCAGCTCCCTATAGGGGGAGATATAGAAGCTGAGGCTGGTTGCCTTCTATGCAATTGGAGGATTTCATTATTCAAGAGCCTTCCCCAATTTTTCTTCCAACACCAACGCGCTGCCCCATCCCAACACCCACATGCTGTGTCGCTCACCTCTGGTAGGTCTATTTCTTAGATGATAACGGGAGCTGGCTCACTGCCCTCATGAACTAGGACTAGCAGGATGGAGCAGGATAAGGGTTCTCATGCAAATGAGGTGGTTCCCCCATCTCTCCTAGGTAATTCCCCTTCCTCTACTCTCCATGAAGGAAGGGGTCTCCCCAGTTCATCTGGATTCGGGGTTGGGTGGACTTTGAGGAAAAGTTGGGGTCCCCTCATCACGCTCGGCAGCTACTTGGAAACCTAGACAGACTTCAGCATCCTTGTGGGGAGGGGGGAAACGGATGGAATTAGAGTCTTTTTTAACCCTCTCCACATCTTTGTCATGCCCAAAAGCTCACTTGCCCCCACCCCTTCTTTCTACCTGACAGAATCCAACTCACCCTTTAAAACTCAGCTCAGACATGACCTCTTCTGAGAGGTCAGCCTTGACTTGTTCAGCTGAGACCCAGGGTCTCCATATCCCTCCCACGGCACCTATGTTGCTGAAATTCTATGCCTCAGTCTCCCACACTGGGTGGGGAACTCTTTGAAGGTAAAGCCTGTCCTGGTCTGGTGGTCTCCCAAGTGGGGTGCACTGAGCTACCAGAAGGAAACATCAAGAGACGTCTACATATTTGTTTCTAAGCTACCCTTTATTAAACTTGATATTATCAAACACTTGTACACGATGGTACAATAGTGTGCATACAATTACAAATAATTATAAAAATGGGAGTTGCACACTCAGAATCATTTTATTGATATGGCTGTGAATGGTCAAATAAATTTGGAGGCTGCTGTTTTGGTCATTACTTGTTCCCTGATGCCTGTCACAAAACAGGTTTCAATACATGAGAATGAATGAATGAGTGACGTTGCCTGGGTTTAGTTTATGAAACTGATCATGTATTACCTGGGTGACTGTGAGGAAGATACTCCCTTATTAGGCCCCAAGTTCCACACCTGTGAAATAGAGCGTTTGGATCAGATTCCTTCCCACATACCTTCCAACATTGTTTCTAAGTGGCATAGGAGTCACTTATTGTCCAGTAGGGGACAGTATCATTTAGTCAGTAATAATCCTAGCAAATGTTTGAGTTGCGTGGATTACACGGTCTAAAGGCTCAGCATGTATGAATTCATTGATCCTCACAACCCCATGTAGTGGGAAGACAGGCACAGAGAGGTTAACTAACTTGTTCAAAGCCGCATAAATAGTGTGGCAGTTGTGTGCCCTACCCTTGCCCCTGGGAGCTACACATCCCGTGTTGCTGGTTGACTTCCAGCTGCCAGTGCAGCACCCCCTTATTCGCAATTTTCCTTTCCACAGTTTCAGTTAATACTCCCAAATAGTATTAAATGGAAAATTCCAGAAATAAACAATTCCTAAGTTTTAAATTGCACACCGTGCTGAGTAGCTCACTTCATCTCCTCACGTAAGCATCGTATCATCTCACATCATCACAAGAAGAGGAACGATGAGTACAGCCCAACAAGGTATTTTGAGAGAGCGATTGAGACATAGTCACAGCCACTGGGCGTCCTGGGACATATCCCCTCGGATCAGGGCACAGAGCAAGCCAGAGTCCTCAATCCATGAATTACAGGGTGTTGCTGTGTAAACACCCTCTTACTGCTGGGGGAGATAATAGTAAGAAAGTTTTCTACCCTGCTTCCCCACATCCCCTGGGGATTATGTGGTGGGCTTGATGATTCAATGTTTGTAGGCTGCCTTGCCTTCCCTTTCTCACCCGCCCCCACCTTACCTAATAAGCTACTTGCCCTGTACTCCTCGGGAACCCCAAATTAAGCCTGACCCAGGCTTTGGACCCTTGCAGCTTGGCTGGAGAGTCTAGGTTCTTCCTCCATCCAAAGAACAATGGTTTGGGGTAAGATCGCCCCGGTTTCTACCATTTATATGCTCTTATAGGTTGATCTGTGTCTCCCCCAGAAAAAGATATCTTGGCGTCTTAAAATGGGCCTTTATTTGGCAATAGGGTCTTTCTAGAGGTGATCCAGTTAAGATGACGTCATGAAGCTGGGCCCTAATCCAATATGACTGATGCCTTATAAAAAGGGGAAGTTAGGACACAGGCAGGAGAAACGCAAGCGAAGATTGGACTTCTGCTGCCACAAACCAAGGACTTTCCAGGAGGCAGGAGAGTGGCCTGGGACAGACCCTTCTTCAGTGCCTTCAGAGGGAACATGGCCCTGCTGTCTCCTAGACGTCCGACTGGTAGCCTCCAGAACTGTAAGAGAATAAATATCTGTCGTTTACTGTTACAGCAGCCCCAGGACACAAATATGCCAGCAGTGTGACATCTCCGTGCTTCCGTTGCCTCCCTCGCGGATTCTTAGGATGATTCAATAAATAATGCATGTAAAAGGCTAAGCATGGAGCCCGGTGCACGGAAGGTGCTCACTAAGGGGGTGGTTGCTATGTTGTAACTGAAATAGCGAGGCCCCTCCCCCCACAAACCACCTCAGGGAAGGGGCTCCTTGGACAAGGGGACAATTAAGCCTTATGCTCCTTCTGAGAGTCCAGGCGAACAACCTGCCCTAACCTTTGACCTGGCTCAAAAGTAAAGAACAAAGGTTTTAAGGTTGAAATGTTACTCCAGGTTTTTGTGTAGCTGGGTGGGGGGAGGGGACATAAAGAGTTAGATGACCCCCTAATGGGTTTGCTTCCTACACCTGGTGGGGCCCCATCTGAAGGGGGGGGCAGTACCCACTGCTTGGCAGAATAATGTGAAGTGCCACCATTTTTACTGACTGTATGGACAGGACACGGGGTTCTTAGTTGCAAACAACAGAAATGTATTTACTTAAATATAAGGCTAGAGACTGTGAGGCCTCAGGCAGGAAAATGTGCAACATGGGTGTGGGGGAAAGGGCTTCTGTAGTGAAAACACCCGTCACCACTAACTCTCAGAACTGGGAACCAGAAACTCCACCACCGCCAGCCCTAGAGATTCCAGTGATGGGGGGTGGGGAGGGTGGGGTGGGTGGGGGGGGGGTGGCTTCAACCCTCTGGCCCTACAGCCAACCCAGTGGAGAAGGAACCAAGTGCGAGGGAGAAAGTGATGGGACAAACCGAGGCGCAGGGCTGTCGCTCTCACGTTGCTCAGTCTACTGAATAAGACAGAGCAAAACCAGACCTGTGGGCGGAAGGGCAGAGGCAGGGTTTTGCGAGGAGGGGAGGGTTGAGAAGGGAGCAGCCCTGCGTGGGGCCTCCTGCAGCACCTCAGGGCAGCTCGGGTTCCAGGGTCCCTACAACCAGAAAGGGACTTGATGGTCCTTACTGAAGCCTCTGACCCGCGGCAGTGCGTCCTGACAGATCCTAGACCATCGCAGGAATGAGCAACCATGCTCGTCCCCACAACCCGGATGACTGACAAGAAGGGAGTGAGTTTGGTGGCAGCTCGGGAGCACTGCAGACCCGTTCTGCAGGGTGGCTGCCTCCGTGCTCCCACCTGAAAAAGGGGAACAGGTGAGAAGGCTCGGGTTGTCTCAAGGGGCGCTCCTAGCAACGACCTTCCGCCACGCTGGCCGTGGAGCATGTGCTCAGTCTGTGGTTTCACAGGACATTGCTGCCACTCCCTCCTCTGAAGGCATCGAGGCAGAGACGCTGTGCAGGTGTGAAGGGTGCGGCCCGACCTCTGCCTCTATCCCTGCCCTTGCGCGTCCCCTCCCTGCCCTGCTCCCCCTTACCCTCCGCCTGAGGTTCATCTTCATCCTAGTCCTGGGCCTCCTCGTTCCCGTCCTCGTCGTTCACCTCGTCCTCGTCCTCGTGCTCATCGTCCTCCTTGAGGTCAGAGTCCTCGTCCTCAGGCTTCTCGTCGTCGTCCTCGTCCTGGTTCTCAGGCGCCAGGTTCCGGCACGCGGGCCCCTGGTGCTGGGGCTCGTCCCCAGGCTCGTCCTTGAGTTCAGGCGGAGCCTGGAGCTCGAGCCTGTACTGGGTCTGCAAAGCTGGTTTTCTCCCGCTGCAGACGCTGGCGCACTCGTCCTTGGTCAGGAAGTTGTTCAGCTTCGCTTTGCCGCCGCCAAACACAAAGGCCTCGCAGAAGCCGGACCTGGTGTTGAAGAAGAACCTGGGCAACACGGCCTTGCCGGGGCCCTTGTAAGGAGGCTCCAGGCAGAACACAGGGCGGCCTGCAGGGAGGCAACAGGGCTCGGGTCAGCTCTGGGGACGCTGTCACGGAGGATGGCCTGCACAGTGAACCACTGAGACAACCGGCATGTCTCCGGATGGGGGACGGTTGGTGGGAGATGGGACATGTCAAACCTTCATGTGATGGCCTGCTGTCTGAGGTATGGTTAATTTTGTTCGGCGTGACAATGGCATGGTGATACTGTAAGTAATTATATATCCTTATATATTAAGTATTTATGGAGTATTTATGGATTAATTGGCATATTGACTGAGCTGCGCTTCAAAAAACTCCAGAAAAGTACAAGAAACGTACATAAACAATAGTCTCCATCTGTCAATACTTGTTGCAGCTGCACAGTGGACACATCGTGTGTATGATACTCATCCCTATGCTTTCGGGGATGTTTCAAAGTTTCCACTCTTAAAAAAAAGTCTTAAAGCATCATGCTGTAATGGAGAAAGGCATGGAAGAAAACATACCAGCATGTTAACTTTGGTTACCCCCTAGGGGATCGGAATAATGTAATATTGGGTGCGTGTGATATTTTCACTTATAATAAGAAATATACATTTGGTGTAGGTCCCGTTCCTGCCTGGCACAGAGCTCCTAATACCCTCACAATTCTCTTAGTGGTGAGAGTGATGAAGGTGCCTTTTGTTATGTTATTGAGGTGACTTTTGGTAAGCCCCTGGGTAACCTAGGGAGAGGGGTTGGTTGCCTTTAATGCGATTAGAGAGTTGGAAATTTCAGCCCCATACCCCTCCTCTGGGCGAGGAGAGGGGCTGGAGACTGATTCAATAGCCAATGGCCAATGATTTAAACAATCATGCCCAAGTGATGGAGCCTCCATAAAAACCCGAATGGACGGGGTTCAGAGAGCTTCTGGCTCCATGAACACGTAGAGGTACGAGGTGAGGGGTACCTGCAGAGGGCCCTTTCCCCATACCTTGCCCTCTGCATCTCTTCCATCGGGCTGTTCCTAATTTACATCCTTTTAAACCTAGAATCTAGTAAGTAAAATATTTCTCTGAGCCTCTCTAGCACCGGTGGTGGGAATCTACGATCTACAGCCAGTGGGTCAGAAGCTTAGGTGACAATCTGTACTTAACGATTGGCATAAGTTGTGAAAATATAAAATGTCTTGAGGATTATTTAAGATAGGAACTTAATAAGTTGCTGAATTATTCAATGTGTTTGTTCAGCCACAGACTTCTTAAGCCCTTCAATAAGCCATCAGTTAAGCAAGGGGAAGAAAACCCCCTGTGAAACACAAGCTAAAGATGTTCCATAACTGTCCAGAGCACAGAGGGGAAGCTCTTAGCAGGAGACCACCTTTGCATCACTTTGGAAATTGCTTGCTTGCACATAAGAAATCACAGTTCTCTCCACCTGACAAAACCACCTGACTTCTGCAGCGAATTCTTAAAACCCAGATAATAGGTAAGGGTCTCTGGGGGCACTGCCCCACACTCACTCCCCTATCCCTTAGCTCCATCCCAGCCAACAAAACACAGGATGAGTGCATCTGTTTTTTTCCCTGACTCCAACATGTTGTGTCTCTATCGACATCAGCCAATTCCCCAACACCAACCGGGTGTCTTACAGTCAGTTCACTTCTGACACTAATCCCTGGAGGTAGCACAGACTCCACAGGCGAAGGGCTCGGTTCACAAGACTGTCCCTGCTCCCAATGCCAGTCACAAGTTCATGGGGGTGACCCATACTCCTGACCAATCTGGGGTTCCATGACCACACCCCCCAGGGTCAATAATTCATTAGAGCAACTCACAGAGCTCAGAGAAGCACTTTACTTACTGTTACCAGTTGATAATAAAGAATACAACTCAGGAATATCCAAATGGAGGAGATACGTAGGACGGGGCGGAGTGAGAACGGAAGGAGGGGCTCTCTCGCTGGGTGTGTCACCTTCACGGCACCTGGAAGCTCTCCAAACCCGTGATATTTGGGGGTCTTGTTAAGGTTTCATTATATAGTAGGGATAATTGATTGAATCACTGGCCATTATTAATTGAACTCAATCTTGGTACCCTCTCACATCCCCAGAGGCGGGAGGTTTGAAAGTTCTAACCTCATCACCTGGTAGGTTTTCTCAGGCCCCTTCTGAAGCTGTCTAGGCCACCTTCTCCCCCACCTCCAGTCATTTCATTATCATACAAAGGACTGTAGATTCCAAGACTTTTCTAAGGCCTGGGCCAGGAACCTCGACAGATCAAATACGTCTTTTTATTATACTCCAGTGAGGTTCAGGGAGGAGGCAGGGACCAGGAATAGAGAGAGTCTCAGAGGTGAGGGCAGAATCTGCTAGAGCTGTCTGATGAGAGTTAGGCAGGATCTTTTTTAAGCTGAAAACACAATGAGTTACTTTTTAGAGTCAAGAAATGTCCCCGGAGTTAAAACGTCCCCATTTACCATGAGACATCTAGAGAGAACGGATTGGCTTCGTCCACCCACACCCCTGCTTCCCCAGCCCCTTCTTACAAATTCATTTTCTGCCCCAGTCCACAGAGCAGAGGTGAACGGGAACTTACGTTGGGAAGGGGGAACGGTGTCACTCCCCTGAGCGCCAGCCGCCTGGATGTTGAAGAGAAAGAGAAGGGCTGCAGAGAGGCAGAGTGGGTCCATCTTGAGAGCCGCGGAGGGAGAGCTCCTGAGGGCCTGGCGACTGACAGAGCTTTTAACATCCCAGAGGAGGGGTGGGAACAGGTGAGGTGAGTGGGGAATGAAGAAGGGGAGGAGCCGGGGTGAGTCCTGTTCAAACCGTATCTCCCCACCTCCCCAGGCTTCCTGCTTCTGCCTGCAGAGGCCAAAATGCTTAGTAATAATGCTTCTTAAACTTCAACATGCCTGCACATCCCTCGGGGACTATGTTGAAATGCAGATTCCGATTCAGTAGGACTGGGGTGGGGCCTGAGAAGCTGCATTTCTAACCGGCTTAGTTACAGGTGCGTCCCTAGTCCCTCTCCTTGCTTGTAAAATGTTCTACAGAATCACTCTTTGAGTAGCAAACCTGGAGGGAACCTCAGCGGGAAAGAAGGGGAGCAGGCAAAGGGAAAAGCTGCTTTTCCCATACACCTTGGGAAAGTGGCAGAAGAGAGAAGACCAGGAAGAGGGGAGTCCTAGAGGACCCCCCAATTCTCTCCCATTAATTCGCCTGAACTTGCACCTTTACCTTACTTCTTTGGAATGGTCACAATATCGACTATGTGACCAGTACAATTCACTTGACTTCTGCAAAAATGAATGAGTTCCTCCCCACCCCTTCAGGGGACTAAGCAACTGAGCAGATTTCCATGCGCTTGCACCACCCCACACAGTGTGCACAGCTTAGGAGGACTCAGCATCATAATGTCACTCACCCAGCTGCTACAGAGAGACCCGCAGGCCTGGATATGATTGCGTTGCCACGACCCACGAACAAGTGGCAAGTACCCTTGGGAGCGGAAATACCTTACTTCCTATCTTATGCTTGAGGAACAGAGTGAAGAAACAAAATGGAGTCACTATAGTCAAGGGGCTAAATTACTAAGAGCAAGTAGGATGCAGCCTGAGGTAATGATTCTGTTCTTGTTCTAAGTAGCCTGGGAACGTAAACCATTGACCTTTCCAGTCCTGCGTCAATGCCTGAGCAAACAGGAAACCTACAGATAACCCCCTGGTTACCCCCTGAAGGACTAAGGAAAGAATGTTCACCTATTCAGACAACATCGCATCCATTATCCAGCTGGTCTGACATCTGGAGGATTACCATCTCAGAGCTACCCAGAGGCTGATAACGTACACTGATCCTTCTTAAGAATGTACTTTTTACTGTAAGAGTTCTTATCGTTTCTTTCTTCTTCAGAACCCTCGGGATATTCCCTAGTTGTATATTCAGTTTCCAAACCCTGGATACCCTTGAGTAAATCTATAATTTACCCAGCAAAGACCCACACCCTTTTTGAGTTCATTTGACATATTGGAGACAAACTCAACCGGGAGTATAAGACCCCACAGTGGTTAAGATTGTGTGTTTCACCATCAGGGGGACTTGGGTTTGGCAAATTTCTTAGTGTTTCTGGACCTGAGTGCCCTCATCTGCAAAACAGGCTTGTTTATAAAATCAAGACCCTGTTTCTCAGGGTTCTTGTTGTGAGGGTATTTGAGACTAATGAATAGAGAATGCTCAGCTCTGTCCCTGGGTAGGAAATGCTCAGAAATGCAGGATTGCTATCATGGTCGTCATCATCACACCTGTGGAAGAGAAAGCAATTTCCCTCTACACTTCTGGGGGTTTTCAGCTGATCTAATAATTAAATGTACAGGAGGGAGATTAACAAGAGAAAGTAACCAGATCTAGTTGCATATGTACATATGGGAGCTCCACATACCTGAGAGAGTCAGAGCCCCCACATACATGAGAGTTGCAGAGACAGAAAGGTATAATAACGTATATATGGCACCCTGAACCAAGGAATGAGGTAAGACGCCTTGGAGCTTCAGAGGGAAAGAGGGTCATTCGCAGATTGATAAGACAACCAGATGTTCAGTAATTAGATGTTTGCCCTGCTCGACATAGGTCATAAACAGTCATACATGATGATAACTCTTGTTATCTTATTTGGAAAGACCTCGAATTTAAATTCTTTAACGGAGAGGTAAAAGGTTCTCTGGAGCCTACGATATCGCCATTGCCATCAGCGAAAAATAATCCACATACCAAAGTAGCTCATCTTGGAGAGGCTTGTTCTGAACCCTCCAGTCTCATGTTGAAATTTCCCGAGAAGTTTCAACTTCCAGATGTTGGGTCGATAGATTTACTTTACAGCTATCGTTTACCCATCTTAGAGCCTTCTGATTTAGGAGCAGATTGCTCCTATTCTACAAGCGTAGCAGGATGGCAAAATCTGGCACGGAAGGGCCATTTTTGCAGAAGCAAAATGGATTTCATCCACCTGTGCCACAATCTTTATAGATTTTGTTGTGGCTGACTTTGCATGAAAGTCAGCTGAGGTATTTCCCTGATACTCAGGTTCAGTCCTTTTAGTATGAGCCTCCATTTTGACAACAGACATTTTATACTGAGAGATATCAGACTTACAGTATTTTTGCACAGTTTGTGGAACATTTCTACCGTATACCCATATACAGACACAACAAAAAGAAGGCTACATGGTTTGGATACTGACTAAATAGGACCAAGGATTATTATGAAACAATACTTAATTACCTATCTGACCAAAGTAACAATAAAAGATTTCAAAGCCAAATACAAAAGATTAGCGCTTACTATTGAGACTATTGTATTTCCTTAAGTAATCAAAGACCCAATTAAGAAGACATAAACACAGAAGCTTTAATTTCTCAGCAGATTACTCGAAAAGAAAAACATTTTACAATCTCTTATTAGTATACCCGCTGGACAGCCCAAGAAAACTTTGTCCTTTTAGCAGGTGAAAAGAAATTAAGTTTTAGTATTATAATGTACATCATTAATATTAAAGCTTAATTTTTAAAACCCTCATAAATTCATTCAATCTTATCAGCTTGATCACACATAAAATTCCTTTCTCAGATTTCCTTTTCATAAACCTTCCACAACTTTCTGTTTCCATTTTAGTTCTTCTCTTGTTCTCTTACCCACTCAGAAAAAAAACAACTTTATGTTAGGACAGAATTACCCTCTTTTACTACCCACAAAAATGTATCTCCATCTCTTAGTCCTTCTATTACCAAACACACATATTATTTTCCTTCCATATTAATTAGCATTCTTAATGCTTAGAAACCTTGATTTCTAGTGAAAACTAGAAGTAAGCAATTGTGAACCATCTGTTACACCAGTATTCTTTAGATTGACAAATTTATAAATACATCCCATAATTTCGAGAAATACATGCTTTTTCATAGTATAGTCTTTCAATGTGGCACATGTTTACCAACAGACCCAACTTTATCTTTTAGTTTTTCTGTAATAAGAAGCTATAAGTTGATAGAACTATGTTCAGTAATTAATGTTTCATTATTTTATCTTACTTGGAAATGATCTGGGTATTCAGTAACTTCCACCATTTAATTTAACTTTCCAAAATTCTAAGGTTTCAAGTTACCAAAAGATTTTGGGAAACATTTTTAAGTATATATAACACATTATTGTTAATAGTTTCATCTCAAAATCTCTTATTCTACTACCTATTCAGTTTACTTGCTCTTAACAATTATGTTTAGATTACTTATGAAATTTTTATTATATTGAGTTATTTTTCATGCTGACAAATTTTGCAACAGAAATAACATGAACTTATTTCAATAAATCTAGGCAAAATAAAAGTATTATATTTAATGGTGATAACTCTAAACATTTGCCTATTTTAATTAGACAAACATATTTAATTAGCAGATCACATGAACCTGAAAGGCATTTGGGTTAGTTTCTATTATATTATTAAGAATTTGTTTATATAAGGGCATTTTTGTTTAAGCCAGCTAAATAGAAATCTTTGACAAATGAGCAATACCATCCAGAGGTAGAAAATGCTACACAACACACAGGGACATAGACAGATGCAAACAGAGACCTTCTAGCCTTTGTTTTATAATTACTGCCATGAGATGGGCACGATAATGTAAAATTCACTAGCTATTAGAGAACAGTTGGAGTAAGTTAAGTTTATCCACTCAGATAGTTAAGGCTTTTTCTTATTAATATTTGTGGAGTAGATACTTAACCTTATAGAAGCTGTGGGCTAGATCTTAGGCAAGGATCCTTCTATACACATTTTTTTTAAAATTCCTTTCCTTTTCTTTTTTCTTCAAGTCTTAGGAATTAAAGATGGTAAAGATAAGTGGGCTTTGAACTGCTTCTAGAGTTGCGTTTCTGGTTTCACAAATATTTGTAAGGTGAGGACGATTGCTCTCAATCTCCCCCAAAGAACTGGGTTGTAACTTAAGTAACAACATAGATTGATCTACTTCTCCAAGTACATCATCCTTAATTTGCTTCTTTCCCTCTGGGTACAGTTTTATTTTAGCTTAGAAGACAAGACCTTAAAAAAAAAAAATCCTATCAGGCTCTGAATACCAGCTTCCAGTTTGACCAAATTCCTGATGAAAAGTTATTAAATATCAAAAGTTTCAAATATCTCATCAGGTTTCAGCTGGGAAAAACAGTAAATATTCCTGGCAGAATTAAACAATTCCATGATATTTTTAACATACTTCCTCCAAATCAAATTTTAAGTGACGTCTTTCTGACCTCTAAGTATCTTTGGGATTTTTCAGAGGGTTCCTGGAACATCTCAAAAGACTTGTTCTCTCTCCTTATAAAAACCAAAATATTAAACTAATCAGGTTTATTTGATGTTAAATTACCTAAGAAGCACTGCCAAATAAGAAGTAATGCTAAACCTTCTTCGGCTATAATTGTATTGGTATGTATTATTGATATAAGTGTTCCAGAACTGTATAAAATTCCTAAAAATCTGATCTGTCCTGATATTAGGTTGGTGCAAAAGTAATTGTGGTTTTTGCATTTATTTTTAACCTTTTAAACTGCAATTACCTTTGTACCAACCTAATATAATGTTATCGGTCATAATTTCAGTTATCATCTTTGTATGATAATCAGAGCCAAATGTGAAAGTTAAAATAGCACATATTCCACCAAATAACTATTACAACTGATAAATGAATTCAGTAAAGTAGCAGGATACAAAATTAACATTCAGAAATCAGTTGCATTTTTCACACCGATAATGAACTATCAGAAAGAGAAACTAAGAAAACAATCCCATTTACAATTGCATCAAAAAGAAAATACCTAGGAATAATTTAACCAAGGAGGTAAAAGACCTGTATTCTGAAAAGTATAAGATATTGAAGAAGACACAAGTAAGTGGAAGCATACATTATGCTCATGGATAGGAAGAATTAACATTGTTAAAATGTTCATACTACCCAAAGCAATCTATAGATTCAATGCAATCCCTATCGAAATACCAATGACATTTTTCACAGAACTAGAATAAATAATCCTAAAATGTATATGAAACCATAAAAGACCCCAAATAGTCACGGCAATCTTGAGAAAGAAAAACAAAGTTGGAGGTATCATGCTACCTGATATCAAACTATACTCTAATGCCATAGTAATCAAAACAGCATGGTACTGGCATAAAAACAGAACCATAGATCAATAGAACAGAATAGACAGCCCAGAAATAAACCCATGCCTACATGGTCATTTAATCTATGACAAAAGAGGCAAGAATATACAATGGGGTAAAGACAGCCTATTCAACAAATGGTGCGGTGAAAACGGGTCAGATACATGCAAAAAAAAAAAAAGAAACAGAACCACTTTCTTATTCCATATACAAGAATAAACTCAAAGTGGATTAAAGACTTACATGTAAGACCTGAAATCATAAAACTCTAGAAGAAAATATAGGCAGTAAACGCTCCAACATTGCCCATAGTAATATTTTTACTGATATATCCCCTCGGGCCAGGGAAACAAAAGAAAAAATAAACAAATGGGACTACATCAGACTAAAAAGTTTTTGCACAGTAAAGGAAACCATCAACAAAACAAAGACACCCCAGTGAATGAGAGAAGATTTTCGCCAAGGATACATCTGATAAACGGTTAATATCCAAAATTTATAAAAGAACTCATACAAATCAACACCAAAAAATCAATCCAATTAAAAAATGGGCAGAGGACTTGAATAGTCATTTCTCCAAAGAGGATATAAGATGGCCAATAGACATGTGAAAAGATGCTCAATGTCACTAATCATGAGGGAAATGCAAATTAAAACCACAATATCACCTCACACCTGTCAGAATGTCTATCATCAATAAATCAACAAACAACAAGTGCTGGTGAGGGTGTGGAGAAAAGGGTATTATGGTAAGTGAAATAAGTCAGAGAGAAACAAATACCATATGATCTCACTTATATGTGGAATCTAAAATACAAATAAATGAACAAACAAAACAGAAATAGTTTCCTAGATACAGATAACAAATTGATGGTTGCCAGAGGGAAGGTGGTTGGGGAGCTGGGTGAAAAAGTAAAGGGATTCAGAATTACAAATTGGTAGTTATAAAATAGTCAAGGGGATGGAAAGCACAGTATGGGGAATATAGTCATTAATATTGTAAAAACTATGTATAGTGCTAGGTGGGTACCAGACTTTGTGGGGATCACTTCATAAAGTATATAAATGTCTAACTACTGTGCTGTACCCCTGAAACGAATATAAAATAATATTGAATGTCAACTGTAATTGAAAAATTAAAAAATAATAAAAAATAAAAATAAATACATAACATTCTGGTTCTAGAAAAATCAATAAAAACTTCCTATCAAAAAAAAAATCAAGTGATTCAGAAAAAGGTCAGTTACTTTATTTGCTGATTATCCATAACTATTAAAGATCGTTTAATATAAATACCTTTTTCCTAGTTATGAAATGATTCTTGTTCATTGTCATTCAAATGATACTAATGTGAATTTTTTAAATATAAAAATTACTTGAAGTTCCACCACGCAGAGATAACGACTCTAAATGGATTAGTGAGCAATGTTCAAGTTCTCATTCTATAGGATTAAACGCATATTTTGCATCAACAGGACCACACTAGATCTCCTACCTTGTGATTTTTTTATTCAACAAAATGTATGCACCGCTCTCCATGTTGACGTATATAGATCAACACTGTGCTTTTTAATGACTGCATAGTAGCCCATCAATTCCCTGTTGGTAAACATTTCCGTTTTTTCAAATTATAATTTTTTGCAATTATAAACAAGACCACGACAAACATCTTGTTGTCGAGTTATGAAAGGCGGCAGGATGCAGAGCCTGGGATTGGAAATTGAATCTGAGTTTAAACCTCAGGCCTGAACTTGTAGGTTTTATGATTTTGGGGAAATTACCATATCTCTCTGAGCCTCAGTTTCTTCATTTGTGAAGTGGAGACAGTAACAGCCTCATTGTTGGTTAAATAATGCAGAGTATGACAAAGACCTAGCATGGTGATTGGGGTAGAAAAGGTGCTCAGAAAAAGATACTTACCAGTTCATAAGGACACATAAGTGACAATTCCATCCTTCCTTAGCTCTGCAGCCAATCTCAAGCAAGAGGCTCCCCAGGAGTTGTCCCACACTCTCCCTGCCCGGGGCAGCCACCCACCTCTCCCCATTGCAGCCAACCCCCCCCCCCCGCACACACACACACACACACATACACACGCAAAGGCTGTTTCCACCTACTAAGTGCAATGAGTGTGAGCATTTACTGATGGTGATTGCTAGGGCAATGCCAATGATTTTGGGACCGCAGAGATCTGTTTGAGCGTCTGCAAACCAGGTAAGTCCTCTTACAGAAAAAGGAAGAGTAATGGAGGTGACAGGATGATGGATGTGTGAAGGGAGAGAGTGTTGGTGAGGCTGGTGGTAGTAATGTAGGTGATGATGTTATGATGGGAGTTGGTGATGACGGGAAAAGTGGAAATCAGGGACATGTCAGCATGGGATGGTAGTGACGGTGGTAAGGACGGTGCCGGGGTGTAGATAACAAGGCTGTGGTTGGTGCTGGAATGGAGCGTAAAGGTGAAAGGAATACTGGTTACCGTAGTAACGCCTTTGTAAGAATGCGGTGGTGCTGGTGCGACACAGGTGAAGATGGCAATGGGGACGATCGTGTTCAGAGGTGGTGAACGTCACTGTGGCTGTGACCATGGTGGAGACGATAGATAAGCAGAGATCCCCAGGGTGGTAGATGGTAGGTAAGGAGTCCCCCTTGATGGCTCTGGCACTAGGTCACCAATAGGCCAGCCAGGGGGGAGGTGACTGTCATCTCCTTTACAGAGACCAAGGTAAAGGGCAGCAGAGACGATGCCTGCACATTCCTAGGTCTTGACTGACAGCTGGCTCTGCCCACCTTCATGCTCTGGAGCCCATCCTGAGCCCATCCTGGAACCTGCTGGCAATGGGTCAACAAAGACTTGATGTGGCCTGAAGACGTCCTCCAAGGACCCTGGGCCTGTGCTGAGAAATTGCTCACAGCCTCTTCAGCTCTCATGGGGGATCAATCCTGGGTCACCCCCAACCTTCCACCTATTGGGCCCTCATTCTCCTGTGCCCTTAAAATAAGGATGAGGACACAGCACACAAGTTCCCCTCTCACCAGGGGGTCCTCACAGAAGCCAGACAGAATGGAAATTTGGGGACCCGGCATGTCTGTTTCCAGCGCCTGCCGCCTGGGGCTCCCTGTGGAGCTGGGAGGTTCTTCCTGTCCAGCAGGAACCGTGCCCTACAGGAGTGTGGGGAGGGGTAGAAATTCAGGGAATCTTGGTCAACCAGGGTGTGACTCCCCTCCCTACCCAGAGGAATCCTGGAAAAACAGGTTTTAGGTTTTTGCATGCGGTAAAATATATACCACATAACATTTACCTTTTTAATCACTTCTAAGTGTGTGATTTACTGGCTTTGGGTCCACGCACACTGTTGTGGTACCATCACCACAGTCCATGTCCAGCTCTTTGTCATCTTTCCAAATAGGAACTTTC
Source organism: Rhinolophus sinicus (assembly GCF_057876585.1). Classification (NCBI taxonomy): domain Eukaryota; kingdom Metazoa; phylum Chordata; class Mammalia; order Chiroptera; family Rhinolophidae; genus Rhinolophus; species Rhinolophus sinicus. The sequence continues at coordinate 12,354,008 of NC_142513.1, forward strand.
TACCCATTAAAACTAACTCCCCATTCGTGCCTCCCCCAGCTCCTGGCAACCCCTATTCCACTTTCTGTCTCCACGAGTCTGACCACCCTAGGTACCTCTTCGAAGTGGACTCATGTAGTATTTGTCCTTTTAGTCTGGCTTATTTCATTGGGCATCACGTCTTCAAGGTTTATCCAGGTTGTAGTATGTCAGCATTTCCTTTCTTTTTAAGGCTGAATAATAGTCCACTGTTACGTAATTTCTTGAATGCCAGATGGGGTCTGCCCTGAGCACCACACCCACGTCCCCCCATAACCCTCTCCTCTTGGCCTCCATCTAATCCAACCACTTCCCCTTGTTGCGAGGGAAACTGCTGCTCAAGATGAAACAGCAATACTAGAGGCCAGAACCTCGGCTTCCCAGGTGAGACCCACGCTTGGGGGTGTCCTTGGTGTCCTTGCAAGCTTCCCACCCCCACAGCCCTCAAATGTCCTGACTTCTCTAGTTGGCCAGGAGCCAACCTAGACCACGCAAAATCACACGGGAAGAACCTGTCAGTGGCCCAAAGTTGCGCAGGGCTCAAGGCGGGAATGAATATGAAGTGAGAGGGAAAGGTCAAGTTTGTCCCTGTATTTCCCCACTCCCTTTCCTGTTCTTAAAGAGATTTGAGCTCTGGAAGATTAAGTGAGGATAGCTTTCGACTGGTATTTAAAACAGTTTCTAGTCTCTGAAGCTTATACAGTTTTTAAAATACGACTACTGAAAGTATTTAAAGTAGAAACAACATCCACACAAAGTGTTTAATCAGTAGCTCACATCAATTCTAGAGATGGGACAAGAACCACGTCCCATGTGCCAGGTCATAACTAACCACCCTTTTCTTCTCTCCCAGGAAAATGAATCAATACTTCCCCGGGGGTTGGGTTGGATCACAGCATTTATTCTAATGTGTTTTAAGTTTGTTTTTCTCTCTCTATGTCTTGGCTGAGAGCAGGGCAGAGACCATGTTCAGATGTGTATTTCGCAAAGGACTTAACATATTTTAAACACTTACCAGCAAGCACCGAGTGAATAGGTAGTGAATTCATCTTTGAATGCATGTCATAGAATCTACCCCACACTCAATCCAAAAGTCAGTCCTGGGGGTGGGTCTACCTCCAACATTTATCCCAAACTCCATCAACCTCTCACCACCTCTACTGCCACCACCCCAGTCCCCTTTTCTTGATGACGCCATCACTTTCTTGTTGGCCTCCAGTGTCCATTCTTTCTCCCTACAGTCTAGTCTCATCACAGCGATCAGAGTGCTCTTTTAAACATCAAATCAGTTACTATCAAGGTGCTAGTTTTCCTGTGGTACAGTAGGGTCATGGGTGCTTACTGCATTGAAATACACGCATAGATGTGGACATAATACCTAAAAAGGGCCAAACATGGATCAATGCTGAAAGGATCATGAAGCAAGAATTATTAACCCAATTCTGTGCAACAGGAGGCCAAAAAAGTATATAAACAAAGCAGCGTAAGTCAGAGCTTGTTACTCCTGAACTTCCCATCACATGGAGAATAAAACCCAGAGTCCTTGCCTACAGGGCGTGCTTCTATCAGGCCCCTGCCTCCCCTCTCAGCTCCTGCTACAGACTTTCTTGTTTTGCAAACACACTCGCACGCTCCTGCTGCAGTCTTTGCACTTGCTGTTCCCTCTGACTAGTATGCGCTTCCCTCGGATTTCATGTCATTTTCTCCTTCACTTTATTCAGGTCCCTGCTCATTCATCCCTTGAGAGGTCTGATCATCCTTTTCATGTTCACCCTGCTTTACTTTTCTTCAAGAAACACAGCACTACCTGAAATGACACTGTGTGTTTATTGCTGTGTCTAAGCTTGTATTACCTGTCTCTCCTGCGGCACGCTGAGTACTGGGAGGGTCGGGATTTCCTTTCTCGTTCACTGCTGCTGTGTCCCTGGTGCCTAGAACAGTGCTCAGCACACGATAGGTATTAGACAAATATTTGCTGAACAAGTGGGTGGATGAATGGATGGATGGATGGATGGATGGATGGATGATACATAGAAATGGTGGCCAGATGGGTCAGAGGGTGTGTGAATGAATGAATAAATGAACAAGTAAAGGAATGACTATGCAAGCTCACATGAAGCCATGCTCACTGTAGGACTGCGGATGGTCAGAAAGGGCTTCAGGGAAGATGTAGCGCAGGAACCAAACCAGGGAGGCATTAATGAGAAGTGCAGAAGCAGAGGCAGGGAGGCTGGGAAACGCAAGGCTGATGAACTTTGCTGCTTTCTCCCTCCTCCCAGCACTCCTTGCTCAGGGCGGGGGCTCCGCCTCCCAACCCAGCTCTCAGTGCGTTACCAACCACCCGTCCCACTGCAGGTAGAAGGTAGAGAAGGCTGATGCCAGGCTGCCTTCCCAGACCCTGGTTACCGGGGGAGGGAAGGGGTCGGGTTCTGGGGGCCCTGCTGCTCCCCCCTGAGCCTTCTGAGAGCACCTGACAGGTGGGCCTCAAAGCTCCCAGGGCACAACTGCTGCCAAACGTGCCTGAGCCTCATGCCAGCTCTCTCCAGGCTCTCTTCAGAGGGGACAGGCCACTGCAGTGTCCTGGAAGGGTCAGGGTAGGCAGGCAGTGACAGTGTCGGTGGGTTCTGTCCAGCAAATGGAACAGCAGTTGGTCACAAGGAGCTGTCCCAGGTGTTGAGGGACGATACCAAGGGAGACTGAAGTTCTTCTGAGTCAAGTCCACTTCCGCTGTTCTTTTCCCCGGGAGGCCCTCAGAGGACAGGAGCGCCCCTCTGTGCCCCCAGACTAGCCAGACAGCCCCAGCATGGGAGGGGAGAGCCCACCTCACGATTACCCGCGGGCCTGACTGACTTGGCCTTCAGCACCTCTGGCCCTTTCCCCAGATGCCAATGCCTTGTGCCAACCCACTTGGAGAAGGCCACGGCCAAGGGTACACGTGCAGACTCCCAAATGAGCACAAACGTAAATGCCCAGGCCTTGAGGGCAGGGACAAGGGAAGATTGTCCCAGTGCTGCCATAGCAAGTATTTCAAGGCTCAGAACACAGGGATTTGGGTGACCTGGCTTGCTGAGCAGCAAAATTACTGCATGATATTCATATGTTCATTCAGCAATTACCGGCATGTAAACTACATGCCAGGCACTGTTCCAGACACTGCAGCTACCAAAGATGAAAATCTTGGCCCTTGTAGAGCTTAATAATTAATAAACAAGATAAGACACATAGCATGTTAGATGGTGGTAAGAGCTATAGAGGAAATGGACAGGGACGGAGTGAGCTTGTAGCTGGGGGAGCGATTTAAAATCAGGGGCCAAGAAGACCTTACTGATAACTCGATAGTGGAGGTGGTGAAAAGGAGTTGGATTCTGGATGGATTCTGAAGGTAAAGCAAACAGACTTGTTGATGGGGGGGCGCGAGAGAAGAATGAAAGATGACTCAAGGTCTCTGGCCTGAACTACTGGAAAAATGAGAGTTGCCACTGACAAAGATGAGCCGACTACAGATGACCATGTTTGGGGTGAGGGTGGAGAATGTCAGCTCGGGTTTGGAGATATTCCATTTGACGTGCCTTTAGACAGCCAAGTCTAGATGGCAAGCAGGCAGTAGTTGGGTAAATGAATCTGGAATTCAGGGAGGAGGTCTAGACTAGAGATGTGGGGTGTGGTCACCGTACAGATTACTTATGACGTGGTAGCGGAGGCTGTTTCTAGGCACTAACTTGGTGGGGTGGATAAGGCAGCCAGGCCACAACTTCGTTTTTCTGACTTGGCAGACATGCCGTCTCATATAGGCTGCCAAGATCACTCAGCTTCTGGTATCTACCCACCTGCATTCTTACCTCATTTACACTCTGCTTATTTACTGCTTTGGAAATAAACTCAAGTCCAAGCATCTTGACCAAGTTGTGTTTGCCCAGGGTCTAGATTAGCTCACCAGCTCCCTTCATACTCACACACGGATGCACACACATGACTCGTAAGTTCTGAGGGCTCTTGGAAACCCCTCAGAAGCAGCCTAAACAGTCCCATCTGTTGGCTCTACAAACACCACCAGTACCAGTGTTAAAAACAGGTGCACTCCTACTTGGTGGGGGTTATAGGTGCCCCTCACCCTACCCATCCTTACCCCTGGACCCTAGATCCCAAACCAGAATAGCCCGTAACCATTCACACATTTACCATTTGCTGACTGAGCTGGATCAGGTCCAGATTGGAAGGCAGTCCCTGTGGGTCCAGGAAGCCCATAGTCTAATGGAAGTTAAAGGACAATAACAAACCAGGGTGACGAGGAACATGTGAAAGTCAGTCCAGGGCCGGCCCGATGGCTCAGGCGGTTAGAGCTCCATGCTCCTAATGCTGAAGGCTGCCAGTTCGATTCCCACATGGGCCAGTGGGCTCTCAACCACAAGGTTGCTGGTTCGACTCCTCGAGTCCCGCAAGGGATGGTGGGCAGCGCCCCCTGCAACTAAGATTGAACATGGCACCTTGAGCTGAGCTGCCGCTGAGCTCCCGGATGGCTCAGTTGGTTGGAGCGCGTCCTCTTAACCACAGGGTGCTGGTTCGACTTCTGCAAGGGATGGTGGGCTGCGCCCCCTGCAACTAATAACGACAACTGGACTTGGAGCTGAGCTGCGCCCTCCACAACTAAGATTGAAAGGACAACAACTTGACTTGGAAAAAGTCCTGGAAGTACACACTGTTCCCCAATAAAGTCCTGTTGCCCTTCCCCAATAAAAAACAAAAACAGGCAGTCCAGAGAGCTGTGGGAGCAGAGGAAAGGAGCATCTACAGCAGCCTGGTGTATCAGAGAAGGCTTCCTAGAGGAAGGAACATCTTATCTGGTTTTGTACGTAAGAGTGAAACAGGCAGTTGAGGAGTGGTGTGGCTGATGGAACAGGGCATTCTAAGCCAAACCACTCTGGGACAATGGGGGAGGGGAGGGACAGACCACAAGTGGCATATATAGTTGATGCCACTTGTGTCAGAGGAAGACACAGAAGATGGGGGTAGGGAGAGGCATCCGCCTAAGGACCTGTTTTACAGGAATCCAGGGTTGTATATACAGAAGGGGATGTGGGCAGGGATAGGCTTCAATCCAATGGGCCTGGTTTCAAAGCCTGTGGGTGGTCCAAGGACCACCTGCAACACAAGCTCACGAGGAACCTGATAAAAAGGCAGGGCTACACCTAGATCAACTGAATCCATAGGGTCTGGACCCCAGGAATCTGCTTTATTTTCACAGGAGCCCCAAATGATTGTGGTGCACGATCCAGTCAGAAAAACACCACAGCTCGCCCACCTCTCCAGCTCTACCCTGGGTGGCAGGGGACCCGTTCTCAGGGCCCCTACAAAAGGCAGAGGATGAGTCATGTTCATGCTCATGGATGTGCTTACATAACCCTCCCTGCCACACCCGGGGGCTCTGGGAATTACAGCCAGGTAAGGCTGGTGGGGGAGGCAGGAGTAGAGAAGCAGTTTCTGGCTGAGGTGGGGGAGGCAGGGCTGTTTAGTTTGGGGGGCAGGAGATCCTGTTCAGCACCCAGCAAACAAGCTGCAGCTCTTCCCACGCCTCAAGGAGACAGGAGGCCAAGAACGCAGGCAGCAGCCACGTTTTATTCCACAACCAGAAAATTCCATCTACCACACAGCAACACAAATTCTTCAGCACACCCGGGTACTAGGCCAGTGCTATCCAACAGAACCTTCTGCAGTGATAGAAACGTTTGTGTGCACTGTCCAATACAGTAGCCCCCAACCACTTTTGGTTACTGAGCACTTGAAATGTGGCTAGTGTAGCCGAAGAAAGGAATTTTTAATTTAATTTAAATTCGAATGCTACGTCTGGCTCGTGGCTACTGTACTGCACACACAGCTCTGGGCCCTGGCCTCGTCCAGTTTGGTTCAAAAGCCAACTCTGGGGACAGCAAGTGGCAGAAGCAGCCTTTGTGGTCCCCACCACCCTTCCCCAGAGGGAAACAGCAACCTCGCCCATGAAGAGGTTGAGTCTCAGAGTGGGGGGACGCCACGGGCGCGCCGGATGAGGTTCGCCAGCCTCTTGGCCAGGCCGCCCGTGCTGGGCTCCTCGATGTGGAAGGTTCGGGTGAGGAGATTGTAGAAGGAGCCATAGCACACGGCCACCACGGTGCAGGTGAGGCAGATGACATTGTATGGCATGCTGAAGTCCGGCGTCGGCAGGCTCACCAGCAGCGGCTCCGTATAGAGTCGCACGAAGTAGCTAGAACTATCGGAGACTGGGAACCTGGGGGTCAGGAAGGAGGGGTGAGGCAGGACCACTGGCCCTCCCCGCCTCACCCCGTCCCCTCTTGGGCTGCATGGGGCCAGTGCTCGCTGGGAAGGACTTTCAAAGTTTTCTTAGCCTCCAAACCTTTTCAACAGAAGACATCTCAGATGAAAGCTCAATACACAAACCTGACAGAAGGAGAGCTGCCTGGTACTAAGGGAGATGAATCGGGCCCTGCCTTCCCTTGGCTGCCTCTCCCTTAGCATTCTGGGTCTCAGCCTAAAGGCCATCTCCTCAGAGAAGCCGTCTTGGATAACACACCAAATTACTCCGAGCACCGCCTCAGACCCACTGCTCTCTAGAACAGAATCTCCCCTCTGGACTACTAGCATTGGCAGTCTGTTTTGCATACTGTTGTATAGCTGGTGTTCTCTGAAATACATTCAATAAGTGATTAACTAAATAACATTTGTTAAGAGAATCAGTGAGTAAATGGAGGCTATAAATACTGCTCTGCTCACCTACTTATCCTTCTAGAAGCACTTTAGAATCATTTCATAAAGTCTGTATGAATATTATAGACCAGGAGGCGTGGCATTAGGATTGCGTTCAATCTCCGCATTGCTTTGGGAAAGGCAATACCTAGCCCCAGCCCTGCTGCAGGAACCGGACCACCTGTGTCTATGCCCACCCTGAAGAAGGCAGCTGAGGTCACACTTACAGGCTGCTGAAAAGGGGGCTCTCTTCCCAGTCCACGGGTTTGGCTGCCACCATGCTGGGCACGAGGGCGCTGAGGACGGACGGGCTGCAGAGAAGCAGGCAGGTATTCCGTGAGCCGTGTTCCTCACTGGTTCCCCACCCAGGGTTAGCGGCAGACAAGGTGGGTCAGGAGGGTGGGAGCAGCATGTGGGTGGGGCCCACCTGACATAGAAGCCGTGGTTGGGGTCCGGGGTGTACTCTGTCCACTTGAGCAGCGCCCGCTCAAACTGGATGGAGACCTTGCTGACAGAGTTGGCTGGCAGCTGAATCAGCATCTCCAGGAGGTGGGGCTGCAGCCGGTCCTGGGCAGGCTGGTAGTGGATGTAACCTGGAGACGGGCAAGGGGCAAGGGTCACCCATACCTCTTTCCTGAGGTCAGACTAGCTGCATCTCCTACTCCACCTATTGAGGCCTTGGGGCCTGGATCTGGGTGCCCAGAGATCACAGAAGTCAGGCAAGCTCAGGGAAGGGAGCAAGGTCTCAGAAAAGGGGAAAGATGTGTCCAGGGCGGCTGTCCCAGGAGCGTTCAAGAGAGGCTATCGAGGGCATGGCGGCCAACTACTGTTTCCCCGAAAATAAGACTTAGCTGGACCATCAGCTCTAATGCGTCTTCTGGAGCAAAAATTAAAATAAGACCTGGTCTTATATAAGTTTTATATTATATTATAGGACACGGTATTATATAAGATACGGCATATTATATTATATTATATTATAATTATAATTATATTATATTATATTATATTATATTATATTATATTATATTATATTATATTATATTATATTATAGCCGGTCTTATATTACAGGAATATAAGTCCGGGTCTTATATTAATTTTTGCTCCACAAGACGCCTTAGAGCTGACGGTCCAGCTCAGTCTTACTTTCGGGGACACACGATAGTCCATGTTCACATCACAGACACTGGGCAGCAGACATCTGGTGTCTGAAGTGATGCAACAGGAAATTCACAGAACCACCTGGAAGTCTTCCTGCCAAAAATCTGGGACCTGAATCTAATCAAGTCTCTAGCACTAACCACCAAACCACGAAATACAGGGGATGGAAGAACATGTTAAACACCGACACAAGGGCACACCCAGAATGCAGAACATTCTACACAGCAAAGGACCCAGTTTCTCCAACAAATAGACAAAAAAAAAAAAAAAAGGGGAACTGTTATAGGTTACAAGAGACTTAAAAGTACTGCACTAATGCAAGTTGTTAATAACAGGGGAAGCTGTAGTGGGGCGAGGGAACATATGAGAACTACTGTACTTTCTGCTCAATTTTTCTATAAAGCCTATTACTTAGAAAGAGAGAAACTTGAGAACGTATCAAGCAAATGTAATGGGAGGACTTTGTTTAGATCCCAATTCAAACAAAAGAATTATAAAAAGTTATTTTTAAGACCACTGGGGAAAACAGGAGTGATAATGATAAGCCATAATTTTTAAACGTCCTTTATCTGTTAGAGATGTTTACTGAAGTATTTAAAGGTGAATTGATGTGATGCTAGGACTTGTTTTAAGATACTCTGGCAGAAAAATAACCAAACCAAAATAATAATAATAATAATAATAATAATAATAATGGAGATGAAAAAAATGATAGAAAGCTGGAGACTGCTGAAGTTGGGAATGGGTACATGGGAGTTGATTATACTCTTCCATTTGGGTGTGTGTTCGAAATTTTCCAGAGCAAAAGGTAAAAACAACACAAAACAGAAAAACTACAAAATACATAGGTAGGATGTTCGAAGCAGAGATGTTGAAGGTGGTACACTGGTGTTGAAAATAAGTAAACCTATCAGCCACAGACTTGAAAATATGGAAAACAACAGAAGACTTTAAGTCTGGCTGTAGGACGTGCTATAACCTCTTCCTAAGAAGCCTTTTCTGTAATATTAGTCTCCCTCCACTGCAGAGAAAAACAAGTGCTTTAGTACTATGCCTGGCACCTAACAGAAAGCAGGAAATATTAACTCCTCTTTAGGAAAATAATAGAAAATAAAAATAAATTTAAAAAACTACACCTCTTCACCCCTCCCAAGGAAGCAAAAGCCATCTACTCCAGATCTGTTGTCTGGGCTCTGAATACTCTGCTGTTCTTGCCAATTCTTTCTTTACCCAAAAGAGCCTATGACTCATCACAAAAGACTGTGCCCAAGGACACCAGGAAGGAAGGAGTAAGAGGAAAAGGTAGGAAAACTACTGCCCTCCTACGGTGGAAGAGGGTAAAGGGGGTCAAATATACGGTGACAGAAGAACTGATTCTGGGTGGTGAACACAAGATGCAATATACAGATGATGTACTATACAACTGTACACTTGAAAGCTTTATAATTTTACTAACCAATGCCAACCCCCAATAAATTTAATAAAAATTTTTTAAAAAGAAAAGAAATGAAAAATCACCAGTACTATGTGTTTCAATTATTTTTGCTTTATAAATGACTTCCCAGATCTGGCACTGGTGATGCTACCCTTTCCAGTTTTCAAATTATTCCTAACTCTTTCATCCGGAGTAGTTTTTCTGAGGTACGGATTTCAGGAATTACCCTGAGACCTGAGGGCTTGGGGCGGCCCTGGAGGGAGAGTGAGCATGGGGTAGAGGAGGGGTGGCCGGCTCTCACTTGGTTTGTTCTCCTTGCCCTTGGAGGTGATGGTTAGCGTGTGCACATACAGCCGCAGGTACCAGGGCACGGTGTCCAGCAGCAGCACGGGGAAAGCCCGGTACGGGTGGGTGTTGTACAGCAGAGTGCTCAGCTCCCCCTTCTGCAGCCCGTAGCCGCTCACGTATCGCTGGGCATGCAGGAAGGGCACTGGCGGGGCCTCTGTGCAGAGCAAAGTCAGCAGTTACTAACAGGTCCCAAAGGAAAGGGTCTCCCTGCCCGCACAGCCCCGGCCACGTTCACAGTCTCCAGGCCAAGGAGGGGACAGAGAAGAGCTTTGCCACCAGTACTGGGAAACCTGCATTCTGGAGCCAGCTCTGTCCTCCCCAGCCCACAGCGGTGATGACAGAATTACTATTATTTCCTAAGGACTTATAGGTGCCGAGCTCCGTGCCCCTTCCGGCCCAAACCAGGTATTCTCACGATCTTCTGCACTTTCCCTGGATAATACTGAACACAATCACAATTCATTCATTGTTTGATGCCTGTCTCAACCAGCGCACATTGTTTCTCGAATGCAGGGTATCTATCTTCCATCTTCAAAAATATTTGTGGATTAATTGAATGCATGGACAAACTCCTTGTTTTACATTAATTATCTCATCCAATCTGCTAGGTATTACTGTTCCCATTCTCCAGATGAAGCAGAACGCCTAGGAAGCTGCCCAAGGTCACAGAGCTTTGAAGACAGGGAGTTAGAAGCAGGATGGCTGACTCGAGACCTGGGTCTACACACAAGCCTGTTAGCTCAGTGACGGGCAGGGCTGTGACTCTTCCCCGAGAGACGACACCTCCATAGACTGCTGTGACCCACCCTCACCCACCGTTCTCCAGGGGTCTCTTCCACTTGAGCTGGATGTTGAGGTTGCGGGAGCTGCTGATCACGGCCATATCAAGCAAGTCGTAGACGGCATAGGTCCTCCGGGTGCCCAGGATGACGTCCTGGTATGTGGTGAGCGGGGGCGGGTTCACTTCCAATGTCTCATTGTCCTGGAGACACAGGGGCAGGGCTGAGGAGCGAGCAGAGAGGCAGGCTGGCCTGGGGGCAGGGGGGCAATGTGCGTGAGTGGAGACCTTGGTACCTGGCTGGAGCTGGTGATGTCCACATAGACTCGGCTCTCTGAAGCCAGGGGGCAGGGCTCCGTGAGAGTTCGCGAGAACATCCGGAAGAGGGACCAGTCTGAGGAGCAGAGAGCAGGGTTGGGCAGGGGCTGGGACCAGGCCTCATCCACAGAAACAGGGCAGGGCTGGCAGTGGGTGGTAGAGATGAGGCGCCGTGGTAGCTTACCTTTTTTCCCCTGCCCTGTGACGAAGGCATCAAACACAACGGACAGGGTCTGCCTCAGCTCCCAGGAGACGCTGGTACAGCGCGCATTCTACCACAGGGGCCAGACAGCAGCAATGAGGACATATCAGCTCCCCCACCACACAGCCTCAGGGACTCCTACCCGGACTCAGTCTCGTCTACTGTGTATCTTCCCGTCCACTGATTTGCTACCACTCACTACTGAGCACTTGATCCTGTGCCAGCAGTTTTATGTGCATCAGTCAGGTGAACCATCGCCAACAACTGTAGGAACTGCAACTACTATTATTCTCATTTGACAGGTGAGAAACCAGCCTCAGGGAAATGAAATGATTTGCTCAAGGTCATGCCAGCTGGTGAGTGACAAAGGCAGCAATTGCATCCACAGAGCCATTCTAAACCACTGCCCTCCATGACAAAGATTTATCGAACACTTGCCAGGCAACCACTCAGTTTCCCTGGTGCACGGTCAGAGCCCCAAGAAATCATCACTATCTCCACCACTGAATACTGGCTCAGCCCTTGACAGACACTGGGCCACGAGCTTTACCTGCACTTTCTCTCAGAGCCTCTGGATGGTAACCACCCCTATTAACTGCGACTTACCCTGCATACAGGGCGGATATGCACTGCCTGGGAGTGGTAGCTCGTGTGGAACAGGCGTTCAGCCTTCAGCAACACCGAGAGGCCTGCCTGGAGGAGGTAGGAAGACACGGAAGGTCAATGCCCTGCACTGCGGGGCAGAGGTTATCTGTGAATGCACCCTGGCTGTCAGGCAGTGAGAGGGCACCTGCCAACTCCAGCCACTCTCTGGGGCACCCACGCACATTCAGACCACTCTGGCCTCACCTTGGAACTGCAGGGCAACAGCTTCTTCCATGGGGTGAGGTTCTCAGTGCAGACGACCTCCCGCGGCAGCACAGCATAGCGCAGGAAATAGTGATCAGTGCCTGAGGGAGCCAGATGGCAGTGACCCCTCCTGCTGGCCATACATCTCTCTGGCACCAGCGCCCTAACAGTCCCAGCTGGGGGCGGCACCCTCTCCACCCCTCGGGAGAAAGAAGGCAATGCAGAGACAGCACAGTCTCGGGAAGCCTTCCCCTGGGGCCTGCACACCCAGGGGACTCATGAGTGGCCTCGCTGAGGAAGGAGGAAGCTGAGCAGCCAGGAGGCAAAGGTTTAGGCAAGACGTAAGAGGAAGAGGGAAGGGGCTCCAGGGGCTTCTCACCATTGGCCAGCCCCAGGGGTTTGAAGGAGGCAGTGGGAGTGACTGTGTTGCTGGAGTCGATGAAGTTGAGAGAGGCGCAGAAGATCCCTGAGAGGATGTTACTGAGCTCCTTCCAAGACTTATCCACACTGGATGGAGACACAAACCCGTCACTGTGCTGGGGCTGCCTCTACTCCCTTCTCAAAGTCTGCAGTTGGCGGCCACACCATTAGACTGGCCAGTTGATGGGGCTGGAACGCCATCCCTGTTCCGGCTCAGTCTCTTCCTCCTCAGCCCCACAGGTCTCAGCTCAGGTGATTCCTGCTCCTGCTGGGAATGCCCTACTCACTCTTCTCTACCCACCTTCAAGGAGGCTCCCTCCTCCAGGAAGTCTTCCCTGCCCTTCTCAACCACAGCCTCCACCTGTCCTGTTTCCGTTCTGACCATCCAAGCCCCTCACTAGGTCCCTCCTGGGAAATGGCTAGTGGTGGCAGCATCTTGTCCTAAGCATCATTTCTCCTCAAACAGGATGTGAGCAACCTGAGGTCAGGAAGCAAGGCTGGGTCACCTCTGTATGCGTCACAGCACCATACAATGTGCCCCACATGTCAGAGGCTGACCTCAGCTCATTGATCCACGCTGAGGTGTGTTCTGCTGAGCAAAAGGAAAGTTTCCTGTGAACACCCTGGGCAGGAAAGTAAGTCCTGGTTCTATGTTCAGGGTGGGAAGTCTTCCGTCTATAAATGCTCACTGAACAAGGGAAAACAATCATTCTAGGACCCCCTCCCCGTCACACACACAAAAAATCACATGAAATTAGGTGTTTTTTCCCTTAGAGAAACATCAAAACCGATTTTCTCTATTAATCACAGAAAGCATAAAACTAGAATTCTAAACATCAACTCCGTATTATAGGCAATTATGAGCTTAGGGGAGAGAGTGAGGGCAGCGCAGATGGGAAAAAGGCAAGGGAGCCAGCGTTCAGGCAAGAGACAAATGCTTGGCAAGTTTGGGGGTCACTGCTTGCTCCTCATTTGATATCACCTTGTGCTGCCCTGGGGGTTTTTGATAATCCTCTGTTCAGAGCTTTCAACTGCTCCCAGCCTCAAACCTTAAGTAAAGATTGTCCTCTGGAAGTCTGAAAGCTCTGCCTAAACCAGAACCATGTTTTATGTGGTGCACACAACACTGACCCACGTAGCATGTCTTACATTTTTAAATTCCTTGCTGATATTTAAATTTGACTATTATCACATTAAAATCCAGACTTCTGAATTACTGACAACAGCGGGCCTCTATTCCCACATGGCGACAATCCACAGGAGATGAGTGGCAGCTGTCCTCTCAAGCTCTCTAGCCTGCCACCGTTCCCACCACTCCCTATTATGCCCTACATATTTTTTTAATCATACTTCTGCTATTTATTTCTCAAGAGTGGAATTAAGAGAAAATTGTGGTACAACAGCGGTACCTAGGCCCGCCCCCTCCCGAACAAAAGCAATTCCTCTAGCATGGAGACTTGGCATCTTGTAGGGCATTCTAGCTCAACGACGTTTTGTTTGGCCTTTATGGTATTTTTTTTAACTATCATGATTATTATTGTTGTTACTATTGAATGAACGTCTTTTAAAAGGTTATCCAGTTTGCCAGTTTTTTACTGCCGTACATCCAAGCATCCATTATTTGTTACCTGCCTCTGTAGAGATATCCATGTGTTACCTCAGGTCTGGAAGTAGTAGAGGAAGGAAGCATATTCAGCAAAATAAAGAATGCCACTCAGTGGTAACATTATTTCTTACTTCCAATGCAGTTTTACCCCCATGAAATTGCTGCCTGCTGGAACTGCTGCCCCCAAAAGGCAGTGGCAGGATGACAACAACTTCCCCTGCCACATTCCCTCCATGGCCTGCAACAGGACTCAAAATGGGCACTCACTCAGTGACGGTGTCTTGGAACCAGACCCAGAGCTCTGCACCTGATGGGGCCTGCAGGAAGGGTGGCCCCCAGTATCTAGTCCTCCAGAAGCCTTGCGTGAGTGACAGGTGCAGCTCCCGGAGAGAATACTTGGAGATCAACTGTCCCAGGGCTTTGGGGAAGAGCCTATAATGAGACACTGGAGAAGGGGGAGCTGGTGAGGGAGGGTTCTCAGCCACCTCAAAGAAGCAGTAGACCCCAGGCTCTGGCATCAGAGAGATCTGAATTCCGACCAGACTGTCATTTACCAGCGATGTGATCTTGAAAAAGTACCTTTACCTCGCTACACCTCTAATTTTTTTCCTAGTAATCTTTCACAGAACTTAACACTGTGCCTAGCACCCAGTATACATGATAACAGCCAACAGCCACAAATCATCATCAGTGTTGTCAAGAGAGGGCTCTAACTAAAGGTTTAGAGTGGCAGCCTGGAGCTGCGGAAAGAGCACTGGACTTGGCAGTCAGGAGTCGCTGCCCCTCTCCGGACCCTAGTTTCACCAACGGTACAATGAGGTTCTTCAATAACTATCCCATCCTTCCCCCAAGGACCCATTTCGTCCGGCTCCACGCCCACTGGCCAGAACACCACCCAGGCTCCTCCCCCGAGGGTTGTCTCCACCCACTCCCAGCAGGTGCCACAGATATCTTTCTCCGGTCAGTCTCGTCCTCTCACCTTCTTCCTGCAGCAGGTCCGAATCCCAGCGTGTACGGAACTGGAATGTGGCGGCTACGTCTCCAGAAGGCAGCGGGGTGATGACGAGCTCCTCTCTCAGACTGTCGCGTAGGGGCTCTGCATAGCTCCTGCCGCCCGGCCCCAGGAGCAGCAGCGCGAGCACCGCTAGCGGCACGGCTGCCGCCATGCCTGCGGCTGCTTCCGCCTCCCAACAGTGCCCGCCCCCACGAGGCCGGCCTCCAATAGGAAGAGCGTATGAGAAGAGGCTTCCGGTACCGTCCCGGAAACGGGTGCGGTTACCAGAGCAACGGCCTGGCTAGGCCCTTCAGGACTAGTGGGTCTGTGTGGGAGGTGGAAGGGTACGAAGGACGATGGGCGTGTGGTGTAGCTGGAGGCTGGGTTGAGGATCACCCAACTTTGAGGTATTCCCACCGACGAGAAAGTGCTTAGTAATGCCGAGCGGCGCCTCTGTGATAGTTGAAACGGAGACTGGAAACGGTTAATTACTTTGCGAGGTCACAGGGATTGGCTCCTGCCTCCCTCAGCTTCTAATGTCTCCATGTACTCGGTCCTAAGCCGAGCCAGCTTCTGGTGGAAGAGCTTTCCTGCACACCCCCAAATAACTGGTCCTTTTCTTATGAAAAATTTCAAACAAACATCAAAGGTGAAAGAATGAACACCTGTTACAATGAACAGCTGTTTCCCCATCACCAAGATTCCGCCATTAACATTTTACTAGCTTTATCACATATCGGTGTATAAATCCCTCCATTCATCTATGTTTTAATGCATTTCAAAGTAAATTGCAGACATAAGTACACTTCCTGCCACATATTTCCCCATGCATTATTATTAACTAGATTTCAACTTTTGTTTACACTTTTCTTTTGGTGTAAAATTTACATACAATGAAATGCACAACTCTGAAGTGCACATTCACTGAGTCTGACAAATGCATATACCTGCGTAAACCAAATTCCTAACTTCCTAAAACCCTAGAAAGTAGCTAATGCCCCCTGCCAGTCAATACCTGCCCGCCCCCCCAAAGGCAACCACTGTTTGGATATTTCTCCACGAAATAGTTTAATCTATTGTAGAGCTTCATATAAATGAAATGATCGTATAGTATGTAAAATTTTGTGTAAGGTTTCTTTCATGGGAAGAATGTTCTTGAAAATCATGTTCTTGCATGTATCAGCATTTTGTTTCTTGTTACTGCTGTGTAGTATTGCATTGTATGAATATACCATAGTTTATCCATTCTTCTGTTGACGGACACCTAAGCTCTTTGAAGTTTTTGGTGATTATGAACTAGACCTCTGTACAATTTAACTTGCAGACAAATGTTTCTCATTTACCTTGGATAAATATTTAGTAGTCAAAGAGTAGGTGTATGTTTAATTTTATAAGAAACTGCCAGACCTTTCTCCAAAATGTGTCATTTTATACTTGTACCAACAATGTATGAGAGTTCCTGGTCAACATTGGTTTTGAATTTTTTGGAGTTTTTCGTTTTAGCCATGTGGGTATGTATGTAATGGTATCTCATTATGGTTTTACTTTGCGTTTCCCTGGTACTTAATGATGTTGAGCATCTTCTCATGTGTTTATCCACCATTTATGTATTTTCTTTTGTGAAGCGTCTGTTAAAAACTTTTTGCACACTGCCCTCTTTTTCACTGGCTGCTTGGCCTTTTTATTATTGAGTTGTAGGAGTTCCAATGTTAAATTCCTGCTTTAGTTTTCCCAGCTGCCCTATGGGGAACACATTTATGAAGAATTTTGCACACTGTGTCTTGGTAAAACTCACAACCATACTTCTATGAAGAGCCAAATTTAGTGTCAGGAAGGTCTGCCAAGATATACCCCAGCCAGGGATGAAGTGTCAAAAAGGTGTTTTTATTTCACTATGACTTCATTCTACTTATATCCAGTATTCCTGTCCCACTAGACAGGGAGTAGAAGGACAGCCGTGAGTTTAGATGTCAGATAGATATGGGTTCAAATCCCCACATCAGCCTTTAATCCATATGAGTGTGAGCAACCCAAGTGTCACTTTTCCTCTTCTATAAAATGGATAAACCTACTTTCAGGGTTGTTGAAAGGATTAAAAGTTTTGTACATGTAGGATCTTGAATGTAATAAGTGCTTAATAATATTTACTAACGTTTACTCAACTCTCTGAGGTAGGTACTATTATTTCCACTTTACAGATGAGAAAACTGAGGTACAGAAAACTCAGATAATTGCCTAAGATCACAATGAGTGATGGAGCCAAGACTAGAGGCCACAAGAGCCATGTCAAAAAAAAAAAAAAGTGGGGCTGGCTCATTGGCTCAGATGGTTGGAGCTCCTGGCTCCTAAGGCCAGGGTCGCAGGTTCAATTCCCGCATGGGCCAGTGAGCTGCACCCTCTACAGCTAAGATTGTGAACAACAGCTCTCCCTGGAGCTGGGCTGCTGTGGGCTGCTGTGGGCTGCTGTGGGCTGCTGTGGGCTGCTGTGAGCAGACTAGCGACTGACTGCCTCAGCTGGGGGGAGTGCAAGGCTCATAATACCAGCATGGGCCAGGGAGCTGTGTCCTACACAACTACACTGAGAATGGCTTGAACCGGAGTGGAGTGAACCAGGGGGAGGCGAAGAAGGAGGGGAAAGTAGCTGTACCATTATGATTATTTTGTATTTCTGCATGTTCTTTCCTTTTGAAATTGCCTGTCCTCATCATTCAAGGCCCAGCCACCTGCAGAGAAGACTTAGCTTCCCCCTCTGGCGTGCTACCGTCCTCGGTGCATTTCTGCTATGGCCCACATTATACTTCCATTATCCTTGGCCACATCTGTTCCTGGAAGAGTTCTTGGTCACCTTAGTATTTCTGTTGCCCAAGCAAGGAGGCCAGCATATAGTAGGTGCTCGGTAATGTTTGAACGAACAAACAGACATTATAGCAGTTCCACGTTGTCGCCACACTGCCATGCTATTCACAGTACCGAGTTCTGTGCACTCCGAGGGACCCCTACAGCGTGAGCCTCCTAGAGAATCTTCCCCTGGGTTGTGGTCCCTCCTGTGTCCTCCACAGTACAGGATTCTGCAGAATGAGTTCGTCTTCTTCCCTCCTCTCCAGAGTCTATGACAAGTCTATACAACAGACAGAAGAAGCCACATGGTGGCCTGGGGACTGAAAGCTGGGCTGCTTTCCTTGGAGTTGGCACCAAATCCTCCTCCCATCTCCAAGGGCACTGTGTTGCCTCAAAAAACAGACAGCTGGAGCTGCTGGCTCTGAAGGCCAGCCAAGCCCCTGTGGTTTGGCAGAAGAAGAGGTCATTGTCCAACCAGGAAGTGGTCCTGGGGTCTCAGCTGACCCTAGACTTTTCCAGGCAGCGCTGGGACTCATAATAGCTGAACTGAAGGCTCCCCATAGGCTCACAAACAATTCTACCTCTCCAGAGGCTGTGGATTCCTCTCCCCAGGCGGCTCCCTGCCCCAAACCCCACAGATCCTAGCGTCGCATGCCTGTGGTACTAAGAGGTTTATTGACATGCTGACAGGAATCAAGCTAGTCTAGCTTCCCATCATTCACCTTCAAGGAAAGTGAAGTAACCTCGGAGCTGAGAACCCCCGCAAAGCAGAGCTGCAGAGTTCATGGGCTGCAGCCCAGAAGGCTCAGCCACAGTCAGGAGGTTGAGCCTTGCTACTAAAGGGAAAAGGCACAAGAGGACAGAGACCGTGTGTGCATCAAAGTCATAAGCAATCCAGAAAAACTGCACAATTGAACATGACACTGGGCCCTGGCCCAGCTTAGAGGATGAGCTCAACTTGAACAGAGGCTTTTAGACAAAGGAGCACAAAACTCCCACGAGTCTCTCCCTAGCGCTTAGGAACTGTCACTTACAATGGCTTCCTGCGGGAGTGAAAGCAGGATGGGACTATCGGAAGACTGCAGCCCTGTCACTCAGCTGGATGGCACAAAGAGCTTTGGAATTTAGGATGAAGGGCTCTGATTCCATCCGTGGCGTCTGATGTAGGAAGGGAGGTGGAATGATTCATTTTTTTCTAATGGGAGAAAATGACTTCAATACTTCATGTTCCTCAAGGCTGGGTCCTAGAACCCCTCCTCTTTCTCCTCTCTCCCTGGGCAAGCTCATTCACACCCATGGCTTCATTGACCACTTATACATTGAAAACTCGCATATTTATTTTCCAGCCCAATCCTCTCACCTAAATCCCACACTCGTGAGTCCAAGTACCTACTCAACATGTCCTCTTGGAGATCTCAAACTCATCACATCCAAAACCAATTTATGACCTTCCCAAACCTGATTCTCTCCTGAACTCCCCATCTGGGTGAAGCACCCTCCAAATCATCCTACTGCAAAAGGCAGAAGCGGTGGTGCTCCTCACCCCTTCCTTTCTCACACCCACCTATCAAACCTTTTGGACTTTGCCTCCTAAATCTCTCTTCATTCCTTCCAGTTTTCTACAGCCCCACTGCCTCCACCCTAGTCCATTCCCTCTTATCTAGATGGCTGCAATCTCCTGGTTTCCCGACACCCACTGCAGTCCCCTCCAATCACACTCCACAAGGAGGCCTTCCAGCCATTCTTCCCCTAGGTTACTCCTACTCATCCTTCAGCTCTCAGCAAATGCCATTTCCTCAAGGGAAACACTCCGTCACGTCTCTGAATAGCGCTGTTTCCTAGCACTAGTCATAGTTGCCGTTTTACATGTGGCCCCCACTGGAGTCTCAACTCCGTAAGAGCAGGCCTTGTTGCCACTGCTACATTCCCAAGGCCGTGCTCAGTGTCTCATGTTCAACACTGACATCTAATGTTTACTGAATGAATGTCATTACTTATACCGTGCCTCAACCCAGTTAAACTGATCACCACAATCTTCTGGGCCACTGTTACCTCTTCATGGATTATGGTGTCCTATGTCTGTCCTGACCCTGTCCTTCCTCCAGTATATTCTCTACACTGCAGCCAGAATTATCTTTTCAACAGGCAAATTCACCCATTTGTGATCTTTCAATACTCCCATTAAAGTTCAAATTCATGAACGTGGCCTCTAACGTGTAATCTGCTAGTTACCTATCCAAAGACTATCGTCCTCTTGTTCCTTAGTAACATAACCCTGATTACAGCAGCGTGCCCTACGAAAGGACCCTCCCAGCCTCCCCAGTAACCAGCGTGTTGGAGAGGTTTGCAAGGTCGTACAGAAATCAGATGCGTTGGTAATTCAGTGACTTGAGGGTTCTTTCCAAAGGCCAGAATTTCCTTTCTCCCAGATAACGCTGTGTCCTCATGTCTGCGAAACGTCCATAAAGGAAACATTTCTCGTGCTTGGCCAATGAGATGAAAGTGGATGGTACTGGTTGGAACTTCCAAGAATGTTTCTTGACGTGGGAATAGACAGCTGGGTGTGCTTTGCCCATCCCCAATTTCTTCTGCTTTCTGCCAGTTTCAAGGACATGATGGCAGGGGCTTCATCAGCTATCTTAGACATGAACTAGCAATAAGAACTCGAGACATGTGCCTGGGATGGCTGAGCAAAACGAGCCCACTAGGACCCTGATTCCCACTAACTATGGAGCGGCTCTAGAGCCCTGTACTTTGGACTTCTTTTATATGAAGACATAAGTGTATATCCTAAGGCACTGAGAGTTTGCGAACAGCCAAACCGAAAGTTGATACAGGCTTCTAAGTATTTCATGACTTGACCTCTGTCAGTCTTACCTCTCCCTTCATCTTCTTCTCAAATTCAACAGTTCAGCCACGCTGAGTGTTTTTAAGTTCCTCCAGGCTATTTTTCTCCGTTGAAAGTCTTCCCAAGCTGCTCTTTCTGCCTGGGTTACAACCCCCACTTAGCTAACTCCTACTCACTCCTACTCACGCTCTGGATCTCAATTTAAAAATCAGCTCTTCAGCAACCGTACAGGCTAAGATGCCCCTACTTTCTGACACCAGAGCAGTACCTTGTCATGCTACGTGTTACACTGTGAAGTGTGGTATTCACTCGCTCTCCTCCTCCACCTTCTTATTCCAACTATATGCCAAAGTCCCAGCACAGGTGTTCAGTGAGCATTTCTTCAGTAAAAGGTGTAGATGAGTGAGGGGAATATGGTGTTGATTAGAGAGCTAATTAGAGAACTAAGGAAATATAGTGGGTTTGATATCTTTGCAATGTGAAAAAATGAAGTGGAATGGCTGGTATATTATTTGTTTATTATTTACACCGTGCCCTGTTCCAAAAAAGGATGTAAGGACAGGATGGCGGAGTACCACCTCACTTGAGTGCTAAGGAGTTCACATCCATTTAGAGACACTGGTGTAGGAGAGACTCTGTTAGAAGGCTGCAGGGTAGCTTGGGGGAGGAAGGAGTGCTAAGAAAAGCAGTGGCATCACGTCCTACCTCATCTCCATCTCCTTGCTTGCAAGCTCTACCTCAGGAGTAAGCCAAAAACTGGTGGCAGGGTTGCAGCGGGCCAAGGTTAGCAGGAAAGCTGGAGAGGGTTAATCCCCAGGGAGGCACACCACCCCGCCATCCTTTCCTCCCGGTGGTGCCTACTACAAGGAGAGTCTGGTCTTCTCTGAAGGGCCCTGGCTGGGCCTAGGGTCTCAAATGGAGAATAGCCAGCTCTATCAGTCCATAGGTGGGGGCCCACTGCTAGCTGCAGGCTCCAGGCTCTGCCCCACCATCACTCCCACCCTCCTCCTCATCAGACTGTGCCAAGGGTGTGTCTGCTCCGCCGTCACTGGGATTTGGGCTGTGCAGGTTGGTGGAAGAGTCAGAAGACGAGGAGGAAATGCGGGATGTGGTCCTGTCTGGTATGTGCACTGGCAGGCTCCGCCCCTCTGGATGGTCGTCCAGCCCTGCCCAGAGAGAAGAGCTGGTCAGGGTCACAAACAGGACTTCAGAGGACTCTCAGATATGATCTGGCCGGGAGAAACCGAAGCCCAGACAGGGTCAGGGACTTGTCCAGAGTCACTCAGCCAGTCCAGCAAAGAGCCAGGTCTTCTGACTCCTAGTTCCTTCTACTTCTGGGATCATGTGTGGGCTTCAGAGTGAGGTCAGTCAATGCAAGAGCGTGAGTTCTACCTGTCACTTACTTGCTACTGAGTAGCTTTGGGTAAGTCACTTTCCCTCTCAAGGACTCTTCTCCTCCTCTGTAAAAAGATGGGCTACCTACATTCCAGAAGGGTTTTGAGGATAAAAATCTAAGAATGCTTATAAAATGTCTGGCACGTAGTAGGCTATCAATAGCAGCAGTTTTAAATAAGTATCTTTTGTAAGTTAAACATACAGGCTTTGGAGTAACAGTCAGGATTTGAACCCAGCTTTGCCCCTTTCTGGCTATGTGACAACTTCTCTAACTTCCTTCTTTGTAAATGGAGATAATACCACCTGCCCTAATAGGACATTGTAAGACTTGAGGTAATGTATGTAAAGTATTTTAGCACAGTATTAGAAACCTAACAAAGTGCTCAATAAATATTATTAAGATGACTAATACTGCTTACCTTACCTAATGTAAATATTACATTTTCATGTTATTTTAATTACATTAATTTCACAAATGTAAAATTAGCAAAGGCTCAGGGGGTTGGGCATTCCTAGAACCTTGGATTGGGGATCTGTAACCCAGTTCCCCTCAGGGTCAACTTCCTTAAAATCAGAACAAACAGCTGTTTCATTGGTGGCAACGCCCCCTTCCAGCCCCCACAGCTATACTTCCCCAGCCCAGCCTTGCAGCCTCACTTCAGAGCCCCGACATCCGGCCCTGGCTAACTGGTGCCCAAGTCCCAGCAGCGGGGCGGGGCGTACCAGCCTTCTGGGGGGTTGGTGGAGGATCTTCGCAAGGCAAGAACACGTCTGCTCCGTCCTGATCCCCAAGGTCAATAAGTTCCACTTGCTCCAGTGCGTCCACATTCACTTCCATGGATGAGATACTACCTATGGGGGCTGCAGATCAAGAAGGGGGCAAGTCAGGAGGACCCAGGCGGTAGGATGGTCAGCGACGTGTCAGGTCCAGAGACAGAAGTTCAGAGGGCCGGGAAAATAAGAGAGGAGGGGGCCCTACAAGATGTCCTCCCTATCCTAGTCCCTCTCCCCAGGTCTTAGAACTTACGTCTCTGCGACTCGAGATGCAGGTGGGACAAGGGGAAGACAAACTCTGTCTCTGGCTGTAAAATGTCCTCAAAGAATTTCTGCCGCTCCCGCAGGCGGAGCTGCTGGCGCTCCAGGGCTGCCCGAGGATTTGGGTCCATGTCAGCTCCTGGAGGGTGGAAGAGCAAGCTATGAAGTTGAGAGGGGATGCAGGGGGGAGAGGGGGTTGGGCTTGGGGAGTCCCACTGCAGCCAGCATCCCAGCAGTGGGGCCTCTGGTTCCAACCCAGACACTTCTGGACTTGGCTTTCTCCTTCCCCTTCCCTGAAACAAAGTCCATTACCACAAACTTCAAGTCTCATGCAGAGGCGGGGCTTACCCTAGCTCCACAAAGGGGATGCCAGTTCCAGGCACAGCAAGAGAGGCTCCTCTGTATTCAGGGGACAGACGCAGCCAATGGCCAAATCTCAGAATCATGCCCTCTGAGAGGGGTTGGAGGGACTGATCTGGCCCAGAAAGGGGAGGCACTTTTCCCACTTTATGGACCTGGCATCTCCTCAGAAGGCCAGGGAGGGGGATGGGACAGAGATCTCAAGGTGGATGGAATGTCTTCTTCCTCTAGGACTGCAACTCCAGTTCCTGCCGGTTCTTCAGAACCCAGACAAAAGCTAGAGCTCTCTCTCTCTCTCTCTCTCCACACACATACTGGCATCACCATCACCCCCACCCACTGCAAACCCTGCTCTGAAGCTACAGACCTGACTTCCAGAGTTAGTTTTGTTCCTAAGGAAATCATCTTTCTAGCCTCAGTCTCCCCATCGGAAAATGCCATAGTCGTCCTACCTGCCTCAAACACAAGACACTGCTCTGTAAAATGTGAAGCTCTGATACCTGTGCTATTCAGAGAACCATCCAGTCTCTTCTCTGTACTCCCACAGCTCTCTATTTGAGCTCCTCTCTTCTGACATATCTCACTGTCTTATCTCCCCACTAGTCAGTGAGGAGTCATTGGAAGGGCAGGTCCTGGGTCCAATTCAAACCAGGCCCCCAGTGCTAAGAGCTTTCCAGAACACTAGAGCTCTGGGCCTTCCCAGGCCCTGTATTCACTCGCATAAGCTCAGCCTCCTTCCAGGCACTGGGCTCTGAGCCCATCACCGGAGGCCAGGGAGTAACTAACTCGAGGACCAGATCCTCCTCCTCTGTAGACTGCCTTTCCCTCCACATGTGGGTGGACTCGAGACCCTGGCCAGCTCCACAGGCGCTGGGGCGGGCCGCGAGGGACCCAAACCCAAGTGGGTCTGGCAGGGCCACAGAACCGTTGGGAGATTCTGTGGCCACCGGCTGGTGGCGGCGGAGGAAGGAGGCGCTGACGCCGACTCCTGGGAAAGGCTCTGAGAGCTGTGGCCCAGGTCACAACGCTAAAAATACCCAGGCCCCTGGGGCTGTCTGGTCCTGCAGCGGTTGGGGGAGGGCGAGAGAGTGGGTAAGGGGAGTGACAGGGACCAGGGGCTCCGGGACGTCCCCTCTCCTTTCCCTTCCCCCAACCCCATCAATCTCACAAGATTGAAAGAGCTACCCCCTGGGGGCCGCGAAGCCGAGTGCCAGAGAGAGGAAGGGAGTTGTTTACGCGACTAAAGGTGCTGGGGAGAGGGGTTAAGAGATTCGGGGGCAGAAGGCTTCCAGGAGCCCAGCGGAGGACCAGTGAAATGGAGAGCACCCTCTCTTTCTGCCCCACCCGCACTGGAGTCAGTGAGAGCGAAAGAATTCCCTAAAAAGGGACACGCCGCGTCCGCGGGGGAAGGGAGGGGAGGCGACAGAGGCCCCTCCGACCCGACTGTCCCCGCCCCACACCAGCCCGCCCCACACCAGCCCTCCCCGCAGCACCTGCGCCCGCCGCCACCGCGGAGCCCCTACCTGCCGCGCCCGCGGACCCGCTGACTCAATCTGTCCGCTCAGGCGAGACGGCGGCGGGGGCGTGGGAGCAAACCGCGCCGGCCGGGGTGGGGCTGCGCCGCTGGGTCTCCCCCGGGACGCACGGGCCCTGGGAGCCGGGAACGAGGAAGAGGCGGGAGGCGGAAGTGGGGGAGGGGTGGCGGCGGGCACACGCGCTCGCCTCTTGTCCGGCGACTGGGGGGAGCCCCTTCGGGCGCGACAGCTCATACTTCCAGAGCGGCCGAAAAGTTCCCGGCTCGCATCCTTCCTCCTCGCGCCGAGCCGGCCTCCTCCGCGCTCTCCCAGCCGCCGCCGCCGCCCGCACGCTCGGTTCCGCACGCTCGGCTCCACTAGCCGCACCCCGCCCGCGGGCGCAGACCCGCTGCAGGAACACGCGCGGGTTCCCGGCCACGCACACTTGCTGCTCCGGGACAACCCCGACACAACGAGCACGCACCCGCACCCCGACACCCTCGCACACTGATGCGCGCACATCTCGAGAGGGCGCATGCCGGGGAAGAGAGGCTGGGGACCGCCGGAGGGGGAGGGCACCGACCCCGTACCTCCTGTCAAGACAGGTGCACTGCGGCGGAGCACCCCCTAAGCCTGGGACTCACCCGGCAGCCTCTGGTTCCTGGCTCCGGGACTGGACAGAGCCACCGCCCAGCCTTTCCAGCGCACTGGGCGGGGTGGGCGCCGGGACGGGGCGGGTCAGGGCTGGAGGGGTGGGCCGCTGCGCCGCACCCCCACACACCCGCGAGAAGCCAACTCCTACAGGGTGCTCAGATAGGCGCAGCATGCCGGGGCTGGCGGGGGTGGAGGGGAGAGGCGCCAACTGCGGGCCAATAGGGGAAACGCTTGCCCCCTCGCAGCACCTCCTGGCTCAGACCCGTGCTGGAAGTGTCTAATCTAGTTGCTGCCGGCCCAAGACTGTGCCCATTCTCTTTCTTCTCCTCTGGTACTCCTAGCTCCAGGGGGTGGGGGTGGGGGGACAGAGGTGGGAGGAGGTGTCTGTCGGAGATGCTTCTGCCGTGCAGGTCACTCAATCCTCCTCCAGCAAGTCAAGAATAGGACTCATCATGGGCACCTGCCTGTCCTTCGCTGCCCACATTCAAATACATCTCCATTTCCTGTCGATTCTTTTTCCTCAATGTCCTTCCAATCTACCATTCCTCTCCGTTTCCACCACCATCTCTCCCCTGGCTCCTACAGCAGCCTTCTATTAATATATGGTTGTCCTGTCCTCATTCCATTCCCCACGCAGCAGTCAGTCATCATTTCAGAACGCAAGTCTGAAGTGCCACCCCCGGCTTAAATCCCTCCATTGTTAGAATAAAATCTAGGCCTGCTATTTGAGCCGAGTCTTGAAGAAATGAGTTCAACAAGCAGAGATGAGGGGGAAGGGCATGTGCAAAGGGATGGAGGAGTGAAAAGTCATGACAGGTTCAGGTTTCCCTGTCAGGGGACCAGCACTGTACAAATACCTAAAGCACAGCCTCTTCTATTGTTATTGGGATCTCAAAACAACTCTGTGAGATAAATACAGCAAACCGCTTTCCCACTATTTTACAAGCAAGGAAACTAGTTTACTGGAAGCAACAAGTGCAGTGGTTGAAAGCACAGGCATGGCAATCAGACCCTCTTGGGTTGTAAACCTAGCTCTGCATCTAGTCAGCTATGTAAAACACTTAATTTCTCTGATCCTGGATTTCCTTGCCTATTAGGTAGGAATAGTTAATTCCTACCTCTTATAGATACCAGAAAATAAGACCTAGCTATACAATCAGCTCTAATGTGTCTTTTGGAGCAAAACGTAATATAAGACCCGGTATTATATTATTTTATATTATATTATATTATATTATATTATATTATATTATATTATATTATATTATATTATATTATATATTATAAGACCCGGTCTTATTGTAAAATAAGACCGGGTCTTATATTAATTTTTGCTCCAAAAGACGCATTAGAGCTGATTGTCTGACTAAGTCTTATTTCCGGGAAAACACAGTAATTCACATAAAATGCTTAGTACAGGACTTGGACACTTTGGAGATGCTCAATAAACATTAGCTGTTCTGATTGTAATGGATTCTGAGAAAGGGAGTAAACTGCTTTCTTCCATGAATTTCTGAAATTATAGGAAGTACTCTCTAATAGTTAATACTTCTACAGAGCTGTCACTCTTATAAGTACTTTGCATATATTAACTCTTAATCCTCTTAACAGTCCTGTGAGGTAAGTACTATTATTTCCACTTTACAGATGTAGAAACGAAGATGCAGAGAGGTAAAAGGACTTGTCCAAGACCATACAGTACGTAACTGATGGAGCTGGAATTCGAACCCAGGTAGGCTGCTTCCAGAGACTGTCTGTGCTTGTAATCCCTACTCCCAGCCTGTTCCCCTTTTATCTTGTTTCAGTTTTTATCTTCCAACTAATGTTTTGTCAGTTTGATTCCTATTTCTTATTAATGGATGGAGTACATACTTGGTTTCATTTGCCAGCACAAAGGAATGAGGCCAAGCCATTGTACAGTGGATAAGAACTCCGATCCCAAAGTCACCTCCCCCCTTTTCAGGCTTATCTCTAGGAACAGGACTCCATGGATTATTTTGAATTGTCTCCAAGATAGTGACAGATCAGGAACCTCTGTCCCTTCACTTTGCGAGATATTTACCAGATTAAAAGGTAGAGAGAGGAAAAGAATCCGAGCTAGAAATAATTCTGGGGGCTATGCTGGAAGGGTGTCAGCCAAGAGAAAGACCCAGGCAGCAGATCCAGAAATGGATGGCAAAAGGTCTTGAAAGGAACAATGACAAAATACATGGCTTAGACTTCTGACTTCCACCTAAGATGCAGAAAGCTAAGGAGAGTATCATTACCACATGAATAATTTTTTTTAATTGTTAGGCAATCTATAGAATTATAACTTTTGTTGAACCCATCAGAGAGCTGAGGTTGCAGAGCAATAAATTAACCTGAATTCCAAAGAAAGACAGGAGCCTCCAAGAAGAAATGGGATGCAGGCACTGGCACACTTGTGATGCAGGAGGAAGACGAGGAATCCACACACGCAGGCAAGAGTTAAGCTATAGTTTTTAACTGAATTGCTAAAGGCCCAGTGTGTCTAGTGTGAGAGTATAGAATCTGTGGAAGTCACAGACACTAAAAGTAATCATGGAAACAATAAAATCCAACCCTCGTTCAACTCCTGACAAGATTGACTCAATCCTCCACATTAATGGCTTAAGGAGAGATATAACAATGTCCAAACATAAATAATATTGTCCTCAGTCTCTACTGTTCTACATATTATGTCCAGAAATCAATAAAAAATTACAAAAAGCAACTTTACAAAACCAAAAACCAAAAAGTCCTACTGTCAAGAGACAAAGTAAGCAACAGAACCAGACTCAGGACCCAGATAAGCCCCTTGAGTTACCTGACACAGAATTTAAAACAACTACAACAATATGTGAAAGGCCGTATTGGAAAATAAGGACACTATGCATAAACAGAAGGAGCATTTTAGCAGAGATAGAGACTATAAAAAAGAGTCATATGTAACATGCTAGAAATTTTTAAAAACATGTAACAGAAATGAAGAATGCCTTTGGCAGCCTCATCAGTAAACTCAACACAGCTGAGGAAAGACTCAGTGAACTTGAAGATAGGTCAGCAGACACTACCCAAACTGAAACAGGATGAGAAAAAAGAGTGAAACAAAATGAAACAAAAAAACCAGAACAGAACATCCACGAGCTAACATATGTGTAATTTGAATGCCAGAAGTAGAAGAGATAGAAACACACTCACACGTGCACACACACATGCACAAATATGATCTATCATATTCAAACTGTTGAAAACCACAGATAAAGAGAATATCATGAAGGCATCTAGAGGAGAAAGACAAACTACCTACAGAAGAACAAAGAAGAAGTACAGCAGATTTCTCATCAGAGACGTTATATGACCAAAAGACAATAGAATGGTATCTTTAAAATGCTGAAAGTGAAAACTGTCAACCCAGAATTCTATCTAGCAAAATATCTTTCAAACATGAAGAGATACAAACACTTTTTCAGATGAACAAAAACAGAAAATTCATTACCAGCAGATCAGCACTATAAGAAATGGTAAAATGGGTACAAGACTAATGGGGGGGGGAGGAAATCACTATAAATTATATAAATGCCTAACCATTATGCTGTACACCTGAAACTAATATAAAATAATATTGAATGTCAACTGTAATTGAAAAACAAAAGAAAAAGAAATGGTAAAGGAAGTTCCAGAGGCATAAAAAATACGATACCAAAGAGAAACCTGGATCTACATATAGAAATGAAGCTCTCTGGAAATGGATGGAATAAAGGTAAATATAAGACATTTTTCTGTTTTTAATCACCTTAAAAGATAATTGACTGTCTAAAACAAAGGAATAGCAATACGCTGTGGGTTTATAGCATACATAAAAGGAAAATGTATGATACCAGTAATAACAATAGTAAAAATTATAGGATGAAGAATTAGAAATATACTGTTAAATGGTCCTTATGCTATATAAGAAGTGATATAATATAATAAAAGATTTACTGTGATTAATTAAACATATATATTATAAGTGCAAGAGCAACTACTAAAAGAAATGTTAAGAGGTATAAATAACAAGCCAAGAGTGGAGATAAAATGGAATCATAAAAATATTGGGAGGTATCCTCCTGGGTCTCTTTGTGTTCAATGTGACTTGTTGAGTATGTCAAGATTGCAAGGCCCTGACTTCTCTTTCATCTGGGCCCTTGTTCAGGATTGTGAATATAGCTGGCAATTTTGAGAGGTGAGATCACATCGCACAAAGGCAGGCTTGCTTACTGCTTGCTATAAAAGTGCTGGGCCAGGTTTCTCAGCCATAACACAAACCCACTGTGCATCTGAGACCACTGTTATCATCTGTGGGACTTAGAGCTGAGGGAACCAACACAAAACTATGCTGATGTTCATGTTGCTTGGTGTGCTAGGAGTAATAAATTGTCTTGATTGAATGCAGGAGGTCTCACTGTCTACTTTTGGTACCATGAGGTTAAGGTTTTTCCCTGACAAAACACAATTAATCCGAGTAAGGGAGAAAAAGAGGAAGACAACAGAAAACACATAGTATGATGGAATATTTTAATCCAACTGTATCAACAACCAATTAAAAGACAGATTAGTAGACTGGGGGGGGGGAAGCAAGAGTCAATAATACGATATCTACAAGAAACCCCATTTAACTATAAAGAAATACATGAGTTAAAAGTACATGGATGGGGCCGGCCCGGTGGCTCAGGTGGTTGGAGCTCCTTGCTCCTAACTCTGAAGGCTGCGGGTTCAATTCCCACATGGGCCAGTGGGCTCTCAACCACAAGGTTGCCGGTTCAACTCCTTGAGTCCCACAAGGGATGGGGGGCAGCGCCCCCTGCAACTAGCAACTGCAACTGGACCTGGGGCTGAGCTGGGCCCTCCACAAGTAAGATTGAAAGGAGAACAACTTGACTTGGAAAAAAAAAAAGAGTCCTGGAAGTACACACTGTTCCCCAATAAAGTCCTGTTCTCCTTCCCCATTAAAAAAAAAATAAAGAAGTACATGGATGGAATAAGATATACCACACAAACACTAATCAAAGGAAATTGGAGTGGCAGTATTAATATCAGAAAAAGTAGATTTTAAAAGGACTATTACCAGGGATGAAGGAGGACATTACATAATGATAAAAGGTTCAATTCACTAAAAAACTTAACAATCATAAATGTATATACATCTAATAATAGAGCTTCAAAAATACGTGAAGTGAAAACCAACAGACCTTTAAAATAAGAGAAAAATCTATAATTCAGGTAGAGAATGCAACACTTTTTTCTCAGTAATCAATAACAAGCTCTAGACAGGAAAAGAGCTAAGGATATAGAACATCTGAACACTATCAACTAACGTTCTGCTTGACATTTTATAACACTTCACCCAACAACAGCAAAATAAACATTCTTTTCATCTGCAAATAAAACATTCACCAAGATATATCGATCATATTCTAGGCCATAAAACAAACCTCAATAAATTTAGAAGAATTTAAATCATACAAAATATGTTTCATGACTACAAAGGAACTAAAATATAAATAATAACAAAGATATCTGGAAAACAACCCAATACGTGGAAATAAAACACAATACTTCAAAATAACCCATGAGTCAAGGAAATCAGAAAAAGATCTTGAATTGAATGAAACTGAAATGCAGCAGCCACCCAAAGCACTCCCCATGTTCCTTACTTTCTGTTTACTCAGACCTTTGTGTAGTCCTCTCCAATGCTATTGTCAAGGTGACTCTATATGACCAATAAGACTTGGCAGAAATGATGGTATATTGCTTCTAAAATTAGGATTTCCAAAAGAAAGGAGCACAGCTTCCATCTTGGGTGTGTGTTCTCTCTATTGTTTGGATCCGTTATTCTGCAGGGAGCAATCTAGTACATTGTCAACAGCCCCACAGAGAGGCCCACGTGGCAAGGAACTGAAGATTCCAGCCAACAACCAGGGAACAGAGCCCTGCAGCAACCTCCTGAGTGAGCATGGAAACAAGTTCACGGCCCTAGGAGAGCCTGGAGACGATGCAGCCTTGGCCAGCAGCTTGACTGCAACCTCGTGAGAGACTGAGGCAGAACCACTCAGCTGGAGCATTCCTGGGCTCCTGATGCTCAGACCCTCTGAAATAAAGAAATACCTCCTGTTTTAAACCACTAAATTTGGGGATAATTTGCTATGCAGCAATAGATAACATATATAGAGATTTGGGTACTGGGGTAGAGTGTTACTGTCACAACTCCCTAAAATATGGGAGTGGCATTAAGTAATGGACAATACATTTTGAGAAGAGTAGAGTGAAAGTGCCTTGACAAAGCTGTTACTAGAAGCCTCCGGCTTTGGATAGGCTGCAGTCAGGGTAAATACTACTGGAATCTGGGGGAAGATGAATTCTTCATGTTATGTTGTGGCACAAAGTTCAGCAACCCTGTTGCCTGTAGTTACATGGAAAGGACAACGACTTGATTTGGGGGGAAAAAAACGTGCCTAATGAGTTTGGTGATCTAGCTAAGGATATTTCCAGTGTTCAAGTGGTCTCTCCTTGCTGCTTATAGTAAAATGCAAGAGGAGAGACAGAAACTAAAGCAGCAGTTCTCAAATGAGAGGTATGTTGCTTCCTGGGGGACATTTGGCAATGTCTGGAGACATTTTTGGTTGTCAAAACCGGAGAGGTTGTTACTGGCTTCATAGTTAGTAGAGGCCAAGGATACTTAAGTATCCTACGATGCACAAGACAGACCCCTCTCCCCACCACCGCCTCCCCCCACATCAGAGAATTATCCTGGTGGTAGCCAGTTAGCTCAGCTGGTTAGAGTGTGGTGCTGATAACACCAAGGTTGCCGGTTTGATCGCCGCATGGGCCAGTGAGCTGTGCCCTCCTTAAAAAAAAAAAAAAGAGAGAGAGAGAAAAGAAATGGTATCAGGTGCCTCAATTAAAAAAAAAAAAAAATTATCCTGCCCAAAATGTCAATAGTGCTGAGGTTGAGAAACCCTGAGCTAAAAGGAAGAACTGTTAAGTTTGAAGGATTCAGGACTTGATGGCAGAAAATTCTCAACCTCTCCAAATGGCAAATGATGGTAAAACTAAGAAATGGTTTCCTAATAAAGCAGCTCAAGTCCAGCACATAGCCAACAAACAAACAAACAAACAAACAAACAAAAAAACATGGTCCAAAAATGAAACTGAGAATGTGACTGTAAAACCTTTTGTTTACATCTCAGAAAGATTTACGACAATGCCTCAGTGTACTATTCAGTCAAATAGAAGACCTCTAAAGAGATGATAGGTGTGTCTCACGGATCCTGTGAATCAAACAATACAGATTCTAGAAAGCTTAAGGGTATTGTCCCTTAGCCATTTTGGCAGAAGCCTAATGGAGAGAAGGCTTTATCGCAAAGAAATTGTAAGCATGGTTTCTGTCTGATAGAGTGGACCTAAATCGGATTCAGAGACCCACAAGCTCTGAAAAGAATTACATATCCAGACACATCTTCAGCTTGGGTTTATAGGGATGATAAAGGAAGTGTAGAATAAAAAGAGAATTTCCGATTCTGAACAAGATGGGGTAGATGCATTCCTCTTTATCCCTCCCACTAAGTACAGCTTGAAATGCTGGACATTATATATAAAACAAACATAAGAAGGCAGACCAACCAGGAACCCTCGTACTCAAATGACACAGCAGTGAGTCCCTGGGTTTTCTTTTTGCTAGGGTGCTAGAAAAGCCTGCAACCTGGAAATGCCAAACAGGCTGACAAAAATCACCCGCATGAAAAACCTGTTTTCTGTCAAAGGACTGGGAAAGGGGCACCCTAGCAAGACAGAAATCTTTTGACATGACGTGCCCCACTCCAGCAAAACCTCAGTTCCAACGTCCACTAGCATAGGCAGAAGGGAAAGCCTAGACTTGAATCTTTCTCTTGTGATAACAAGACACCTCTCCCCTCACCTCCAGGTGGTGTTAGAGGAGACAAAGAGGGGGGTCAGGGCTTTCCTCACTGCCCAGCAGTAACAAGTACCCTTCCGGACAATGTCTATGGTGTCAGTGGAGGCCATGTAGGGAGCCCACACTGGCACCCCATCCAACAATAATGAGGCACCACTCCCTTCCCCTCAATGTAAAGGAGGCCAAGTGTAGAGCCTATATGAGCACCTCGGCCTAGCAGTGATGAGGCAACCCTCCCCTTCCCCTACAGGGTGTGGTCAGTGGGGGCCATGTGGGAAGCCTGGGCTTTCACTCCCACCCGGTGGTAAAGAGTTGGTGCCTCCCCATATCACTGGCCCAGGTCTGCAGAGGCCTACTAAAACAGAAGACTTAAAGGAGACCCAGAGTCTCATAACATAATTTCTGAAATGTTCAGTTTAAATGAAAATAACTCACCATACCAAGAACAAGGAAAATCTCAACTCAGACAAGACAAGACAACAAACAGATACCAACAGATCACAGGATGTTGGAATTATCTGATAAGGATTTTAAAACAGTTATTACAAAAATGATTCCATAAGCAATTACAAAGATTCTAGGAATAAATTAAAAATTAAAAATATCAGGGGGAAAAAATAGAAGATATAAAGAAAAACCAAACAGAAATCTTAGAGCTGAAGAAAAACTAACTATACTAGGTTGAAAGTGTCCTCCAAAAGTTCATGTCTACTCAAAACCACAGAGTGTGACCCTCCTTGGAAACAGTCTTTGTAGATATAAGTAGTTACGATGAGGTCACCCTGGATTAGGGTGGGCACTGAGTCTAATCACTGGTATTCTTATAAGAAGAAGATGTGAAAACATAGGAAGACACAGAGGAGAATACCATAAGAAGATGGAGACAGACATCAGAATGCTGGGTGTACAAGCCAAGGAACACGGAGGATGGCTGGACATCAGCAGAAGCCGGGAGGGAGGCCTGGAACAGATTCTCCCCTGGAGCCTCCAGAAGGAACCAACACCTTGAGTTTTGGAGTTTTGGCCTCCAGTACTGTGCGAAAATAAATTTCTGTTGTTTTAAGCCACCAGGTTTGTGGTAATGTGTTACAACAGCCCTAATATAGAAAGCAAAAATTTAAAAAAACTCACTAAATAGGCTCAATAGAAGAATGGAGATAATATTTGTATTAGATAACAAACAGTGGCATATTTATACAATGAAATACTACTTAGTAATGGAAAGAAACTAGGGTTTCCAGGCGGGAATTCCCGCACATTCTCAGGGATATTTTTTTTCGCTTTCCAGTTCCTGAATCCCGAGAAAAGTTGGTTGGGAAATCGGGAAAATCGGCTCCTTGAACCCAGGGGGTTGGTAGTATTGGCCATCACTTTGTGGAAACGATTCATCATGGAGAACAGGAAACAGTTTATATCTCAGGATTCGGGAACAGGAAAGCAAAAAAAATTCCTGAGAACGGGCAGGCATTCCCACCTGGAAACCCTAAAAGAAACAAACTACACCCAACATATGCGAATCTCAAATGCATTGTATTAAATGAAAGCATTCCAGAATTCAAAAGGCTGCATACTGTAGGATTCCATTTATATGATGTTCTGGAAAAGGCAAAGCTATAGGGACTGAAAACATATCAGTTATTGCCAGGGCCAGGAATGGGAAGAGAGTTAACTAGAAAGAGATTTTGCCCAAGGGAATGTAGGATTATGAAACCATTCTAAAGATTGATTGTTGTGGTTACACAATCGTATGCACTTGCCGAAATTCACAGAACGTACTAAAAAGGTGAATTTTCATGTATGTAAAATATACCCCAAAAAACCTGACTTCAGAGAAACTAAAGCATGAGAGGAAACAAAACAAAAAGAGTGGAACCTCACTCTCATTAGGATGACTACTATCAAAAATAATAAAAACAACAAGTATTGGTGAGGAAGTGGAGAAAATGGAACCTTTGCGCATTGTTGGTGGGAATGTAACATGGTATAGCCACTATAGAAAACAATATGGCAGTTCCTCAAAAAAATTAAAAATAGAATTACCATATGACTTATCAATTCTACTAATCATACCCAAAATAATTTAAAGCAGGGTCTAAAAGAGATTTCTGTGCACCCGTGTTCATAGCGGCATTATTTACAATAGCCAAAACATGGAGGCAACCCAGGTGTCCATCAGTAGACGAACGGATAAACCAAATGTGGCATACACATATAATAGAATATTATTCAGCCTTAAAAAAACGTAAGGGAATTCTGGTACAGACTATAACATGGATGAACCTTGGGGACATTTTGCTGAGTGAAATAAGCCAGTCACAAATAGACAAATATTGTATGATTCCACTTACATAAGAAACCTAGAGCAGTCAAATTTATAAAGGCAGAAAATAGAAGGGTGGTTGCCAGGGGATGTGGGAGGGAAAAATGGGGGAGCTGTTGTTTAATGGGGATTGAGTTTCAGTTTTGCAAGATAAAAAGAGTTCTGGAGATGGATGGTGGTAATGGTTGCACAATGTGAATGTACTTAACACTACTAAACTGTATACTTAAAAATGAGTAAGTGGTAAAGTTTATGTTATGTGTACTTGACCACAACTTAAAAAAAAGAAGAGTGGCGGTTTTCCACTCGAGATTCTTGGAGTTAGTCCACAAGGCTTACCAGCTGTGTGTCACTGGATAAGTCTCTCTCCCTACAAACGGTTTTTCCCATGTAAATGGAAGGACCAAACAAGACGGGATATGGAAAACTGCTTTGGGAGCCATTGCTGGGGTACAAAATGTGGTCATGGAGAACTTCGTCTCCTTGGGGATGAACGGCCTGTGTAGGCACAGCTCCTGAAGAGAGGGGAGGGTGAGGACTGAAAGTGTGCACTAGAACAGAATGGCAGAGGCTTGGCCAGGCTCCCAGCGCTGAATCCAGCCACCCTGCCTAGTTGCCAGAGCCCTTCCAGGGCCCTCTGGACCCTCAGGATAAACTGCAACAAGCCCTGAGAGGTCTGTGTGTTGCTCGTTCTCCAGTTTCAGCCACTGCCACTCTTGGCCCCTACTTTCTACTCTGGCAACATAATCGTTCATAATTCCCTTCCACAGCTATTTTTTTTTTAAATCCCTCTTTGAGAATGCCCTGCCCACCTCACACCCCTTTGCCATTCCTCGGGCTGGTCCTCTGTGTTTCAACAGCCTGCAGAATTACCTTTATCACAGATAATACTACTTATTTCACTTTTTCAAAAAATACTTATGAGGTACCCATTATCTGCCAGGCACTATTCTAGGCGTTTGGCGTCTATCAATGAACAGAACAGACAAAACCCCCTACCCTTAAGGAGCCCATATTCTAGAGGTACCTCTGCCCCAGGCTTTTGAGCTTGTTGAGGGGAGGCATCTTTTGCCTCATATGTTGCTGTCCTTGGTGCTTAGCGCACACGGGGTCCCCAGCCCTTGCTGCCCGGGGGGCTGAGTGGCAGGTGTAGATGATTCTGATGCAGGCCACCAGAGGCCAGTAGATGAGCACTGAAGTTGTGCTGAGCAGGCAGAGGAGCCAAGGAGCATTGGAATAGACAGGACGGAGAGAGGGGAGGGGGTCCTCCGTGTCTTCCCTCCCAAGTCACCTCCTGGGTTTCTTCTCTGGGCCACACCACCGCCCCCCGCTTCATCCCAATGATAAAGGACATTTACATGTAAGAAGCTGCTCTGCAGTGTAGGCTTGGTCCCTGAGCCCTAAAAGGCAGAGCGATCACACCTTGTATGCACGCACCTATCCACCCGAGAAGTATCTGGTGTGGGGCGGTTGCCACCCTTGCTTAGGTATCTGATTGGCCCACTCTATGGGTGCTGCTGGAGAAGGCATGTCTCACAAACTCTTCAGATTATTCTGATGCAGCCCGAGTTATTAAAGTCCCCCCTGTCTGTCCCAACCCTTCCCCACAGCTCCTTCTCTGCCCTCATCTCCTGCCACCACCACTCACTTCCTTCAGGTCTCTGCTCTAATGTCATCTTGTTGGTGAATCTTTCCCATTCCACCCTTTTTGATACAGCAGACCTTCTACCTTCCCTCTCCTGTCCCCTCTGCTCTGTTTAATTTTCTCCACGCCCTTACTTCCATCTATGGTATGCTGGAACTGATCCAGAAGGGCTCGATAAAGCCTGTTACATTTTCAGGAACTCTGCTGGCTGGTTGTTAGGCATAGCCATCATTAAAAATTAAATTATACAAGCTTAATTAAAATAATGATATTATAAAAACAAAAGTGAAAAATGCTCAAACTCATCACCTTCCATTTTTTTGACTACTTCTTACTATTACCTATATTTGAGTCTTTACATCTGTAAAAATATAGTAGAAATATATAATGTATAACAGTATGTACTCTGCATTTCTATTCAAGTCTGTATTCAGTGACATTACATTGGGAGCTTGAAATCAGCCATGGTAGGAGTGTTTCTACCACAGAAATAAGTAAACGTGATAATTCAGGTTTGATTTATTGTTTTGTTGATTGTCT
The DNA here is from genome assembly GCF_057876585.1 of Rhinolophus sinicus. Lineage (NCBI taxonomy): Eukaryota > Metazoa > Chordata > Mammalia > Chiroptera > Rhinolophidae > Rhinolophus > Rhinolophus sinicus. Next base: position 12,391,976 of record NC_142513.1, read on the forward strand.
AGACCAGAGGTTGGCCGTGGGCCAAATCCAGCCCATCAACTGTTTTTGTAAATAAAGTTTTATTGCAAAAAGCCATGTCTACTCATTTACATATTAACTATGGCTGCTTTCACACAACAGCAGAGTTGAGTAGTTGCAACTATATGGCCTGCAAAAATATTTTTTTTTTTGAGAAAATATACTTCCAGTATTTGAAAACTATGATCCAATATAGCAAATAAGTTGATCACATCATTGATGAATAAGTGGAATTCCAACATCTTTGTTCTTTCACTTTTTCACTTTTTTCTTACTCTTTAGTGTAAATGAAAATATTAACATTCATGTTGGAACTACATTTGTTCATCCATTACAACCATAAGTTGGCTATGGATATAAGAGGCACAATTCAAGAAAAGCATACTGTAAGAATCAAACGGCTATAGAATGTGCAATAAAGACTATTGCAGAATTTCATTATTTCAGATTTCTATCAGTAAAGCTTATAATAAACACCCACACATACATTGTTGCAGAGAGCCAACTGTTAGACATTTACAAGCACCCACATTGTTTTGTTTGCCCTCCACTAGAATGTAAGTTCCTTGAGGGTAAGAACTTTCTTTGATTCTAACACTTAGAACATCTGCCGTGTGGGTGCCGTTAACACGTGACATGAACGAAGAGATGAGCTTAGTTGGGAAGCCCTGGTTTCATGAGCTGACTGTCAGACCTTAGGTTTCCGGCTTGACCATTATCTAGCTGTGTGGCCTTCAGTAAATTATTTAACCTCTTTGAACCTTGGCTACTTCGTTAAAAAAGAGGGGATAATCCTCTTAGGTCACAGGGAGGTGGTGACAATATAGGCCTCTGCCTGGTACCTACTAAGTTTCTCCACAGATGGGAGTTTCTGCCTCACCCTCCACCCCCCACCCCTGCCACACACATACTCCTTGGAGACCCAGCCCTGCTGCTGTCACACATTTCAGTGATGTCACAGCTCCCCTCCCTGGGAGTTGCAGCACAGCCATCCTGATGCCCAGTCTGAATGCTGGCTGAACTGAGAGGGGCAGGGCACAGAGAGTATCTGGTACCAGTCTTGCTCTGTCTGTCTTTGAAGCCTCAGAGCCCCAGCATGAGTCCATCAGCAAAGAAGAGGCCCGAGAATGGAGTGGTTTTTGAGGTTGGACTAAGGACTGGACCTAGAGGGGGCCTTATAAAGAGTAACTAGGGCAGGTGGAGGGAAAGGGAGAGGTGAAGGGTGAAGGGAGGTCAGAAGAGTTAGAATGGTCTCCCCATTTCTGCCCTCAAATGAAGGTGACAAAACTCCTAGTCTAGGGTTGGTCAAATAATGCTGAGGCAAATGGAGAGGCATCCGGAGGCGTTCGGCGGGATTCTTCCTGTGGTAGCTCTCCCTCGCTCCCTCTCTCTCTCAGGTGCAAGACAAAGAACCACGGGACAAGATACAGCAGGCTGTCAACAAAGTAATTAAGCAGAACCAACTTAAAATGGTAAGATGCCCCATCCTGGTCTAGCCGAGGAGAGCCTGAGCACCCATGCAGTACTTACTGGCCCTGGGTGCCAGCCTGAGTGACCCAGAAGAACTCACCAGGCTGAGTTGAGCCAAAGTGTGGGTGGGAGTGGGAGGCTGTCCCAGGAAAGCTGAAGCTTCTGTTTTCCTGGTTTCTTGACTCTGGCAGGTGTTAAAAAATTTGTCGCTCTTGAGGCTACTCAAGAACTCGAACCCCCGGATCAAAAAACTGTATAAACTGGCCAACATGTGTTGGAATTCACTGCTCAGAGCTCCGACAATCCTCCTGATCTCCTCTGGGTGAGCTCAGCCCCCACCGTGGACCCACACTCTCTCTACTAGGAACAGGAACTGTGCTAAGGAATGTAGAAAACCACATTTTCACAAAGCCTCTGTGAGAAAGGTATTTACGAGCCCTATTTTACTGAGCTGAGGCTCAGGAGATGAAATGACCTGTCCCACTTACCTGACCTGGTAAGTGGCAGAGCCAGGATTTGAAGCCATTCCTGTCTGATACCAGAGCTGTGATCTTAACCATGGTCAACATCGTCCAATTATGGGACTGACCACCACTGGGGTCCCTGAGCAGGAGGGACACTCCTCCCCTTCTCAAGTCAACACAACCCCGGGATTTACCAGCAGACTAGGCATCTTGCTGAGGCTCAATTTCCTCATCAATCGCATGAGAATATTAAGAAAGCTCACGTTTATTAGGCACCTGCTAAGTGCCACGTACTGTGCTAAGTACTGTACAAGCAGGTCCCCATTTAGTTTGTTCTTCCTGACAACCCTATTAGGTAGACAGAATTATTCCAGTTTTGCAGATGAGGAAATTAAGGCTCTGAGAGCTTCGATGTCTTGCCCCAAATCACACAGATGGTAAGAGGCAGAAGCGAATTTGAACCCCAGCTTCTGTCTTGAAAGCCTGTGCTCTATAAGCCGTTCTGCCGCTTCACTGCGTCCCACTGTGCAGGACTGTGAGGGTCTGGGCCTGCCACACAGTGGCACTCGGTTAATAGTGGCCATTATTATCGTCACTATTGTCATTATCTTGAGCCCGAGGCCTCGCCCCTCTCCACACACTCAGCTAGGACGGTGCTGCCACTTTCCAGAGGACTCAGTAGATTCTAGACACCTTTTGGGAAAGTCCCTTCCAGCACTCAGTACCTCTGGACAACTCCACCTCTCGGGGCTCCTCCTCCTGAGCTGGCCTCCTAGAGCAGGCAAGAGGGTCAGGATCAGCTAGTCCATAGTTTTCCAACCTTTTTAAAGCAGCAAAACCTCTTCAAATATTTGTCCCCAAGCCCCAGTTGTGTTGTTGTGGGGGAAGGTATCCTGCCCTCACCCTGCCCTTGTGGGTTGAGGGGAACCCTCAGATTTCTTGGAACACAATTTGAAAACAACCACTGAACTCGTTCGCCCCATCCATCGAAATCCAGAAGGCAGAACCCTATCCTACTGGCCGATGCAGACCATCTGTATTCCTAGTGTCCTACCTACTAGTGATTGCCTTTCGCCTTCCCAACCTCTCTCATCCCTGCTGCCAATAGAATCAAAGCCCCTGCGCCCGGGCACAAGACCTCTGGGTGGTAGAGAAGTTCCTTTTCGGGCCCTCTAGCTTTTTTGTTTTTGTCTTTTGTTTTTTTGTGTAAGAGTTTATTTGAGCCCAAACTGACAACAGTTGCCAGGAAGCAGGATCTCAAATGCCCTCCCTTTAGCTTTCTTAACAGGCTCCCCTGAGCTGGCTGCACAGCAACTGTGCTGGGAGTAGACTAGAGGACCGGGCGTTAGTCCTGCTCTGCTGACTGCCGTTCCTCTCCTTACCAGGAACATCGCGCTCAGCAGTGGAGTGGACCAGAATAACGGAGGGCCCCAGCAGGCTAGGTGCTCTAAGAAGAAACTGGAGTCCAAGAAGTCAGAGTCGAAGCACAAGGTGGGGCTGGGGAAGAGGAAGGAGGCCCGGCAGCCATGTGCAGCAATGCCAGGAAGAAAACAGGTGGCACCTGAGATCCCAAGGACATTGAGGAGTCATGGCCTGACCACCAGCCCTGGAGCCCAGGGGAGGCAGCGACCCACTGAGTGTCCCCAAGTCATCTTCCTGAAGACCCACCAGCAGAGAACTGCCATGGGGTACATGGAGCAGCTGGCAGCAGCTGACCAGTGGATCTGGTTTGAGGGGCTGCCCACACGAGTCCACCTCCCGGGGCCCCGCGTGATGTGCAGGGCGTCCTCCCTGCGCTTCGTCAAGCGCTGCTGCACCCGCTTCTGCTCTGCATCACTTGAGCTGCCGATGTACCATGCATACAGGGTGTGACGAAGCCACTGCCAGGCAGGGTGAGATGCACACCCCGAGCCAGGCCCAGAGCGGGGCCCCTGAGTCGGAGGGCTTGGGATCCGGACTCTTGGGGGCTGTGGCTGGCAGGCCCCACTTCATACCTAGAAAGGGAAGCTCAGAGAGGCGTAAGCTACTGACCGAGGCCACACAGCAGGGCAGTGGCTAGGTTGGAGCCTCCCAGAATCCCACTAGGGGCTCTGGGGAAGGAAGGCAGACTGGGAATGTGGGTTCTGAGGTGAGTCATCCCACTGCTTTGAGGCCTCAGGAGTGGCCACAACGGCTATGGTTCAGAATCTCACAGAAATCTGAGTAAGCACGTTTAGGAATTTCTAAATGTGGGGGGAGGGGAGTGGTTAAGTAGGGCTCTGCCACATCCCATCCCCTCTCAGACAAAATCAACTCTCTATTTGTTTATTCATGCTTCAAATAAGATTTACTCTGAAAAAGTTCCTTAGCACGAAAAATACTCCAGCCGCTCCAGGAGAGAATTCAGGTCCCAAGAAAGAAAGGAAGGGGGTGATGGGCTTGGGGGTCCAGACGAAACGGAGGCTTCTCCTTCACAAAACCCCTTACCTCTACCTCCAACCTGCCATACATCGCAAAGCCAGGCCCCTAGGCCCTCTCCCTGGACCGCAGCGCCCCCTGGAGGCGGTCTTAGCTCCTAACACCGTGGTCTCTCAGGCAGGTTACAGCCTTGGATGGGAGCCAGAGTGTGAGCGGAGGGCAGAGATCACGCAAACATCTGAATGGAAAGGCTGGACGGGAAAATTCGCGAGTATACGAATAAAATCTCCCATATGGCACTGAAGAATACTACGGCCGGCTCTGCCTGTTTGTCTGGGTCTGGAAAGGCGGGAGGCAAGAGGCCCTAGCGGAGGTAGGGGGAGAGTGCACCAGGGCTTCAAGGCTTCTTCTACCCCATCCCCAGGTCCTTAAGGTCAGTCTAGAACCCGGGACAAAGAAGCCAGCGAGCTGCACCCCTTCCCACCTCCGCGAACTGACCTCCTGAGTGGTGTACTCTGTGAAGTCATAGAAAGGGAACACTTTTTGGGTGTTTCCTGGGTGCCAGGTGCCTCACAATGGCCCTGCAAGCCAAGGAGACCAGGAAACCGCGGTGCCGAGACTGGAAGTACTTGCCCAGACTCACACCGCTTGGAGCGGTGGAGCCAGAACTCTAATCTGGGTCTCCTGGCTGCTCCCCATTTCCTTTCCGGAAGAAAGGAAAAATGCCCAAGGGAGCATCCAGCCCGTCATGCGCGTGCATTACCCTAATTATCACAGCCTCGGGTGTCAATAAATGGGTGTCGCTGGGCCCTGCGTGAGTCACTGAAAGCCCCTGATTAAGGAAAGCACCAAGTCAGGTGGGAAACTGGTACTGTGTCCCAACTGCTCCCACGTGACATGGCTCATCCATCATCCAACCCTCAGCCCTGATCCACGCATCTGGTCGGGGTCACCCTGTGGGCAGAAGCCACAGGGCCCTGAACATGCAGTTGGGGAGAGGAAAGCCCAGGCTTTCTCTGGACAAAGATTACAATCCTCCTTATTCCCCTAGAGGCAGGCTGAGTGGAGCGGGTGCCCTGGCGAAAGCAATGAAATCACCCAGGGATGCAGAGCCTCCACCCCACCCCCGGAAGCCACTGATGGAGAGGGATCCCCACATTGGCAGGGGGAGAAAGACAGGAGAGAGGTGATCTCCCCCTGAGCCCGCCCGCTCACATCCCACCTCCCCACTGGTGCTCAGCACCCTGATGAGAATCACCTGGGCCGCACCTGCGGAAAATGGAACGCGTCTCCCGTGGGGAGGCGCGGGAGGCTGTGCGCCGCCTGGCTCTGCCTGCGTCAGGCTGACCCGCGCCTCAGCGCACGCTTGCTCCTTGCCGCCGCCTGCCGCCTTTCTGCGGCTGTGCTCGGGTACCTACAGGGCATCCCCCCACCCCCACCCCGGGCACTTCCGCGCAACCGCCACCCAGTAACCTCCACTTCAAGCTATCTTCCCACTCAGCTTGCACCCCAGCCCAGTTCCTGGGTCTTCATTTCCCTATTCTTGCTGTACGTCATCAATCCCATCAAGCTTCTAAAATAACCTTTACTCGATCTTTCCTCCTAAGCATTTTCCATTTCATCCTTCCACTGTCACATGAACTTCGGCCCCCGCACACGCCATCACAGGCTCTCAGCAGGCGGTCAGCAAAGGTACTCCCACCCTCTCCCCCGCAAAAAAAGCCCTGTCAAGGGGCACCCTGCATTCTTCTTCAAGGAAGCCTACCCAGGGAACCCCAACTGGGGGCCCAAAAGATTGCCAGCTTCTGCTTTGCCCCATAAGAAGCCAGAGCTGGGCCCAGGTTGCCCATCACCGGAAGTGACATGGAGTATTAAGTAGCAGGGAGCCTGTGAGACCCAGTGTGGCCAGGGCACTGTGGGGAGAAAGGGGTGGGGGGAGGGCAAGGATGGAGGCCTAGGGTTAGTGACTGGCAGGAGTGCAGTCTTCCAGCCATCTCCTAACCTGAACCTCAGGCAACCTGCCCCCCACAATCCCACAACTGGGGTCTTCCCATTACACCCTCCCTTTGTTTAACCACTTCAATCTGAGGTTCCTCTTCTGGGCTCATCCCGATTTGGGCAGGAGGCTGCAACAGATATCAGGGATCAGAGACCACCACATAAATGGCTCCCTGACAATTAACTTGGGGCGGTGGGGAGGGCAGGGAATTAAAGTATTTGAGTGACTTTCAACAAGTCACATGACCTCATTGAGCCTACTTTCATCTCTATTAAATAGGGATATTAATATCCATTCCATAGGGCTTTGAGCAAATCAGGCTGGCTGTAGGTGAAGCCAATTTATGGGGTGTTGAACAAATGTTTGGCCTTTTTCCCACGCCTTCTCTGCACCCTCATAAAACCCTGAGGCCAGTATGGACGCTGTTTCTCACTTGTGAGCAGCTGCCGAACTGCCCAACAAGGGAACGAGCTGCTTATTAAACAGTCAGCCCTGTGTTCACATTCACAACCTTTTGCTAAAATGGCATGTGGATTCCCAAGACTGTCCCTCTCGTCGTCTGGACCACGCACACTCCAAACACGACTGGAACATGAAAAGAGGAAGCTGTGCAGGCAGAGGCACAGCTTCTTATCAGCTGTGTGGTCACGTTCTTTTCTCCTTATCCTCCATTTGTCTGCCAAACGAGGGAAATAATGGTGCCTGCCTTATCGGATGAAGTGAGAACACAGAGAAATCACTTTGCAGTGCGTAATACGTGTCGGCTGTACCTAGCAGGCCTGTGCTGTCCCCGTATGTAACAGGGCTCAGAAGAAAGGTGTGTCCTCTGTAAAATGCGGGGAGGGAGGGATGGCCCAAGAACTGTAATTGCTTACATTTCTGGATCACTTCCTATGTGCTAGGCCAGGTGCTAAGTGCTTTACACGTGACATCTCATTAAATCCTCACAACCACCCAGGGAAGCACTGTTCTTATCCCTGGTTGACAAATGAGGAAACTGAGGTAAGGGGAGGTTATATAGCTTTCCAAGGTCTCACAGCTAGCAACGGGACTCCAGGACTGAATCTGCATTCTATTGCAGCTCTCTAAAGCCTCCCACCATTAGACTGCTAGAATTCTGACTTGCCCAGGTTGTGGCCGGACAGGGGCTGAAACTCTCTGGTCCCTCTACCCCCTCCTCTCAATGCTATGACACCACCCTTTGCTACTTTCCTACAGAAAGCCTCAAGCATGCCAGTGCCTTTTAATTCCCTCTCCACAGAGGGCCTTTTGTGCCTTGAATCCACCCCTACTCTCCCAGCCGCTCAGTGGTCCTCCAGCTACAGCTACTGGCCGGAGTCCCTCGCCTGCATACTGACTGCCCTGGGACTGCCGGCAGGAAGCTACCCTGACCTGGGCGTCACTGAAGAAAGAGGCTAAGAAACTCTGCTTCCTGAGCCACCTGTTTGAGCTGTGCCCCCAAAGGACTCATGGGAACCTGGAGCTTCCCACCCCACCCCCAGGTGCCCACTGGCTGCCATCCTGGCCTCAACTGGCTCTGATCTGGGGGGCTGCCTGTAACTCGGGGATAGAGGCACCCTCGGAGCTACATATGCCTTTCTCCTTTCCCGTCCTTCTGGGTTATAACTATTCTAAGCACCGGCTATGTACTAGTGCCCACTTCTCTCTCCAAATGGCCGAGTCCAGATAGTAGGTGGGATGAAGGGAAGTCCGGACTTCAGACCACTAGATAGTCAAGAGACACCAACTCAGTGGTGAGGTGAAGGGAACTTTCCTCTATCTTTTAGAAATAAAATCATTTCCTACATTCCTCCATACACGTGGAAATCAGTGGCCATATTTAACATACTGTTATCAGTTTTTCTTAGAAAGCTAGTAATGTTTATAAAGCACTACACATCCTTAGTATAAAACAGTACAGTAGGATGTGAAGGTATAAGGTGATGGACGGTTTAACCAATAAGAACTTATATATCCTTTAGCTATTAATGTCTTCAGAATGAGTTTACTAATATCACTACTGGAGAGTCCTGCTCTACCAGCTCCTAACGTGTCATCTCGGGCCAATTCCTTAGTTTCCTCATCTGGAAGATACGGATGACGACATTTTCGACTTCAAAAAGTTGTTGTGAAAAGTGAGCAAGGAGATGTAAAGCCCACTGCTGGACATCTATTAAACAATCAATAGATGTTGTTATTTTTTACTAAAATGATGTCATGGCAATTGCCCAGTTCTCTCTGGAACTTGCCTCTAGATATGGCTTTTATTGTTACTTTACAAACCAAAAAAATCTCGTTAAGGTCACATATTTTTGACCCGTGTCATTCAGCTCAGCCACTGTATTATTGAAAAGAAAATTGGCTCCCCTGACTTTCAATAGTTTCCAAAAATCAAACTAACACTCAAGGGGAAGAGCTCTGTCATTACAGGAACTATGCGGAATGGCAGAAGCTCTTGAAGGAAACTCCCAAACAGGTGTGCCAATATAGGCTGGAGCGACCCCCACAGATGACCAAGGAGGATGGCAGCCACACAGGTGCTCTGATGCCTTTCTCAAAATACACTTAGCCCCATGCCTGTAGTGTCTGGTGTCTGGGGGACACCCCCCGACCCAGGGGAAGTCATCTCAGCTGAGCTTGCCTCCTGGACTCTGCGGCCAGGATGAGAGCCCCATTACTAAGCTGCTTCCTTCCGGCTTTGCCCGAGCACCCCAAGTCACTGAGGAGCCTCAGCCCAGCACTTGCCCAGCCTCCACCCAGGCACGTTCACTCTTACACCTTCATCTTGTCAGCCTCAACTCCCTACTTGGGAGGGCTGGGCGCCAGGAGGCTAGAAAGGCTTCCTGTGGAGACACCAAACCCATCTGTGTGGCCCTAACACTAAAGGCTAAACACTGACAGCTGTTGGGCAGACTCCGGAGGACCCGCATGACTTCAGTGCAGAAGGGGTCTAGACCAGTGTGTTCCTCTGGACATGTTCAGAAATCACCAGCAAGTGGAAAAGGAATCCTGAGAGTTATGGCAGTTCACCCAAGGTGGAGAGGAGGCTGACGGTGGGGGGTGGGTGGGATTTAGGAGTTCCCCGCACTTAGCATTTTAACCAAATGGAGGAATAACCTGGGGTCCAGAAGAGGAGGTGACCTAATTCTTTATACGGCTGTGCTGATCTCTCAGTCCCAACTATGGCATTACAAAGTACATACAGGAAACCGTGGAAAATACTGTATTTATGTATACAGGAAGGACAGCTGCAAGCCCCTCACAGAGGACACTCCACCCCCAAGAAAAATCTTAGCAGCAAATTCCTATCTCCCTCAGCACTATGAGTGCAGGTTGAGCTGGAAGGTTGGGCTTCCTATCTCTAGGCACCCACCATACCCTTCCCACTGTAGAATTCCAAGTAAGTTAGGAAAAAAGAACTATTGCCAGATCTGAGGTCCAGTGGGAGCTAGGGTGCCTGGTCATTCCTAGGGAACAGGCAGTGACCCTGTTATGAGGGTAAGACTAGGAGTGATGCTGACACTTGCCTCTGGGTCCTAACGCCTGCTATGTTGAAAGCTGGCGGCAAGGTAGGCACCCAGTAGAAAAGTTAGTCGTGGGTTCATGGGTGCGTGTACACATGCACGAAGCAGGACACAGGTTGTGCATTTTCCTTGTGCTTAATGCCTCCATCTGCCATCCTCTCCCTGACAGCAGCCTAATACTTTGCACCTACATCTTTTTCTGTGGTTATGGATCCAGGCCCCGTGTTTCTCCAGACAGAATAGCTGTGGTTCCGCAACATGGCAAAGGTAACAGCTGTCCCAGGGAGGTAAGACAGATGACCAGAAAAGTGGTTTGCTCCAATCAGTTCTCCTTGATTTTTTTCTTTTTTAAAATAACAGGCTGGTGACAGGTAGGGTGGCTCAAGAGTGACAGGGTTCCAATTCTGTTATGACCCTGAAAGAGGTCCCCTTGCTGACCTCCCAGACACCAAGGCTTCAGCAGACAGAGGCCATTCTTACAGCTGTGATCCTGACGGCTACCTGTCTTCTTGACGGGACCTCACTATCTCTCCCACACCAACAGAGACTTCACATTTCCAGGGTTCCTCTCGGACCTGGGCTGGACCTCATCTGGAGGGTCTCAGCAGCCCAAGGCGTTGGGGGTCCAAACTCCCAGCAAGGTGTCCAAAGGACCCAATTCTAGACATTGGATTTAGGGGATGAGTTGAGGGGGATCTCCTTGAGCTCCGTCCGCATGCACAGGTACTCCCCGATGACAGCCATGAGCGCAATGCACACGGCTTGGACCAGCCACCAGGTCAGCGCCGAGGGGAAACGGGAGCTGTAGAACCAGCAGCCCAGGAGGTGAAAGAAATGGACAGTGACAGTGAAATCCAGACACTGCTTCCCTCGCCGGATGAAGTACAGCAGGCCCAGGGCACTGTGGGGAGAGGACAGCAGTGAGTTGTCACTGGGTTGTCCTGGACCTTAGATTATTTGGGGAGTAGGGACAATGAGGATGACAGCATAGGGGTCAGAAGCAAGCAAGATAAGTATGAAGCAAGGCTTACGTTATTAGATGCTAGAGGAACCTGGCAGGTAATGCTAAGAGTGAGTCAGGCTGGGCAGAAGGAAAAATTACGAGCTTGATGATAAATGGCAACTGTCACTAAGAGAATCCTAGGGCTTGGTGGGGATTGTGGCACCCTGCAGCACACGTTCCATCTAAAGTGGGGACAAGAGCCAGCTGCCACTGGGAAAATCATCATGCTAGAAGTTTGGCCTAGAATCAATCCTCCCATGTTTCATGAGAAGCCAGAAATTTGGATTTTTTTAATATAAAATATTCTGATTTTCAACTAAGTGGGAAAATGTTTTAAACACCATGCATGGGCTGACCACTGTGTAAGCCACACAGAACAGACCTGGGGGCCAAATTTAGGTCAAAATCAGCCCCCATGAGTTTTCAACCTCCAGTGTAAGTAAGGTCAACAGTAACGTGCGAGGCACTGCTCTGAGAACTTTCACGAATTAGCTCAATTAATCCTTACAGCTATGAGGTGGGTAATACTGTTAGCCTCATTTCCCTGATGAGAAAACTGGGGCTTAGACAGATTAACTTGTCCATAGTCACTGGTACAGCTGAGATGCAAAGCCAAGTGTGTCTGCCTCCACAGCCCGAGGTCTTAATCACTATGCTAACCTATCTCTCGAAAGACAAACAGTGGTCATCGATGACCTTAGACTTCACACAGCCAAACCCCTCAGAGTACAGATGAGGAGCCTGAGGCCCAGAGAGGAGGGAAGTAACTTGGCCAATGGCACACGGACCAAGAACGGAACCCAGGTCTCCTGAATCCTGGTCTAATCCTTTCCTCACTTCATTCCACATCAGGGAAGTGATCGGAGACAGAAGTCCCACAGACAGCATGCACAGAGTGATAGAAGAGCTTTCCAGCTAAGCCCAAACAGCAGTGGAAGGAGCCCTGGGATGGAGCTGGTCCCAGAATCGGCCTCTGCCACCCACTTTAGTCCACAGTCCCCAGGAACAAGTGCCAGCCTGTCTCACGTCCAAATTTAGGAAGTTAGTTCTGGTGCTCAGACCCCAAAAGCTGGTTAACAAAACTGACGATACTCACCAGGTAAGGGCGTTGAGGATGAAGGACATCATGGAGAGCCGGCCTGGAGGGCTGGAAAAGCCCAGGATCTGAGGGGGAATCACAAACGGAAACATGCTGGAGAAGTGAGGTGGCAGAGCCCCAGGATCCAGGACCCCAGCAGGCCTCCTGAGGAACAAGCATTCTTCCAAGAGCACAGACAATATGCCCCTTCACCAGCATGCCTGCCTACTTCCAAAAGGTGCTCTCAGAGATGTCCATTATAGTATCTCGTCTGCACCCCCTCACAGCAGCCAGGAGGGGGTTATTATCCTCATCTTACAAAGAAGGAATAAAAAGCTCAGAGAAGTTAAGTAACTTGCCCATCACTTTGCTATAAGGAAACAAGAGCAAGGTCTAGAACAGGGTTCAGCAAACTATGGCCCCACAGGCCAGGCATCTATTTTTGTAAATAAAGTTTTATTGAAACACAGCCACACCTATTCGCTTAGTATTGCCTATGGCTGCTTTTGCGCGACAATAGCAGTGAGTAGTTGTGACCTAAAATCTTTACTATCTCACCCTTTAAGAAAGGTTTGCCCACCCTGGTCTAAAATTCAGATTGCACACATGAGATGGTTCTTCAACAGAGCCCAGGATTCCCACACGCCTTTTCCAGGAGGACAGAGACTCCTAAGAGGAAAGTACTGGTCACCTGTTGCTGGTCACCTGTTGCTGTGTAACCTCCACCACTTGTGACACAATACTACTAAATACCAACATCTGCACCACACTTTCATTATACAAAGGCCTTTGATGTCCATAATCGCATAATCCTCACGACCACCTCACAAAGCTATTATTATTGTTGTTGTTGTTATTCTTACCTCTTTTTGAATTATAACGTGCCCAAGGGCGACACAGCAGGAGCAAGGACTCATCCTACATCTCCCAGCTCCAAGAACAGAGCTCATTACCACACACATCTGCGTCTCAGATGCAAACACCTGTTAGGCCTCCATTACACTTGATCAAGTATTTTCATATTCCTAGGCCCCTCTGGGCCTTATCACATTTTGCTAAGGATTATTCCGTCCCATTTCTAGAAGAGGAAACAGGCTCAGAAAGGTAAAGCAACTTGCCCAAAGTCCCACAGCTAAATTGGATACCTAGCCTTTCTGGGTCTAAATTGGATACCTAGCCTTTCTGGATCAAAAGTACAGGCTCCTTACACTGCAACCCACAACCTCTCTGCTACCAGTCTCATGATTTTTGCAGACAGAAAAACGGAGGTTCAGAAAGGTGATGCTAGTTGGCCCAGGTCACACAGCTAGCAAGTGGAATTTAAACGGAGGCCCGACTCCAAAGTCCAGGCAGTGTCCATTATATCTCCTTGAATACTCTTTCATCCACATCCTCCTCTCCAATTTGGCACCTGAGAATCTTGGGATTCATAGAAGTGAAGTCACTTTCTCAGAGTGTCAGAAAGGAGAAGTATCCGGTTGCCTGGAACGCAAGCCTGTTTGTTGTAACACCCAGGTCCCTTTCCTTTGTACTAAATCTGCCTCTGTTATCAGTCACTCCATTATACAGATGGGGCAGCAGAGGCTGAGAAAGGTGAGGGCAACAAAGCTAGAAGGAGGCCCAACCAGGTCTAGATTCCAGGAGGGTCGGGCCACAAACCCCACACGGTGAAGCCGAGACCCCGACCGCGCCCGAGCAGGACCCTACCTCGGCGTCGAACATCTGGTCCAGCGAGGGGCTGCTGCGCACCAGCGCGTCCACCAGCGCCAGCCACAGGCCCAAAGAGCCGTAATAGACGGTCTGCATAAGGACGATCTGCGACACGATCAGCAACGGGTCCCACACGTAGCTGCGGAACTGGCCCGCCATACCGGCCCGCGGGACCCGGTCACCGCCCGGGCCTGCATCAGCGCCGCCGCGCCATGGGCTCCGGGCCGCCCTGGCACCTGCGAGGACACACGCCGGGTCTCAGCCCGCCGGCCGTCACCATGGCAACACTGCCCAGCCTGGGAGGCGGGATTGGGACCCAGGGGGAGAGCCCATTCCGGGAGTGGGGGGACGGCGGGATGGAAAGACCCATTCCCAGAGTGAGGGGAAATCCCGCCTGTTCCGGCTGCTCGGGCCCCGCCCGTACTTAAGCTCCTTTGGGGTTCACTCACCGGTGACTGATCTGAGAATCGAAGAGTCCGAGGGCGGCCCAGCCTCACCGACAGGCCCCCGAAACAATCCAGATAGACAGGATCATGGAGGAGAGACTGTAGCGGCCTAGAGAGGCAAAGCTCCGGGGACGGCGGCTGCTGTAGCGGCTGCGTAGAAAGGAAGCGTTTCCGGAGACGGCGGTGGAGGGGCGGGGCTGAGATTGCGCAGGCGTAGTGGGTGCAAACTCCCGCTGAGACACCTAATTACCGGAACGGGCCGCCGGGTAGCGAAGTGTGCGCTTGCGCAAAATGAAGTACGCAGGCGATCGGAAGTGAGGCGCGAGAAACGGTGGAGCTTGCATGCCCTCTAGAGGGCAATTTTGGAGAAGAGGAGGGCAACTAGGGGAGAAGGCAGAAGGGTTGCCGAGAGCGAGAGAAAGATGTTTCGGAATACACGAGGCAATAAATGTTGACTCTATTTTCAGCCTAGATTCCCAATGTTTTCTTTCTCCTAAAGTCTGAGATAACTTGAAATAAATCTGCCAGCTCTTTCACGTATGATTTTTGCCACTGTTCGTGTTTTACAGATGCTTCAACTGAGTCAGGGAAGGAAAGCAACACACTGTCTGTCTCAAAGACATGGTGGCAGCCAGGATTAGAATCCAGGTGTTGGCAAACACCACAGCGTTGCTCTCCTACCTTCTGGGTGCCAGGAAGGTTTGGACACGTACTAACGAGACAATCCCTGCCCTCAGATAAAACCTAATTAGAAGGCAGGGTAGTGGGTGTTTTATCATGTATCCATATAAATATTTATGATGAAACAAACAGGTTCTGGAGTCCTGAAGGACCTGGGAGCAGATCCTGACTCTACCTGCCCCCATGACTGTTTCCTCTCTACCTTCACTTCTGAGTCCAAATAATGTGGATAGTCAGTAAACATTTGCTGAATGAGTCAAGAACAGAGAAAGGGCACCAGCTAACTGATGAGTCACTTTATCCCGGCCACAGCAGACCAAAACCCCTCAACTGCATTGATTCTACTAGGTTCCCCTCTTCAGAATGAAAAGGTTCCCCTCTTCAGAATTGCTCCAGGAAAAGAAACTGAGTTTTAATGCCAGCTCTACTACTTTAGCTGTGTGACTAGCAAGCCACTTCCTTCTTTAAACCTCAACTTCCCTGTTTATGAAATGAGCAGTCAGACAAGAAAAGTTTTCCAAGATTTCAGCTATGCTCCACTAATTATTTTCCCATGAAAAAACTTATCAAAGACCCATGTGATAAGCATAGTATCACCTTGGGTTGATACAATTCCAGACAAAAGTAAAGAAACTTGAGTCTATCAAGAGTAAGTATGTGATTTCCCTTATCATTTGGAAATACTGTACACAGTTCACTTGGACTCCAGTTTGAAAGTCATTAAGGCCCAAAGTTTCCTGTGGTGCTTTCCAGCTCAACCATTGTTTTAGGTACCTCAAATTGGTTCAACAAATACATATTCAAAACCCTCTGGTCCTTCCCTTATTACTCACATGACCTAGTGTTTCTAAGAAAACATCTCCTGTTTATTAAGTACATACATGATCTTGTTTCATCCTCACAATCCAAGAAGATAGATATTACCTTCCTTTTTAAAAGTGGAAACTGAGGCCCTTTCCGTCTGTCCATAGCCATCAGGTAAGACAAGATGGGTGATTACAAGTACATCCAGGAGCTGTGGAGGAAGAAGCAGTCCGATGTAATGCTGTTTCTTCTCAGGGTGCACTGCTGGCAGTACTGCCAGCTCTCTGCGCTCCACAACACACACACACACACACACACACACACACACACACACACACACTCCACCTGGCCTGATAACACACCCAGGCTGGGATACAAGGCCAAGCAAGTTTATGTCATATACCAGATTCATGTGCAACATGGTGGCCACAAACACCTAGTTCTTAAGTGTGCGACCTATGGCAAGCCTGTCCATCATGGTGTTAACCAGCTAAAGTTTAAAGCCTTTAGTCTGTTGCCCAGGAGTCAGATGGATGCTAGTGTGGGGTTCTGAGATTCCTGAATTCTTACTGGGTTGGTGAAGATTCCACATACAAAGTCTTTGAGATTATCCTCATGGGTCCATTCCATAAAGCTATCAGACAGAATCCTGACACCCAGTGGATCACTAGACCAGTCCACAAGCACAGGGAGATGCGAGGGAGAGCTGACATCTGCAGGTCGCAAGAGCCGTGGCCTTGGAAAGGGCCACAGGTTTCACCATGCGGTTGGGGGTTCTTGCCGTGCAGCTTGGAGAAGGCGCAATGCTCGCCAGCTCCATCATTACCACTTATATGAGTAATGTTTGTAAAATTCTTACCTAATAACTTAGGACAGACATGTCTGCTTAAAAGTGTTCTTTAATGTCTCTGCAGATTGTTTTCATGAATGCATTGTCAAATTATGAAAGTTTAGGTGCAATAATATTTGAAGAATAAATGGTGTATCTTGTTTCTCATAAGATGCTTTTGTCTTTGCTTTACCTTATTAGATGGTTTATATGTCAGTGTTTAAAATGCTGTTTTGGTATAATAGGTGTTAAATTCTGTGAAAAAGGAGTACAGAACTAGCAAATAAAAAAATTCTTAAAGTGGATGCTGAGGCTCAGAGGCAGGGGTGACTCTACTACGTAGGTCAGAGAGCTCAGGAACCTACCTAGGAAGCTGAGCTGGGATTCAAACCCAGGACATCTGACACCAAACCCCAAGCTACATTCCAGAAGAAAAGGAAAGGAAGGAAGGCAAGAAGGAATGAAAAAAGGAAAAAGAAAGAGAGAAAGAAAGAGAGAGAGAGAGAGAGAGAGAGAGAGAAGGAAAGAAAGAAAGGAGAGATGGAGTACTGGAAAGTGGAAAAGGAGCAGTGACTCCCTCCATTCAAGTAGCTCTGGGGTAAGGGATTAAGGGGTGGTGGGAGGAGAGGCTCAGGAAAAGTGCTTGAGAGGTTTGACTTAGTTCCCAAAAGCAGCTTTGTCTTCCTTCCAGGTGCTGGAATGTGTGGCTCTTCCTGAGGCAGTCCCCCTGACGTCACAGCTGGACCCTCTCCACCCCATCTCCTCCCACAGAGGGAAGGCCCTCCCTCCCCATGCTCCTGGAATGGAAAATACAGGTACCCGTAGCCTGGAGCCTGAGGCTGGGGCCGGTGCTGGTGCTGGTGTCTGACATCTGATGTCATTCCTAGAGCCTAGATTCACCTCTGGGAAATCCCCAAGGGACAGCAGGACAGCTTATTGCAGTTTCCTTTTCCCTGTAAGATTTCAGCTCTTAAATTCTCACCTTTCCAATCCCTGGAAAAGGGCATCATTTTGTGTCTTAGTTAGGGTAGAACAAGGAAACCAAGAGCTGGAGAAAACCACAGTAACTCCCTTGGCCAGCCCTTTCGGTCCATTTTGAGAATTTGACCACAGGCAGCCTGGAGAAGGAGAATGAGCTTTGGGTTCAGACCACAAAGCAGGATTTAGGGCCACACTGACGTGTCACGTGACCTTGGGCAAGTCCTGTGCTGGCTCTTAGAATCCCAAACTATAAAGTGAAAGAGGGGTACTGGACTCAACCTCCAAATGCAGGGCATGGCCCTGTGCCATCTGAATCACCTGAGGAACATATTTGATAGTCAGAGTCCCAAGTCGTCTTGTTGCAAACCGAAGTCTGAATCTCTAGAAGCAGAGTGCAGAAATCTGTGTATTTAAAAAACTCCCCACGTAATTCACGGTACAGCCATATTTGGTAATTACAGAACAAGAGAATCTGTAATTGACTTCAAACCAACTCCTCCTTCTAACAGAAAATGTCTCTGACCTTGCCATGTGTGTGCCTCTCTTTGGGCCTCAGAGTTTTTTTCCATCTGTAATTTAAGGGGGTTGGACTAGAATAGCTGATCTCCAAGGGCCCTTCCCTCACTGCCAAGTTTGTGGTTCCAAACTTATGAATGAAATTTTAAACTTTAGGTCAGAGGCAGAATGACAAACAGCCACAAGCTGGGACAAACTGTCCCCTGGGTGCAAAGGAAGGGGGTGCCTCTGATGACTCGGTCACTTACGTCACACCCACACTGGACCCGCACTATGGGCACGTGAGGACAACTGCTGCTTGCTGCTGGAATCATTTTCCAGATCTACCCCCCCCCCCCCAAATCCCTTGGGAAATGTCCTCATACAGGTCTTTGGGCTTTCGAGCTCTGCTCATATTCAAATCCTGGCTCTATTGTCTTCCTGGGTAATAGAGTAACTCCCCTTGGGGGAGTTACTTCATCTTGCTGAGTCTCAGTTTCCAATTCCGTAAAATGGGGATCAGAATAGTAACTATGTCATGGGCTATCCTGAAGATGTAATGTGTGCTTACCCACTGCCTGATACACAGTTAGCATTAGGTAAACATTAGCTACATTAATTATTGTTATTTTTCTTCTCTTGGAATGTGGAAGTGGCAGGACCTGATTTCTTAGATTTACAGCAAGGATCTAGGTAGATATCAGTAAGAAGGAGCCCGAGGCCTGGCACACAGTAGGAGTTACGTAAATGTGGACCTTCTCTTCCTAATCCCACCCCACCCCCAAGGCTCTCCAACTCTCTCCCTTTCTTCCTTCTTCCTTCTCTAGGCTGCCTCACAGCCCTGCTCACATGATCCCTTTCAAGGAATGTTTGGTGAAAACACTTCAGGGGAGACACGTGTCTCAGCGACAGGTTATGCAACTCTGTGCTCACACTTTTTGGAAACTCCTTGTGGGAGGCTAGAATTTGGCTGCCTGTCCTCTGCATTAGTGACCATCCTGGGTTCTGGCCAGTGAGTTCCTCTCTTAGAAGGGAAACTGAAGAGAGAGGGAGAGAGAGAGAGAGAGAGAGAGAGAGATGTCGCCTGCCTGTTTTCTCCTTCAGACTGAGAACCCTTTGTTACTCAGACGGTTTTAAGGGCTCAACGTGCCTCCAAGTTTGGGGAGGAATGTTTGCTGCACACCTACTGTGTGCCAGACACTTATGTTATCTCATTGAATCCTTATTTCATTTCTAAAACAAGCCTGTGAATTGTAGATACACTATTCCCATTTAGCAGATGAGGAAACAGAGGCTCAGAGAAGGAAGTGACTCACTGGGTTCACAGCTGGGGTGTGGCTGGTCTTTCCCTTTACCTAGACATTATTCCTGGCTCTGGCCTTGAAGGATTCAGGGCTTTATTTTAAGAAGAAAAGCTGTTTTCTTTAGTTTCCTTTTCATCGTCATTCATTCACTCAATCATTCATTTGATAAATATTCATTAAGCTTTTACTATGAGCCGGGAACTGGTCTGGGTGGTACAGATATACACAAGTAAAGTGAATAAAGAGAAAAACTCTTGACTTCATAGTGTTTATATTCTCGTGGAGGAGACAGGCAATAAACAAGTCAGTCAACAATGTAAAATTTAGCATCAAGTAGTGAGAAACGCTATGAAGGAAAGTGGGGGTAAGGGGGTAGAGAACAAGGATGGCGAGAGGAATTACTTTAGAAATGGCCGTCAGCGGAGACCCTGAAGAGGTGACATTTTAAGCAGAGATTTGATTGATGGGAAGGATGAAGCCAACTGAATACCTGAGAAGAACATTCTAGATAGAAGGGAACTTAAGTGCAAAGCCCTGAGGCAAGAATGAGATTGGCATATTCGAGGGATAGTAAGGAGGCCAGAGTGGCAGGAACAGAGAGAGGAGAGGAGAGTCAGCCATCAACCGTTGCCCAAGAATTCCCAGCTTACAGTTCATTATCACCTTACAACACCCCTGGGAGATGAGTGGGATGGGTGGGTGCAGGTAGGTGGGAAGTATGGAAAAAGGCGGGCAGATTCATTTATTCACTCATCTAGTAAATATTTTTTGAGTGCTTACTAGCTAGCAGGCACTGTGCTAGCCTCTGGGTATACGAAACAGATATAGTCCTTCCCCTCAGGCAGCTACTAATGTAGCAAGGGAGATAGACAGTAAAGCAATAAAACAAATAATTGTACAAATCTAAATGGTAGTGCCTGCTACAAGATGTAAAAGAATTTGGGCAGGGACACCGTTTAGCCTCAGGGGAAGGTCTCTCTGAGGAAGTAGCGTGAAAGTAGTAAGTCTCAAAGGTGAGTGAAGTTAGCCAGGCAAAGGTGTGCCAGGCAAAGGAGACAGAGCCTTTGTAACATTCCTGTGTCATCACCTGATGACCCTCATATCGGAGGAGAAAACAGAGACCCAAGACATGAGACGTGAATTGCCCATGTCATAAATCAAATGGCCGGCCAGGGCTTCCACCGAGGTTCTTTACCTCCCTGCCCCGTTACCCTTCTGTTGCACCACAGCGTTTACTGTCTTCAAAGAGCAGGTTCTGAGTTCTGGGGCGGCTGGAAGATAATTGCACTATGTCCACCTTGACCAAATGTTGGATGGAGGCTGGGGGAAAGGACCTCAAGGGAAGCAGGGCCAGTTGGGAGGAAAAGGAAAGTTCAGCTGAATGATTGATTAGTAAAGTGAGGAGATGGACTGAGGTTGAAAGTGTCGTGCTCTGAACATGCCACTCTTGCCCTAGACACAGAGGCATGTGAAGCACATGGCTCTATGTTACTACCTGAAAGTGCTCAAATGAACGATGGTCTCTATCAAGGACTCAGAGGCAACTCACTTCACCCCTCTGAACTTTAGTTTCCTCAACTCTACACTGGTTGTAATAACACCAGCCTTGGCTACCCTCTGAGACTGTCTGGGGTGTGTAAATGTAATAACCTACATGAAACCTCTTCGAAGAACTCTACAGCATTCCGTGAATGGTTGGAGTTGTTATTATCTATATCTTTCTCCAGCTGTCAGAACAGGGGACTGCTGCGGAAGCATGAACTTAATATGCACGAAGTTACCAGGGACAAATCTCTTTTCCAGTATCTTCCTCTCTGCTCCTTTGGAAACAGGACACTCCAAAAATGTTTTTGTGGGGAGAACAGGAATCAAAGCCATAACCTCAGTGGGACAACATCGTCAGACAGAATTAAAGATACCAAATTTGAATCTTGTATTAGTCAGCTATTGCTGCATAACAACCAACCCCCAAATCTCAGTTGCAAACAGCAAGAGCAAATATTTCTCAATCATGGGTTTGCAGGTCAGCTGGGGCAGCTTTGTCACAGCTTTGTTGTCATATCTCCTCTCTGAACCTGTGTTCCCAGCTGTAAAATACAAATAATACTGTCAACTTTACAGGCTCAGCATGAGCCAATACTCCCATCTAACTAAACATACCCTCTGCTCCGGGTACCGTATGTTAGAAGCTAAATGATGTTCACCTTGTAGGCCAACTAATAATCCAAGAAACGGTCTGACTTGAAAACTCTCACTCTAGGAGACATGAAGGTCACTGGCCAAACCAATCAGACTGGCTGTCCCCCAAATTCAGACTAGAAGAGAGAGCCTATCAAAGAGTGAGAGGTACACATCCAGGAAAAAGAGACACCCACAAATAAAGACCACCCAGGCTTCAAAAGCTGGAGAGAAGTCTGCCAGCCCCTGGAATCATCTCAGTTCTTGATGTCTTTCTTTCCATTTTAGTCTTTAGACCTCTTACATCCTTCTAAAAAACCCCAAGCTCTTTTTTCTTAAGGAGTCCTAAGTAAGATATGGTTCCTTGCAATGACAAGAGCTGCACTAACACAGAGAAATTACACATAAAGTTGCCAGCCCAAAGCTTGGCGTATAGTCCGCAGTCACTGGTGACTATTATTCACTAATCAGGAAGTTGTTTAAAAGGGTGGACAATGTCTCATTCACCAGGATTTTTCAAAAAGCCTCTTACAAGTTCTGACAATTAAGTTCGCGAACTCATCCTAGAGGAAGTGCTATACATACCTCATTGCTGAATATCACTATGGTCACCTTTGAAGTACTCCCCTTGGGAAGCTATGCACCGACGCCAGCGCCTAGTCCACCCATCAAAGCAATTTTGGATCTCTTTCTGGAATGGCCATCAGAGCTGTCATCGTATTACCCTTGATGTCCTGAATGTCATCAAAACGTCTTCCTTTCAATATTTCCATTATCTTCAGGTAAAGAAAGAAGTCATTGGGGGCCAGATCAGGTGATTAGGAAGGGTGTTGCAATACAGTTATTTGTTTACTGGCTAAAAACTCCCTCACAGACAGTGCCGTGTGAGCTGGTGCATTGTCGTGATGTAAGAGCCATGAATTGTTGGCGAAAAGTTCAGATTCTCTAACTTTTTCATGCAGCCTTTTCAGCACTTCTAAATGGTAAACTTGGTTAATTGTTTATCCATTGGTACAAATTCATAATGGATAATCCCTCTGATATTAAAAAAAGTTAGCAACATCATTGCAACAAGTTTGTGAACTTAATTGTCAGACCTCGTAAATCTGGTGGGGAAACGGATGATACAGAAGCAAAGGGATAAATATGTGTCGTCAGGTAAGGAAAATGTTATGACAAAAAAAATAAAGAAAGCAAGGAGAAAGGGTGATTGGAGGGGGTGAGGCTTATTTTTAGAATTCTTTAGAATGCTTGGGTGGATACTGATTCACTGAGTGGGCCTTGGTTTGCCTATCTTATAATGGGTTTGCCTATCTGTTAGATTGACAGGTTTGGGAGGGTCCTTCTGAATCCAATGTTCCCAGTTTCTGTGGTTTGCAAGGCAGTGGCTGGACATTCCATAGCCTCTGGCAAATCCAGGCTGTTATTATCTGGAACTGGAGAGAGATTTGCATGGTGAGGAAGACTGGAGAGGGTTGGTGACATTCTGGGAGAGAGAGAGACCCACGCCCACTCTCTCAACCATTCTGAAAATAGTGACATGATTACCTGTTATTTGCTTTGTATGAGCAGCGGGTAGGGAGTGGGGGGGATAACTTGAGACTCAGAGGGAGACCTCTGCGACCATAAAAACTGGAGAGCATTTAGGTACTAGGTACTGTGCTGAGCACCAAACTCGCCACACTCGTGATGTAACAACTGTCATGACTCCCAACTTACAAATGAGGAAACTGAGGCACAGAGAAGTTAAAGTGTCCTGCCGCAGGTAACCCAGCCAGGATGACAGCCCAAATCTTTCTGACCCTGAAGCCTGTGCTCTTAACCTGTAACTCTGACATAAGAAAGGGATGTGTGCTCAAACAGAGGGACTATTAGAGGTCTCAGAGGAAAGAGAGATCAGAGGTAGATGGAGAGGTGAGGAATTTGAGAAGTCTTCCAGGAGAAGGGGGCATTTGAGCTGGGCCATGAGGGACAGGATTGGATGTGGCTTCCTGGGCTTGGGTCTCTGGTGTTCCAGTTGTGTACTCTACCCTAGGAGGTCTGGAAAGAGGGGGAGGGGTAGCCTCAACCTGGTGTACAGGGTCTGACAATTAAGTTCATGAACTTGTCCCTGTGTGCTTACATTGGCAGCACTGTACAAACAGCTCGGTAAGGTTTCATAACCTTGGTATATCAGTATCTCACAGTTGTGTTCCTGTCGACGTGTGGCGGTGTCTTGCTGAGTGGCGTTCATTATTGTTACTGCATGTTTTTGTGTATCGTTGAGAGAATGCCTGAGCTTGAATTAGAGCAACAAACAAACATTAAATTTCTTGTTAAACTTGGCAAGAGTGGAAGTGAAATCAGGGACATGTTAGTCCAACTTTAGGGGGATAATGCCATGAAGAAAACGGCAGTGTACAAGTGGATTTAATGTTTTTCTAAGGGGAGAGAACACGTCACTGATGAAGAGAGATCAGGGTGGCCAGTAATGAGCAGAAGTGACGAAAACATTGCAAAAATGTGTTGAATTGTGCGTCAAAATTGTTGGCTGACTGTGAGAAGCATAGTAGACCAAGTAAACATAGATGGAGAAACAGTTAGGAAAATTTTAACTGAAAATCTTGGCATGAGAAAGGCGTGTGCAAAATGGTCCCGAAGGAGCTCTTGCATCACGACAGTGCACCAGCTCCTGTGGCCCTGTCTGTGAGGGAGTTCTGAGCCAGTAAACAAATAGCTGTATTGGAACACCCTCCCTACTCACCTGATTAGACTTCTTTCTTTACCTGAAGATACAGGACATATTGAAAGAAAGACATTTTAATGACATTCAGGACATCAAGGGTAATATGACAACAGCTCTGATGGCCATTCCAGAAAGAGTTCCAAAATTGCTTTGAAGGGTGGACTAGGCGCTGGCGTCGGTGCATAGCTTCCCAAGGGGAGTACTTCGAAGGTGACCATAGTGATATTCAGCAATGAGGTGTGTAGCACTTTTTCTAGGGTGAGTTCACGAACTCTATTGTCAGACCTCGTATATCTCAGAAAATGATAACCCTAACAAGTTTACTACCCATCCGACACCGTACATAGCTATTACAATACCATTTACTATATTCCCTGTGCTGTACTTTACATCCTGTAACTATATATTTTTTAAAATTACAGTTGACATTCAATATTATTTTATATTAGTTTCAGGGTAGAGCATAGTGGTTAGGCATTTATATAATCTATGAAATGATCCCCCTGATAAGTCTACGACCCACCTGACACTATGCATAGTTTTTACAATATTATTGACAGTATCCCCATACTGTATTTCACAGCCCCATGACTATTTTGTGACTATTAGTTTGTTCCTAATCCCTTCATCTTTCTCACCCATTTCCCCAACCTCCCTCCCCTCTGGCAACCATCAGTTTGTTCTGAGTCTATTTCTGTTTTGTTTTTTCAGTTATTCTCTTCTTTAGATTCTACATATAAATGAGATCATTTGGTATTTGTCTTTCTCAGTCTGACTTACTTCACTTAGCATAATGTCCTCGAGGTCTATCCATGTTGTTGCAAATGGTAAGTTTTCATTCTTTTTTATGGTCGAGTAATACTCCACTGTATGTATGTACCACAATTTCTATACCGAATTGTCTATTGATGGGCATTAGACACAGTGATCTCTGGGGGCCTGCCTACCAGGGGATCCAATAAATAAAGGGGGTTGAGGCTCCTGGAGGAAGGGGACTGGGGTAGATGCGGAGCCCGCTTCAGCGCATGGGGCGGGCGCCTTGGGGTTTCCAGCTCTGCCAGCGGGTGCAGCGCCCCCGAGGCTCAGCTTTCCCGGGGAATTCCGGCGGCAAGTGGGTGGGAGCGGGGAGCAGGGGAGAGGGCGGGAGGCGGGGCGGGGCGGGGCCGGCTGCGGTCTATAAGGAGGGCGGCCCGCCCGCCACGGCCACTCGCCTGCGCGACCTCTCCGCACCGTGCTACTATGGCCCACGCCTGCCTGCTCCGGCTGCTGCTGCTGCTCCTCGTGGGCTCCTCCGCCGCTGTCGCGGAGTCGGTAGGTGCTTAGAGATGGCGGGGGGAGGGGGTGCGGACCGGTGTCTCCTTTGTTCCTGGGAGCGTGGAATAGGGTTGATCGGCTCCCAAGGAGACATCGGGGCCGGAGAAACTTTGTTGGAAACTTGGACCCGAGGTCACAGGGAGGCCTCCGGGGGTGGCTCCTTTGCGCGCCCTGCGCCCCCAGCCTGTTGCTCTTCCCGCCTCCCCCTGACCTCAGGCCGGCCCCGGTCACCAGGCTCGGACGTGACTAAGCCGGTGTCACCTTCTGCCCCCACCCCACCCCGTACACACACTGTCGCCCTTTCCCTGGTGTTCCTGGCACAGGCTTGGAGCCTCAAACCCCCCTCCTCGCTTCCTGGGCGCCCAGAGCGGGCAGCGCTAGAATCCGAGGTGCCGGGGGATGAGCGGACTGCGAGGACTCGGAAGAGGGAGGAGCTGAGGGTTCTGCTGGGCCTTGTTTCACACACTGGGGACTGGAGAACTGGGCCCTGACCTCACTTCTGGCCCCCGCGCTGCCACTGGCTTGTGACTTAGGGCAAGGCCCTGCCCCCGCTGGGTTTCAAGTTCCCCATCTGCACAAAGCGTATGACCAGTGTTTCTTTTAGGGTCCCTACAAAGTTGAGACTGATATTGAAGGGTGGGTGGGAGGGGTGGTTCCGGCTCCGCGCTTTTCACCAGGAGATGAGCCCCTGCTTTCTGCAAGAAGGGTGCTTATTTCTGTTCAGTGCAAATGGGGAAATCGAAGCACCCACCTTGAGTGAGATGAGGGAGCCTGGGGAGAGAAGGTCTCAGTGAGCTCTGAGAAGCTTTCCTTCTCGCTGGCCACTGGTTTCTGTCGTAGGTTACAAAGCGCTGGGCTACCAGAAGCTCCATTCGTGCCAGCAGTCAGCTGGGGAGGAGGGAGGCAATCTCCGGGAATTGCTGGGAGAGGCGATCTGCCTCCCAAAAGCCTGGGCTTTGTGCCCCGTTCGTGTCCTTAAGCCCTGGTTTTGGGGAAAGCACTCGAGTCCCTGTTGTTCGTTCTGGTATGGGGCTCCCATTTCTCTGGGCTTACTTAGGGACAAGTGGTTTCAGCCTGGCAGGCTTCAGTTGAATGAATAAGACCTGAGCAATAATGCCTGCAGCACAATTGCAGACTTGCTGTGATGATAGCAAACGTTTAGTGCCTATGGTGTTCCTGGCAATGTTCTAACAGCTTTCTAATGGCTGTTCTAATGGTTCTATCAACTAGCTTCACTCTGACAACAACCCTGTGACTGTTCTGAAACTGGTCCTCAGGCTAGAAAGCTAACACACTTGCCCAAGGTCACACAGCTAATATAGGGCTGAGTCAGATTCAAATTTAGGCTGCCAGGCTTCCAAGTCCCAGCTCATCTTAACTTGTAGTCTGGTGCTGTGATGAGTGGCTGCTGTTGTGTCCCCTCCTCAGGAAACTCAAGACTAGTTTAGAGTCTAAAGATTTGGGGCTGGCCAGCCTCAAGGAATTCTGAGGTGGAAGAAACAGAGGCCCCGTGTGAGGGGATGCCTTCCATAAACTAAGGGCCACCTTGCCAGAAGCTTAGTGGCCGAGTCAGGACTCGAACCCAAGCCTGCTGCTCCCTGCTGCAGTGCTCTAAACTATGCCCTGAAGGATGTATTGGAGTCCAGCATTTGGGGAGGCATCTAAAGGAATACCATGTTGGGTCCTGCCGGCCCCGCCAGTGTGGGGAGAAGAGGAAAGACCCCGGAGGTTTTGAGGACACCGTGTGGGCTCTCACATGCCAGTCTCAGCTTGGCCTGCTGAGCCTACAAGTACTTCAGAGTGAGGGGCACACAGCTATGTCCCTGGGGTAGTCAGAAGGACATAGTTTGGGGGAGGGCTGTCAGTCCTGCATATGGTGACCCATCAGCTGAGGGAGAAGTCAGCCCTGAGCAGCTGCTTCCTGAGCGTAGTGTCCCCCTCTCATTCTGACCTCAGCACTCCCCTTCCGCTAATGTCACAGACCTTCCTCCTCTAATGGGATCATAGAGCTTCCCCTTTGGGCCCCACCACCCCCTTTCCTCCCAGGGCTGTGGTTGGAAAAAGCAGACCTCATCACTGTTGGATTAGACCACAGAGATGATCGGCCCCTTTTTGCAGGTGGACAAACTGAGGCCCAGGGAGAAGGGTTTTGCTAATGGCAGTTATGGTGTATTGAGTGTTTCCATATGCCAGGTCCACAGAAAGCCTGTGGGGATTGTATTATTCCCACTTTGCAGATGAGGGAACTGAGAGGTAAAATGGGTACCACTTTGGGGTAGCAGAGAGCATCTAGGCCATCAGAATCTCTGCCGTCCCCCTCCAATAGTGCAGTTGGGGCCCCTCCCCTTGGGTGGTATCCCCCACCCCCTAGGTGCCACAGGTTTTGGGAAGGAAACCCTGGCTGAGCACCCAGCCTCTTCTCTATTGGCGGGTCTTGCCATCCTAAACCAGTTCTTCCTGTCCAGCTGGGAGCATTCCCCTGAACTGCCTTCCTGCCACTCCCTCCCTGGCCAGCTAAAGGCAGCCTTGTTTTGGGAGCGGGAACTCCTCCCACCCCCACCCCTAGAGATATTGCTGCCCAGGGACACAGCCCACCTATGTGGCACCAGGCCCAGCCAGTTTGGGGGAAATGTCCCCCACCCACCGTTGTACTTTAGCTTAGAGACGTTTCTGGTCTCCTTGAGAATTCTCTCCTTGATTGCACAGAGTAGGCTTGGGGTGGCAGCCCAGGGGGTCTAGGAGCCTTGAGTGACTTCTTAAAAGCCCTGAGAGCCACCAAGTACCCGGGAGAATATTTTGGCCATGGTTTGGGGGAGTCTATGAGGTTGGGTCCCTTTCCCTCTCTGGGTTGCCATCCCCCATCTGTAAAATGGGATTTGAACCGAATGGCCTCAAAAGCCCTTTCTAGCCCGGGTATTCTATTATTAAGTACCTACACTTTGAAAAGGGCTGTGGAAACCCATAAAGACGTCTAAGGCATTCCCTCCCTTGAAGAAAGTTATGGTTGGTGAGGGAATAAATACACCCCACCGGATTCTGAGTTGTCTTCTCACCTCTCCCCCACACACAAGTTGCACCCACACACACCCAAGGCAGGAACTCTGCTCTGTTCATTTTTAGTGAAATACCTGTCCCATGGTTAGTACTCAGGAAATGTGTGTATGCATGAATAAATAATATTCACGCATGTAACTTCATTCTAAAAGGTGCACTGAGGTAATTTATTGCTGATATGAATGCCTCCCGGTGATACTGTGAGGTAGGTATTATCTCCATTTTTACAGGAAACTGATGCTCAGAGGAATGTAATGGCTTGCCAAGGTCAGAACAAGGTCTGTCTGATAACACAAGGTGTCTGTTTTGAGTATCCTCAGCACATTTCAGATCAGGAAATTGGCTGGGTTGAAGGTAGATACCTTGGGTCTTACTTCTGAATTGCTGGGTGACTTTGAGACATGTGCCCTATCTCTGGATCTCAGTGTCCCCAACTCTAAAATGAGGAGGTTGGATCAGAGCCCTCCAGGGTCCTTCCTGTCCCAAGAGCCTACTGATAGGGGGAGGAGAGGGTTCTTGGCCTGAACAAGAGGAGAAGTTGCGGGTGGGTGGGACATTCAGCTCCTGCCATCCCCAGCTCCTGGAAACAGAGGGCTTTTCCAAGGACTTGGAGTGCTGAGCGGCCTGAATGAGAAGCTGGGAGAGCCAGGATGGGCTCCCCGCCCCAGCTCCCTCCTGGGAGGAATTGACTTCTAGCTGTCCTCAGCCTCCCAGACTGCTGGGTGTGATTTCCAAATGACCATTTAAAAGTGGGGGAAGGGGCTGGATAGGGCTCTGTGAGTCACTGGAGGAGAGTACTAACTGGCCTGCCTGAGTCACCCATTTCCTTTCTACCTCTTGGCTATAGGATGGCTCTGTGCTGGGGGCCTTGGAATGGGCTCCCGAGTTTTACCTTGTCCTTTGAGAGCCTATGAAAGCTGGTCAGCATTTCAGTGTCCAGGGCCTCGAGGGGACGTACAAGAAATACTAGTGTTAGGCCCAGACCTTCACACCGCCTTGCCTCTGTGTGGACTTTGAAAGGGTAGAGTTCAACCAGTCCTCACAATTGGTCTTTTGGCCTCTGCAGAGCAGGTAATGTTGTTTTTCCTTTTTTCCTGAAAGCAAAACTAAAGCTGCCGCTGGTCTAAGTTCATAGAGCAAAGTCTGTACAGTCCAGATTGGATGTGACCCCAGGAGTCTCTGGTCTTTTGGATGCCCCCTCCTTGCTTCCTGGGACTGGCTGGAGGGCATTGGAACCTTGGTTTGGAGTTAGGCAGACCTAACTCCGGAGGTGTGAATTCCCCCTCTTACTAGCTAGCTATACCTGGCTCGGATGAGCCACTCCACCTCTCAGCTTTCTGGTCTGTAAGAAGAACTGGGGTTGTGGTAAGGCTGGTAACAGATAACAAGACTGCAAGTTATGCTCCCTGTGTGGGGCCTGGGAGGGAGGAGGCTGTCTTAGTGACAGTGCCCTTCTTTGCCCAGGCCACTTGGATGCTACCTGGTACCTTTGAGGACCTCCCCCGCCCCACCATGGCCCCTGGAAAGCTTTCTTCCCTCCCCCATTTCTAACCTACAGCAGCAAGGTGGGAAGGGAGTAGCCTAGGGTGGGGCCGATGGAACCCAAATCTGCAATTTGTTTGTCTTAGAAGTGGGTTGTTTGCTAATTATCAGATGGGTTTATATTTAATCAAGAACCAGTTCCCGGCTGCCCCACCCCTCCTGCTGGGAATCTGTAGGAACCCCCTGCTGAGCAGTTTGCAGCCTGGAGGGACGAGCCAGGAAGGTTGCAAAGGGTGTGTGGACCTTGGGGACACTGCCCAGGACTCGGGTCACCCCAGACCCCTGGTTGGAGGGACAGCGTTCTGTAGGAGGAGGGCCATAGTTTCTAGCCCTGTGGAGGCTGAGTGAAATACAAATAGCACTCTGCGTGTAAGGGGCGAGATGGTGGGCAGAAAAGGGACTGTGTTCTGAAAAGCCAGTTTTCCTGGTGCCTGGAGAGGGAGGAGGAGGAAGCTTTTGTCAACAGCTGGGGGCTGATTTAACCCTAGGAGTACAAGAAACCCGACTTCTTGGGTTGGTTTGTTATTAACTCACTGGTGACCTTTGGGTGCAGTTCCACATCTCGCAGGGTCCCCTGGCCCTGTCTGCTAGAGGCTGGGTGACAGTCAAGGGGGGTACATTTCACAGCCAGAAAGACCTGAGTCCCTATCCCAGCTCTGTCACTCACCCAGGAACACACAGTTAATAAGTCACTTTCCCGATGGAAGCCCGAGTGTCCTCTATAAAACACCTGTGTCACCTGAGGGTCATAATCGGTGTTTGGCAAACTTGTAAAGTGCTACCTTAAGTTTAGTTTATTATTAGCGGCTAGACAAGGGTTCTTAACCTGGCCAGAGATTGGCTTTGAGGAGGGCGGTGTCTGTATGCATGTTGAAAATGTAAACCGATGGTGACAGTTCTTGGAGTTCAAAGCTTTTTATCCTTATCGGAGGGCTCCAGGAGTCCCCAAAAGATCACTCTGTGATATGAACAGTTCTCTCCAGCTTTGGCCTTCTGCAGTCTCCCCTACCTGCCCCTCCTATTTTCTCCCCATCTCTGCGCCCCCTCTGTCTACCCATCCCCACCCTCTGGCCAGTCCCTCCTTCCCACTTAGCTCCCCACCCCTACCCCCCTTACTCCTCATGCCCCCTTCGCAGTCCTTCAGGCCCAGTAGCTCAGCTGCCCTAGTTTTCTCTGGCACAGTAGAGGTTGCTAGTCAGGTGACACCTGGGGTAATGGAAAGGGGAGGCAGGGAGAGGCTGGTATGTGTGGAAACAGTGACATGGTGAAGCCTGCTGGTCATGGCCAGGCCTGCAGGGACTGGCTGTACCACTCGAACCTCGGGGCATGGGAGCAGGGGTGACCAGTGGCTGGGCAGGTCACCAGGAGTAAGGACACTTCTTGCCCTGGGGAAGCCGGGCTGAGACGTCTGTGTGACAGATTGACATATTCTGGAGCAATGGCTTCCCCATGCAGGGTGTGGGGGGTGCTTCAGAGGGGCAGGAAGCCAGCACCCAGAGCTGATCTAATCAGCTGAGACAAGGCTATCGACTCTGCTCCTGAGAACAGGGAGGCTTGTTTACCTCCCGCCCATGGATCCAGCAGGGACCACGGATCCGCTGCCTAGATTACAAACCCCAGCTTCAATGCACCTCTGTCTCTGCGGCCCTGAGGGAGCCAGCCCCTCCCAGCTGTCTCCACCGGTAATCGGAGCAGTGCCCAGCTTGGTTACCAGGACTTGAGACAGAGGGAGGTTTGTCTCTTTGAGAACTGTCTTTTTACAGGTAGGGAAACCGAGGCCCAGAGAGGGAATCTCCCAAGATCACCCGGGGAGTTATGACAGGGGTGGGACATCAGCTTCTGGCAGGGGGATGTCCAGAGGCTCCAGAAGCTCCCACCCCCTGCCCCCATTCTTAGCTGGCACCCCGAATCCTGGAGCCCTTGCTGTGGGAATGGGCTGCCCTGGGGGGTTGGTGAAAAGCTGGCTGCTGGCAGTGCCAGGCCTGGCTTCTCTCCTGAGTGATTGTGTTCAGAGTAACCCGACCTCAGAGTGGACAGAGCCTGGGCAGAGCTGACATTCGAACTCCCTACCTCACCCCCAGACCTGGCTTAACCCTTCAGGTACCAGAGCACCAGGTCGTGGGTTGGTGTGTCGTTTCTTTTTGCCTTATAGATATTTTTTTCATCCCCAAGGCAGGTCAGATACTCTGGGGATACAGGTCCCAAGTAGAATTTCAGGCGTCTCTGGTCATTGCTGTTTGATCCTTTTGGAAAAATACAACTGGTCTTTCCTCTGCTGCTATGTGCTTAGCACAGGTGGTCTACATTGTGTTACCTTGGGCAGGCCTCTGCCCATCTCGGGGTCTTTTTCTCTTACAAAGTTTCAGGGCACCTGATTGGTTGTTGAAAAGTCTCTGGTCTCAAAAGCAACATGATAACCCATTATCGGGTATGTCCCTTTGTGGTTTGACAAGTACTTCCCCACCCAGGGACCACCTTCTGTCTAGCAATGGAATTGCTTGTACAGCTTTTCCCAGGTCTCACTGATGCTTTGAGCACTAATCCCCTTAGCCAGAAGGAAGGCAGGTGGGGATTAATAGCTGCTACTCATTGAGCGCCTGCTGTGTACCAACCCGCCTGCTGGGTCCCTGACACACACTAATGCATTTCACGTAATCCATCATCCTGCAAGGTGCTACTCGCCCTGGTTACAAAAAGAGAGATGGAAGGACGAGATGTGAAGCCCCCAAGGCTATATAGTTAGGTAAAGTGGCAGGACTGTGGTTTGCTTGTGGATCTGCCTTTTCAGGTAACCACACTAGGGGCGCCTTCCTTTCCGCCAAGGTATACAGTCCTTTTTGTGGCCCCCAGGTTTTGCTCATTTGGGGGGATATTTGACCCTTCAGAAGGGGGATGAGGGAGGAAAGTGATTGTATCAATGGCCTCTTCTGGAGATCTGTCAGGATAGGTTTAGTCATGGGTTTAGTCACCATCCCACCTCCTCCCAAAATGTGGCTTTCCTAGTTGCCCTTCTGGTCTCACCTCCTGAAAGAAGGGTCGAGTGTGTCCCTGACCCTCCCCACCCCTGGGGAAAGGCCAGGTAGGGGAAGGCTCTCCTCTCTCTTCCTCACACCGTTCATAGTTAACCAAGCTCTGACCCTGAACTTCTCCCTGGTGCCCCAGCCAAGTTTCTGTACTTTTGTTTAATCAATATCACTTTCGCCTTTGTTTATTCCCTGGCCAGGGGCAGGGGTGCCCTGGAGCCCTGGCTTGGCAGCGTGGGCTGTGGGGTTGGGGTGGAGATGTAAATATAGCGTGGCTGACAGTGAGAAGTATGGTTGTGGCTGAGGCATGGTCTTGAGTAAGATCAGGATTGACTCAGCTCTGTCGATTTCCAGCTATGTGTCTTTGAATGACTCAACTGTACCTCAGTTTCCTGCAAAATGCGTAGAGCATTTGTGCCAATAAAATGAGCTCAGGTAGAGAAGCATCCAGTTTGGTGCCTGGCACGTAGTGAATACATAGTGCTAGCCACCCAGCCCCCAGGCTTGTCCTGGGTGACTGAAGTTGTAGGACTTTGGGATAGAGAGGGGACCTTTTTCTAGCTTCATGCCTAGAGCCTCAGGACTGGATGGGGAGTGTCTCTGGAGTGACAGCTGCTGCCTGTGGATTTGCTGAGACCCTTAAGGGCAGCTAAAACCCTTGAACGGGAGAGAGGACAACGCCAGCCTGAGAGCCAGGAGACCTAAGTTCTAAGTCCAGCTCTGCTGCCAGCTGCTTGTGTGACCTTGGAAAGCCCCTTGTCTTTTAATCTGTTTGCTAGGTTATAAAATGAAACGGTTGGGCTCTGTGGCCTCAGATACTGTCTGTTGGCAGGTGTTGGTCCCTTTAGAACAAAATAGCACCTACTCTTTTATGGATAGTGTGGGGAAGCGTCCAGTATCTCTAAGCCTCCAGGCACCAGCCCCAGGTGCCCACCCTCAATGGAGCAGCAGGGTCGGTGGGACCCAGGCCCACTGCCTCATTCACCTGGTGATTTGTGTTGTGTGTCTGTGAGAAAGACAAAGACACAGGGAGACCTGAGGGCCCAGAGAGGGTGCCTGTGCGTGCACACACATGTGAGTACACGTTCCCTGGGCAGGGATGGGGTGAACTGAGGAGAACCGACCAGACCACATCCTCAGCCAGGAGCAGGGTGGGGTCCCTCTCTGGTCAGGGATGGGCCTGGCTGCTGGGTGGCCTGGTTCTTCAAAGCTACCCCAGACTGAATGGGCCTTGCTGAAGAGTGTGAGGGAAGGGAGGGCAGTTGGCACCCTCTCCACATACACACACAAAGGGATGATTACCCACAACCCCCTGCAGTACGCTCCTGTCTTGCTGGCCTGGTCTTAGACGGCTCCTGCCCACTTTGGGAATTTCCCTGTGATCAGGGGTCGTGGCCAGAGAGCGCACTTTTGGGAGTTGAAGAAGAATTTAATTTTCCTGTGTCCTCCCATCAGCGCGCCTCACAAAGCTTCTCCCAAGCCCCTGGACTTGCTGTGGGAGGGCACCTAGGCTCATCTGATGCAGCCTTTAGGGACCCCAATCCTTTTAGAGGCGGAATAGGTGTCTGGTGGGGCCTACTCTAGGCCATGTTGCTAACCCCTGGTGTGATCTTAGACAAGGCCTTTATCGTCTCCAGGAACCCGGTACAAGTCTGAAGGGTTAGGGATGTCCCGGTGACCACCAAGAGGGCTGAACTGGGAATAAATCTAGTGCAGCCTCGGTTTTGCTGCTGACATGGCTGCGAGGTCTTCGTACCCACCTCCTCTTAGTCTTCATGTGTAAAACGGAGCTCGTCACTGTCAACCAATCAGCGGGCTAATGCCATAGGTTGTTTTGAAACACCCCTTAGCACTTTCACATACTGAACGAAAGGCAGGTGAGGAAGCAACTTCCATGGTTCCTGGGGACAAAAAGGGGTAGG
This sequence comes from Rhinolophus sinicus, assembly GCF_057876585.1. NCBI lineage: Eukaryota > Metazoa > Chordata > Mammalia > Chiroptera > Rhinolophidae > Rhinolophus > Rhinolophus sinicus. The sequence goes on from NC_142513.1 coordinate 12,426,937, forward strand.
GAGGGTGTCAGCCTGAAACAGCCCCACTTCGGGACCCTAGCCCCGGTCTCCAGGACTTTGAGCTCTGATTCCCCACAGCCAGTCTGGTCTCCAGGACAGTCAACAAGTGGCCATAGTACCATCCTGCCCTCTTGGGCTGGTTGGACCTCCACCAACAGAGCTCCCTTCTCCCTGGGTAGACGGGCACTCTATGTGCACGTGTGTGTTTCTTTGCATGTGGTTAAAGGGTCAGGTGACCCGTACTTGGGTTTTGGTCCAGAGGGGCCACTTTCTGCCTGTGTGAACTTGGCCAGCGACTACCTTTCTGACTCGCTCCCCCTGCCTCCTTTCCAATTCTGCACAACAAGATCTATTAGGAGGACTTACTTCATGCTAAGTGCTTAGCTAGGTAAGCCACAGAGGTGCTGCTGTCAGGTTCTGGGCCCCAGAGGAATTTGCAACAGGCGAACAGGGTACGTAGGAAGGAGCACAGGGACCCCGCCCTAGGTACAGGCAGCTTGCACAACCATGGAGGAACCTTACTCCTGAGCTGCCAAACCAAAGCCACAGGCACCGAGTTGTGTGCGGGGGCTGGAATTCCAGTGCTCGCTCCTGATTCCGGAGTCATGAAGTCATCCCTAACCAGGGCTTAACTCCTTCTGGCTCCCACCCCCATGTGTGCCAGGCCGTCAGCAGATTCTCCCCTCCTGCAGGAAGGGGATTTGCCTGCCCACTGCTGCCTTCCTCCCTGCCTGACCCTGCTCCCTTCCAGGAATCCGGCCCTCCTGGGGGTGGAAGAGGGCTTGATAGTCAAGTTCTCCCCGCCTCTCCCCGGAAACCAGTGGCGGGGAGGACAGGAGGTGCCTGGGCCTCTCCTGACATGGTAACCTTGTCTTAGGAACTGATATTCCTTCCCGGGCTCCCCACTGTGTCACTGGCAGGCTCCGCCGGGAGAGGGACAGCCTGGGGCAGGCAGAAACAGAACTGGCTTCTTTCCTTTGTGAGCTATGTAGGCTAACTTACTGTGTGAACCTGGGCAAGTCACTGCCCTGTTTGGGGTCAGATTCTCTCAAATTCTGTGAAACGGAAGGACAGGATGTCCCTGGCCTCTCCAGCTGGTATTCTTGGTTCTGAGCAGATCCCCGGCCTTCTGCAGTTAGCGGCTCTGCAAAAGACGCTAAGAATGTGTTGGGGCAGGGTGTGTGTTGAACTTAAGTGAAACCCTGACTCTTCTGACAAATGGACACTTTCATATTCGAATTAATTAGAGAAGTAATGAGCTTGGCCCAGGGCTGCTGTTCTGTGGGCAGACAGAACCTCAGCCTAGGAGCTAAGAGAAAGGATGGTAGGCTTTCCAAATGTGTCCCTTACCCTCTTGAACTCTAGGGAATGGGGCAGAGTGGCAGATGTACTTGTAGGACCTTGGGAAGGTTCTTTGCCTCCCTGGACCTTTAATACTTTCCTTTTGAAAGTTCTCAGCAGGGGTGGACCTCAGGTTCTGCTGTGACCAGCTAGGCTCTCATGGGATAGGAGCTGAGTGACACTTAGGGGTACTGGAGTAGATGGTGCATGAGGGCAGAAACGGTGCCTCTCCATGTCCTGCGTGGTGTTGGCAAAATGGACCCGTGGGAGATATTTGGAAGGTTAAAAACAAGAGTGCGCTTCTGTACTCTTGAGTCACTCGGTCTGGGGCAGCGCCCTGACCTGAGGCTGTTCTGGGTGTGGGTGAGCCAGCCTTGCCTGTCCCAGCCCAGTCTGACTCAGTTGGGAAAGGTGTCACAGACTGGGCCAGACCAGAGCCAGCAGCCCTCTCTGCCACACAGAACCCTGGCATAGCGTATCCTCCGGCCGGCCTGGGTGGGTGGACTCGCCGGCTCCAAAGTCAGGCAGCCCTACGTGGAATCCTTACTTCTTCATCGCCTACTTATATCATCAAAAGAAAATAATTCCATGTCTTTAATGCCCACTTTCCTCCCTTGTAAAATGGGGTGAAAGACATGGCTTTAGAGTTACTAAGAACAGGGGGTATCACATACATAGCAAGTGCTTAGTAAATGGTACCTAGTACTATAATTGTATTCTGACTATTAGCACCTTTATTATTTTTATTACCCCAGAATGGGATAGAGACTTGCCTAAGGTCACACAGCAAGTCAGGGGCCAGGAGGGGCCTAGGACTCCAGGCTTAGTCATCTTCCAGCACCCAAGTGTACCTCCTCGAATGCCTGTGTCATTGCTTTCTGTGGCTCAGAGGCTGTGGCCTACCATGAGCAAGGCTACCGGTTGATGTATCTCCTTTTTTCCCCTAGATCCGAGAGACTGAGGTCATCGACCCCCAAGACCTCCTAGAAGGCCGATACTTTTCTGGAGCCCTACCCGACGACGAGGATGTGGTGGGGCCCGGGCAGGACCCCGATGACTTTGAGCTGTCTGGCTCTGGAGATCTGGGTATGGAGGCCAGGGCAGGGGGCTGCATGGACGGCAGGGAATGCGGCCTCTCCTCCTAGGAGGGTGACCACACCTGAAGACTTTGATTTTGGTGGGGATGTTCCTGGAGTGCCCCTCCTCCCTCAAATAAGAGGAAACAAAAGTATCTGGATCAGTCGTTTCCATCCCTGAGACCCTTCCTGGGCTAGTTGTTGTAACTACTAGGTTTTCTGAGCACCAGCCTGAACTTGTTCACCTAGGGCACAGTGAGGGTGGGGAAGGAGAACTGATAGAGTGTTTGTCTTCCTTTGAAAGGAAAAAGACCTGGGGGCCTGCAAGAGCTGAGGTGTAGGTGGGGAACCAAGAACAAACCCCTGCTTCCGAGGGGGGTGGGAGTAGGTAAAGGTACCTAGACTTCCGGGGCTGGTGCCCTGCGTGGTCTCCTGTGAGTGTCTGGCCCTGGCTGCTGGGCCAGACAGAGCGACTAGGAAACATCCCTCCTATGTGCAGGATGGTGTAATCATTCAAAGTTTGAGCTTTGGAGTCGCATGGTCCTTGGTTTCCGAGTCTGTAAAATGGGAATAGGAATGACAGTACATCAGTGTTATGGGGATTGGACTGGGTTGTAGCTCTGTGCACATGCCAAGGACTCGTATGTTTTAATATTGCAATTTCTAATGTTTACTATTGCAGTCTAGGCTCTTGCCTCCTCAAACGAGTCCCCTGGGGATCTTGTTAAAAATGCAGATTCTGAGTCAGTGGGCCCTGAAGTTCAGTATTTCTAGCCCCCAGGCAGGACTGTCGGTCCCTGGATCCAGCAGCCATGGCTGAACGGGGGTCACTGATCTGGGGGTAACTGACCTCATACTCATATAGCCTTTCTGACCTTACAGATGACTCAGAGGACCCCAGAATCTTCCCCGAAGTAACCCAACCCTTGGTAAGTAGCTACGTGCTTTGCCTCTCCTCGTGCTCCCGTGTGAAACCCGTTGAGAAGAGCAGAAGAAATCAGGGTCTCACCTCACCATCAAGAAGACTTTTATTTGTGGCCTTGGGTTCCTCTGGAGCAAGCACCACTGAATCATGGGTAGACCATCGTCCCCAGGATAGTCACTGTCAACACTTAGATATGTTTCCCACCCCTTTTCTGTGGTTGTATAGATATTTCCCAACATGAATGTCAAATTATATACACAGTTTTATATATTGCATTTTTCACTTAAAGTGGTCATGAATATTTCCCCACATAATTAAATGTTCTTCCTATTTTTATAGGCTGCATAATTATAGTTCACTCAATTTCCCTGATTGATGGAAAAGTTATAATTTTTCGATATTCTGAAATTATAGCACTACAGCACGCATCTTTTGTACAAATCTCTAATTAGTTCCTTAGGACAGAGTCGCAGAGGCAAAATTGCTGCGTTCAAGGGCCAGCAATTTCTGCAGTTTTGCCAAACTGCCCTCCAGAGTGGTTACTCTTAGAATACACGCCGAGCAGCAGTGCGTGGGGTTACTGTGCCCTTGTCACATTATTCATTCCCATTTTGGAGGCAGATCTACTAGAAAAGCTGCTGGGAAGGATTTGACAGCATAATTAGTGAATTGTTGCTGATTTCTGCTTCAGGACCACATGGTTCTGTCAGCAACATGGCCGAAGCAGATTTTCCTGTCCCCTGCCCTGGGTGCCCCCCCAAACCATGCTGAGCATTTGTCTCTTCTCCTTCCCCCATCCAGGAGCCCTTAGATAACCGCATCCCTGAGAGGACAGGGCCTGGGAGCTGGGTCCCCACCGAATCCAAGGAGCTGGAGGAGAACGAGGTCATCCCCAAGAGGCTCTCACCACCCCTCGAGGGGAACGAGGATATTTCCAACAGGGTGTCCATGTCCAGCACTGCCCAGGCCAGCAACATTTTTGAGAGAACAGAGGTCCTGGCAGGTAAGGTCCTCGCAGGATACCCCGAAGAGGGGCAGGGCTCCATGGGAGGTAGTGCTGTACACAGGACTCCTTAGCCCGGGAGGCTCCTTGGGGCCCCTTCCTTAGAGCCAGACCCAGGGTGCCCTGGCCTTGACTCCACCTGGGGGTGGTGGGGCGATGCTCTGACTGTGTGCAGCCTGGTGGAGGGGGAGGAAAATTGCACATCAAAGACTTCTAAAGAATAGACACGCTGAGTCATTCACTTGCTTTAAGCCCTCTCTTATTTTCAGAGCTTAGGTTTGGTAGCTGGGGAGTTAATTATTAAAAGTTAACATTCTTTGAAAATCTCCCTTGAAAGCCTAGAGGTTCCTTAGCATCGGACTGGCTTTCCCTCCCCCTGCTTTATCACTTGTGACCGTGGCTGAGAAGAATTTTGAACCTCAGTGGAGATGAGCCTCCGGTTCCTCCTCTGTAAACGGGTATAATGATACCTCCTTGGGTTGGTATAATGACTCTGAAATAACTCGGCAAACTGTAAAGGGCTGTTCTGATTTGTTAGCCTAAAATATAAGGATGAACAAGCCTGGTGAGTGGGCCAGGCTGGGCCCAGGCTGGGTAACTCCCATCTCCTGGTAACCAGCTGGGCCAGTAGCTCCCAGGAGGCTTGATGTACAAGCAAAGAGCCTTGTGTCCTGCCTCCATCAGGACAGATAAAAGATCTTGCGAGCATCTTGCAGATGAAGTTCCCCAGGAGTATAATCCCAGGTGACTTTGGGCCCAGCTAAGCCTTGACCCTGGTCTCCTGATACCTGAGCCAACGTTGTTTTCACTTTCCCTTCACTACTTTCTGTGTGATATAGGTGTGGTTGGGGGTGCTGTTGGAACTAGAAGGGCCCTTAGAGACCATTTAGTCTTGTAAGTTTCAAACAACTTGGAAGTTTTAGAGGTAAAGCCTCCCCCATCTTTCTTCAAACAGTGTCACTTTTCAGCTGGCACATGTGGGATTTAGATAAGGTTTTGCTTTTACCAACTGAGGATTCTACTGCTGTTAAAGAAAAATGTTTTTTTTTCTCTAAAACCTTAAAAGTAGTTTTAAAAAACACTGATATAGTATAAAGCAACTATTTCTCATACATGGGGAAACTGAGGCCCAGAGAAAGCAAACCACTTGCTTTCCAAAGTCACAAAACCAGGGAACGGTTTTGAACCTAGGGCCATAGTCACTTCTGAGACCATACTTGAACCGTGACTTTGTGGGGCAGCCCCCCACAGACCTACTGGAGGAGCTGGGGTCATCAGAGGGAAAGGTGATGGCGACAAGTGTGGGGTTGATATTTGATAACCCCTGTGCTTTTCCTGGCATCTCCTGGGGGTACTTTGTTGCTGCTTTTTCATAGAGTTTTAGCCAAGAAAGAACCTTACTTGGCTCCTGTGCCCTCATTCTGTGCAGAGCTGTGGAGTGTGTGCAGAGACAGAAAATTAATCTTCTTAGCCTGACTAAGACCGAATTAGGGGACTCAATCTGCCACAGAAAGGATTCTGTGAGACATCCCTGGCCCGTCAACAAACAGGATGGAGCCATTCGGGCCCCCTGGCATAGAGCAGAGAACATCCACTCCCCTGAGGTTAGGAGCCCCCCACATCTGCCTGACGCTGGCCAGGTGCCCTTCGGCTGTGCTCTTCTCTGAGCCAAACTGTAAGCATCATTTATTAAGTACTTCCTGTTGTGCCAGGCCCGGTTCAGGGTGCTAGGGACACAAAGAAACCACAGACGTTTACAGTGAATGAGCAGCGAGCATATGCTATGTTACACACTTCTAAGCACTTTAAGTGGACTCATGTATTTAATCCTTAGGACAAACATATGACAAAGTTACTTCCATTTGCAATGGTTGAGATGAAGGAACCTGCCTAAGATCACCCAGTCAGTGAGGAGGACAGATGGGAGTGGACGCTACGCCTTACCACAGAGCTACATTCATAGGCCCATAAACCACCATCTATAATTATCTGTAACATAATAGCATGGACATGCTAGTGTGTTACACCTGTGTGTAGATAGACACGTATATCTGTCTATAGAAGCATAAGCCAGCATGGGTATGTGTGCACACAGGGACAGCTAGGGGACTGGGATTTTTCTTGCTTCTGGCTCAGTTAAGACTAAGCTGATGTTTAGAAAGAGCCTGGCTTTGGACCCAGGCAAATGTAGGTTGGCATGGTGGCTTTGCCACTCTGGTCCTATGGCCTTCAGGGACTTCTAGTGACCCCCTTCTCGTAAGTGAGGTTGTGAGAATCAAGTAAGTCATCAGCATGCTGGGCACAGGTGGTGGTGATGGTGAGGGTGTCGAGTTGTAAGCGAACCAACCGGGCGGGTGAGGGAGGACACGAACCCCCATGTCCCAATGAGCAGCTCTCACCTTGCTGTTCCCTCTGTTCCCTGCAGCTCTGATTGTAGGTGGCGGCGTGGGCATCCTGTTCGCCATTTTCCTGGTTCTGCTGCTGCTTTACCGCATGAAGAAGAAGGACGAAGGCAGCTATGACCTGGGCAAGAAACCCATCTACAAAAAAGCCCCCACCAACGAGTTCTACGCCTGAAGCTTCCTCACGGGCACTGGCTTGGACTTGAGGGGGGTGGGAAGCTGAAGGATTTTGGAGGGTGGACATTAAGGAAGGGGGAGGGCCACCTAACACTGACCTGTCAGCGTCTTCAGCTCCGACTACATTTTAAGTGTCAGGACAGACATCATCTTCTACTGTTCCTGCCTCTTCTTGATTCTCTGGGCCTCGAATGTCCCAGCAGAAAAACGAGGCTAAACTTGGCTTTTCTGAAGGCAAATCTAGAATTGGATCATTTCTGCATCTTCCAGTTTAGAATCTAGGCCCAGTGTAGAGCCTGTACTGACCACGCCTCATCCAGAGCCCCTCTGAAGCTGTCGTATGAATCCTGCTGGAGAGCTGCTCCTAGCGCCTTCCTCCCTCCGACCCCCGACCCCTGACCCCCTTCCCCCCCACCCCGCTTCACAGCCCGTCCCTCTGCCAGGAACTGGGAGAAGGAACTAGAACCATCTGCACCTTGTGATGTGTCCATCAAAGGACACTTGAGTCCACACTACAGGAGTCTGTGGTATACTTGGGCCATTCTAGGCTCTTCCAAGTGACTTTTAGAAATCAACCTTTTTTATTTGGGGAGGGAGGGTGAGGACAAAAGCTGAAAACTCATATTGAAATGGATTGGTAGAATCTATTGGTAAATCTCTTTTTAGGGGGGTGTTTTTTTAACAGTTCATTCCTTTGTGTAGTGCCTCTGCCTGGCCAGAATGCACAGGTGCTGAGGTGTTCTCCGCTCTCTTGCACATTTCCACAGTACCTGCTAAGTTTGTATTTAATGGTTTTGTTTTTGTTTTTGTTTCTCGAAAATGAGAGAAGAGCCGGAGATACAATTTTTATTAATTTTTTTTTTTTTTTTTTTTACTATTTATAGCTTCAGACAGGGCCTCTCTTTCCTCTTTTTCTTTAAATCCCCTCCCCATTTTTTTTTTTTTTAATATATTTTACACTCCTGTTCATGACTTTGACCCTTTCTGAAGCTGCTTCCTCTAAGAAGTAGCTTTTGCTGAGACATAGTTTTCTGGCAGATCCCAAAATATAAGGGATAGTGGGACTTTTGTGTCTCTTTTCTTGTAATATATTATTCTTCCTTGGTTCTAGAAAAATAGATAAATATATTTTTTCAGGAGCTAGTGTGATATTTCCAATTTAAAGTTGGCTGGGTGGTTGAGTGAGTGAATTTTTATGTGGCTGAGTGGGGTTTTGCCTCTTTCTCTCGCCCCGTTCGTGGTGCCTTCTTTTCATTGGGCTAAGACAGCTGAGGGCAGATAGTTCTGCCTTCTTTCTAGCTTCAACTTTGAGTCCAGCTGGTATGCCTTCATTTTTCCAAATTTCAGAGAAAACTGGAGAGCTGAGCTAGCCAATACAGTAACCAATAGCCACATGTGGCTATTTAAATCAATTACAATTACATAAAGTTAAAAATCCATTTCTCAGTCACACTAACCACATTTCAAGTGGTCAGTTGCCACATGTGGCTGGTGGCTGCTGCAGCAAGCAGGCAGGTAGAGACCATTTCCATCTGTCAGACAGCACTGCTAGAGAACTAAACTGGCTTAGCAAGTCACAGTCCCAGCTTTGTTGGGATGACCTTTGTCTCCCTGGGCAAAGGCAGGGTGGGGGTGGGGAGGGCTGATTAGGCCCTAGTTCTGGAGCCTGTTACAGCCACATTCCCCCTCCAGAGAGAGGTAGCATAGCCTGGGCAGGCTGTGTCTTCTGACCCCACTGGCTGGGATTAGGAGAAATCAGCCTTGCGTTCTGCACCCTTTACCCCCAAAACCCAGGGTTCCCAGCTGGCTGGGTCCTCTTCTCCACTGACTCCCCCCCCCCCCTTTCCTCTGGCTATGTTGGGAGCGAGCACCTCTTGTAGCCACCTCACACTTGTCTGTTACTGATTTTTTGATAAAAAGATAATAAAACCTGATAATTTCTAGATGGCCTGCCTCTGTGATTTTCAAGTTTGTAAGAAGTCATCCTTTCTGGGCTATGTAGCCCTTGGCCTCGGTGGAGCCTGAGGTAACTGCCCTGACTAAATGCCCTTTGTGGTGCCAGATACCGGGGGCAGAAACGTAAGAAGCCAGGAAAGGGCCTGGAGAGGAGGGAAGAAAGTCAGCCAGTGCAGGTTGTGGCCTGTGGGGCATGTTGCACCTACCTCAGTGTTTTGTTTAGGCGGCACCGTGTTTGAAAAACAAACACAGAAGTCCTTGGATTAGTTGCCAACTACAGAAATTGGTCCGTTTCCCATAAAAATTCAGATTCCCCCCTTCTCTCGGGGAAAAAGAAGGTTTGACAACTCTCAGGCTTCATGGCAACAATAGGCAGTTGCTGACAGGCGCCAGCCGGTTTAGACGTGAGTTCTCTGTCTTGCCACAGTCTCCTTCCGCCAGCTTCATTCACATCACCTGCTCACTCACGTCACCTGCTGGGCCTCAGTGGCCATTTGAGTTGGCAGGCTCTAGATGTCTCTCGATCCTCAGAACAACCCAGTGAAGTGGGTTAAATCCTTTAGACCAAGGTACCACGTGCCCTTAGCTTGTCTGCAAATTAAACAATCCCACGGCCTTGGACTTCTGTGGTTTTCCCTTGGTGCTGTGTTGGCTCAGTGTTTCCCTGGGGTCCAGGGAAGAACAGAAAGAGGATTTGGTAGTGGAAATACCCCCGCCCCCGCCTCCATGTCACACATGCATGTACCAGGAACCCATTCTATGTTTTACACCTGGATCCATTTAATCAATTCCATGAAGTAGGTGCTGTTAGCATTCCCATTTTACAGATGGGGAAACTGCAGCTAAGAGGTTAGATAACTTGCCCAAATCTATACTGCTACCAATGGCAGAGGTGGGACCGGAACCCAGGCAGGCGAGATCTAGTCTGCTCATAACCACACTGCCCATCAAAGGGGTTATGTCATCCAGGGCCCCTTCACTGGGGGCTGCTCAGGCCCCATAAACCTCTGATGCAGAGTCTGGTTTCAAATCTCTTTCATCTGCACTATCTTAATGGCTGTTAGTCACATGTGGCTATTTCCACTTTAATTAAAATTTAAAAAATTAAAATTGTCCCCCAGTTGCGCTAACTAGCCTCGTTTCAAGGGCTCAGCAGGTACGTGCAGTTGGTGGCTACTCTATTGGACCATGCAGACACAGAACATTTCCATTGTTGCAGAAATTTCTATTCATGTTTTGTTGGGTGGTGTCAAACCTCTGGGTTGGGATTCCAGCGTTCACCAGCTGTTACCTTGTGCTCCAACAACCTGTGGGGAGGTAGGTCAGAGCCTCGTATGCAGTAAGTGCTCAATAAGTGGCACTTTATTCTTCTCATTGGCACCATCTGTCGGGTAAGGTAAGCGCTCCAGAAGGCCCCTATATTATCTACTGCTGTGTAGAATCAGCCCCAAACTTAGGGGCTTATGACGGCATAAATATTTCTGATAGTTTCTGTGGGGTAGGAATTCGGGAGCAGCTTAGGTGGTTCTGGGGTCTCATGAGGTTGTCCTTGAAATGTTGGCCTGGGCTGTGGTCATAGGAAAGCTTGACTGGGCTGGAGGATCCACTTCCAAGATGGCTCACTTGCACGTCTGCCATGGTGGTGCTGGCTGTTGGCAGGAGGCCTCAGTTTCTCACCAGGTGGACCTCCCTGGGGTCGATTGAGTGTCCTCATGACAGCACCTTGCTTTTCCCAGCGAGTGATCCAATAGAACCAGGTGGAAGCTACGATGCCTTTTAGGGCTGAGCCTTGGAAGTCACATGCTGTCACATCTACAAATCCTACGGTCACACATATCAACCCTACAGAAGGGACTACAGAAGGGCAGGGGGCAAGACATTAGCTGTCACGCAGGGTGTCATGCAGGGTCTCAGCTCCTGCTTCCCCCATAAGAAGGCAGGATATGGTGAGGCCAAAAAGGAACACCCACAGAGCCACAGATAGGGGAGTCTTACCAGTATATTCTCACTGGCGGCTGGGTTGTAGACACAGGAAGCAGGAGCCACACAATCTGCAACCTGCCCTCCGCTTCTCTGCCAACCAACCCCTTGCTAACTGCAATCCGTGCTTGCCAGCCACCATGCGCTTACCAGCCCACATTTTTGCTGCTAGCATTGCTAAGTCAGTTATCTTAGTTGCCAATGGCTCACTGGTTACAGCTGATGGCCAACTAGTCACAGCTGATGGCCATCCAGTCACAGTTGATGGCCATTTACTACCTGAGCCAGCACCTTTCCACGTGAGGCCAAGAGCCTGGAAACTGCACTCCTGGCTCTGTCCCCACAGAAGCCATGTTAAAAGCTGGTTACTCTAGCTGGTCAACTCTGCACAAGGATTAATTTATCTGGAGAGCTAACTCTAAGTGGAACTTGGTATAATATTTCCGAGAATGGGGTAGGGGGTGCAAAGTGGGTTTTGGACAATGTCAGGCCATTTTTGTTCATGATCCTGCCAATCTTCTGAGGCAGCAGAAGTACTGACCCCTGAATGGGGCGTTTCCTTCAAGGGGCTTGGGAGGGCATGCAGGCCAAATAGATGTTCCCTTCTAATAATTTGCTGTGCAGTTTTGGGGAGTGGGATAGGCAGAATTCTAAGATGGTCCCTAAGATTTCTGCCCCCCTGGTGTCTACAACCTGTACATTCCCTCCCCTGGGGTGTGGGCAGGATCTGTAACTATAATGGCTGTCACTTCCATGATTAGGTTCTATCAGAGAACAAAAGGTGACGGCATTTTGCAGATGTAATTAAGGTCACAAACAAATTGATTTTTGACTTAGCAAAAAGGGAGGTTATCCTGGGCGGGCCAGACTCAATCAGTTGAAAGCCTGATCAACGTTAAAAGAGGGTCTGGAACCTTCCTGATAAGAATGATGATCTCTTGTTGACCCTGAAGAAGCAAGCTGCCACAGCTATAAAGAAATGAATTTTGCCAACAAATGTGTGAGCTTAGAAGAGGACCCTGTGCCTCCAGGAGACGGCAGCCCTGGCTGACACCGTGATTACAGCCTTGGGAGACCCTGAGAAAACCCAGCTAAGCTGTGCTGAGGCTCCTGACCCACGGAAACTGTGAGACAATAAACGTGTGTTGTTTTAACCTGCTACATTTGTGGTAATTTGTTACGCAACATAGAAAACTAATACGGGAAGTCACTTCCCTCCTCTGGATCATCACTTTCCCCATCTGGGAAATGATGAGAGATTGCTATTTGGATTATCTCTAAAAGTGCTTCTGGTGTAACAATAACAGCAACTAACCCATACAAGTGGTTACTATGGGCCAGGCCGTGTTGAAAGTGCTTTGTATATATTATTTTATTCCTCATGACATCTTATGAAACAAATAGTATCATCCCCATGTACAGAAGAGGAAACTGAGGCAGAGGTTAAGTGATTTCAACTTGCCAAGCTCACCTATTAGGACATACTGCTTTGACTCCAAGATAGCTGTTGTCTGAAAAGTCACCGTTAGATGTGCATTCCTTCATTTTAAGGTGACCCTTCCAAAACTACATACCAGTAATTAGTATGAGCAGAAGTGTACATTAGTATGAGCCCAGGACAAAACCATCCAAGGCCAGGACCCCCACCTCAGGGTGAGGCGTTAGTGGTGTACTTTCAGACCCCAGCCAAGTTCGGGGGGAGGATGTTTTGCATCAAATAGTGGCTTGGGGGTGAACTTGGCAGAATGGGCCCCACTTCAACACTTTATAACCATAAAGTGAGTCCATAAAGAACTTGGTCACAGGCTGTGCCTTTTCCCAGAACTTCGCCTGCCCGTCCCATCCCCCACTCCCACCCTTGCCCCCGGTGGCCTGCAGCCAGCATGTGTTCTTACCACGGCACCACTGAAAGCATTATTGTGCCACAACTGCCGCGCCTGCCTTTGTCTCTTGGAGCCTGGAACAGAGCCAAGCCCGACTGGGGGGCCTTTAGTGGTGAGTGTGGGCCCAGCTGATCTTTGCAAAACTTATTAGATGGTGTGTTATTGGTTTCATTCCCCTTTAAACCACTTCCTCTCTTCCTTGTCATCTTCACCATCTATGCCCCGAGCAGTCTGCAAGCATCCTCCCCAGGGAGGAAGATGGGTGAGAATTTTACCCACACTGTGGTGATGAGTTTCTCTTTGAGAAAAGAGAGAAACCCAAAGGTCCAGACTTAAACCGGAAGACTAGCTTGTGCATAGTGGAGCCTCAGGCAGCATGAGGACTTGGTCAACTTTTAGCGAGATTTTGGAACAAGGATTTTGACCTTATTTTTACCGTGTGCCCTGTCCCCCCATTCCCCGCCCCTTGTAACACACACTCTACCTAGACCTCGCAGCGAATTAAAACAGTATTAAAGACTATTAGGCAGAGAATTAAAAGAACCTCAGAGCCCCAGACTTAGCATCAGGAGTATAGGATTCAAATCAGGCTCTGCCACCAATCTGCTCAGAGCCTCAGTTTCCTCATCTGTAAAACGAGGAGGAAATATAGACGAGAGCAAGGATTCTCGACCCTGGAAGGTTTTGATCCTGAGAGCTTGAAAGTTAAGATTATTTTTATGGACCCTAACACTTTAACGACAAACGAAAACTCAATTTTTAGGAAGGGAACAGTGCCATCTTCTGGTTTCACTTTGCACTTGCAATCTCCAAACGTCTACCAATGCAATGCCATGCAATTTGGTATTTATTGAGCCCCAACTCAGTGTTCAAGGCATTGTATGCGCCCTCCAGGGCACTCAGCAATGAGCTTTTTTCCACATGAAGCTCATAGACTAGAGGGGACACTTGACATGTACATAAAACCCTTTGATCCAAGATGGGCAGGAGTACAGAAGACAGAGTTGCATATCTGGGCCTGGGATTTCAGGCCAGCTAGGTTCTTGGTTTCCGGCACTCCTGCCTTGTAGAGAGGCAGAGGAGGTCCTTGAGAGCAGAACTGAATGGGCCCTTGAGCCCCAACTTCCTGTGTGGTGTGCTGTGAAACTCCTCTTAGCTTCCTTATGAGTGGTTTCCTGCTTCAACATCACCACGGGCAATAAGCCCAAGCTCTCCTGTGGCGTGCACTCTTGTTGGGGACATTCCCCATTCCACTTGCACCCTGCATGCCTCCACCAGGATTCAGGAGGGGCTTTGAACAAGCTTCTCCTTCCTGGTTGTCTGCTTCAGTCTGCTGATGGAGACTTTGGGGAGTCTAAAGAGCAAACCCCTTGGAAAACGTCAGCATCTTCTTTCTCACAGGGCTTTCCATGTTCTGGGGGGGGGGTAGTTTTGCAGGAAACGAGCCTCTTCTCAGTGTTCAAGGAAGGGCCCAGGGGGGTGAGAGCCCTGAACCCACATTTCAGACCAGTTCTCCCCATTTGGCACCAGTAGGGGCTGGTACAGGTAGCTGGCACCTGTGATATCTGTGTCCCCATTTCTTCTGCTTCCCTGTAGAGCACAGACCAGGCAGAGGGTGGGCAGGCTGAGCAGGGATGGCTTGTGAGTTGATGCCTGGGCCCCAGGCAGGGAAGCTTTTCTTTCAGCTGGGTTATTGCCCAGTTGATCCCAGGAGTTCTGCCCAGAGTTGTCCTGGGAAACTTTTGTCCTGCGTTTGCCTCTGGGCCTGGGGTGTATCTTTGCTTGGGGTGGGAGATAACTAGTAGGGTAACTTATCATAAGAGCTGAGAGGTGGCCCCTAGGGCAGAGGCAGAGGTCAGGGATGCTAGCTGCTTCTGAACCCCATTCCTTCTCTAGAAAGGTTCAAAAGGTGAGACTGTGCTCCATCGCACTTTTAGTTCGTGTGTGTGTGTGTGTGTGTGTGAAGTACACTGGGCACCTCCCTCCTTAGGTGGGTCATACAGATCAGACTCTGTCTTGGATTGGGGGTGCTGCTAGTATAGCAGAGGGATCCCTGATCCTCAGGACTGCATCCTGCTGGGCCTGCAAGAGAAGTGCATCGGTGGACAGGCAAGCTGGCAAGACCTGCCCACTGGCCCAGGCACCTGCCAGCCAGCAACGTTGTGGGCCAGAGAGCAAACACAGGCAAGGTAACTATGGCTGGCTCCAGCCATAGGGCGTATAAGGAGGGGCAGGACCCAGTGCTCCTGGTAAGACTCAGTACTCTTGTCAGGACCTGGGGCTCCAGAGCCTGCAGGCTATGCCAGGGCTTGTGAAACTATGTGTTTTCTCTTCAAGAGGAGACTCAGTTCCCTGGAGGGCAAATGCCCCAGGCCTGGCTCCTCAGAGTGTGTGAAACTGTATGTGGGACACACAGAGAGACAAAGATGGAGGGATAGGGACATACAGAGATCTACAAAGTAATTGAGGGAGAGAGACAGAGATTGTTTGATTTAGAGAGTGAAACAGAGGCAAAGGCTGGGAGAGCCACATTCATGAGGACACAAAGAGAGCTTCACTCAGGTCGTGTCTTCCTAGATGTGAAAGGAGGAGCGAGTGACCCATGTGAGCACCGCAGGGCCGGGTTTCAGTGGTGAGCGCCTTCTGCTGCTCAAACGCCAGCCTTTCCTTTCACAACAAAGGGGCAGCGTGTAGGGCCTCGGACCCAGAAAACCTGCCTGAGTCCAGGCCTGGGGGCGCCTAAGTCTGGATGAAAAGGTGGAAGTTGGTTCGTGTGAATTCGTGGTGGATACTTTCTAGGAGGGCGTCGGCGTCGGCGTCCGTGGCGGGCTCCGGGAGGCCCAGGGGGCCCGGCCGCGCACTGTATTCGGGGGTGTAGGTGAAGGAGAAGGCGCTGGGGTAGAAAAGGCCGTCGGCGCGCACCAGGCTCACCGCCACGGTGATGGGTGTGCGGAGCCAGCGCCAGTCACTGCTGAAGGCGGCTACGTCGGGCACCACGCACACCAGAGACTGCGGGCTCCTGGGGGTGGGGCACAGAGTTAGGGCTGCAGTCACATCAGTTAGGGCTGATGACAGGCACCCCCTCCTCCGCTGCCCAGGACCCAAGGGAGGCCCCACCGCCATACCTGTACATGGTTTCGGCCTCCACGTCTCCGAACCACACCTTGAGCCCCGCGTGGAAGTTCTCACCGTGGAGCTCCAGCGTGGCCACGTCGCCCCCACCACTCAGCTGGGGGAAGGTGGGAGCAGGTGGTGTGGGTAAAGGAGTGGCCTAGGGGCCTGCTGCCCGTGTCACCAGCACTGACACTCCCCCGCTTCCAGCCCCAGCCCCAGCGCCCAGCTTCACCTCGAGGGTGCCGATGACGGGCACTGGGGTGACCGGCTCCCGGGTGCACAACAGGCTGGTGCTGAAGGAGAATTCCACCGACTCGGTGCCGATGATAGTCCAGCAGGAGCTGTCGCTGAGCAGCGCCCTGTTCGCCTCCTTGGGGCAGGGGGAGGCCTGGGAAGAGACCCGGCTGAAGTTTTATGGTGGCCACCATTACGCACCGGAGCCCACATAATGCCTGGCCTTCCACCTTCCGGGTTCCAGTCCCAGGCTCTGCCGTTTACCTGCTCTGTGAGCTTGGACAAAACCCTTCAGTTCTCTCAGAGTTAAATAAGTTCACTGGACAGGCTGGCTTCTAAAGTCTTCTTCCTTAGGATTCTAGAATTCTGGGATTTTTGTTGTTGTTGTTGTTGTTGTTTTATTAAAACACTGTGCTATTCTGTGCTTTTTCTACAATTTTAAAATTCTTTGGGAGGAAATATTGCTCAATAATGTTATTTTCTACATATTATGATTTTATCTTTCAACACACCATGATCAGTTTCTTTGGGGAGTAGTATTCCTTAATAATAATAGTAATAATAATAATTTTCCACATTCTACAATTCTGCGTCTTAATATTTTATGATTCTAACCATCTTTGCTCAATAATACCCAGCATTATTATTTATTTTTACTTACACTCTACAATTTCATATCCCAACATTCTACGACTCTAATATTCTTTGGGAAGGAGTTGCTCAGTAACATTATTACTATTTTTCCTACATTCTCTGATTCTGTTCTGAGTGTCTCTGATACTAACATTCCATGGGAGGCAGCATTGCTCAGTAAGTAGCAGCTAGGATGATGATGATGGTCTTACATTCTGTGGTTGTCTGACTTTATAGGATGCTTGGTGCTGATATTCTCGGCTTCTCACCTGGAATTGAACCACCTTCTCTGTGGCGAGACATAAGTACGTGCCACCGCCTCCTGGAGGACCACCCGGAAACTGGAATGCACACTTGTGCAGTTGCGAGATGGGTTCATCCACGTCGAGGAGCGCACATTGTTTGGCTACTTTACGAATGATCTACAACAGAAAGGTGACAGGAAGTGTGGAGGCAAGGTGCCTGGGTACCTGGAAGCCAACCTCCCAGCAGTTTTCTGCTACTCCAATAGATATGCGGGCACTGGCAGATTCCCCCCATACCAGCCCTTTACCTCCATCCAGCCCCACAAAGCAGTGAGTATCTCGGGTGAGAATTGAGTAGGTGTCTTCATGCCTTGGGCCCTCACCCTCCAGCCCTGCCCATGTGGGTCATACCTTCTGCATGGATCTGGGGGGGGGGGGGGCCCTCCCTGCTCATACCATTGGAGGTAGTGTGATGCCTGTGACAGTGCAGACGAGCTGCACCAGGGATCCATAGCGGACGTAGCCCTCTCGAGGTGGGAAGTCCCCCTGAGAACAGTGGTCATCAGCTGGGGGTGAAAGGAAGGAAGGAAGGACAGTTTCAGGGGGCCCCAAGCTTCTGCCCCAAACCCTTCTTGCCCTCTGGCTCCACCCCACATCACACATGAGTCTTGTGGGTAGGGCTGGTGCACAGGGAGACAGCTAAGGCTGAAGGTTGTCATCCTGGAGGGGTCATTTGTGGCCATCCTCACAAATGTCTGTTCCCCACCACCTAGGGTGGGGGCTGAGATGAAGGAACTAGCTGGACACTGGAATCAGAAGAGCTTGGATCAGTCACCAACTCACTGGGACCTTTGGCCAAGTCTTTGTGTTTCAAAGCCTCAGTTCCAAGAGCAGAGTTTGCCTTCCTTGAGGAGTTGTGGTGGTGAAGATTAAATAAGCTAATGTATGTAAAGTGCCCAGCCCCGGTCTGCTGATGCGATTACCCAGATGGAGTGTGAAGGCAGCCCACTGGCGTGCACTGGCCACGAAAGCCCCGTCCTCCACGGAGAGGTAGCGTGTGGAGACGGTCTGGGAGCGCAGGCGGTTGAACAGGGAGACCTTGGAGCCCGAGGATATGCACACTGTGAGCGGAGGTGGAATCAGTAACCTGGCCAGGCTTGGTCCTTGGACTTACCAGACACATATGAATCTCTGCCCGCTGTGCCAGTCTGGATCATATACCCACTGGCCCAAACATGCTGGGTATTCATATTTCCTAGCTGTTTAGCTAGTACCTGCCCTGATCTGGCTTCTGTACTTTTGCCTGTTCCTTTTTGCTTCCTGGGCATCCTTTGATTCAAAAACAGAATTTTATGACGTATTCACTAAGTGCCTACTTTGTGGCAGGCACTGTGCTGGGTATTGGGCACCAAAGGGTGAGTTTTACTCTGGAGGAGTTTACCGTCTCAGAGGGGAGATAGGGACATAAACATAAAATTTCCGTATGATGCGGTAAGGGCTGGGTTAGGAGGACTTCCTGGAGCAGGTTACCCCCTCTCAGCTGGGGAGTGTGAAGTAGGTAGGAGTTGCTTAGGGGGCTGCATAAGCAGAGGGCATGTGATGTGAAACAGCAGTACAGGACTTGACATTGATCTCTTCCAGCCTGTCACATACGCAGAGCCACAGTTTTGTTTTCTGATTGGAGAAAGCACTGCGTCATCTCCCTCTCTCCCCTCACAGTGCTATGCATATTGTAGGTGTTCAATTTATACTTAGCCCAAGTTCCCATCCATTGAATAATAGCTAACGTTTGTTGTGTGTCAGGTACTATTTTAAATGCTTTATAGGTATTAACTTATTTGAGTCTCTCAACAACCCTCAGAGGTAAATAATATTATCTCTACTTAAAAAAGAGCAACTTGTTGAAAACCACGTGACTGGCAAGGAGCAGAGCCAGGATTCAAAACCAGGCTGCCTGGCTCTAGAATCTGCACTCATACCCATCACACTATACCATTTACTCTTTCCTGGCCCTTTCCTGATGCCAGGGACCAGCCAGAGCCCTGCCTGGATCTGAGACATTCTTCCAGGTTTTTAACAGACAGAAACTAAGTATGGTGTAGAGGTAGGAGCTGGGCTACAGAATCAAACGGGCTCAAGTCCAAATCCTGGCTGGGCCACTTCCTCGTTGGCCGATCTTAGGCGAGTCACCTGGAATATGATAGGCCCAAATATTTCTCAGATGTTCCAAACATTTGTTCCAAAGCTCATTTTCCTCATTGTTGCTACAACATAGGAACAATGATGGCACCTACCTCACAGGGCCACCATGAGCAGCAGATGGGATAATGCATGTCAGTGTGTGCCAGGAAAGCCAACCCTCCCTCCTCTTTTCCCTCCCTCCCACCTCCCAGAGAGGGTAGTGGTGGTGGTGTGATTGTTATTCTGCCACCTCCCCCCCCCCCCCAATATTCTCAAAGCTTCTAGCCCTGGGATTTGTCACTTGGTACCTTGGTACCCGGGACAGTAAAACTGTCTCTTTGATCAACTATGCGTGTCTCTCTCCCCTACAAGACTGCGTGTTCCTCCAGAACAGACACTTGTCCTTGTTTTATGGGGATCCAGCACCTAGCCAGGCATAGAGCAGGCCCTGAATAAATATTTTTAACGGAATTTCTTTTTATTGTTATTTTTAATTGTTATTTTTCATTGGTACTTTTAATCTGTCTTTCGTTTTGCATCTGTCAGCCGTTTGGGGTCCCCCAACGCACTGCCCTCTCTCAAGTCTGGTATCTATCTGTTCCTTTTCCTCTCTGCCCTTGCTTCTCTATAACTTCTCATTCCCAGACCTACACCGCAGCCGCTCATTCAGACCCCGCCCCTCTCGGCTCCGACTCCATCTCTCCCACTCTGACCCCACCCCTACAATCCAGGCCTCTCCTCCTCCCAAATCCGGCCGCTCCAGACGTGACAGCACCTCCCCGCCCTGCCCTGCGATCAGGCCCCGCCCTGCTCACGATCGGTGTTTTTCAGCGACTGCTTCTTCTGCGAGGGCTTCGAGATGACCTTGATGAGGTGGCTGTGGAAGGTGCCCAGCTCCCGGCCCCCTCGTAGCACCAGCTGTAGCACCAGCCGGAAGTGCTTCCTTTTGTCTGCGTCTGAGATGTACAGGGTCTTGGCGCAACCGAATTCCTACGGGGTTCGCAGGGATAGGGCTGGCTCATCTCAGCCCTCCGCCACCGGATGAACCGACCTCCCCCAGTTATCTGATGTCCTCCCCGTCGGATGTAACATGAAACGGCACCGTCCAAGCTCTTGGGCGCACCCTGCATGCAGAACCCCGGTCTTCCGGCCTCCATACCTATCTTTTGGCTTTCACACGGGTGTAAATGAGCTTTCCTCCCAGAGGGAGAGGCAAAGATGGGAGCATGAATAGGACCCCTTCCCATGCACTCTCACCCTGGAGTCCGGCTGCTCCTCGAAATTCAATTTCTGCGTCTCCGCGGCGCTGCCAGACGCGCCGTCCAGTCCCATGTAACCGCAGACCGTGGGCCCCGTCTCCCCTGCCTGGTGGGCTGGAAAAGGATGCAAGGGGGCTCTGGAAAGACTCGGGAAGGCCTCAAGTGCCACAAAAGCCTAGTTTTCGCCGCCAGAGGGTGCGGCGAGACTGCGCCTGCGAACCGCCCTGCTCCCGCGTCTACTGCTTAGTCCCCCGACCAGAGGCCACCACAGCCCTTGAGTCTGCCCTCACCTTGGCCCTGCGCTGGCTTCACCCTCCAGCCGGGACCTGCGAGGTAGACACAGGGCGGGGGGCAGAAGAACCTGTGGAGACATGTACTCGCTGGACTCGTGTGTCATCTCCACTCGACTGTCTTGTAGGCATCTCAAAGGTAGCAGAAACCCAAAAGAATCCTTGATTCCCCATCCACGTTTCCCTCCACCCTCCTCAGGCTTCTCTGAGACTATGAACCCCATTAACATCTGAATCTTTTATCATTCAACCCATGAGTAAGTCCCATCCACTCCACCTTCAAAACATATCCAGAATCCATTGGCTTCTTATCACCTCTACCTTGGTCCCACGTGCTATCACTTTTTGCTTGGACCACTGCAACAGCTTCCCAACTCCCGTGTCCACTCCTCCCCCTCCAACCTGTTTTCCCACACAGCAGCCAGATTGCCTTTTTTTAATTTTTAAAAGCATGAGTCAATCATGTTACTTGTCTTCTTAAAATCTTCCAATGGTTTAAATTCAAAGTTTTATTTTCTCCAACCGGCTTCCCTTTTCTAATTCCAGCCACTCTAACTTCTTTTGTACTTAGAACAGGCCGAGTTGGTACAACCTCAAGGTCTGCATTTTCTGTTCCTCCTAATTGGAACACACTTTCAGCCAGATTTTCTCCTGCCTGGCTCTACTTTCAGATTCAAGTCTCAGTTCAGATGTTACCTTGACCTTTCCAGCTAATGCACCCTCCTTCTGCTTCTGTCACATTGCACTGTTCTATTTCCCTTCTAGCTCTCATCACAATCTGGAAGGATCTTGTTCACTGATTTGTGGGGACTTTATTGTCTGTCTCTTCCACACTATAGTGAAGATGGCATGAGAGCAGGGACTGTTCAGCTGTATGCCCCGTGCCCAGCGGTGCCCAGATAGCCTGGCACATGATAACACACAACACTCAGTAGTTGTTGAATGGAAGTATGAATGAATGGACGATTGAGTGAATGAATGGGGACTATATAGTCCCAGGCAGGATCTGCGAAGTCCAAATTGGGGACTAGTGGTGGCTGTGGGAAAAGGCCCCCCGATTGGCCAATGGCTGAGCCCTGAGTCCCCAAGTCCTCCCTAGGTTCTAAAAGACACTAAACCGGGAGGGGTCCATAGGGCTGAAGGCCACAGGGACATAGGAGGGGCCGTGGAGGCACCTACCGCTTCTCATTTCCGTATGATTTCTGGGCCACCTTGGCGTGCAGGATCCACACAGTCTGCTCACACTGCTGCTGCAGGCACCGGCGCACGCCTTCCTTCAGGACTGTGGCTTGTTCTGGGGATGACCTGGGAGGCCCGCAGCAGGGAGCGTCAAGGGGCGAGGCGGCTTGGAGCCCGAAGCGCGCGGGTTGAATGAAACGAAGTTCTAGTGCTGCCCCCTCGTGGTCAGGGCAAGGAAGTGTTAGGCAAGGGAGGGGACGCGTGCAAATCGTGGGCTAAATATCTGGGCTGCGTGGTGCTCAGTGAGGCCTGCACAGAGCCCCCCAGGACCACCCAGGCGCCACTCCGCGGGTCTGGCTCCACGCCCATTGCAGCCTGGAGCATTGGGGAGAGGCCCCAGCGGCACAAAGGCCACACTTGTGTCGGCCTTGGGAAGCAGAGCTTGTGAGGGCGCATGGCTTCCCTGAACTCTAAGGGGACCCACTCCTGTGAAGTCTTGATGCCAAGGAGGGGAAGAGCCTTCGCTGGAGCCCCAGACGAGAGTGCTCTCTTGCCTGCTCGCAGATCCCTGCAAACATGGAAGAGCCCCCAAACCCTGTCCCAGGATCCTGGGGAAAACGTTTTGAGTTTTTCCGGGGTCAAAGCAACACTCCCTCACCACTTTCTCTCAAGAGAAGGGGCCTGTTGCTGTCTCAGCTTTCCTTCTTCCCTTGATCACATGGCCTCCATCGGCCCTGTGGAGTGGGTCACTGAGAGCCCAGGGGCCTGGTGGCTTCTCAGCCTGGGAGTTTTGATGGGTGAGGCTGGGTGGTGGGCCCAAGTCTCAAGCAACTGAAGAGCCCATGATAGCAGAGATTTGAGGGAGCACCAGGTGGAGCCTGGGAGAGCCATGAACCCTGAGGTTGTCCTTCAAAATCCTTTACCCTCTTCGCAGGAGCAGTGTCCGGGGCCTCTCCTCACTCTTGGAGGGGGCAGCGGAGGGCAATAGCCGGGCCGCGCCCTCGGAAGCGGGGCCAGGCAGCCGGCGGCCCAGCCAGGCCCCGCTCCGCCCCTTGGGGCTCTCCTTGGGGAAGTGGCTCGGAGGCCTCCAACGCATTCCGGCTGCGGAGTGGGTAGCTGCCCAGCCTCCCGCTGTACCGAATTCCGGCCCTGCAGCCGGCGTCCGCAGCTCCGAGGGTGGCTGAAGCAGGGGGCGCCGCGCTGGCCCCGCCCCGGCCCGCAGAGGAAGGGGGATCGCCCTTCCAGTGGGAGGGGTCGCAGCCCGCGCTCCCCCTCCCCACCCGCCAGCCCGGGTTAAATGCGGCCGCCGCCTCCGCTCGCTCCAGCTGCCTGGCAGTCCCCATCTCCGGCACGCAGCCCGCGCCGTTACCTGCTCCAACTGCCCGGAAGGCTCCGCCCGTCGGCTCCGCTCGGCGGCCGCGCCTCCGAGTTATCCCGCAGGCTCAGGTGAGTCAGAGGGCCTGGGGACGTTGAAGGGTCTGTGGGAGAGCAGGCGGCCAGCCAGACCAGGTGACAGTACTTAACCGCGGCTGCACCATCTAGGGTGCCCGCATCTGACCTGCAGTGCCCTTCCCCACTTCTGTAGAGTCCTTTCCAAATTGAGCCCCCCCAGCAAAGCCGCCAAAATGGGCAGGGGACGTTTCCCCTAATCGCCTTCCTCCAAGAACCCTCAGGACCGTCCTCAAGGTGTTCACTCTTCAGCCTACTCTTGAGGAATTACTCACAGAACTCTCCTCCCTTGCGAGCCCCACTTTCCCTAACCTAAGGGCATTTCCAAATATATCTTTTTAACGCAAGGATTGCTTAATCCCTCCCTGAGTTCTAGCGTCAGCCTCGGCACCACGTTGCTGTGTGACCTTGAGTGAGAGACTACCCTCTCTGGACCTAGTATCTTCTGTAGAATGAGGGGGTTGGAGAGGTGATGAACTTTGAAGCTGCTGTTATTTTGATGTGCCAGGCGAGATGTTGGCTGAGGCAAAGAGCAGGATAAGGGGGCCTTAATAAAGATTTGGAGGCCCAGAGGCTTCTGCAGGTAGGAAAGGATGGCAGATAGCAAGGGCCCCTCGTGCCTTTACCCGCATGCTCAACAGGGGTTCTGGCCTCCGTTATGGCCCACAGCTAGAGAAAGCATTTCACACCCTCCCACCTCCAGCAGCTGGCACATCTGGCTTAGTCACCCTCCCACGACGGACTCTGCCAGAGGGATTTTTGTTCCTCCCTACCAGGCCTGAAAAGCGAAGACCGGGAGGATCCCGGACGGGAAGGCCGCCTAGAGTGAGCGGCAAGCACCCGAACTTGCTCAGAATAGGCCCATTCACGGAATTGGGGGGAGGGGGCGGGGCTGCGGTTGGGTTAGGGGCGGCTGCCCCCCCTCTGCCAAGAGTCAGCGACAGAAAAATGGCTACCGCAGCTTCAGCATGGGGTGCGGGGGATGGGGTGGGATAGGGAGCAGAGGAAGTGAATGGAAGGAAAAGAGGTCCAGTGGTTCCTAGGCGCTAGGTTGCCAGGCAGCTTAAAAGGGAGAAGGGGTGCCAGGAGTCCCAAGTTCCTTTGCAGTGCAGCGAGCCGCCTTCGTGGGTCTCACTTTTTCCATCTGTACAATGGGAGTCTTTCGTGATTATCAAGGGGCATTGAGGGCATCGGGAGGGTGAGCGCTCACCTGCTGCCCCCACCGGGTCCATGGCCACGCTCCGAGGCCTCCGCCGCTCACTCACCACCCTCCGCGTTTAGCGCCGCTGTCCCCGGAACCAGGTGCACTCCGGCTCCGGGGCCCTCCTCGCGCCGGATATATCCTGCCCAGGCCTTATCTTCAAGGCCCCGAGGCTCCCGGCCCGCTGTTTGCTCTGGGCAAGGGCACCTGCTGGGCAGATGTGGGCTTCCCACGGCCCCCTAGCCAACATAGCTAGACCCGGGAAGATGCCCCCTGGCGGCTTCTTCTGAGAGCTGGTGGGAAGTGGAGGCGCCAAGCCGCGAGTTCAAGTGCGTTTTGGCCAACACTCTGCCGAGCCCCCTACCTTCCCAACACAGCGAAAGGGCGTGCGGCCTTACCCGGCAGCCTGCGGTTGGGCGGTGCGTGTCTGACTGCGTGTGTTTGTGTGTGTGTGTGTGTGTGTGTGTGTGTGTGTGTGTGTGTGTGTGTGTTGGAAGGACAGCTACACAGAGGCTTCTTGTATCGAGACGGGAGGAGGGCCCGAGGCGGGGAATAGCTTCGGTCTGCAGAGATTCTCCCTCCCAGGAGAAGAGGGCGTGGAACACGTCGGCTGGTCCTTGGAATCCCCTAGGCATTGGGTTGTATCCTGGTGCAGCTACATTTTTGTCGCGCGACTTTGGGTGCCAGCGCTTAACTTTTCTGAGCCGGTTTCCTCCTGTGTATTCGGTTGGTGCAAAAGTAATTGCGGTTTTTGCAATTATTTTTAACCTTTTAAACTGCAATTACTTTTGCACCAACCTTATACAATGGGAACAATAACAGCCTTAGTCTCATAGAATTGTTGAGAGGATTAAGTGCCACAATGCATGAGAAGTGTTCAACACTGCCTGGCACTCAGGAAAGGCTTTTTTCTTTTAAAATTCTGTATATTTTATCTACTCTTATTTATTTACTATTCTGCCGTTCTACAAAGCAGACAGAATTCCTTGTGTCTTCCAGCTATCCCGCTGTAATGAAATTTAGTTATGAAAAATTTCAAACACACACAAAAGTAGAGAGATTTGTAAAATAAACCCATGAACCTCCTCTTCTGTCAAGTGCCCATCACCCAAAATGAGAGTTCTGTAAATACTATTGCTTTGCTATTTCCCTTTCTCCCTCCAGGTTCTGACACGTCTGTTCCCCAAGCGCCATGAGGGTCCTTCCATGCTCACCACTGCCTGTGTTGCTGCTCCTTCTTCAGCCCTGGGAAACCCAGCTCCAGTTCGCGGGTGAGCAGGGGCCCAGCCCTCACCAGCGAGTGGACGGGAGCAAACGCAGGTTTTCCGTCTGCAGCCAGCTAGGCTTGCTGGGGAGAGAAAAGCAAAAGCTTTGCAACCATAGGGGCTGGGTTCCAGTTCACCGCTTCAATTCTCTGGGCCTCAGTCTCCTCATCTGTAGGATGTGGCTTTGAGCTAAGAGTTGGGCTTATGCAGAATGCTCATTTGGTGTTAACATTTTTTAAGTTAATTGAAAAAATCAGGTGGTTTCACATAAAAATCCTGATTTGGGACTTCTCTTGAAAAATCCAAGAATCTGCTAACACGGGGTCCGCATGGCTGCATGGCAACATTTGGCTGGAGCTGCCCACTTTAGGAGCGATATGGGCTCTCTGGGAGTCCACCGTCTATCCCACCGGTGTACTCATTTATATTGCCTCCCTGGCCTCTATAGGCATTTGAATTTACGGTACCCCCTCACCCATTCCTGAATGGATAATACCTCCTTACAATAGCTCTCAGAGCTGAAGGATAGAGAATTGGTGAACTCTCCTAGCCCAGGCCCTCAGCAAATGCTGGGTGAGTGAATGTATATAGCTAGCTCGCATTTGCTAGGCTAATTCTGCGTAGGCGCTGTTATGCTGGGTTAGTACCATTCCGCCCTGGGTTTCCCTAGGGGTTTCCTCGGAGATGAGGCTTTGCTGATTTAGGAAAGTCCTTCCTGGTCTCCTCGCAGGTCCCAGGTGCCGTACTGGGCCCCTAGATTTGGTGTTCGTGATTGACAGCTCGCGCAGCGTGCGCCCTTTCGAGTTCGAGACGATGCGACAGTTCCTGATGGGCCTGCTCCGCGGCCTGGATTTGGGGCCCAACGCGACACGCGTCGGCGTAATCCAGTATTCCAGCCAAGTGCAGAGCGTCTTCCGGCTCGGCGCCTTCTCGCGCCGCGAGGATATGGAGCGCGCCATTCGAGCTCTGGTGCCGCTGGCGCAGGGCACCATGACCGGGCTGGCGATCCAGTACGCCATGAACGTGGCCTTCAGCGTGGCCGAAGGCGCGCGCCCGCCGGAGGCGCGCGTGCCGCGTGTCGCTGTCATCGTGACTGACGGGCGGCCCCAGGATCGCGTGGCAGAGGTGGCGGCGCAGGCGCGCGCCCGCGGCATCGAAATCTATGCCGTGGGGGTGCAGCGCGCGGACGTGGGCTCCCTGCGCGCCATGGCGTCTCCCCCGCTGGACGAGCACGTCTTCCTAGTTGAGTCCTTTGACCTTATCCAGGAGTTTGGCCTGCAGTTCCAGGGCCGGCTGTGTGGTGAGTTAGGTGAACCCTGGAGCGCGGCTCGAACTCGAACTGCTTCTTAGATTCCGGTTCCCACATCAGTAAATCCCCCCCGATCCCGGGCGTCCCCGCCCATTCCCGCTTTAGCCACGCCCGCCAGGTAGTTGAGTGGTTCAGGCCTACCGCGGGCTGTGTCAGATGCCAGCTCTTCCCACTTGGGCTTAGGCTTCGCCCACCTGCTGCAACGTTTGACGTGCCGGCCTACCAGGATGAGCTGCTGTGGTTTACCGCAGGCTTAATGTCAAACTCCAGCAGCACCCCTCGAACATGACAGGAACGCCTACACTAGGCCTTGTCCCGACCTCGCAGGCACGGCCCTGCCCACTCTTATTTTAGCTTCTCCTACAAGGCTGCAAGATGTGTTCTACTCACACTTTGAGTTACTCCGCCCACGTTGATTCAGCACTTCTCCTCTGCCTTATCTCAGTGGAGTTCTGCCCTATCTCATTGACACACCTAGCCCTGCGTTAGCCCTGCGTCCCTCTCTTCTGAGCCTACTCACAGGCCCCATTCTTTCCAAGCTTTCCCATCTGGACTGGCCCCTCTCAAATAAGTCATATTTCACCTAAGGCCATACTTGAGCATGGTGCCCTGCCTTTGATCCCATCTAGCTCTCTCTTGTTTGAGGATTCTGCCCATCCGTCCCCTGCTGATTCTACTCTTGTGCGTCCTTAGGAAAGGACCTGTGTGCTGAGGGGGGACACGGCTGCCAGCACCAATGTGTCAGCTCCCCAGGCACATTCCACTGTGCCTGCAACACCGGCTACCAGCTAGCAGCAGATAACAAGAGCTGTTTGGGTGAGAGCTACCCCTGCCCTGCAATCCCACTGCTCCTGAGCCTTCTGTGGCTCCCCATTGCCCTAGAACCAGCCCAATGGGTCTGAGAGGGCCTTTGAAAGTAAAAATCCAGCTCCCTCATTTTACAGGTCTAATAAAGAGATGACATGCCTGGCGGTCAAACAAGTCCTTGGTGAGACCAGGGCTAGAAATCTTGACTTTACAGTTAGGTATGCTTTCTGCATCCTTCTCTCCTGTCTTTCAGGCTCATTTCCTACCTGGCTCAAATACACCTCCCAAACTTGTTTGTGTCTTCTCACAGGCATATCTTTACCGTTTCAGTTTCTTAGACACAATTGGGGTCTTCAGTTAGGGTCTCCATACACCCTACCCCCCCCCCCCCCCCATATATTGCTGTCATTCTTGCTTCTGCATCTCCTGGGCTGTTCTTCTGGGCTGTTCACCTGGGCTCTCGTGCCCCTCCTCTCTGCACTTGCAAATCTTTCAAGGCCTGGTTCTTTATTTTGCCTTCTGAAAAGTTTTGGCACACAATGCCTCGCTTATACAATTGGGGTTTTCTTTTGCATGTGTTGCTGTGTCCACTTCTTGGATCATAACGGCAGTTACCATTTGCTGAGTGCCAAGTTAGTACGGGACCATTGTGCTTGGAGTGTTGCATACACCATCTCTCAACCTCACCACAACCTGAAAAATGAGGTTCCCATAAGCCAGATATCAGCTGGGGTCTTCTTGTTTCTACAATTTAAAAAGTCTGGCTTAAAGCCACCTGTGATGACCCGTGAACATTCCAATCCCTCCCCCAAGATCTCTGGGAATTCCCCCAAGTGCTTACGTTCTGTGGTTCCCTCTCACACTGAGCTTCTGCTGAATTCATTGTTTACAGGTTCTCTCTCCATATCTCCACCCTATACATGCTGTTCTTGTTCTATGCATGTAAATCAGCCTCTTCCTTGATTTACACACTTGTGCACACAAGGGCATGTGCGTGTATATTTAAGTGCATGCATAGGTCTGACAATTAAGTTCTCGAACTTGTTGCAATGATGTTACTAACCTTTTTTTGGTATCAGAGGGATTATTCATTATGAATTTGTACCAACTGGACAAACAGTTAACCAAGTTTACTATTTGGAAGTGCTGAAAAGGCTGCGTGAAAAAGTTAGACAACCTGAACTTTTCGCCAACAATTCATGGCTTGCATCACGACAATGCACCAGCTCACACGGGTCTGTGAGGGAGTTTTGAGCCAGTAAACAAATAACTGTATTGCAACACCCTCCCTACTCACCTGGTCTGGCCCCCAATGACTTCTTTCTTTACCCGTAGATAAAGGAAATATTGAAAGGAAGACATTTTGATGACATTCAGGACATCAAGGGTAATATGACGACAGCTCTGATGGCCATTCCAGAAAAAGAGTTCCAAAATTGCTTTGAAGGGTGGACTAGGCACTGGCATTGGTGCATAGCTTCCCAAGGGAAGTACTTTGAAGGTGACCGCAGTGATATTCAGCAATGACATATGTAGCACTTTTTCTAGGATGAGTTCATGAACTTAATTTTCTGACTTTGTGTGTCCATTTTAGTAAAGATGGGCATGAACAGAAGTGTGAATTACATCTAAGAAAAGTCAAACATACACACACAACAGGAGACATCCATTCTTTATAATTGAATATTAGACACTCTTGACCCTGAAAGTCCTCAGTCACCCGACAACGGGATTTTTCACTGGTGGGCTCAACGCACACAGTTACTCATTTTCACACTATCTCTCTTGTTCTTTGTTTTTCCTCTCTCCACTCCCATCTCTTTTCTTGGGATCCCAAATTCTCACTTTTTTATGCAGGACAATTCACCTCTCCCTAGTCCCTATTCCCTAGTGCAACTCTAGGCCATCTTTGCACATTTAAACCATCAAGATACCCAACAGGGCAACAGTTCACCCTGCTCAGAAGGAAGTTATAAATAGCAATAGCTCTCTTCCATTACATCCCCATTTTGCAGATGGGGAAATGGAGTCTCAGACAGGTGAAGTGACAGATCCCAGTCTTCCCCTGTAAGTCAGTGAGCATCTTCAGTGCAGGGGCCCTGTCTTCTACCAGTATGGATTCTTAGCCTTATGCCTGGCTTAGTAAGGGACACACTGGGATGCATCATCTGGGCTTGAGTTGGGAGGGCCACCTGGCCCAGTAGGAAGGAGAGCTATGCATAGGAATCACAGATGCCTGGGTACCACTCCAGACTAATGAAGACAGGATCTTTGAGAGCTGGGTCCAGGCATAGGTATTTTTTAAAAAGCTGTGCTGTCAGGGCTGAGAGTACAGACCTAGGGCATATGCTGACCTCCCCTCTTTCTCAGCCATTGACTTATGCGTGGAAGGGACCCATGGCTGTGAGCACCACTGTGTTAGCTCCCCAGGCTCCTATTTCTGTCACTGCCGAGCTGGCTTTGTACTCCAGCAGGACCAAAGGAGCTGCAGGGGTAAGCAAGCCCTCCCACCCTGGACTGAGATCTCTGATGGCTCCAATTAGAAGTGATATCTTGCTGCCTCTTCCTTCCCACCAGCCATTGACCACTGCAGCTTTGGGAACCACAGTTGCCAACATGAGTGTGTTAACACCCTTGGTGGGCCACGGTGCCACTGCAGAGAGGGCCATGACTTGCTGCCTGATGGAAAGAGCTGTCAGGGTGAGGAGGGGTCTTCTGCATTGTGTAGAGGGGCAAGGGGTCTTAGTTGGTGGAGTCCACCCTGATTCATCCTGACCTGTTGTCTCTTCTTTAAGCCCGGGATCTTTGCAATGGTGTAGACCATGGATGCGAATTCCAGTGTGTGAGTGAGGGTCTCACCTACCGCTGCCTGTGCCCTGAGGGGCGGCAACTCCAGGCTGATGGCAAGAGCTGCAACCGTGAGTTATAGGTGGGAGGGGGTTCTGTCTGCCCTTGCCCCACTGCCCTTGTTCTGAGCATCCTTGACTTTGCCCTTGCTGTGGCCCAGGGGTGTGGTGTGAATGTGTGAGTGTGGGTGGTGGTGGTGGTGGTGGTGCAGGGTGTGCCATGCCCTGTCTCCATCTCTTTCCCCTTAATCCTCTACCCTGCTGTCAAGGTTAATTTTAAAAATGCATATTTGATCACATTCCTCCCTTGCTCAAAAGTCTTCTGTGGCTTACCAGTGCCTGCAGAATAGAGAGAATAGAGATCAAATGTCTTACCCCTGAGTTTTGCAAATGGTGGGTGCAACCACATTAATGGATAATGAAATCAAATTAGGGGGTTACAACCAGCATTAAAAAGAAACAGAGAGAAAGAGAAAATAGAGTTGACTGCATGTAGAAAGAGTATTATTGCATGAAACTTAATTTTAATTATATGTGAGCATATGAAGTATGCCATGATGTATTATTATTGTTACTACTTTTTTAAAAAAATGTGGGTTGTGGTCAAAATTTTGAAACCACCGCTTTAGCGCATCACAGTCTAGCTTCAGCCAACCCCATCAGCCTGTCTCGTGCCACACCTGAACATTTTAGCTATACTGGCCTGTCCATTCCCGAATGTGTCAAGAGCTGCCAGCTTCCATGCCTCTGCAGAGGCTGCTGTCACCATCTAGAATGTCCCTTCCTGCCTTGGAGAACTCCTACTCATTCTTCAAGACCAAATCAAATATCACTGCTGCCAGGCAGGCTTCCTCACCAGCTCCAGGAAGAATGAATTATTTCTATCTTGGGCTCCCTGCAGGCCCATCTGCTCTAGACTTTCCTTGACTGTAGCATATGGCATGTCTGACTACTCTGCTCTACCCTGATTTCCTCATGGATCAGGATTGTTTCGTTTCCTGTTGAACCCACTTCAGGGCCTAGAAAGCCCCTGGCTGAGGACAGGAGAGAGAACATGATAGAGTGATTAGGAGCGTGGGTTTTGGAGTCAGGCAGATCTGGTTTCAAATCCTGGCTCAGCTGCGTTCCGCTGGCTCTGGAATCCAGAGCAACTCACTTCCTTTTTCAGAATCTCAGATGATAGAAAATGGGGATAATCCCCAAGGTTATTGGGAGGATTGAGAAAAAAATATACAAAGCACCTAGCCCAGGGCCTGGCAGGAAGTTGTCAAATAATAATGTTTTTGTTTTTACTTAGTATTGTTGATAGTGGTAAAGTATTTAGAATTCTGTCTGATACATAGGAGATGATCAATAAATGGTAGCTATTGTGCTGGTGGTTATTATTATTATTATTATTATTATTATTATTAAAAAGATGCTTTTAGCGATTGCCTGGCTTGTGCTAAGCACTCCATAAATGGCAAAGGTTATAATGACGCTGCTGCTACCAACAATAATACATCATTCCATTAGCACAGTGCCTGGCACAGGAAGGACTTCACACATGATGTCTGTTATGTAATCAGTGTTTCTGAATGAATGAGCAGATGGGTAGATGGCTGATGCCAGCTAAGGTTCTGGTCCCTGCCTCCGAGCCCTTCTCCTTGCCCTGAAGGATGCAGGGAAGGCCACGTGGACCTCGTTCTGCTTGTCGATGGCTCCAAGAGCGTGCGCCCGCAGAATTTTGAGCTGGTGAAGCGCTTTGTGAATCAGATCGTGGACTTCCTGGACGTGTCCCCCGAGGGCACACGAGTGGGGCTGGTGCAATTCTCGAGCCGGGTGCGCACCGAGTTCCCACTGGGCCGCTATGGCACTGCCGCGGAGGTGAAGCAGGCCGTCCTGGCCATAGAGTACATGGAGCGCGGCACCATGACCGGGCTGGCCCTGCGCCACATGGTGGAGCACAGCTTCTCCGAGGCGCAAGGCGCGAGGCCCCGTGTCCTTAACGTGCCTCGCGTGGGCCTGGTCTTCACCGACGGCCGCTCCCAGGATGACATCTCCGTGTGGGCGGCGCGGGCCAAGGAGGAAGGTGGGTTTGGCGCGGGATGCACTGGCCTGGGGTTGGGTTGGAAGCGGGGAGGCGGTTTCCTGAGGTCTAGGGTGCCACCTGTGTCCCCTGGCCCCCTAGGCATAGTCATGTACGCCGTGGGCGTGGGCAAGGCGGTGGAGGAGGAGCTGCGTGAGATTGCCTCGGAACCCGCGGAGCTGCACGTGTCCTACTCCCCCGACTTCAACACCATGACACACCTGCTGGAGAACCTCAAAGGCAGCATGTGCCCGGGTGAGCTCACCTGTCTTAGGGCCCCGCCCCCCTGCTTCTCTCACTGCCGATCCTCTGATAGCTCCCCTTTCTATTCACCCCCACTCACTTCGCAGAGTGATAGCCAGAGGATGGACTCACTAGACTTAGCCTTGTTGCTTCAAGTATGGTCCGTGGACCAGCGGCAGGGCTCTCCCCTGCTGGTTTGTTAGAACGACAGCATTTCAGGCTGTCTCCCGACCTACCCAATGAGTCAGATTTTGCTCTTTAACAAGACCCTCAGGGGATTTGTATGTATATTAAAGATTAAGGAGCACTAGACGAGGCTATCTGTCTTCCAGATCAGTGGGTGTCCAGATTAATTTGGGGAAATTTTTTCAAAGGAATGCCAAACAACATTTTTAAGTGGAGTCACATTATATATTCCATTAACTTGTTGGAATTCAACTTTACAAGCCTGGCAAAGTGGCAGGACTGAGCGTGATTCAAGTACACACAACTATGTATTTTTTTTCTAACAATGTAGCCCATAAATTCAATCCATTTACTTTGTCTGGTGCTCAGCTGAGGGAAAAAAAAAGACCAGTGCTATCCGTGGAGGAGAAGTGGGCTGTTAAACCTTGTGTGCTGTACTTTATAGGTGATATAGCGAATTTCTTGGGGGTAACTTTTACTATAGAGTCTTTAGACTCTAGCCCAGGCCTAAAATAGGACTCTTCTTTCAGGTTATCAGGCCCTACTCCAGAACTGCATTCAGTAGGGCTGGCCTGGGCCTGGTAAATCTAAACGTAAATAAATAAGTAAATGGAGAAATCTATACTTAAATAAACAAACAAACACACACATATATATACATATGGTATCTATATATATATACATGTGTGTATATATGTATATATACACACACACATATATACCTCTCCTCTCTCTCTCTCTCTCTCTCTCTCTCTCTCTCACTCCCTCTCCCCCCACCCCCCAGGCTAATTCTAAGAATTAGCCAGCATATTCTGGAGGCACTGGATTAGCTGCTCCTTCAGGGCCCTTCCTGTCCTGAAGTGTTCCCTACAGTGTGACTTTGAACAAGTCACTTAACCTTCACCCCTACCTTCCCTCTCCTATAAAGGGGAGGATGCTGGCTGCCCAAGGTTGCCTTTAGCTATAGAATTCTATCAGAAATCTGGGCTCTGGGGTTGAAGCTTTTCACCAATTGGCCATATGACCTTGGGTATGTCCTCCCCGCTTGCTGGACCTTGGACTTAATCTGTAAAGTTAGGAGTCTTTGTAGGACTGTTATCAATACCATTAATGATATTACATACAGCAGTTTGCTAAGGGTACACTCAAGACTAAGAAAGAACTCTTAAATCATAACAGCAATTCTTTTGAAGGCCAAGTGCCAGGCATTGTGCTCTCATATTAAAAATGGCACATGTTTACAGACTGTCAGTGAATCTAAGATGCCATCCGCGGTAAGATTCACCATTATTTTCTATATTGCGAAGAAAAAACAGGTGCGAAATTTAATTGTAAATCACTTATTTTGATTTCACAGATGTCGAACTGTGTGGAGAGATAGACTTGGATCAGTGGTTCTTAAACGTTAGCGTGCATCAGACTCATCTGGAGGGTTGGTTCAGACACAAAATGCTGGGCTCCAACCCCAGCGTTTGTGATTCAGTAGGTGTGGCATGGAGTCTGATAATTTGCATATCTAGTAACTTTCCAGATGGCATTGACACATCTGGTCCATGGACCACACTTTGAGAAGCACTGGCCTGGTTGAAATACGCTATCGGGTATTTACTTGTGCCAGGAAGTGCTCTAGAGCTGTTGTCTTCAACAAGGTAGCCACTAGCTATACGTGCCCATCTCCTTTAAATTAATTAAAATAAACATTTTAGTTCTTCAGTCACACTGGCCACCTTTCAAGTGGTAAATAGTCACATGTGGCTGGTGCTTACCACACTGAACAGGGCAGATACACAACATTTTCATCCCCGCATAAAATTTCGTTTGGAGAGTGCTGCTGCGTATTCTTGCCACTCAAAGTGTGGTCCACGGAGCAGCGGCATCAGCAGTACTTGGGAACTTGTTAGAAATGTACAGTATCAGCTGCTTCTCCATCCTGAGTAAGAATCTGTTTTACCAGGATCTCCTGGTGGTTCCAATGAGCATCAAGGTCTGAGAATACGCTTCTAACACACACACATTAGAATCCTCAGCACCACCCAATGAATAGGATTTCTCATTGTATCCATTTTTACAGATGAAGAAACTAAGGCTTAGAAAGGTTGAATGAGGTTTCCTGTATCACACACTCATCCCACGTCTGTCTGAATCCAAAGGCCATACACTCAACGACAGTCCGGGTAGAGGTATATCAGAGGGCCTTGGCCAGGGCCAGCTGGTCCTCCTGCAGATTTTCATTTCCCCACTCTCTGTGCCTGCCTGGCAGAGGAAGGCATCAGCGCGGGGACAGAGCTTAGGAGTCCCTGCGAATGCGAAAGCCTGGTGGAGTTCCAGGGACGAACGCTGGGGGCGCTCGAGAGTCTGACTCAGAGCCATATCCTTTGGGGCTGGGGGCACCAGCTGATGGGAAGGGGGCGGGGGGTCCTGCGACACCCAACGGCTTCCTTAACCACTCACTCGCTCAGCTGATGGCACGCCTGGAGGATCTGGAGAATCAGCTGGCCAC
This sequence comes from Rhinolophus sinicus, assembly GCF_057876585.1. Classification (NCBI taxonomy): domain Eukaryota; kingdom Metazoa; phylum Chordata; class Mammalia; order Chiroptera; family Rhinolophidae; genus Rhinolophus; species Rhinolophus sinicus. Next base: position 12,462,689 of record NC_142513.1, read on the forward strand.
TCATAAGTGAGGACCACCATAGCGACCCGGACAGGGGCGCGGACCCACGGACTGTGCCCCCTTGTGCGCTGTCCCTAGCCAGTGGAGGGCTGAGCCTGGGCTCCTTTGACTCCGACTGGCGGGGACCAGGCGCTGGCGGGCTCCCAGCGCTGCGCTCGAGCTGGCCTCGCCTGGACCACAAGCCGGACTGCGGAGTACAGAGGGACGTGTACTAGTTCCTCACGCCCTCGCCGCGTGCTGCGCTCAGATCTTTCTTGGATTTCTTTTTTTGTTTTCTTTTTCTTAAAAAAAAAAAAAAAAAAAAAAAAATCTGGTTTCCACGGGGTCGGTTTGTGGGTCTTGCTGTGCCGCCAGGGGGAGGGGAGCCCAGACGGAGCGCGCTGCGGCGGCGCCCGCCCGGGCGGCGTCTCCTCTGAGAAAGGCGCATTGTGCGGGGGTCGGGCTGGGGGGCAGGGGACCGGGCACTGCTTCCCCCTCCTTGTTTATTCAGCCGAGAACAGACGGCTCCTTCTGCAGGCTGCAGGAAGGGAAGGGGCTCCACGGGAACCCTGGGGTCTGTGCAAGTCTGCACCCCTCCATCCCCCTGCGGATCTGACGCTTTGCTCTCTGGCCATGCCTATCTCATGGTGCCCCCAAACCTGGCTGAAAAGCTGCTAGAACTGGGTGGGGGAGTAGGTGAGGAAGCGGGAAGCAGTAATTGAACCCCTAAATGGACAGGGTGGGAGCAGATAGGTGAGTTTCACCTGAATTTTATCTGCCTTCTGCACTAGGGAGGAAGAAGAGTATCAGCCAGGACCTGTGGTACCGAGCAGGCAGGCCTCTGCCTGCCCCAGCCTGTGTCCCACGCTCTGCCTCCCATCCCTCCCCCCAAAAAAGCCCCTAAACACTACAAAACCAGTCCCTGTAGGTAAAGAACACAAACTGGTACCATTCCCCAAGTGCGTGTAAGAAAATACAAAGATTAAAATGCTTCCAGTCCTAGAGTGACTGGGGGCAAATTACTCTGGGTTTGTTTCCACATCTGTAAAATAGGGATGAAAATTGTTACCCCAAGAATGATGGTAACAATCATTGTTACCATCATTGAGAATTGAGGAAATTATTCTAAGGCATCTGACATTGTGCCTGGTACATCTTGGGCCCTCAATTAATGGTAGCTATTAATCATTCTTATAATAATAACTAACATATTTAATCTTGGGCATTACTCTAAGTGATCTGCAGGCATTTTCATTTTATCCTCACAACAACCTTGTGAGTTAGGAATTATTGCCCTTCTTATCCCCATGTTACAGACCTTCCAGCCAAGTCTTAACCTATGGCTGGAATTTCTGCAGGTGGCCATAGGGGATTTCACAGGCGACTGAAGCATGAACATGTGTGTTCAGGAGTGATTGGAGTATGGGGGGATGGGATGAATGCGATCTTACCTGGACTTGAGGGTCAGATGAGCTAAAGTGCTAAGCACAGTGCCGCGCTTATGACTTCATCTGTCCAATAGCTTTGTTTTACAGCTGGAGAACCAGACCCAGAGGGCAGAGTTGCATGCCCAAGATCACACAGTGAGAGAACCCCACATGGGTCCGGCAGTAGCCTCGGGGGGGGGGGGTGTTCTGATTGGAACGGGGCTCTCAACTGACGGTGGGGCACCAAGGGCAAAGGTGAGGTTCCCTCCCTGCCTCCTCCCTGCCGGCCAGGACAACTTTCTGTAGGGTTTCTTTTCTCATCTGCTCTTTTCTCCTGCAATCTCCCCAGTGGTCACTGGATGGCGCCTGGAGCTCTGATTTGGAGTTGGGTCCCAGCCTTTTCAGACACTTGGCATCTGGCAGTTGGACACATGACATGTGAGCCAGGGCTGTTCTCCACCAGGCTCTCCTTCCCCTTCTCACCCACCCACCCCCACTCTGGCAGACCCCACCACTTCAATGCTAGAAGCTACTTCTGTTCCTTAGGTATTGAACACAGACTCCTGGATTTGCAGACCAGCCCTACTGCTTACCAGCTGTGTGTCTGTTGACAGGTGCTGGTTCCCTTGCCCATCTCCCAGTCTCCTCTCTTTAATTTCCCTTTCCTCTTACCCCCTTTTCTCTCTTGGATAGGAAAGAATGTCCCACATATACGGGTAGCTATCCCTTGCTTCTTTGTTTACACCCCCTCCTACTTCAAAGGATAGAAGACTTTCAAAGGATTCGTTGGTTCAGAAAAACAAACATCCATTAACCCAAGAACAGAAAGAATCCAAGTAACAGTGGGGGGAGAGTGACATCGCCAAGAAAGCTTAGGCGGAGAGAAGGCACAGAGCCGGAGCAGACACTGGGCCTGGGCCACCTGGTGTCCAGATCCTGATAAGACTGGTCACAGAGCACTTACGTTTTGGGGGACTCGAGCCCAGGTCTCCTGGAGGGAACGCAGCACCCTCAGCACTCTTGGCTCCCTGGCGATTTGAGTATTTAAAAGGCCCATATCTTCTGCAGTGGTTGCCAGAGTTGTTACTCATGGAGCTGTTTCTTCTACTTTGTAACGTGTGCTGCAGACATTCCCCTATGGGAATACCTGGGGCAGGAATGGCCTGCAACCTCAGCCAGTGGCCCTGACTCCCTTTCTGAATTTTACCCCTTTCTACGTTCTCTGGCTTTCTGTTTCTCCATGGTTTTTGGCCTTTCTATCCTTATGTTCTGGCTCACAGCCCTTCTCAGTTTCTCCAGCTGGCACAGCTGCTGTCTCCAAGGGTTATCCACTCTTCTGGGTCTTTGCACTCATGATAGTAAGAAAAGGGAAAGAAGGAAAACATCAATCACGAAATACCTACCGCGTACCAGGGCTATGCTATGCCTCACACCTGCATTATCTTGTTTAAACCCCTCAACCTATAGAAGGGAAAACCAAGTTTCAAAGAGACCCATTGCCCACGGCCACAAAGTTTCAAAACTAGGATTTGAACCCAGGTGTTCTCAATCCCGGAGTATGGCCTGTTCATACTCCTGCCCTTTGGTTCATCAGGGACAAATTTGAACTTTTACTAGGAAATATAAGGGGCAGGCAAAAGCAAAGCCCAAGGTTTGAAAGAGATGAGGGGCAGAGCACTGGTTGTCCATTCAGGGGTAGCTCAAGTACACTTAAAACTCCCGGGTCCATGAACCACTGTTTCTTTCTGCTTTTCATCTGGCCCTGGGCAGTCCCGCTTCCACCCCACCCCACCCTCTGCTCTGCCCTCTCCCAGGCCCAAGGTGATTCTTTTTCCTGAAGTGGACAATATACCTTCTGTGGCTCACCTGAGTGTCTGATCCCCAGGGAAGCGCATGGTGGGCAAAGAGTCCCAGCAGCTGAGCTGGGTGGGGCTGGGGGTGGGGATGAATGGAGGAAGTAGGCAGATACAGGTAACAATGCCATCATTACAATGCAGCTCATAGGCCAGGTCCATTTTCTTCCACATGAACAAGGAAATCTCCGGGGGCCTCTGTCCCCTGCTAGAGAGCACCTATTCCTAATCTTGGCAGATGCTCAAAAATGCCTTCCCAGAGAGTATTGTTCGAATGTCTACTTCGGAGACACGTTAGATACTGTACTATATAGGCACTGAGGATACAATGGGAAAAAGAGAATCACACTCCCTGTCTTCAACTTACGTTCTAGGAGGGAAAGAAAGACAACAAACAAGTAAGTGAGTAAGAGTTTAGGTCGTGACAAATACTAAGAAGATGATAGGATAGCGCCCTATTAACAGAGCAGTGCTATCCAACAGAATTTCTGTGATGACAGGAACCTCTACATCTGCGTTGTCCAGTACAGCAGCCAACATGTGGCTATTGGGCACTTGAAATGTGGTTAACGTGACCGAGGAACTGAATGTAAAATGTTATTTTAACTAATTAATTAGTGAATTAATTAATTGTGAAAAAGTTCCATGTGGTCACTGGCTACAGTATCCGGCAGCAGCAGTAGAGAGAGTACCTGGAGAGGGGAGAGGTGATTACTTTGGATGGAGTGGTCAGGGGAGACCCCCTCAGGAGGTGAGATTTGAGCGGAGGGTCTGAATGAGGAGCCACAGCTTTCCAGAGTTCCAAGGAGAGAGAGTGCGAATGCAGGGCCGTCGGGTGGGAACTCGCTGGCTTGGCGATTCCAGGGTGGGCAGAAGGCCTGTGAGGCTGGCATTTAGTGGGCAGGGTGGCATGGTGGGAGTTGGTGGTGGACAGAAAGGGTGCAGGGGGCAGATAATTGGGGCTTTGCAGGCTGCAGGGAGGGGGTTCATCACTGCCCTGCTGGATTTGCCCCTCTGGGGCCTCAGCTTCCTTAGCAAAGAAGTGGGCATGGCTGCTCCTGCCTGACTTTCCCCCTTCTCTCTCAGGGCGGCGGGGAGCATCAGGTGAGACTAGGTGATGGTCAAATGCTTCATACATTCAAAACGCTGCCCATTAGAGACGGGCGGAGCTGTGGTGCTGAGTGCAGTCCGGGACCAGCCGCATCAGCGTCACCTTGGAACTTGTTAGGAACGTACATCCTCAGGTTCCCCGCCCCCCGCCCCCCCCCCCCCCCAGCTCTCTGCTTCACGCTCTGGGGGTGGGGCCCCGTGATCTGTGTTTGCACAGGCCCTCCAGGTGGTGGTGATGCACGCTCAAGTTTGAGAGCAACTGTGGAAGAGTGATGACATTCACCGGCTCTTCTTCATTCTCACTCACAGCCCCTCACAATTGCCGCCACCTCTCACCCCTGACCGAGCTCCCCGATGGCAGGCGGAAGGGGCTCACTGTCCTCTCTAGCTCTCCTCCCCGTTTTTAGCTCCACATACAGAAATGTTTTTAAAATCTGGTAAATAAGACCTTTGTATTAAGAATTATTTTTTTATAAAAGCAATTCAGGCTCATTGTTAAAATACAACTTAAATCATGCAGAGGGTATCCAGTGTGGGGGGGGGGGAATCCCCTGGCTCTCCTAATCCCATTCCCCAGAGGTAACCACAGAAAGCATCTTGTGATTCTTTCCAGACCTTTCTGGTGCTTATGGAGGCAGTCAGTGCAGTGCTCTGAAGCCAGCTCACTTGGGTTCAAATTCCAGGTTTGCCTCTTCTTTGCCGAATAAGTTGGACAAGTCACCTCAGTTTCCTCATCTGTAAAACGAAGTTAATAATAGCACCGACCTCACAGAGTTGTTGTGAGGATTAAATAAATGAATTCAAGTAAAGCAGTCAGTGCTTGGCACACGGGGAGCTCCTTGTAAGCGTTAGTGATTTCAGTATGTACTTTTATAATTTTGTTTTTTAAAAATGGAAGCATACTCTACACATTACCTGAAGCTTGTTCTTTTCACTTACTGCTCTATCGGGGAGATATTCTTCCTATGGCCAGACATGCACATCTACATGTACAGGATGGTTCTTGTTTTCTGTCTCCGACCAATCCTTCCTACTGGGGGAATTCTCCATCTGGAAGTTCATTAGAACCCCTCACTCAAAGAAATCACCTTGTCTTTAGCCCACGATGGTCACTGGTCTTACCATTGTTCTTTTTGGTACACAGTGCAGCTGTCAAGTGTTGGTTTCCCTCATCTGTTTCAGGAAGACTGCAGGGATGCTTCTTCCAGTGGTCTTCTCCTTTGATGGTAGACTGGCCACAGAAATCTTAATGGAACATGTCTCTGTGCCTTAGTTTTCTCATCTGTATAATAGGACCTTAAAAGTACCTAATTCCATAAGATTACTGGAGGATTAAGTGACAGCATGGGGAGTTAGACCCCAGGTTGGTCTGACCCCAGAGCCTGTCTTCTTTTTGTAACTGGGCCAAAGAGAGCCAGTCAAATGGTCTCAGGAGTTGTTTTTTTTTTTTTTTAAGCTGTAATGGAGCCTTGAAAATTATTTCTAAATTAGACACTTTTGCTTTTCAAAGTAAAAAAAAGTAAAAAGGAAAACCTTAGGACTAGAAGAAAATTTTTACAATATATGTAAATGACAAGGGATATTTATATCTGACAAAGGATACACATAAACTATCAGAATATATAAAGAGCATCTACGAGTACAACTCAATCATACAAAGACTAAACACACACACACGAAAATGGCCAAAGACTTGAACTGATATTTCACAAAGGAAGCTACATGTATGGCCAATAAGCACATAAAAAGATGCTCAATATCATTAATCACCAGAAATGCAAATTGAAACCTCAATGAGATATCACCTCATACCCACTAAAATGGCTAAGATAAAAAAAAAAAAAAAAACAGTGACAATACTATGTGTTGGTGTAGATATGGAGCAACTGGAATTCTTCTACACCGCTGGAGAAAATGCAAAATGGTACAACTACTTAGGAAAACCACTTGGCAATTTGTAATAAAGTTAAATATACAGCTACTCTATGACCAACAATTCCACTCCTAGGTATCATTTATATTCAAGGGAATGTAAAGAATATATCCATAGAAAGATTTGAAAAGAATATTCATAGTAGCTCCAAACTGGAAGCAATCCAAGTGTCCATCAATAGGAAAATGGATAAACAGATTGTGGTCTATCCATATAAGGGAATATTACTTGGCAATAAAAAGTACTGGAATACTGACACAAGGAACAACATGGATGAATCTCAAAAACTTTACGTCAACCAAAGAAACCAGACACAAAAGATTACATATAATAAGATTCCATAGTTCTGAAATTCTAGAGCAGATAAAACTAATCTATAGTGAAAGAAAGCAGATTATTTGCTATCTAGGGCTGGGATTCTGGGCAGTGGCGAAATCTGTATCGATAGCTACATATCTATATATCTACATCTATCTATAATTGAAGTTTCCTCCTTTAGCAATTTGGCAAATGGGATGCCTTCTCCTAAGCCCTTGGGGGACTGCCGTAAATGCCCTGGTATATTTCTGACATCTTCACAGATGATTTCTGGCAGGGCTTATCGGTGGGAAGACATTCACACTCTACCATCGTCAGTCTGTTCTCTCACCTTCTACTACATTGACAAACCATCGCTGCCTTTGTCCCAGACTCCAGGTCTCAGCTTCCCTAAGATCTCAAACTCCTACCTGTAGGAATTTCACTCCTGAGGAGAAGAACCCCCTTACCAGTCTATATAGAATCATAATCCTAGGAAATACAATCACTGTGAACATAAAGGTCAAAAGTGCAAGTTGGGAATGGTTTAGGTGGGGAAACCCCAGTCGGGGAGCGGCTGGGCCACCCACCTGTGTTCTGGGTAGGAGGAGATCTTGCAGTCACATCTGTCACCATTGATCATTGAGGAGGATTTGAATGATCTGATCTTTCATTGTGTTCACTCTTGCCCAATCTTTTTTCTTCTTGTTCATCTTTGCAGAGGTTTCTTCACGGTGGCCACCACCCCCAGGAAGGCCGCTGCCCATTCTCCCAGTCTTCTGATCTCAGACCTGGGGGAGTAGGGAGTGGATCCTCTAATCTTTTAAACCTAGCACAGTATAAGTAAGCATTTTGCAAGGATCCTTTTTAATTGAAAACAAAGACAACTATAATTCCCGAGACATGGTCTGGTGAGTCAGGGACAGGTACCGGTGGAGACTGGGATGGTCTCTTCCAGAGTAAATCCATTCTCTCATTCACTCATTCCGCAAATCATTGTCTGGCTCTAATGTTTACCAAGCACTGACTATGTGCCAGGTCCTATACCTTGCACCTAAAATAAAGATACGAACCAAACAGCAAAGTTCCCTCCATTCAGGAAGTTGACGTCCATAACTACTGAGGCTTACTCCATGCTAGGTGCTGTGTTAAGTTACTAGGATTATGGAGATAATCAAGGCGCTCTCAGTCCAGTGCAGAGAGCTGTAAGTTAACAGGTAATTACAACCCAGAGCAAAAAAGAAGGGGAAGGTTGGGCAACAGTAGAGGAACATCTGACACAGGTAAGGAGGTCAGAGGCTAAGAGATAAGAGGCATAAGCGAGGCTTCCAGAAATGGGTCTGAACCTTTCTGGAATCCAGACCATTTTGAAATCCTGATGAAAGATATCGAGGTATGAACTCACTCCTCTGAAAAGTGTGTATGATATTTGCATATAATTTCCTGAGGATTATAGCTCCCATTAGGTATCCTTGGACCTCAGATAAAGAAACCCTAGCAGAGGCATAGAGCATTAGGGCCAAGTGGAGTCGGAGGTTACTAGAATGGCCTCATTTAAAAAGGTGCCCTCCTCCCCTCTCACCTCTAAGAAACCTGCTTAGAACTGGCTAACAGAGGCCCATGAGCATGAGGGCTCTCCTCCACTGAGAGTTTGCCGTCCTGAGTCTTGGCCCTGGGAGGACGCAGAAAGCATGGTGTTTCCTGGAGACCTAGGAGTCAGCGCTAGGAGGGGTCTTCACCGTTACCTAATCCAACACACTCTGTACTGGTGAGGAAGTAAGGCTCAAAGAGGGGCAGTGCCTTGGTCAAGACTATATAGTGAGTCAGGGACAGGGTCCTAAGACTTCAGGTCTCTAAGCTGTCGGTTCTGAGAGGATGGGGCAGAGAGCAGTCAAGGTTAACCTCTAGTCAAGGTTAAAGATGGCACCTCCTAGGCCACTAGAGAGACAACTGGAGATTTAGAAGTGCACAGGACCAGACTGGGCTGATGGTCAACTGGCCTGAGCAAGATCTCCCCAGAGATGAGGATGTGAGGTGACAGAAAAGCCTGGAGTCCCCTCTGAGCTCCAGGTGGGCAAGAAGCAAACTGTAATCACGAGAAATACTATTTTGAGTCTCTGCCTGCCAGACAAAGAGTTGGGTGCTTTATGATTGTCTTGTCACTTCCCTCTCGTAGTAGCCCTCACTAAGGGATGAATGATCGTGTCTAATGTACATAGGTTCCCGGAAATAACAGAGGCCTCCTGAGTTGCTGAAGATCACACAGGAAGCAAATAGCCGAGTCAGGCTTGGAATTCATTCCCTTCTGACTCCACAGTCCACCTCTGAGCTGCATGGCGTCCAAGTGCGTATTCCCAGTTGCATCCTGAGTGGCCAGGATGCAATGCCAGGTACTTAGCAGGCATTTTTTGAGGGACGGAACGACTAAACAAGACTTAGGAAGAAGTGTTGGAGAATCCTCAGCTGCATTCCAGGAGCCAGATCAGGACAAGATACTACAGAGCAGGCTCCAGGGAGTGCCCGTGCTGGGACAGCAACCTGGCAGGTGCCCTCCTCTCAGAGTCTTGGTTTTCTTTCTCTGAGATATGGCTGGTTTGGCCTAGGTAATCTTCAAGACCCCCTCCGGTGTTAACATGTTATGGTTTTAGGATTTAGAACTAATTATGATCGGGTCAGGATGGCCCTGAGCTGCTAATATAAAGCCTGGTTCTGGCCTGAAGGGACCTTGGGGGCCCCGGGGAGGATACCACAAAACCAGAAACTTTCCCTTTTAGGCAAGTCCATGCACTGAAATGGGAACCCATGTGCATGAAAATAATACTAGGAAAGCAAGCTGTTTTGGTCAGTTGACAAAATCAAGGGAGACTTTCTTTTCTTGAGCTACCGTGTTTCCCCGAAAATAAGACCTAGCTGGACAATCAGCTCTAATGCGTCTTTTGGATCAAAAATTAACATAAGACCCAGTCTTATTTTACTATAATATAAGACTGGGTCTATAATATAATATAATATAATATAATATAATATAATATAATATAATATAATATAATATAAATATAATACTGGGTCTTATATTAATTTTTGCTCCAAAAGATGCATGAGAGCTGAAGCTACCTAGGAGACCAGTGAAATGGATTTTCTGCTCCGCCTTGAGTGTGCTCCTCAAAGAGTATTCAGTCATCACCTTATTGATTCCATCCCCTCTGTTTGAGAGATTTCTTTTTATTTTTTAAAACTCCAAACAGATAGCCACTTTTATAAGACTGGGTGGTAATTGGGGGTGCATAGAGGGTTTTTCTTATAACCTTATTTTTAAGAAAGGGAGGTATTCCCTTTCCTAACCTCTCTTGACACACAAATGATTGGCTGTGGTGAGACCTGTTTGCATTCCACTAATACCCTCCAAGCAGGTTCCATGGGCACATCCCGTTCTGCTCTGCAACATTAAACAAAACAGCGGGCTGGTACCATGTTTGCACAGACAGAAACTTCCCATAGGTACTTTGTAATCATTTCATGTTCTGTTTCTTGCATATGTAAAATTTATGTTTCTGAGAAATGCCCATGAATCATGGTATAATAATTGCTTCATTGTTATACTTTATTAATTTATTTTTAAACCAATAGAGCGAAAGATAGTTTAATTGTGAGTGTAAGATAGTTTCAGACTTATAAAAGGATCTCGACTAAGGATCTCTTGAAACAGTAGCCAACAAACTTAATAATTAGGAGATGAGTTCAAGAAAGACAAAATGCAAATAACAGCCTCATCCCCCCAAATAACTTTGAAATAAGAATTTTAAGCCCCTTGAGAGGATAAAAGGAATAATATTCATAAAAGGAGAAGAGGTTATGAAATAAAAACAGGTAGATATGAATCAAGAACAAATGGATATGAACAAAATAAGAGGGTGTGACATACATACAGCTCCAGTTTTAGAATAAGAGAAAAGAAAGTCAGAAGAGATATTCAAAGAAGTAAAGGGAGAGGATTTTCCAGAAGCGAGGAATGTGAGTGTCCAGATTGAACGCATACATCAAGTGTGGAACAGAACGAATGAACTAATGTCTACACAATAAGATACTTGGCTTCAGTTATAAATTCATGGCACTGAGTCGAAGCTAATAGACCAGAGATTGACTAAAATTACAGTTGTACGGGCAGGGAAAGTCCAACACTGGCCAATAGGATGGCTTATTCCTGAAGGCAATCCCTGGACCCTGTTGCACCTGCAGGAGTGGTGGGATTGAAGTCTAGAGATGGGCTTGACCCGTGGCCTTTGTCTTTCCTGTTGTGGTTAAGGCCTGGAAGTATCCAGACGCTCCAATCCCCCAAACAACTTTGAGAAGAAAGGCCACTGCGAAGACAACTTTCAGTGCTGCAAGAGTGTGTGTGGGACAGCATGTAATCCCACTGTGAATGATTCAGAGGTGGCTGATCTCACACAACACAAACCACTTATAGTACCCAACATGTGGTACCCTGGGGCATGGATAAGAGATCACCTGCCTGTTTACCCTTTTGTGTGTGGGGGGGTATCTGCCTGGCATTTCATTCATTCATTCATTCATTCATTCATTTATTTATTTATTTATTTTAGTGGGGAATATTGGGGAACAGTGTGTTTCTCCAGGGCCCATCAGCTCCAAGTCATTGTCCTTCAATCTAGTTGTGGAAGGCGCAGAACTCAGCTCCACGTCCAGTTGTGGTTTTCAGTCTTTAGTTGCAGGCGGTGCAGCCCACCATCCCATGCGGGAATTGAACCAGCAACCTTGTTGTTCAGAGCTCATGCTCTAACCAACTGAGCCATCCGGCTGCCCCTGCAAGCATTTCTATGTTCACTTTTGCACAAGGAGTTGTGATGCAGACCTCAAATTAAGACTCCATGTCATGTGTTGCCTTGACATCTGGTAAGATCAGGGGAGGTCCGGAATGTCCTAACCTGAGGTTCCCCTCCCCACTCTGCTCCCACTGATAAGGTCTGTGATGATGTAATGAAGTTGCCAAGAGCTTGTATTGTATGTCAGTGTGATGTATACAAATGCAGATCGTGACAAGTGTTCCTCATGGGGCTATCATGTTGTAAAATAGTCAGCAGCTCTTGATAAAGTTTTGAACCAAAGCTAAGCTTCCCTGGATTTACATCTAGTTTCAGTCCTGAAAAAAAAAAAAGAAAAAGAGAAAAGAAAACAGTGGTTATAACTGGGAAAAGAATACTTTCTGTATATATGTAAAATGAGTTTGGTACTAGGCTCAGATAAACATGTTTTTCACCTTCAAAATGTCCATCAGAACATTAAAAAAAAATTAAAAATGAAAGTGAGATCCATATAACATAAATTTAACCATTTAACCATTAACATTTTAAAGGGTACAATTCAGTGGTATTTAGTGCATTCACAGTGTTGTGCAGCCATCACCTCTATCTTGTTCCAAGATGTTTTCATCCCTACAAACAGAAACCTTTACCTGTTAAGCAGTCACCCCCATTCCCCTTTATCCCCAAACCCCAGAGAGCTACTAGTCTGCCTTTTGTCTCTATAGATTTAACTATTCTGGGTATTTCACATAAAAGGATTCGTATAATAGATGACCTTTTGTATCTGGCTTCTTTCTCTTAGCATGATGTTTTCTAGATTCATCTACATTGTAGCATGCCTACTCCATTTCTGTTTATGGCTCAATAATATTCCATTGTGTGGATAGACCACCACTGTGGAAAACAGTTCAGTCCTTCCTTAAAAAGTTAAACATAGAATGATGGTGTGACTCAGCGATGCTACTCCCAGGTGTATACCCCGAAGAACTGAAAACAGGTATTCAAGCAAACATTTGTACACGAATGTTCATAGTAGCATGAGTCACACCAGTGGCACATTTTGAGTTGCGCAAGGTTGTTGACACTTGCTAGGTGTGAAGGATTTTCAGTGCAATGTATGATGTCTGGTGTCCTTGGCTCTCATACACTAGATGCCAGTGGGCCTTTGCAGTCATGTCAAACTCCAAAACCACCTATGTAAGTTTCCCAAAGTCCCCCATGGCTTTGCCACTGCCAGTGAGAACCACTGATGGGACCACTGTGCGTGGAGAGACGGAGGCCCAGAAAAGGTTGTTGATGCAGGGAGTCAACTGGAGCCAGGATTACAACTTGTCTCTCTCCACCCCACGCTGATATTGTTTCCATGCTGAGTTTCCATCCATCCCGTAGAACCTTGAGGGTGGGAAGAAAACACAACAGGTCCCCAGTGCTGAAGCATGGCCTGGTTTCCTTCCCACCACCTGATTCCCACCGCCACCTGGAAAGAATAGAAACTCCCTCACTAGAATATCTCAGGAAAATATGATCTCCTAATTTTATATAAGGCTCATGAGGACAGGAACTTAAAGCCTCAGGAAGAACGATGGCATTAAATAGATCGTATTGGAAACTGCAGAGGGAAGAGGTTTTAGGGGTCAGCGTTCTCTGAGAAACAGAACCAATATACATAAGAGATAGATAATAGATAGATAGATAGATAGATAGATAGATAGATAGATAGATAGATAGACAGACAGAGGGAGAGAGAGATTTATTGTAAGGAATTGGCTCAGGCGATCTTCGGGCTTGGCAGATACAAATCCATAAGGCAGGCTGGGAATTCAGCTAATGTTGCAGTATTGCACGTGAATTCTGCAAAGCAGTGGGCTGGAAAGTCTGGCAGCGTTTCTAGGTTTCCGTCTTAAGGAATACTTCTTTTTCAGGAAACCTCTGTCTTTGCTCTTAAGGCTTTCAACTGATGACACAAGGCTCACTCACATTCTGAAGGGTAATCTGCTTGACTTGACATCTACTGATTTAAATGTTTAATCACATCTAAAGAATCCCTTCCCAGTAACATCCAGATTGGTCTGTGGCCAAACAACAGGGTATCAGAGCCTAACCTGATTGACACATAACATTAACCATCACAAAGGTCTATCTTGTTGTAATACACACACTATCGAGCTATGGCACACTGAGTAATAACAGGGCTGTTATCTTTTTGTGCTGGGAGATCCAAAACCAGTCACATCTGACACTAAAGAACATGGAAATCTGGTTTCTGGACCTGTCGAGGAAGAAATGCTGCCTGGATATGAAGAAGAGTCTTCACACGCTCTGGTTGGACAGTAAGTAAAGACGCTGGCATCTCTTCTCTACCATTATTTCAAATCTTCACGGATAAATCACTGTGCCTCACATGGGCCCATGAACTTTGTGATATATTTTTTAGTCCAATTGTTTCTATGGACAGAGGCCCCGCAAAACATATTTGCCAGGACCCCCACATACCGTAGGAAGCATTTAATGGGTCAGAGAGTGAGGGGCCCAGACCCAAGGACTGAGGCTGCAGTGAGAGGACTGAGCCTGACGGCTCCCTGTGTGCCTAAGGTACAGTTACCCCGACCGTAATAAGAACAATAGTTCACCAGACTGAGTGGGCCACACACTGTGCCAGTGATTTCCTTCCAACCTCGGTAGCTCTGACTCTGAATTGAGGTTCTTTTTCTAACAAATTAAATTTGGTGGGATGACATTGGTTAATAACATTATACGAGTGTCATGCGGGGTTTTACGCGGGGTCTCTGCTCCCGCTCCCCACACAAGAACGCAGGATATGGTGAGGCCAAAAAGGAACACCCACGGAGCCATAGATGGGGGTGTCATACCACTATATTCTCGCTGGAGCCTGGGTTGGAGACACAGGAAGCAGGAGCCACACGATCTGCAACCTGCCATCTGCTTCTCTGCCAACCAACCAACTAACCAATGTAGCCACGGCAGTTATATCAGTGGCTAATGGCTAACCGGTTACAGCTGATGGCCAACTAGTCACAGCTGATGGCCATCTACTACCCGAGCCAGCACCTTTCCACGTGAAGCCAAGAGCCTGGAAACTGCTCTCTGGGGCCCTGTCCCCACAATAAGCTTCAAGTGTACAATTCTCTAATACATTATCTGTATACTGCAGTGTCTGCTGCTCACCCAAAGTCCAGTCTCCTTCTGTCACCATATGTTTGACCCCCTTTCCCCTCCTCGAGTTTAGGTTTTTGATGACCACATGGTACTGACTCCATGTGTCTTCTTCCTTGTAGCCTGGCATGCAGTAAGAATTCATGAAATAATTTTGGTGTGAATGAACTGAATGAATGAATGAATGAATCTATAGCATTTAATAGAAGGTAATAGAGGGTATGTGAAGTAGGCTTTGTGAAGCAATCTCTTGTTAAGATCGGGTTAGGAGAGGGGCGTGTCCACAACCAAACAGGTTCTGGGAATCCGCAGGGGAGTACCCAGTTTTAGGAAAGCTCCGTCTGGTGCTGTGTAATTAACTCCTTATGCAACTTTGGGCTTGTCTCTTGCTGCAAACTGAAGATTGGGTCTCGATTATTGTGGTAGGAACGTGGCCATAGACAACGCTTAAATGAATACATGTGTGGTTGTGTTCAAATAACATTGCACTTAGCAAAAGAGACAGCTATCTAGATTTGGCCCAGGGGCTGGCTATAGTCTGCTGACCCCTGGCCTAGATGACCTCTGACATCCTTTGAATCCTAACAGTCTATGAATTAAGGATTTCGAACCAATTGTGTGAAGGACAGAAATGACCATCCAGCATCATCATGTTCCTGTGGTGGCCGGGGCAGACATTATTAATTGATCACACGGCTCTTTTCTGACGAGAAAGGAGTTGGCTTTCTATCATCAATTGCAGATAAGAACTGTAGCTGTGATATTTCTCCCTTTCACTCTTTAACAAGCAAATATGTGGAAAATTCCAGATACGCTCTTGAGTGTGGCATCCAGGAAGATAGAAAGAAACAGAAAGTGAGAAGTGGGGCAGATTCTCCCACTCTCATCCTCGTGTGAGAGGAATCAAATTGCCCTCTGGGCAGTATAAGGGAGAACCAAAATCCTGAACCTAAACCAAGCTAATTGACCTGCCAGTGATGTTACCTGGGGTAGAAGTCAGATTCTTCAGCTCTCTTATTGACCCTACTGAGCGCTCCAGCGAGGACTGAAAGCATCTGGCTTATCGGCGCTATCTATCCAGTGCATGCTAATTTTCTTTTCTTTCCCTACCAAAATTTACACCATTAAGAGACTTCTGCATAGAGGGATCAGTCGACAGTTGACTGTCTAGGTGGAGAATACTTTAAAAACTGAGTTCACAGGAAGTATTCACCGCTTGATAACGCATGGCTCTCTCATGTCTATTTAAATTTCCACAAACCTTCACTTTGAGGAATGAATGGGGAAATTTCAAGCATCGAGAAGTCACATGGTCTTGAGGAAGAGCTTGGGCTTTGCGGTTAGAGACGTCACTCTCTTGATAGTTAGAGGCAATCTATGCGGACTGGGTAGCACATAGATTAGGTTTAATCTATGGCAGCCATGTTTTGACACACTCTCACTGAGTGTTGATTACAGTGACTGGTGAGCTGGTTTTCCTCTTTGGTGAGCACTTTTCATGTTCCGGCACAGGATAGGCACTGGGGATATAATGGTGCAAATATTTGGGGGAAATAAATACTGTTGGTTGAGTGATATGTTACCTGAACTTTTGAGAAGGAAATTACCTTTTGCAATCAGTAGAGAGTCCCAGAATATGAGAATTAGGGGTGCCTTACCTGAGGTCTCAGCGGAGAAGTCCACGTCTCTAGTTTCAGTTCCAGATTTAAATAGCATCTTTGCACTTGACCTCTTGTCCCCCTTTCCACCCACAAGGCTAATGGGGCCCCCATGATGTTCGGGGTTCAGATCAACACCAGAGACAGCCTTCTTATCAGCCTGACGACATCTTCCAGGCCAACTCCTTCTATTTCTTCTCTGATAGTTGACCTCACAGTCTTGCCTGGGACAGGAAGAAGCCACCATCTGGCTGGTGAAGCAGCTAGTCTGTCAGGTGGTCAGTTTTTCAGGTAATAGTCATTCAGATAACCAGACAGGTGGCAGCCACCCATCCTGTCAGCACTGGACAACTGGTCACCTGCATTCACTGAGACCCTCATGTTAGACAAGAGCCAGATCTTACCCACAAGGCATACACAGGTCTCAGGAAGGAGGTGGTGGTCATGGAGATGGGGAGGAGATGATTCTTCCCGCTCAGGCTGGGGCAGGGGCTGCGTCCAAGAAGCGGGGATGTGGTGTGGAAGGTACAAGACCTCAGACCTATGGCTCTGCTCTCACCAGATCAGAATCCTGGGGAGTGTCCAGCGGTCTGTGAGCAAGGTCTGATGCTTGATACTGCCCTCCCCCCCACCCCGCCCCCGCCGATTACTGTGAGTCAAACAGCCAGTGCTTGTGTGACTTCAAGTGCTCCAGGGACACATGTGGGAAAGCATGTGTATTCCCTGAGAAAGGTCAGGATTCAGACTCATTGGAGAGTGTATGGCGGCAGCCCATTTGTTGGCAGAGAAGCCGTTGGGGTGTCCCAAACCCGAGCTGGTCCACAGTCCCGAGCTGGGCAGAGGCTAAGCTTGGGTGCTGGAGAAACACTCTGGGAAGCTGCCTGCTGGGGGTGCTGTTGAACTAACTGGGAAGCCGTTTCCAGGAAGTCACCAGGACGCAGTTGGGGAGCATGCAGGACTTACACTTAGGAAGCCTGCTGGTGGTCCTTGGAACTCTTCTTGGAGCTGCCTGGGTGGGTGGAGGGGGTGGGGGTGGGGGGTTCCAACAAACCCGCCTGCTGGGTGAGCACCGCTGGCAGTATCATACACCAGTGCTGCAGCAAGAAAAAAGAAAGCACACCAAAACCAGGATGAGAAGATCCTTTTTCTTTTTCACTATTGACAAAACATTAACATTGCGCTGTCTGGCAAGGGAGAATGTTCCCACATTACAGGCCAGCGATGAAGGATGGATTTGCAGCTGACAGGTAATAAATGGAAAACTAGCACAAATAGCATAGAATAAAGAGCCCCCAAACAGTCCCCTACATATATGGGAATTTGATTTATGACACAGGTTGTTTTGCAAACCAGCAGGGAAAAGGGAGTCTTTTCGATAAATGGCCCTGGGACAAATTCCATAGTTTAAAAAAGAAGAAATAAAAGAAATTTGATCACTGTCTCTCATTATATGCAAAGCCAATTCCAGCTGGGTTGTAGACTTAATATAAAAGGCAAAACCATAAAGATTTTAGACTATAATGTAGGACAATGTTTTCATGACTTTAGTGTAGAGAGACATTATTTAAAGAGAACACAAAAATACTATGAAGAAAAGGAGTGGTAAATTTGACTACACTAAATTTAAAATTTCTGTTTAAAAAAAGGTACTGTTAAGAACATGAAAAGGCCAACCATCGGTGGGAGAAGCTATTTGCCATGCATGTCACCACCACAGGGCTCACATCCTGAATATACTGGGGTACCAAAAAAAATGTATACACATAACTTGTATTCATCTTTTGTTATCGGTATATATCGAGTACTACAATTTTAATACAGTTTTTTCCTTTCTTGAGATATGTATACATTTGTTTTTGGCACCCTCTGTATATAAAAAAAGAACTATAACTAGATAAGTAAAGAATAGTTAACCTGGTAGAAAAATGCACCAAATATATGAACAGGCTCCTCACAAAAAAAGAAATGCAAATGCCCAATAATCACCTTAGAGGTACACAACCTCATTACTAAGCAGAGAAATGCAAATTAGAACCCAAAATGAGACATGACTGCATATCCACCAAATTGGCAAACATGGAAACGTTTGACAGCACTGCATTGTTTTTCACAAGGCTGAGGAGCAATTGGAACTGTCATCCACTGCCAGTGGGAAAGTCAACTGGGACAATTCTTTGGAAAACTGTCGGTCATGATGTAATCAAGTTGAGAAAACACATCATCTATGGTATAGCAAACCCCAAGTATAAAGGTATTCATGTGTATACAAGACAATGAGCAGAAATGATCATAGCAGCATCATTCAAAATAGCCAAAGTCTGGAAACAGCCCAGTTGTCCATCAGAATCAGAACGAAAGAAAAAGTATGGTATATTCACAGATTGCATGTAAAGGTAAATAAACAGCTACACACAACTTCAGACTATGATGGTGATTGAAAGCATACAGACTGTTAACATTTATATGAAGTTCAAAAGCAGCAGAATGAAAGTATAGCTTTGGGGGATGACGCTTATGTAATCAAACTATAACTAAAAGCAAGGAAGTGCTTATCACAAAAATCAGCTTACTGGTTCCCTTTGGTTGAGGGAGGGGCTTATGGCTGGGAAAAGGCATACAGGGGCTTCTAAGTCACTGAAAACATTTTTAAAATCTCGATCTGACATGGGATTTGCTTTATCATAATTTATTAAACTGCATATTTATGTTTTAGATGCTTTTCTTCCTGTGTTATATCTGATAGGTTAAAAGATATGCAAATGAACATAGAGGCAAATTACATATCAATGTCTGTACATTGGAAATAAAAATATTTATATTAGAAATATGAACTTACATCTGACAAAGAGAAAAACTGGTCAAAAAAATCTCGAAGACAATCTCAAAAGTGGGCACACATGCACACCCAAAGAAAAAGCAAACATTCTCTCGAGTGGCTGCAAATACTCTCTCATGGGGGACTAGCCTAAGTGTCTTAAACACAGTTTGTAGCTGGCTCCTTTATTAGATAAATTCACTTTAGGGGAATTCCTGGCTGGCGGCTGCAACGTCTACTGACAGGAGAGGCAGAAGTCCCAAAATATGGGGACCAGTGCTTTCTCCTTTAAGGGGCCCAGTTTCCCTATCTGTACATCACAGTGACTGGATGACATGACATCTGGGATATAAACTGAGCAAAATGCAGAAGTGCCAGCGAGATGTCTGAGTTGCAGATGGCAGAGAGGACGTTAAGAAGACATTGGAAATGATGTTGTGTTCCACTCCAAGTGCAAAGACAGAGAGACTGGGGCTCAGAAAAAGGAAGGGCCTTGCCCACATTTTCACAGGACATGAAGAGTGGGAGCAGAGCCAGAGCGGCCCCTCCAAAGCGCTCTTCTCCCTGACGCGCTCTGCTTTTCTGACCCTCAGGCCACACAGGAGCTGGGCGGAGGAGGGAGGTTGCTGCTATTTCAGGCTTGGTAGTGGGAACGTGAAGGCTGCCAGGTTCCAAAGAGGAGGAATCCAAGCCCCATTTCAGGGAGCAGCACTTATTTCAGGGAAAGACTGCCCAGATTATCCTGTCCTTCTCCGTCCCACCCCACCCTTGCACTGCCCAAAACACTGGCCATTGTTTTATCTTTCCCCTTGTCTCCTCGCAAGAAGCAGTGGATGTTTCAAGAAAACTCGCAGAGCATGGCCTTTCGGCAGTTTGGGGCAGGTGCTTACAGGTTTCCCGTGGAGCATGGATCCTTGCCGTTGGAGGGCTGACTGCTATTTCCCAGTGCATTTCTGAGAAAATGAGAATGCGTGTGAGGGTTTTACTGATCCCGGCATGTGTTTCTATGTGCCTGTTGTGTCTTTGTGGCCTACCTGCCTGTTACTCAGGGTGTGGGCCACAGACAAGCAGCATTGGCAGAGCCGAGAGCTTGAGAAATATGGCCTCTCTGACCCCATCCAAGACCTACTGAGTCAGAATCTGCAGTCTATGCTTCTTGTGCACGTCAAAGTTTAACAAGCTTGGCACCCCTGTGTGAGGGAGCCAGGACAGCGTGCACTCTATGGAGGTGAAAGGGTCAGGACTAAGCAGACAGGCGTGTCTGCATTCCAAATCTGGGTGTTTATAGGCACATTTGTGTGTGTCTCTGTACGTGAAGGAGATGTGTCTCTTGTTCAAAGGGGGAAGCATTTCCTGAGGGCTGACTGTATAGCCAGGCACCCTGTAAGTTCTTAACGCGATTATTTATATCCTCTGCTTCATTTGATTTTTAGTAAAGGCCTCGGGTGAAGCAGAGAGTGAGGTTGATTTGTGTTGAAAGCCTTAAAAATACGCAAACTCTTTAACCCAGTCCATTTCACTTCATCTGAGCATCTATCTGAGCAGGAGAACCTGAAATAAAGCAAAAATGATTCACATGGAAGGATTTACATATACACCGACTTTACAATAGGAACCAAGAACTGGGAGCACCTGGTTTGTCCAGTGGAGTTACAGAAATGGTGACATAACCCTGAAGTGAGCAACAATATGGCCATTAGCTGAGTTCAGCTAAACAATGTTTCCTGGGCAACCTCTCCATGCCAAGTGCATGCCCTATAGAAGGTTGACAGAGCCGACAAACACGGCCCCTGCTCTCATAAAGACCTAGATATTTATGAAGTTTGTATAACATTGGGAGATTGTGTTACAACATAAACCAGAAAAGAGGATATGAAATTATATGTACAGCATAGTCACAGTGAAGGGAAAAACGCCTTGAACGAGAAAGAGCAAACCACACCTTCCTCCAGACAGGGAGGGGGGAGGAGGAAAATGACTTTCCTGGAAGCTAGTCCTATTAAAGCCTTGCCTTGTTTTCTGTATAAACTGTTTCTTATTCCCCATAGATTGCAAGAGTCACAATTTGAAAGGAACAAAAGGCATACTTTGTGAAATAGCATCAACACTAGGTCCTTTGTGGGGAGCTTTGCAAATTATGGGCAGTTTAAGAAAATGTTTCTCTTTCTCTGAGCAGATTTAGGCTATGCATTAGCTGACAACTGTTTATCCTGCAGGGCCTGTGTGTCATAGGAATAAGTCTGCCTGACTATCACCCGATCCAACTGATGCTCACTGGACATTCGGAAAAATAAAGATGATTGTCTGCAAGTCACAGCAGATGCAGCATTCAAAAGGACGAATTCTGTTATGTCAATGCCCACTCTGGATTATTCTGGGAACCTTGGAATGCCAAAGACCTCACTAGACCACCCTGCTGCACCCTTCTCTCTCCTCCAACAAGGGTTATTCCCCAGACTCAGGGAAATGCGTTGCCAGGGGCAGCCCCCATGTCACCTTGCAGGGGAAGGAGCCTGAGCCCTGGAAGGAGATAAACGCCTGGGTTATACATAGAACACATGCTGAAAAGGCAATGGCAGGGTTTTTTCTGTTGATTGCTACTTATCTAATTTTTGACAATGATCACTCAAAAAAAATTAAGCTCTTACCAATGAATTAAAAAATATTTAGAGTCCAGAAATAACACTGGATTCCCCAATTCTTTTTTTAAGACTCTTTTTTTTTTTTTTTTAAAGAGCAGAGTTAGGTTCACAGCAAAATTAAGAGGAAAATACAGAGATTTCTCATGTATCCCTCACCCCCACACATGAATAGTTGACCCCACTAGCAACACCCCCCACCAGAGTGGTGAATATTCCATTGTCTGGATGTACCATCATTTATTTATTCATTCACCTGCTGAAGGACGTCTTGGTTCCTTCCAAGTTTTGGTAATTATGAATAAAGTTGCTATACATATCTGTGTGCAGTTTTTTGTGTGGCTGTAAGTTTTCAACTCCATTGGGTAAATACACAGGAGTGTAACTGCTGAATTGTAGAGTAGGAGCATGTTTAGCTTTGTAAGAAACTGCCATATTATCTTCCCAAGTGGTTGTACCCGTTTGTATTCCCACCAGGAAATAATGAGGGTTCCTGTTGCTCCACATCTTGTTTAGCCTTTGCTGCAGGATTTTGGCCACTCTCATAGGTGTGTAGTGGTATCTCACTGATCTTTTTATTTGCATTTCCCTGATGACATGTGATGGGGAGCATCTTTTCACCTGCGGTACATCTTCTTTGCTGAGGTCTCTGTTAAAGTCTTTGGACCTTTTTTTTTTTTTCAACCCGGGTGGTTTGTTTTCTTTCTGTTGAGTTGTGATTGTAAATTTTGGACAACAGTCCTTTATCAGATGTGTCTTTTGCAAATAGTTTCTCTCACTCTGTGGCTTGTCTTATTCTCTTGACCTTGCCTTTCACAGAGTAGTTTTCAGTTTTAATGAATTTTTGGGTAATGATGACTTATTCTAATCATCCTTAGGAGAGGTTCCCTGGGAAACAGTCTCAGAGGCAGATGCTTATGTGCAGAGGTTTTCTGGGGAGTAGTCTGAGGAGCAACACATGTGAAAGGCAAAAGAAGCATGGCTGGAAAGAGGGAGAAATGGAGTTGTGATGCAGTTGCAACAAAGTCTCAGCCAACTTCAGGGGGAGCGCGGGAGTGAGGAGGGACCTTCAGTGTCCCTAACTGAACAAGGGAGCTAGGCCTTTGAACCCCTACATCAACTAGTCAGTGGATACAGATTGGCCTGGGAACGAGGCGTAACCTTGGATGAAGCAGCCCAGGGAGGGACTGAGCTGTGAGTGTCAGTAGCCAACGCTCCCGGCACCTGAAGGCATGAGTACCTCAGCCCTAAAGGGGGATCTGGACAGCACATCACGGCACCCACTCTATAATCTGAACAAAATAAGCTTGAAAAGAAAGCGAAAGAGCGTGGGGCTTGGAGATAAAGGGTACTTAGCTCCACCACTGACTTACTGAATGATCTTGGGCAATTCTTCTCTTGGGGCCTCAGTTCCCCATCTGTACATTAAGAGGGTGTTACAGGACAGACTACCTTTGACATTCTAGTTGCAGCTAATTGGGACAGCCATAAGTCACAATAGCCGGGTAAGTAGGTGCCCTGGAAGCTACAGAAGATGGGCTGGGGTGGGGCCAAAAGGCTGAGGAGAACCTAGAATTACAGGGAGTTCATAGAACTCGACGGGGTGGCTCATCCTACCGGGGCTTTCCCTCAAAGTGCTTCTGTGACTCATTAGTTTGTATAAAAGCAGAACAAAGTGCGACTTTAAAGGGCAGCTGGATCATCCATTCATTATACAAATGAGGAGTCAAAGAACTTGTCCAACGTCACAGACTGAGTCAGCAGCAGAATTAGGAATCAACCTCGGTTATTCAAACGTGGCCAGGTGATTTCTCAATATCCATGTTTCCTGTACCTTGAGTCAAGGTTTGTTTTGGTTGGAAGACAGAGATACCCCCTCAAGCTAACTTCTCTGAAAGGAGAACCTCTTTGAAAAGAGTCAGACTAGAAAGAAGTGATTTGAGCACAGCACACGGCAGTGGCCGTAAGACAGTTTTAAAATATATTCAGAGTATTGGAGGGGCAGACGCTCTCTTAGCACAGTATTAAGGGACCCATGGAATAAAACCATACTCCTTCATATAGAACTTGGGAGTCTTTCAGGGAAAAATTAACCTTGTGTTTCAAATATTTGATTTTAGATAAGCTGAGAGTAAGCTTGAGCTAGAGTGGAAGACAAAAAACACTCTTACTCCTGCCAAAAAAGATGGGTTTCTCCTTCCCCTCTTCTCAGCCATCACCGATCCATCACACAGAATCAACAGACACTGAAGATTGAATTCACCCTCCTCCACCCAACACTGAAAGCATATGCAAGAGAAAATTGCTTAACATTAGTGGACCTGGAGAGTGAAAACAATCTATTCATACGTGGTATTCTTGTAGTGAGGTTTCTGGTTCTTCTCCTTTCATTTCCCACCTCCATCCCCACCCAAACATGGACTAGAGACAAACACTTCCATGTGGGATCCATGATGAAATGAGGCATCACATAGAACTCAAGGACAGGAAATGAAATGAAGCCATACAGTGGACTGAAACTGGACTCCAAACAGAGATCAGGACTGTATTATTCATGTCATAAACAAATTCCAAATAGTGGTGGCTTAACACAACAAGAATTTATTTCTTGCTCATGTCATAGTCCCAGGCAAGTGGGGAGGAGAGGCTGTGATCCATAAAGAAACTCAGGATCCCAGGCTCCTTCCAGCTACACCGCCTTCCAAGTCCTTGGTCCAGAATTGGAACACATTAGTCCCACTCACTTCATTGACCAGAACTCAGTCGTATAGCTATACTCAACTGGAAACGAAGATGGAAAATTCAATCTAGCTGTGTGCCCAGGAAAAAGCGAAGACTGTGAATATTGGTGGACACTAGGGTTAGTTATCTTTAGGTCTATCTCTCTCTTGCTGTAGAGTCTCTCTTCTCTGCTTCAAACCCTGTTTATTCTTTTTCTCTACATTCCAGATTTATGCTTTCTTAGCTCCAACTGCCTGAGCCACCGGGCCAGCTCAACCAGTCCCATTTTCAATCCTTTTTCTCTACAGGAAGACATCATCTCACATTTGGTGTGTATCCTTTGGTGTATACTCATAAACAACTTGCCATTTTGTGTGATTCTTAAATATATACAACTACTGCATACTAATCTTTATATCAGTGATATGATTTCCCCAACAAGCTGTTTTTGTGATATGTCTCCATGTGGACTCATGCAAATTTATTTTAATTTTTCTACAGCATATCAAGGTATGAAAATTTAACCGTTTCACAAATGAGTGCCATTTAGGTTGGTTTCGGTTTCTGATTCTTTGGAACAATCTTGTAATAAAATCCTAATATGTGTATTAGGCTCTCATTGGCAAATGTTTAGTGTTGCCTATATTTCTGGAAGGAAAATTCCTAAATGATAGCTTATGTGCATTTTCAGTTTTATTAGGCATAAACAATCATTCTTCTAAGTGGCTGTCCCAATTATATGCCCATCAGAACACTTTTAGAGTCTCTGAGAGTTTATATTATAGACTTCTTTTTTTTAAAAGATTTTATTGGGGAAGGGGAATAGGACTTTATTGGGGAACAGTGTGTACTTCTGGGACTTTTTCTAAGTCAAGTTGTTGTCCTTTCAATCTTAGTTATGGAGGGCGCAGTTCAACTCCAGGTTCAGTTGCTGTTTTTAGTTGCAGGGGGCACAGCCCACCATCCCTTGTGGGAATCGAACCGGCAACCTTATGGTTGAGAGGACGTGCTCCAACCAACTGAGCCATCCGGAAGCTCAGTGACAGCTCAGCTCAAGGTGCCGTGTTCAATCTTAGTTGCAGGGGGTGGAGCCCACCATCCCTTGTGGGGGTCGAGGAGTCGATGAGTCGATGAGTCGAACTGGCAACCTTGTGGTTGAGAGCCCACCGGCCCATGTGGGAATCGAACCGGCAGCCTTTGGCATTAGGAGCACGGAGCTCCAACCACCTGAGCCACCAGGCCGGCCATATATTATAGACTTTTAATTCCTACCATTCTGATGGATGGAAAATGGTGTTTCTGGTTGTTTTCATTGGCTATTCCTGAGAACTAGTGAAGTTGAAGCTCTTCTATGTGATGTTAACCATCTATTGTAATAATACCTCTTGTTTGATTGCTTAGCTATTCATTTCCCTTTTTTTCTAAGAGCTTGATTTTCTTCCTGATTTGTAGGAATCCTTCACATGTTTTTCATTCTGTTTCTTTGTCTGGTTTAATTATCCCAAATATTTACTTCAAAGCTATGATTTATCTTTTAACTCTTTTGTGTTTATAATTTTCTATGTTGATGTAGTCCAATTTTCGGCCATTTTCTTAATTTTTTTGTGCCTCACTTAAAAAAGCCTTTTTACCCGACATAAGTCTAGCACTTATTGAGTGCCTACTGTATGACCATCCCTGGGCTATTCATTTCCCGTGTTATCACCTCTAGTTCTCATCACAACGGAATTGGCATTGCTGCTATCATTCCCATCTTATAGTTGACAACACGGAAGCTCAGTGGGACAAGATCACTTGCCAAACATTATAGAGCCAGTAATCTACAGATACAGGATTTAAACCCATATCTGCTTGACTCCAAACTCTCTCTTCTTTCTACTTCACAGGTCGTGGGAGAAACCCTGTGCATGCAGATGTTTCGTTCTTCATCTCACCCATCACACCGTAGACCAAACTCAATGAGTCAAGGAAGACAGAAATGTAGAGAAAACTTTGTACATTTATTTGTTCATTAATCAACAGACATTTCCTTTTGTGTGCCACGCCTCATGTTGGATGCTGGGCATACATAGATAAAACAGGTCAAAACATAGACCGCAAGGAAGTATTGGTTACAAAGCTACATCTTCATCAAGGTACTCTCATTTTCTCTAGGCTTCAGGGGTGGGGGTGGGGCAGGAATCCCCAGACCGCAGATACCAGGAAACCATAATGTTTTGAACTGATAAAAATAAATTTGTGGAAAGAAAATAAAGCAGAGCCTCAGCACAGGAACAATACAAGTGCCCCTTACATCTTTCCCCTTCTGACCACGCCCTAAGTCCCTTGGGATAAAGAGAGTACAAGAGAGCATGGTGCTGGAATAGTTGAAACAGTACTGGTCTTTCATCTAGGAATCCAGAACAAATTCAGGCTTTTCACTGACTCTCTGCTTTAGTCTTCCCTCTGGTAAAATCAGGGCATTGGGCCTCCAAATCTATGCATCATACTAGGGTTTCCTGTGGGTCCAGATAACCCAACCAAATGAGGCCACAACCACAGCAATACTCAATGCACATAGGACTGCAATCTTAAAAAGTACTTTTACAGTTAGTATCTCAGTGGATATTAGGTTGGTGCAAAAGTAATTGCGCTTTTTAATTGCAAAAACTGCAATTACTTTTGCACCAACCGAATATAATTGTGTCCGTTTTACAGATGAGGAAACTAAAGTTGTGGAAGATACAGTCAGTTGGTCATAGTTATACAGTTAGTCAGAGGAAGAGATGATATTAAAAGATAGAACTCGTGCAGCCTTGTGACATGGCTCCTTCCTCCTGGTTCATTCCAAGAATCCTTCCCTCCCACGACCCAGCACTACCAGTCACAAGTGACCCTGGAGACTTCTTGTTTAGAGAATAGGGGCTGAATATTGTTGAAGGGCAGAGGATCTGCTTGGTGGTGCGGGCTTCAGGGAGACGCTAAGCATCCCCCTTTACATGGAAGGCCACAAGGAGTTTGAGGCTGTATTAGGACGGGGGAATGTGAACTTGCCAGATCTTCTCCTTACCTCACACTGGCTTGACACATGAATTCCCACACATCCCCTTGCAGCACTTGAAACCCTTCAGGCAGTGGCTGTCATCCAGGCAGTCGTCTTTGGGGTTGAGCATCTTACACTGGCCAGTGACTACTGGACAATTCTGAGGCTTGACCTCAACTGGTGAGAAGAAAGGCACTATTCAGAGGCTTGATCCCCTAGACACCATCCAAGCTCCCATCCCCGTCTCTATCCCATGCATGGAAATCAGGTCTTGCCCTACCTCAGTACCCAAACAGAGTCAAGTGCATGTCTTGAAGAAGCCTCCTTCCCACTGAGGAGGCTCCCAACAGTGTTGTAAATGTCTGACGGACAGATTGACTCATTGACTGACTGACTGCAGTCAATGAGTTGACTCACGGACTGGCCAATGGCTACTGGCTTACCTACTGACCAACTGAAAACCTGCGAATGCTGAGCTGGGAATGGACGAGGCCTGATTCTGCCCCATTATCCAGCCTAGTTCAGAGAAGCCCCCTCAACTTCTCCAAGATGCGTGTCCTCACGTTCAAATTTCCCTGGTCCCCCTTTCCAGGACTCTACTTCCTCACCTGGCTTTGATGGTTCTACAGGATCCAAGCATTTGATGCCACAAATGTGAGGACAACATTTCTTCTTCTCTGGACACTGCCAGTCACTTTCGCACTGAGGGACTTCATAGACAAGGCACATCGCCGGTTGTATGAAGGGGCAGGCTCCATATTTAGGTTTTTCTGAAGGGTAAGAACAAAGGAAGGAGAAAGATTTGATTCTGAATCATGACCACAATCCTGGACAAGGAACCAGCTTCTCAGGAGGGGAGAGAAAACCTAACCCAGGTGGCTGACCCCAAAAGAATGGAAGGAGCAGTTAGGATTCCAGTTTTAAGGCAGGTGTAGGGCAGTGGCAAGCTCAGCCAAGCACTCAACCAAGAGCCTGTCAATGGCCCAGGGAAGAAGATACAGATGGTGGTGTGCTGGTAAATGTTTTAAGAGGGAGATTTTGTAGCGTTCGCCAATTTCCATGGTGTAAATACTCCCCTCACAATTGATTTCAAGCTACCAATGTGATGTCAACTAGCCCACAAAAGTCTTGAAAATGTACCAGTCAGCTATTGCAAGCCGGTGTCAGCCAGTTCCAGGACCCAGCTGCATAGAGCTCATGGTTAGGGGTTCCTGGCCCAGGTAGAGGGAGAGATACATCCTGGCTGGGAGGGACGCAGAGAGGGGCAGTGATAGCAGGAGACAACTCATCAGAGATTGAAAGAAAGAGAGCAGATCAGCTGATAAGTAAATAGAGAAAGAGAAAGTGACCATCAAAAAAGAGCTAGTAAGAGGAAAAGAGAACAAGTTGAAAAATTACACAGATGGAGACGAAAAGAATGCGACATAGAAAACGACCAAATAGTAGAGAAGGTGCCGTAGAGAAAGAAACAGTAAGACAAGTACTGGGGTCAACAGGTCCATTTGGTGAAAGGTGGGTTTCTGGGAGCTCAGAAACTCTCTTGGTTGAAGTCTTCAGAGAGATGCTTGAAATTAGGGGCCATGGGCTGGACCACTGGAAATATGGCTTCCAGGTCAGCACCTGGGCTAAAAGAGGCCATGCCGAGAACCTGGATGGCCTGAGTCTGACTCACCTTTGCTAGCCCCTTCCACAGACCTCAACATCAGGATTCCGGGGGCGAGGAGCACCACAAAGGTGACCAGGCTGCTGGGCTTCATAGTGAGAGCAGGTAGGGCAGAGGTGGCCAGGGCCTGCCTTTGCTCTTATACCTCTCCCTGTGGGTGTGGCCCAACCAGAATGGTCTTGGCCCTCCCAGCTGCTATTTCATAAGCAGGAAACTCAGGCAAAGACAGTGACCTTGCCGTGTAGAGTGTTGGTGGCTCTTTTCTGCTCTAGGCAAGAACCTGGGCCCTAGGAAGGAAAATATAGAACTTGGAGGGGGATGTGTCACCAGAATGGCCAGGAGCCATTCACAAACACTTTAGAGAACCCTGAACCACCTGCCTTTGGAGTGAGAGGGGGAGGGGAAAAAGGGAGATCAAAGGGCAGAACGGAGGGATATAAGGGAGCTTCTTAGAAACCTGGAACAATCAGTGAGGTGTGGCCCTTCAATGAGCCTTGACTTTCCCACACTCCCCAGAGTCCCTCCCTTCCATAAGCATCAGCTGACACATTCACTCACTTTCTCCTGGCTTGTTTTGATATAATACCTGTAGTTCCAGGCACTCTGTGGGTCACAAAGGGGTTTCTCAAAGAATCCTTGTTGAGTAACAGGTGAAGTGGGGACAGCAATGAAAATCTCTTTGGGCCTAAGTCTTCCCAGCTGTGAAGTGGGGATAATAACAACTGACTAGGTTCCCAAGAAGGATTTGAAGAAGGGGAAAGGACATTGAGGAGAGTGAACACACTACCCCTTGGCATTGTGATTGGAAGTGAAACTGATGTGAAGCAAATCACATTGGAGCCAATTTTTCTGAGATAAACTAATAAGACTCTTTTCAGCAGTGAGTCGAACAGTCAGGTAGAAAAACAGCACCACTTAACAGGCTCAAAAATTTCTCCCACATCCCCAAATTAGTTCACTGCTCTCTCACGATTATAATAAAGGTTCTCATTTACTGACTATTAACTGCATGCAAGCCTATTATGGTGAAATAAAGAAAAAAAATGCATGGGATTCAGAAAACAGAATATAGGGGAGAAAAGAAGTGACAGCCCCCTCCCTCTGTGATGTTGGTGACAAAATCCCAAAGTGACAGCTGAGTACCAGAAATACAGGGCCGGCCACCAGCCCAGATTGAAGCAGGTCAGAGGGGTCTCGGAAATACATCTTCTGGAAAGTGAAATTAATAGATGCATATGAATACAGGCAGAAGAAATTTTGGCAACTGGAGGAGAATTTGTGGTTGAATAGGTGATAGCTATATAGAAAACCAAGCAAAGGTAAAACTCAACCATTTTTCACTTCAGAGAAAATAAAAATGTTGTGCCAGAAAAGAAAAACAGTATCGTTTACTACACAGTTCAGCTGTGACAAGTGTTTACGTAGTCATAATAAAGTAAAGAATAGTACAGATCTAATCAAATTTATTGCATAATGTTGATGGGAGGAAGGAGGATGGAAGGGTGAGCCTATCGGCTAGAAGTGTTGAGAGGGAAGAGGTAGATGAAAATCTCATTTGCAATTGTGGAAGGTCAATAGATTATATCTAAAACGGAAAAGTCAAGATGTGACGTTACACAAATACTACTTAGAGACAGGGAGGTAAGTGCCAACATGATAAACTGAATGTGGTTTCTTTTCCTCTGGAGGTGAGAGTGGTGGTGGTAAGCAACTGCTGTTTTGCACAACAACCTTTGTAAAACTATGTGACTCTGCAGTCTATCTGTATGTATAACTCTGACTAAAATAAAGGAAAATGTTTTTGCAAGAAAGCCTATTATCTCACATAGCTCACCATAAAGATGTACTACCACTCAGGTAAAGCACCATGCATCCAAGCATAAGCATTCCTCTTCTTTTTTTCTAAATTAAAGTTTATTGGGGTGACAATTGTTAGTAAAGTTGCATAGGTGCCAGGTTACAGTTCTGTAATATATCTGTAATCATCTATATATCACATTGTGTGTTCACCACCCAGAGTCAGTTCTCCTACCACCATATATTTGACCCTGTTTACCCTCTTCGAGAGCCCCCTCCCCCCTTACCCTCTGGTAACCACTAAACTATTGTCTGTGTCTCTGAGTTTTTGTTTCTTCATTTGTTTGTCCTGTTCCTTTGTTGTTTTCAGTTTTATATCCCACATATCAGTGAAATCATAGGCTTCTCGACTTTTTCTGCCTGACTTATTTCGCTCAGCATTATCATCTCAAGATCCATCCATGTTGTCGCAAATGACACTATTGCATCTTAAGGCAGCATAGTATTCCATTGTGTATATATACCACATCTTCGTCTTCCTTTGTACATAAGTCTCTCTCTCTCTCTCTCTCTCTCTCTCTCTCTCTCTCTCTCTCTCTCCCTCTGAGTTGGGAGCCCCTCCTCTATTCCCCATCTTGCCCTGCACTTACCACTTTCCTAATGATTATCACTGAGGATAAGTCCAGTTTATGGGGATGATTCTCCATGAGATGATAAGGTCCTAAAGAAGACGGACTGTGTCTGTCTTGTTAATTGTAAAATTCACCCAATTTAGTGTGCAGAGTTTTGACAAAGGCATTTAGCCGTGAAACCACCACCACAATCAAGACAGAGAACAGTTCATGACCCCACAAGATCCTCTTGCACCCTTTGTAGTCAATCCCTTCCTCTACTCCCAGCTCTTGGCAACTACTGGTGGGTTTTCTATCCCTATAGTTTTGCCTTTTTGAGGGTGTCATATAGATGGAATCAAACAGTATGTAGCCTTCTGAGTATGTCCTCTTTCACTTAGTGTAATGTATTTAAGATTCATCTATGGTGTTGGTCGTTTGTTCCTTTACAATGCTGAATAGTATTACGTTGCATGGACAGGTCATGGTTTGTTTATGCATCTCCCAGATGAAAGATATTTGGGTTGCTCCCATCTTTTGGTGATTATGAATAAAACGGCTATAAGCATTCATGTACAGGTTTCTGTGTCGATATGGTTTACATTTTTCTTGGGTCATATCTAGGAGTAGGATTGATAGGTAGTATGGTAAGTGTATGTTAACTTTAGAATAAATTGCTAAATTATTTCCAGAGTGTCTTACCATTTTCTAGTCCCACCAGTGGTGTGTGAGAGATCTCATTTCATTGAGGTTTTATTGTTATTTCCCTAAAGACTAATGATGAAGTGATTATTTTCATGTGCTGGTTTGCCATCTGTATGTCTTCTTTGGTGAAGGATCTGTTCAAATCTTTTACCCATTTTTATTGGGTTGTTTGTTTTCTTCTTGTTGAGTTTTGAGGGTTCTTTATATGTTCTACATACAAGTACTTTATCAGATATGTATTTTGCCAATATTTTCTCCCAATTGGTGGTCTACTTTCATTTCTTAATACTGTTTTTCAAAGAGTAGCAGTTTTTAAATTTGATAAAATCCCAATTTAAAAATGAATGAAGTCATCAATTTTTTCTTCATTATGCTTTGTGGTGTGTCTGAGAAATCTTTGCATAGCCTGAAGTGGCAAAGATTTTCTCTTTATGCCTTCTTTTAGGGCTGCTTCTCCAAGCTTCTGCAGGCCATCTCTTTCCCAGGGCCCAGGTCAGAGAGGTCAGGCCTAGAAGTGCTGACCCACAGGCCATCCTCTGAGGTTCTGTGCCTGGAGGATTGTGGGAGATAGTATTGAAGGGCTGGAGGTTCTGCTGAGGGTTACACATGAGGCAGCCCCTCGTCAATGAAGACAGTTTCAATGGATTTGGGCCACACTGGGGGAGGGTGATGGCAGGTGGGTCACAGAACTAAGCCTAGCCTTTCTTCTCATCTTCCTTAGGGACAATGCACCACTTCTTATACTTGCCCTTGTAATACTTAAGGCTGTGTCAGCTCTGAGCATCATTTTTGCAATAGTTAGGAGGGTTGAGCATCTTACGAGTGCCTTCTACCACCGAACACTCCCCAGCTTTCATCTTAACTGGAGACAGCAGGTCCAGAGCTTGGGACCCTCTTCTGTCTGGGACCACAGCCCAGCCTTATCCTGCTCCATAGAAGCCAACCTTTTCCTGCTCTCAGTCCCCAAATGGAGGCCTAAGCCTCTCATGAAGGAAGGCCTGATGGACTGACCCATGGCTTACCTACAGTCAGGCTGTCATGGGTTCCACTCACTGATCAAGTAACCAGTAAGATTGACAAAGTTGGCAGTGGCAGAGATCCGACTAGGCCTTGTCCCCAACCAGATTCAGAGGGAGACCTCACCTACATCCCCAAATTCTCCATCCTTGGAGAGTCTCAGTCTTTGCCCCTTGCTTGCAGATAGGACCCTCTACCCAGGTTCAGAACATTTACCGGATTCCTACACTTCATGCAACACACAGTAGGACAGCCTGTCCTCTCTGAGCACTGCCAGTCATTCTGGCAGGAAGAGCTGGTCGACCTGGCACCACTAAAGGGTGACAGGAGGGCTGGCTCCAGCTTTCTCTTCTTCTGAAGACAGACAACATGGACAAGAAGGGAGGTGGATTTGATAAGTGCATGACAGGCCATCTTCCCAGGAGGTGAAAGGAGTCCCCCAGATACCAAGAGGAAGGCTGTGGGGGAGCAGTCATAACCCAGATGTAGATGAGGGGAGCGTGCCAAGGACAGCCTGATACGCGGGCAATGAAAAGTCTGTGACAAGCAGGCTTGTGACGTCTGTGCAGGGTCACATTCAGGTGAATGTCCCAGGGAAAGATAAAGATGCACAGAACGAAGAATGACAGAAAGAGAGAGAGGAGAGAATAAAGACAAGCCTATGAAAACATCACGACAAAAACTGAGAGTTAGCGACAGGACACAGAGAGAGAGAGAGATATTAAAATGAACCAGAAATTAAAAGAAAGCCAGATAGACACAGGGGGAATGAGATGAAGAATAAAAGAACAAAGTCAATGTCAAGAATGAGAATGAGACGAAGGATAACAGGGAGGTAGAGTGACCACGGCAGACAGAGGTGTTTCGTCAAAGGCTAAATGCAGGTGGTCCAGACACACTCCCTCACAAAGAACTTGGCCCCTATTTGTCAGGATCCCCTTTCCTGGGATGCTCAGTGGAAGGCCTTGTTGAGCTCTGGCCCTAGGAAAGGAAGAGGTGCTCACCCCCAAGCTCGCCAGGAATCCCTCCATCTCTGACCCATTCTGAGACATGGGACTTTAATTCAAGCACTGTCCTTTAGCCTGGCTGACGCTTTCTTAATATTGTACTGTATTTTGAGACTCTTCCTCCACAGCCCTCCAGCCTCCCTTTCGTCAGCCCTGCATCGGGGTCTGAGGACTCTCCTTGTCTTCCATTTACCCCTCACAGGCATTTTCCCCAATAAACTCTTGATTATCTACTCTTGTCTTGACATCTGCTTTTCAGAGGTCCCAGACTAACCCAATTACCCATCTGTTTGCTTTGAATTGTTCAGGCAATGAAGGGAAAGGAAGTGGGGAGACAGAAGAAAATAGAAAAAGAAAGAACATGTTTTTTTTTCCTAGTAAACATTACCTCAAATGAAGATGGTAATTAGATTCCATTAGAAATATTAAAAAGAGTGAAGTCCCCATTTTATTTAAATGATGATATTCATCATAGACCTAAAATTTATCACTTGCAACTATGTAAATTATGATGAAAAGTATTGAATGTCAACTTGAAATTTTCTAAGGAATACATACTTTTTCAAAAATTTGTTTAGGATGTCCGTGTCAAAGAAAAATACATCTTTCGAAACCTACACTTCATGCCCTGAAATCCCTAGTCAAGACAGATTCACATAGCAGACAGTGAGAAGACGCAAGGCTAAATAATACTTTATTATTAGGTAGATTAGGGACTCAACTCCTAAACTAGGAATCAAGGTAGCTAAGCTGGGCAACAGACAAGAGTTCCTTTTCTTGGTTTATAATGGCCTACATTTTAGACCCTAATGTAGCCTAGCACTAAGGCCTGTCCTTCTGCATGTCCAACCCAAAGTCCCAAATCTAGTCCTAGATCACACTACTCCAGCAAGTAGAGAGGCTACCAGTGGTAGCACCAGAGGCAACGTAGCAAACAGGCTTGCTCCTCCATTTCAGGACAATGTGTACACATTTCATGGGGTCCAAACACAGAAGATACGACACAAAATGCCCCAGGGCCCAAGATCAGGGTTTGGAATCTGACCAACGGAGACTCTGAGTGTCAGAAGACACTGAAACAGAAACATATCAGAAAAACAGGAGCGCAGGAACTGATCAAAAGTAAACGGGAAACAGTACCCCCATCCTCTTTTACAAACCTTAAAAGATCTCCCTCAAAGGCTGAAGACAGAGAAAGGGGTATGGATGGGTGTGGAAGGGGGGTCCAGCAGCCATAGATCTTCATGTACAGTAATTTTGAATATATAGCACTTTATTTTTATATTAATCAGCCTTCAACTTTTTTTTTTTTTTTTAATTAGTTTCAGGGGAAGCATTGAACTCTTGATAACAGGAAGTCTTGGGCTCGAGGAGCACAAGGAAGGCCTGGAGATCAGTAATCCGTCTGACCTGTGCTACCAGTGTCTTCTCGGGCCTGGTTTAGAAGGGGTTTCTCCCTGGGGAGAGAAGAGAGAATCAGAGCTCTGGGACGGTGCAAACCTGCAGGGGGCAGGGACTGGGTCCTGAGACCACTGTGCTCTGAATCCCACTAGCTATTCTCCTCCCAAGAGCCCGGAGATGTGCTGCCAAGGAATCAGGCACTGGGGATCAGGAGTTCTGGGCAAGCCATCCTAAGGAATTATAATCTTATAATCCTTTACCTCACAATTTCAATGGGAAGAGGAAAAGGATTCATTATGAGAAGCTGGAAGAAAAA
The DNA here is from genome assembly GCF_057876585.1 of Rhinolophus sinicus. NCBI lineage: Eukaryota > Metazoa > Chordata > Mammalia > Chiroptera > Rhinolophidae > Rhinolophus > Rhinolophus sinicus. Next base: position 12,498,654 of record NC_142513.1, read on the forward strand.
ACAATGGCAATTGAAAATAGTCCTAATGAAAATTCAGTAATACTTATCCAAATGTCCCCATCATTCACAGGAGAAGAGTGAGGCCCATTACATGAAATAAATTGTGCATTTTCTGAGGAAAGAGGTCTGATGCCGTCCCCCCCCCCCCCCCAACTCACCCTCCGCCTTTACTGTCCTTGAGGCAAATTTCAGGGCAGATCCCCATTTGAAAGCTCTGATCTCAATGATTTCCAAGGGCACTGGCAGTTCTCAACTCCCTGTGGGACTCCTGGTTCTCCCGGAACATTTCTGGGACAAAGCTGAGAACGGCAGACGTGGGGTTTCTCACCTCAATCCAAACTCGACCACGGCTCCACACACTGACGTTTACAATTGTAGAAACAACACTTCTTGGCCCCTTTGCAACCTCTATCGCGCCGGCACAGAGGCAAAAGAGTGAAAGGGCAGGAAAGTAAGAACTCTGGGCAGTATCCAGGTTTACCTACATCTGAGGAAAAAGGCCACAGGGTGAGTTGGGGGCACCTGTAGGTCGTCGCTGGGCATCAGTGCCACCTTGTCCCGTGGACTCCTCCGAGGAAATGTTCCCCACCCCAACAACACACAGGACCGCCACACCCTACACGCACTTTTCTGGGCTCCAGGCTGCGCCATGTAGAGGCAGATGAGGAGGAAGCCCACGGTGAGTACAGACAAGCTGCTCAGCTTCATAATCCACGAAAAGTGTGTGGGTGAACGACGAGGCTGACTTTTTATATTGTCTATGGCAGGGGCCCACCAGCAGGGGGAGCTGTAGTTTCCAGGGTCCAAGGTCAGAGATGCCTTAATTTGACCTTTCCTATCAGCTGTTTCCTTTCACCCCCGCCCCCCACCCAGAAGAGGAGCTGTAATAACCTCTGGGGCCCTAACTTCTGAGAGCCCACAACTGCTCCCCCTCTTTTTTAGGGAGTGTCAAGGCTGGCCTGGCCCCTAATAATTCTTTATGCAGTGGAGTTTGAGGCAATGGGAGGGAATTGTCTTTCCCAGGGCATTCCTCAGTTCTAAAAGTACTCCAGCTTCTCACTATGTATCCAGAACAATTTAAACCCTACCCCTCCCAACAGATGTCAGAAATGGGTACATTTGAAGAGTTTACTTCGAATAAACGAACTTTTGAAAAACACAGGCACCAAGATAATGAGCTATTACCAAGATAATTTCCAGATTTATGGAAAATATCAATATATTGTGAGCTGCAGAGATACAAGTTTAAGTTGTGTGATGAATGTTTTCTGCTTTAACTCCTGTCTTTATGTCTCCATGATTTTGTATAAACTTAATTTGTTTTTAAGGTCAAAAGTCTAACTGGAGATCATTTTGGAATGTGAACCCCTGCCCAAATAACCCTTTTATTTGGGTTTTATTTACGTTATCTTTGATTCTACACTTTGGCTTGAATCATTCTATTACCCTAGAATTCCTGATATGAACTTGATTTCTGGCTCAGGTAAAACAAACAGATCAACACGTTGTATTTCTCCAGGGCCCATCAGCTCCAAGCCGTTGTCCTTCAATCTTAGTTGTGGAGGGCACAGCTTAGCTCCAAGTGCAGTCGCCATTTTCAATGTTTCGTTGCAGGGGGTGCAGTCCACCATCCCATGCGGGAATTGAACCGGCAACGTTGTTGTTGAGAGCTCGCGCTCTAACCAACTGAGCCATCCAGCCACTCTCAACAAGTCTTTTTTAAAAGGCTACTGGTCCTCCTGTAGCCTATAGGATGGTAGTCAACATCCTATAGAAAGAGAAAAGGCATAATATCAGGACAGGTGGTTCCCAGCCCCAGCTCTGCCCTTGACTCCTAGTGTGAACTTCAATGGTGCCTCCAGAAGTCAGCTTTCCTGTCTCCATGCTGAAAGTGTCTGTCTGAATTACTCGTCTGTCAGAGGGGACTTGCCACTCCAGATTCAGGGGAAGTTGGTGGCTCAGGGCACCTGGGTGAAGCTGAAAAGCACTTGCTTCCTGTGCATGCTTGTCATGCTGGACTTCTGGCGGCAGACACACTTGGCTGGCTGGAACAGAGTGTCCTCATCTAGGGAGGGTGTGGACAATGAGAGCCTCAGAAGTGGCCAGAGAATGTCCCCAAATTATCAGTGACGTTGACTGTTCAACCCTCAGGGTGAACACAGAGCCTGCAGATATGGCATCAGGATTTCAGCTCAGCAAAACTCTGCTGAGAACACTATGTCTCTGGGAGGAGCCTGGTACGTAGTAGCTGAGCTGTTCCCAATTAAACATATATTTTAAAATGCCAGTGCTTATCCTGAGCACTTCAGCTGGCATCGCTGGGTCATTTCACTAATGTCATGCATGCAACCCCAGAACTTCTAGCCTTTCCCATCATTCTTACTCTCTCCTCTTTACTTCATGCAGAGTTGAAAATGCTTTTATGACATAGGTGATTTAGAGAATACTCGCCAAGAGGCCTTGGAAGCCCTACTAGCTCTAATCCCCTTCCGTTTTACAGTTGGTTAAACTATAGGCCAGCAGCTGGGGCTAGAACACTGAATGGAAGGGAGGGTGCATAGCAGCTGTTCTCGTGTTCACAACAGGAATCAGAATGGCTTAGACAGCTTTATTTCTTGGCTGATACTGCATTGCTTTAATGAGGGCATCCTCTGCCAGACTTCTTGGGAGTGTGAGGCTGAGCCTGGGTCCCCCATGGAATCTGGAAAGTCCAGATGCCTGCTCTCTCTGGTTTAAACAACACCTGCACAGACACCCTCATGGATGTGAGGACTGGTGATAGTAAGAAGCAGACACAGAGAAAGGCAGAAGTTAGACTTTATTCCAGAAGCCAATGGCGGCAGCACTTCCAGGGAGAGGAGTGGGAGTGATATCCAAGGCTCTGACAAAGTTGACTGGACAAGATATGACAGCAATGTGGGTAGAGGCAAGAGAGCATGCCGTGGTGTGCCCTGTTGTGATTCGGGAGTAAAAGACGGTGGGACAGATATTATTGATGAATTAGTGTCTCCATAAAAACATCAAGCTGCACACAGGGAAGACATACTATCATCTAGGGTGAAAAAGCTGAGAATGTAACCTGTGATTAAACGAGGGGCAGAAAAGTAATTCAGGTTCATGAAAAGTGACCTTGTGAAATAAATTACTGCTGATGGAGAAACTGATAGAAGAGGCGTCGTGCTGTCTGGCTCCATATGAGAAAGCATTTCCTAGGGACATTTCCATGGTGATTGGAGAGTGTGGCCTTCTGTTCAGAGGTGGCAATATTTATGCAGTTCCCTTTGCAACTGCCAGTGGAAAGAGTCCCTGGAGTTTCATGAGGAGTTTGGAATCCTATGAAACTCTGCAATGTAGGGGATATTGGTATGTTTGTTGACGACACACTATATGAGATTCCCTTGTTATGTTTTGGCACCTCCCAATTTGAGTTCACACTTGAGAGCTGGTCTCCCACTGTACAAACTGAACAGATCAGAGGGTCACATTCCTTTACCTTCTGATACCTAGGGCTGCATTAAGACGCTCAGCAAATCCAATGTTCTCAGCTGGCACTTTGATCTCTGCTGAGTGACTCAGAACACCAAGGATGAGGGGGCATTTGGCAATACAGTGTTGTCAACCACAGCAACGTGTGACTCAGAAACACTGGTGGCCATGGGGAGTGTCCAGGACTGCAGCAGAAAGGTCCACGGCACGGTGTTGAGGTGTGGTTCTGGCTGTACTCATGCTGTCAAACACTCTCATTCTTGCAATGCCCCTGAGCCTAAGTCTTCAACATTCTCTGAGCCACATTTCTCAGACTGGTTTCTCAGGGGAGTGAGAGCTGAGTCAGAGACGGGACTGCAAGTTTCATTGCAAAGCAACACCTGTGAAAGTAAAGGAGAGGACACAGGATTGGGTACAGGGAACCATTCCCATGACGGTCTGACGACATCCCCACCAGCCCAATGGGGAGCTCTGGAGCAAGGATTTTCCATCAGAGGAGATTTCCCTGGGGCATAAAAGGAAAGACCCTACGACCACAACCTTACTCTGTCCCTGGCTAGAGGCCTCTTGGGTAGAGTGTGATCTCAGCTCAAGCATGGAGGTAGTGCCTGAGAAGCATTTGCTGTCAGTGGTCAGATAACCACAGCCCTTGCAGCTGGGCAGCGAGTTGCTTCTGGAAGGAGGTCTGAGCTGCACATCTCCCAGTTAGACACAGTGCACCCCTTGTGCTGTGGAGATCCGCAGACGTCTCCATACACATTCAGGAATAGCTCCTCCAGGGCTCTGGTGGGCGCTCTTTCTGCAGGAAACCATAGAAGATGGAGGTCCTTGGGGAAAACAACAACTCCAGCCCCTGAAAATGGTGTCAGGGCTGCAGCTGCTCCTCACCAGCCTCCTCATCTCTTCGTTCTAAAGTCTCCGTGTCCTCAACTACCGTCAATGCTGCTCTCAGTGACTTACCTGGTGGCGTGAGCCAAATCCTCGTTCCTGAGGGCAAAAAGATATTCCATGCATGTAGTAATCATAAGAAAGCTGAGGTGGCTGTACTAATATCAGACAACGTTGACTCCAATTCAAAAATGGAAATGGAAAAGCAACCAGGTGGAAGGAACGGGGGTCTCTAAGAGGTCTTCCTTTGATGAAGCCACTTGACTAGCCATAGACTGCTCACACTAGACTCCTTCCTGAGAGAAAAGAAACGATCTTATTGGAGCCACTTACATCAGCTTAATCTATATGCTAATTCGAACGAGAGGTGGTTCTTTTATTTTTGCAAATGTGAACCTGCAGTCTGAATCCTATTATTTTAATAATCCAAGCTTTATTTATTGATTTCCAATACGACATTGATCTAAATTAAATTGTATACAATAAGCCCTGCTTCTGGATTTTCTGTTCTTTGGATTGATTTCTCTGTCTCCTCATTTTTCTAATAAAACCATCATATTACATGTTATTGCTTAGTTTTAAGGCTATGAGACTCAAATGCCCTCAAACGAATCTTTATTTTCAAATATTCAAATTTCCATGGATATTCATAAGAATTTTTCCTTCTATAAGAACTTATGTATGAGTTTTAAGTTCCTTGAATCACCACCAATACCAGCCCCTCCCAAAGAAAACAACTGGAGTTTTGAATATGTTATACTTAAAGGGTAAATTGGGCAGCAACTCCCCCACCCCTACCCAAGAATCCAATTGGAAAATGGGCAGAGAACTTGAATCCACAATTTTCCAAAGAAGACATACAAATGGCTAACAAATGCATACAAAGGTGTTCTACATCACTAATCATCAGGGAACTGGAAATCAAAACCACAATGAGATATCACCTCCCACCTGTTAGAAGGCTATTATAAAAAAAAATAATAATCAAGAGATGATAAACACTGGCAAGAATGAGGAGTAAAGGGCTCACTGGTGCATTTTGGTGGGAATGTAAATTGGTACAGCTACTATGAAAACACAAATTAAAGATAGAATGACCATATGACCAAGCAATTCATTTCTGGGTGTATATCCCAAGGAGATGAAATCACTATCTTGAAAATATTTTTGCCCTCCCAAGTTTATTCCAGCATCATTCACAATAGCCAAGACATGGAAACAACCTAAGTGTCCACTGACAGATGAATGGATGAAGAAATTGTGGTATACATGCAATGGAATATTATTCAGCCAATAAAAAGAAGGAAATCCTGCCATTTTTGACAACATGAATGGATCTTGAGGGCATTATGCTAAATGAAGTCAGTCGGACAGAGAAAGACAAATACTGTATAAAATCACCTATGTGGAATCTAAAGACATCAGACTCATCGACACGGATAGTAGGGTGGTGGGGGTCAGGGGCTGAGGGGTGGAGGAAATGTGGAGATATTGGTCAAAGGGTAGAAACTTTGATTTATAAGATGAATACGTTTTGGGGATCTCCTGCATGCATGGGGAATACAGTTAAATACTGTATTGTACTCTTGAAAGTTGCTATGAGAGTAGTTCTTTAATGTTTTCACATGACATCAACAGCAAAATAGTAATTATGTGAGGTGAAGGGTATGTTGACTATCCTTATTGTGGTAAACATTTCTCAATATATACATGTATCAAATCATCACATTGTACATCTTAAATTACACGTTATGTGTCAATTTTATTGCAAGAAAGCCGGAAAATGACAAGAGTCAATTGAAGAGGTAAATATTGATGTCTTCACCTTGTAGAGTCTTCCCACTCAGGAGCACACTGAGAATCTATTCAAGCCTTTTTTCATGTACCTCATAAACAGGTGTATCAGTTTCTTTTAAAAAATATTTCTGCCTCTTATTATTTGTAGGAATGGTATAATTTTGTTGATATTATAAGTGGGCATTTCTTGCTATTCCATACTCTGATTATTGCTAGTTTATAATAAAAATAGGATTTATCATTATTTACCAACTATGTGATTTTGGGTAGTTACTGACCCTCTTGGGGCTTCAATCTTTTAACAAAATTAGACATGTGTATAATACCTATCTGAGAGAGTTTTTGCGAGAAATAAATCAGACTATACACATAACATACTTAGTATAGGACCTGGAAAAGAGAAAACTACGTGCATAAACTATGCTTGCTGCCAATGGTCTATTTTGTATTTGTATTTGTCTGCCCAGAAGTTTAGGCACCGCTCTCGCCTGGACTCCAAGATGCCCTGGTATCAGAGCTCTAGCCCAGTCCAGCCAGTGCCCTGGAGAGTGAGAGGGAAGCCCTGGCTTGTGTGCTCCCGGAGAGAAGGGGCTCAGTGCTCCCCGTTCTCTCACCCCAAGACTCTGCCTCCCACTTGCAGTCACAGCAAGAGCCCAACACAAAAAGAAGAGTTGTTTCAGGGCCAGAATGTCAGAGTCAGACTGCTTCTAGAGTAATTGCATCCAACCCTTCAAACGGAATAGACAACGGAGGCTCAGAGAGGGAGAGAGATCTGTCTGAGGTCATCCAACGAGTTGGGAGGCAAAGCTGGGACCAGACGTCAGACCCACTGACTCCTACGCCAGGGCGCTTCCCACTCCACCCCACCTGCCCCTCCTCCCGTGGCTTTGGCTTTCCCGGGAGCTGCCTTGTCTATGGGCAGTGCGGCGGGTGGGGGTGGGGTGGGGGGGGGCGCAGCCAGCAGCAGAGCCATGAGTGCCTTCCAGTTTGCCCAATATCTACCCTCCACTCTCTTCACTACAAAAGTAGACCCTGCCTTCCAGTTTATGTCTCCAGAGAACACTATTCACCATTCACACTACAACTTGGTGTGTCTTGTCTCCTCATTCACATCGTAAATTAGAAAGTTGGGAGAGGACACTGCTTAACCCAAAGGAATTATGTGTCAATGGAGGCATCTCAGGCACGACCAGGTGAAATGCTTCACGAGCAGAGACTTCCCAGCATCCGTCTTTCTTTGTCTTTTTGTGAGGATAGCGGTCCCTGGGAAACATTAAAGGAAAGGAGGGAAGGAGCTATAGGTTTAGCCACAAGGGTTGGTTGGTCACACTGGCAGGCCTGGCAATAGCCAGGGTAGGACTAGGGGTTATTGGAGAGGAGAGGAACTGCTTGCAGCGTATGCCACATTTTAAAATTTTATTTATTTATTTATTTATTTATTTATGTATTTTATTTCATTTCCCTGGTCCTAGGCCAGAGGCAAAATTTCCAGATTTCCATTTCCTGGTTAAACAGAGACTGTAGTTCTTGGGTTGATTACTGGATTTCTAATATTAAACCCTATGAATGGGCCTCTTGTTCCTGCCCTTTGCTCTCCTTCATACACCAGGAGCACCTCCCGTGGGGCTCTCTCAGCCCCACCCCCCACTGGGGAGAGGGGGTCCCAACTCCACAGCCGCCTCCCCGGGGCTCCCAGGAACAGAGGAGTCATAGGAACCAAACAAATGGAGCAGAAAGTGGTCTTTTATTGGAAAATCACTGAGAAAAGCAGCTCCAGGCTGGAGCAGCCTCAGGGAGAGGACGTCTGAGCAGCGCGGGAAAGCTCAGTGCTACGAGGACCAAGGACGGCAGCCCCGCGGACTTCACAGGTGCAGCAAAGACAGGCTCCACCTGGCAGGAGAGGGGAGAACCGGAGATGTGATTCAGCAGGTCGAAGCCCTGGCCACCCCCTCAGGAGCCCAGTTATAGCCTCTGAGACCCCTCAGCCTCCCCATGTCCTCCCTCCCCACCACTCAGCTTTCTCTGTGCCTTCAAGACTCACCTCTTCCTCCATTCAGTTCTTACCTCACTGGGGACTCATACAGGCCCTCCCGCAGGTGCCCTCACAGCACTTCTTGGACCCCCGGCACTGAGAATCTCTCATACAGGCGTTAGGGGGATTCATCATGGCGCACTTCATCAGAACCCTGGGGCAGGAGCCAGGCTTAGTGTGACCTCTGACTGGATCTTGTCCTTTAACCGGCTCTCGTCCCTTAACCGGCTCCCGTCCTTTAACCGGCTCCCGTCCTTTAACTGGCTCTGGTCCTTTGACTGGCTCTCGACTTCTAATTGGATCTTGTCCTTTGACCAGACTTTCATCACCTACGTAACGTTCATAAGGACCTGTTGAAAGAAGAAATGTACCCACATCTAGACCCAGTGTCCTTGCTTCAACTATCTTGTCTTGCCTCTAGGTCCAGCCACTGCTCACTGTAGTGCCACCTAAACTATGACCGGAGATGGAGGTGGGTCACCAAGGCTAGCTGCGGTCTGTGCTCTTGGAAGGCTATTCCCTGAGCTCTGCGGAAAGGGTCTACAGGACCATGGTTGCCTCGGATGTCCGTCTCTTCTCTCTCCCTCCAAATCCTGGGATGCTAGACTGGAGTGACTCCCAGAGGTGAGAAGTATACATTGTCACCTCTGAGGAAACTTAATGGAGGGGAAAAAGAGCCCTGAGACACATGCCGGGAGACCTGAGCGCCTCCTAGCTCTGGAGATTGCTTTGACAATTTCTCACTCCTCTCTAGGTTTTGATGTTCTCCTTGGTCCAAAGGCAGTCTTCAAACTATATGATTTTGAGGTCCTGTTGGTTCTTAACCTCCTCTCTGAGAACTGATTCCTCAGGTACTTTTATGGGGCAGACTGGCAAGGGACAGACCTCACACCCAGGGCCCAGATTTCTGGGGTGCCTCACTTCATTGCCCATTCTGCAGAGGTATCAATCCCTGGGGCCAAGGCCACATAACAATGCTTCTTCCACAAACAGTCCTGATACCTCAGTCCTGGGGTGGAAAGCATGTGGAGTCCACTGGACAACTTCCTGCTTTTTCTGAGTACAATGGAAGTGACCACAGGCTGAAGTGTGGGTCCAAGCCCTGCCTGCTGCTCCAGAAGTGCTCCCGGGCAGCGTCCAGGTTGCCCTGACAGCCTGTCCTCAACCCAGCCCGGCCCCAGCTAGCCCATGTGTCCACTCACCTCCTGCGACAGCTGCCTGTGCTGCCAGCGTCCCAAGGACGAGGAAAACCGCCAGGACCAAGATGCTGCTGGACCTCATGTTGTCAGGAACGTGGATGGCTATGTGCTGAGGCCAGCCCCTGTTTTATGCAGCTGCAGCTGGGCCTGGTGCCAGGGGCGGGTCTGATTTTACACGGGATAAGACCTACATTTTTGTAGTTCTACCAGGAAATAGCCACCATCCTGGGAGGGACCTTGGGGATTTCCCCAAAGACTGTTCACAGAGAAATGTGTTACATCGCCTCTGACGGTGCCAAGGGCTCTGCTACTTTCTCACGAAGGTACATAGCTGCTTGCCCTATTGGTACCATCACAAACAAATGCTTCATATGTAGAAAGAACATGAAATCCAGAGAACAGACAGAAATCAGCCAAGGTCATTCTGCAAGTCAGTGATAGGTCCTCTGTTCTGATTTCAAAACCGAGGTGTTCCCCCATGACTCCCTGTACCAACAAGCCCCACCTGAACAGCTTACCCTTCCCAGCAACAAGCTGGGCTTTTCTTTCATTCTCCTCTGGTTCAGGGGAAAACTCTCAAAGGCAAATTTGCCTGAAAAGTTTAATGGCTCACCACTGCAATTTGCCATTTCACGGGTGGTCTCTGAGAGGCACCAAGAAAGTAAAAGGGAAGGGGGCATTCTAGATGGGGAAGCAGGTATGCCCTTGAAATCATAGTAAGAAGAGAAAAGTAAAAGGAAGAAAATAGAAATCATCTATAAGGTGGACATCTATAGTACACATATCCAGCATACCTTCCTCCCTCTTACCGTATTTCCCCGAAAATAAGACCTAGCCAGACCATCAGCTCTAATGCGTCTTTTGGAGCAAAAATTAATTTTTGGAGCTTAATTTTTGCTCCAAAAGACGCATTAGAGCTGATGGTCCGGCAAGGTCTTATTTTCGAGGAAACACGATAGAACGGGACTCTGTTTCATCTGAATTCTGGTTTCTTTGTACCATCAACTTAAGAGTCTAATGGGGACTGCTAATCACGAAGTGGGGGTGTGCGTCTGGGGGGCACTCAGGTCAGGTCTATTGAAGTCCTTTATTGGAGTGGACACTAAGGGGAAGAGGGAAATCCCTCCTTTTGGTAAAGATGCTAGATACGAGCCTGGGAACTCCAGAAGCTGTGGTTCCAGTCTGGAATGAGTTCAACTGCATGAGAAAAATGAACCTAATTAGTACACTAAGAGAAGCAGAGAAAAGATGGCGAGAGGGGATTCAGAAGGCACCAGCCTGCCCTCCATCCCCCTTTCCCTTGAGAGCAGCTCTTCCCACACCCTTTCCATACTTGGACTATAACCCAATAAGTTGGCTTTCTGCCTAAGCCGGTCTGATTTCATATTTTGTCATTGCCACCAAAGTTGAGAGTAATAGAAACTAATACCAGAAGTTGGGTGTTACCAGGGACAGAACCTGAAGTGTGGGAATGACAGCTGAGTTCAGGTGAGGCAGGGAAGAAAGCAGACTAATCATTGGCTAGCAAACCAGTTGACTAACTCCCCATCCTTTGTCTCTTTGGACTCAGACCACATACCCACCAGTGCTGAAACATTAGGAGATATAAGATATAAGCAAAGGTTAGAATGATGGAACCTTTTGGCTATTTAAAAAAAACACAGAAAAGCTCATTGCGAAATAAATCATACAAACAAAAAAGTGTGTAGAACATACTCTGTTCTTTAAAGAATGGCATTAAAATGGGCAGTGTGTACTCACCTGCCAGGTAAAGAAGGAGAATCTTTTCTGTATATGTATATTGTCCTATCTCTCCAATTGCTTCCCTCCTCCTCCTTCCCAGAAGTAACCACTTTCCTGGATTTTCTGTTAATTAGCCTTTTCAAATATCTTGTCCATTTTTAATGAGTCTATCTTTTTTCTTATTGATTTATGGAGAAAAGAAACTCTCATACATTACTATGTTGGCACAACCTTTCTGAAAATCAGTTTGGCATCAGCTATTAAAATTGAACATGTGCAAAACCTAGGATCCAGCAATTATCCTCCTAAGTATGTACCATATACTTAAGATAAATATTTCCACATGTTGACCAGGGGACATGCACAAGAATCCACAAAAGTACTGTTTCTAAAACAAAAAAATAGTGGAAACAGCCCATATTACCAATAAAAAAATAACGGGTAAGCATGTTATAACACATTAATACAATGAAATATTATGTAAGTGTAAAAATAACACAAATGGGCCCATTTAATATTTATACAAATATATTTATAAGTGTAATTTATAAATATAGTCACAATGTGACTCATTGAGATCATGTTGAATGAAAAATGCAAGTCCTCCAAAATAGAATTATATGCTTGTTATAAGGCTTGAAACTAAGGAAAACTAAGTAACAGATTATTCAGGCATACTTATACATGTAGTAAAACTCAAACTGGGGTAAATGAAAATGAGGAAAGTATGAACATGAAATCAAGATAGTGATTAACTCTGGGAGTGAGGGAAGAAACATTTTGGATAGGAGAGAAGCACTTGGGTTGGCTTTTGATTATGTTCTAGTTGTCAGGCTGATGATGATTTCACATCTGTGTGTGTGTGCGTGTGTGTGTTAAGGCTGCAGGGTAAATGATTTACATATTACCTTAGCTTTCCATAAACCCGTAGCACTGCACTCTGAGGTTTTAAATCCTTTGTTATTACAAACTATACCACATGTGGCCTTTTGGAATTATTTTGTAAGCTAGATTCCTAGAAGTAGATTTGCTACTACAAAGGTTAAATGCATTGGAAAAATCTCCCCAGCTTATTGAAGTGTGATTGACAAATGAATATTGTATGTATTAATGCACACAGCATAATGTTTTGGCATACGTATATATTGTGAACAGATTACCACAATCAACCCAATTAACATATCCATCACCATTTTTAAATACTTTTGAAATTTTGACAGTATTGTCATATTTCCCTCGATAAGGGTCGTGCCATTTTGTACTTCCACCCATAGTGGATGAAAATGCACTTATATCCAGCCTCTTATACAGAGAGTGTGTCTAATTTTTAGATTTTTATCAATCTGATGAGTGAGATATGGTGCCTCACTGCAGTTTTTAGTTAGCATTTCTCTATCATTACTGCAAACATTTTTTCACATATTAAAGGCTACTTAAAAAAAAAGGCGACTTATTTTCTTTTTTTCTGAAAACTTCATTTCCTTTGCTCATTTATCTATAGATTCACTAGCTGTTTTCTTCTCTACTTCTAGGCACTCTTTACATATTATAGAGAAAGGTCCTTTGTCTGTGATATGGTTTGCTAATAAAAATGTTAACTCATCCTAAGATGTGCTCAAAACAGCTCAGAGTGGGACCCTTTCCTTGTCTTATCTGGATGTTACTTCCTGTTGTTGAGCTATTTCTGCTCGGGATTTCTGCATTTCTGCTTTATGATATTCTTAACCTGGTGCAATTGGTTCCTTAATCGTTTTTAATTCACGTGCCAAAGTATTTTAAAATCTAAATGAAACAGAAAAGATCATAGAAAGATAACTTTTTATCTAAACTGACATCACGGCCAATTTCGTTAGCTCTGACAGCAGCCTGGTCGTCATGTGCACAGATGTCCTTATTTCTTTGAGATGCATACTGGAGGATTGAAGGGTAAAACGTGAGAGGCACTAGATTTACTTTCTTTCTTTTCTTTTCTTTTTTTTTTTTTTTTATATAAATGCCATTTATTTTGGAAGCCTAAACCAAAGCCTGTTTATTTTATTTTATTTTTTTTCCTGTTTTGTTTTGGTTTTTGAACTTTCTTTTTTTAAAAATTTATTGGGGTGACAATTCTTAGTAAAATTACATAGATTTCAGGTGTACAATTCTGTATTACATCATCTATAAATCCCATTGTGTGTTCACCACCCAGAGTCAGTTCTCCTTCTGATTTACTTTCAAATACTTCAGCCAAGAAGGGGTGGGACTAGACATGAAAGAAGTGTTGTAAAATGTTAATTGAGACTCAGTTCTAAGATGAGTAAGTTAAAGGGATCTCAGTACAACCTGGTCATTATTATTGCAATCATTACTGGATTGTCTACTTGAAAGTTGCTCAGAGTTGAGCTGTAACAGCAAGAACAACAAAATGGTAATTGTGGGAGGCAAAGGAAGTGTTACCTAACTCATTGTGGTTAAGTATTTCACAATACCTATGTGTATTAAATCATCAAATTGCACCCCTTAAACTTACACACAATGTTATACGTCAATTATATCTCAATAAAGCTGGGAAAAATGTTAATCATTGAATCTGGGTGATGGGCATATGGGGTTTCATAAAAGCAATGTACTGTTCTTTGGTGTATTTTTGAAAAATTCTATGATAATTTTTGACAAAAAGACAATAACTTTAATTTTGGAACTTAAAAATGACTATTAGGAAAAAATAGTCATTTTTTAGATTAATTTGGAAGACTAACATACTCGTGACATGGATGATTGAAAATGTAGATTAATGAAGGTTAATGGGACATGTCAGTCACTAAAATGTATTTTGAAGCTGCAACAATTACAAAAGCAGTATTGGCACGAGAATAAATAAAGGAAGAGAACAGAAAACCCAGAGTCAGCCCCTGTTACATAGAAGACTTGAGTTTTTGATAAAGTTCTAATTCCCAATCAATGGCAAAAGTTTGAATTACTCACTAAATGATGCTGGGATAATGGCCTAATAACTTAGAAAAAAGGTATTTCCCTATTTCATACCTTTGCCCAAGTAAATTTCAGATGGATTGAATAATGAACGTGTTTTTTTTTCAAAATTCACAAAAGAATTATACATAATTATAGTGAATAATTAATTATCTGACACCAGTCAAAAAGACTTTTTTTCAGCATAAAAACAAAGGGAGAACATACAAATGAAGACTGATTTGACTACCCCCAAATTTAAAACTTTGGTACAAAGTGAAAGGAGGGAAACAAATAGGACAGGATTAAAATAAGCATTTATCAAGCTCACTTTACTCAATCTTCAGAACCATCCTAAAATAAATATTATTATTTCTATTTTATAGAAGAGTAAACTGAAGTCCAAAAAAGTTAAGTAACTTGTCCAAAGTCACAGCTAGAACCTGGGGGCAGTAGGATTCAAAACGAGGTCTGCCTGACTGCAGTTTACATCCGTTAACCATTTTACCATACTGCTTCTTGTGTTTGACAAGTTAGTCGTATCCTTAATATATAAACAGCTCTTACACCTCAACAATAAAAATAAAGGTATCCCAATAAAAATGGGCAAAGTACAAAACCAGGCAATTCACAAAAGAATACATACAATTGGTCAGTATAACCATATGAAGAAATGCTCTCCCTCACCCATATTCAGAGAAAGGCAAATTAAAATGAGACTGTTTTCCATTGGCATAGATTTTATGTACTTCTTTTTTTACTATCCTGTATTTGCTGAGTATATCCGTTAAGAATCTTGCGTACATCTTACACATGTAGTTTGTCATCAGGAAAAAAAAAATAGCCTCATAAAATTCCCCTTCTAAATAAAACTGCCAAGGGGATGCTAAAATTCCAAAAGTAATTATCAGATCATAGAATGTAGGGTCCCTCTTTCCTGAGAGCTTAGAAGACAGCATGAAGGAGTCAAGTTAAACCCAAGGAAGAACTTCCTAACTGTGAGCAATGATTTTAGACTGTTCTCCAGAGCACTGCCTACTCTCTTCAGGATTTGAATGGCGGGTTGGACAGGTTAGAGTCCAGTGGCGCTTACCTGGGTTAAATGCCCTCACCTGTGATAGGGGAAGTTCCTGGTGACTGGCAGCCAATCAGAATTACAGTGGGTGGGGCGCTATGACTCCAAAGGAAGGGATGCTGGTCAGATAAAAACAAGAGATGTCTCCTGCAGAGCAGGTGGAAGCTCACACACTTACTTACTTTCTGAAATGCAATTTCAGGATATTCAAAGCCTGGAAAACTTTCCTGCCCTTGACCTAGCATTTCTTGTTTGTTTGTTTTTGGTTTTTTGGACTTTCTATTGAGGTATAACTGACATATAACATTATATTATTTTCAGGTGTATAACATGATTCGATATTTGTACATAATGTAAAATGATCGTCACAATAAATCTAGTTAACTTCCGTCACCATACACACGCTACAAATTATTTTTCTTGTGATGAGAAATTTTAAAATCTACTCTCTTATTAACTTTCAAATATGCAATACACTACCATTAACTATAGTTACCATGCTGTGTATCACATCCCCAGAACTTATTTATTTCACAACTGGAAGTTTGTACCTTTTGACTGACCTAGCATTTCTAATTTGACAAATTTACCCCAAGAAAATAGAGATGTGACTCAAAATATATGTACAAAGATTGTTGTCACAGCTTCACTTAGAGTGAAAAAAATTAGAAACCTATATGTTTCACAAATATATATGTTTTGGCATATAAATCTTACAAAATACCATGTTGCTATCAGAAATGGTGATATTGGAGGATACTTCATCACCAAGGAAATGTCTAGAAAAAGCCTTTCTTTAATATACACATGTAGTTTGTCATCAGGAAAAAAAAATAGCCTCATAAAATTCTCCTTCTAAATAAAACTGCCAAGGGGATGCTAAAATTCCAAAAGTAATTATCAGATCATAGAATGTAGGGTCCCTCTTTCCTGAGAGCTTAGAAGACAGCATGAAGGAGTCAAGTTAAACCCAAGGAAGAACTTCCTAACTGTGAGGGTTCTGCACTGGAATGTCGTCTTCCTTTCTCAGGGTCAGATGGGGAAAAGCCTTGCTTCCAGGGCCCAGGACCTGATTGGGGACTGTCGGGAGGCAATGACAGAAGTCACAGCTTAGACAATAACTGTGTGTCCTTGGCCTACAGTTTCCTCATCTTTCAACTAGGAGGCAAGAGGGTGGTCTTGACCTTCTCCCATCCTGGTAAGGTATTTTGGTTCAGTGGGTTTCCGTTTGGGGCCCTTTAGGACCCTGAGCCCCAGCTGCCTCTCTTCTACCAAATGACAGGATCCAAATGATGTGAAATCTAAGGTGGGGTCCTTGGCTGAGATGATTTTTTTGCTCAGGATCCCTTAGGGCTAGGGAAGGGGGTCTCAGAGGCCACCTACAACTTGTGACCAGCGACCTCAGCCAAACCAAAACCTGTGCTTCATCCACCCCGGACAGCCGAGCCAGACCCAGGCAGAGGGCAGTACTAACAGATGCCACTGGAGGTGATGTCGTCAAAGGCAGGGAGCTCTCTGTCTCCCATCCATGAGGACCCAAGAGGAGAGGCCAGGGCTGGCCTCACCCACCGTGCCAGCCTGGGCCAGCCTTCTCCAGCAGAGAGCTCTGACCCGAACCTTAATGCTTCCTAGGCTCGCAGAACTCTGCAAATCCTTGCCATTCAAAGCTGACGTCTATCCCCTGTCTAAGCCATTGCTGGGGCTTCAAGATCTTAGAGAGCCAGGAAAGGGAGTATCTGACCACCTGCACACATTAAGGAGATGAGAAAAACTGAGGCCCAGCGAGGGATAAGACTTGCCTAAGATGACAGCCCAAGTCAGCAATATAGGCAGGACTGGATCCTAGCCCCCAGTACTTGGTCCTGTCCCCACCCATCATCAATTCTTGCACAAGCGTCCTTGCATTGAGGCTCTTGGGCAGGGGGGTGGGGCCAGGATGAGGCAAACACGTACCACTCCATCCACCCTCTCCTTCCTTCCTTTACTCAGCTGCCTCCCTGAGGCCGAAGGTGTTAATTTAGGGGCCCCTGGGCCCTGACCTTATTAGGTGCCGGCAGCAGAAACATGAGGGCCCACAGCCTCCTCCTCCTGGTGGCCTTCCTGGCTTTGGGGAGCCAGCTGCCTGCTGCCTCAGGCAGGAGGAAGGGAGGTGAGTGTGTGTAGGGTCCTCTGCTGCAGGGACTAGGTGGTTCCTACCTCTCTGGGGAGCGTGAGGCTTTGGGGGAGGCAGGCAATGCAGTGTGTGCCTGTGTGTGTGCCTGTGGATGCCGGCATCTTAGTGCTTCCAGCAGCTTGTGTTTTGTTTGTGCTTCTTTGTGCCCATCAGCCTGCCCACGTCTATATCTGTAAACGGCTCCCTGCCAGTTTCTTGGTGCTCGTCTGTGCTTGTCTTCACACCTGAGTGTGGGATTGTGGGTGCACACATGCGCCTGTCTCTGTGTCCATGTATATCTTTGTGCGTCGGGGGGGGGGGAACCTGTCTGTACCCCCTCTGCTCTGGTTGCCTCCATGGAGATGTGTGGATTTGTGTGTCCATGTGGCAGGGAGATGAACCTTTCTGTTGTCTTTTGTGGCCAACAAGCCTGTGCCTGGTCTGGCCTGTCCATCTTGTTTCCATCCTTCTCAGACCTTCTTTGTCCCCCAGCCCAGTCTGTGGAAGGGACTCCGAAATTGAGTAGGGGTGTGGTTTCTGGGATCTGTTGGGAGGATCTACCTCCTTCTCTCCTCCCTGCCTCCCCCAAAAGGCTGGGGCTGACCTGTCAACAGGTGAGGGAGGCTGGGAGGCCAGGGCTGCTGAAGTAGCTAGACAGGTGCCTCCCCACCCGACTGAGGCTTCTGCCTCCATCCTCTTCTGGGGCTGGAACACTATGACCTACATACACCTGTGCAGCCCTGGCCCCGCCTTGCGGGAAGGGGACAGTGATGGGGACAGGTCCTGTCCTCCCCAGGGCCCTGGGAGCAGTTCCCTGCATCCTCTTTGCCCCCTCGAGCCTAACGTATGCCTCCCTCAGATGCAGGGCTCTCTCCCTGGGGAGGAGAGAGCCTCAGAATCCCCAGGCTGAGGAGGGAAGGATGCTGGCAAGTACCAAGGCCAGATCCCATTCTGGCTGTGATTCATACACCATCACCACATTCCTCTTCGCTGCAATGCTGTGAGGTCACAGCTATTTTTATTCCCATTTTGTAGATGAGGAAACTGAGGCTTAGTGGACAACCACTCGCCCAAGGCCGAAGACTGACTCTGAGTCAGTGTCAAAGGTGGCAGTTGAAGGCAGGTCTTTGGAATCAGGAAGACTCACCTCCCAAACCTACACCTTGTAAAATGACGTCTCATGCCTCTCTCTCAGGAGTAGATGGTGTCTTGAGGAACAAAACACGCTGGTCTCCCCCAAACTCATCGCATCTCTGTCCTTTCCTGATTCTTCCCATGAGACCTCAGCGTGGCTCTCCGTAGAATTTCAAGCAGTGGAGGAAAGTGGCAAAATAGAGTGAAGGGAAGTCCTGGTTTGTTTTCTGTGGAAGCACAGCTACCTCTGTTTAAGGGTCCCCTCGCACACTCAAATCTGTCTGGTGTCTCTGACATAAAGAGCCTGGTCCAGTTCCTGACAGGTAGTATGTGTCTAAGCAGTGTTTTCAATGGGTTCATTGTACTGGTGTGGCTCTGTGCATGTAATTGTGTATATGACTGTGTACGCACGTTCACGTCTCTCTTCACACCCTACATATGCTATGTGTTTCTATGTACATGACTATGTATGTCCGAGTGTGTGTTCATTTCTGTGTGTATGTATTTCTGTGTATAGGCATGTGTACATGGCAGTATGTCTGCATATTCCACTTTGTACGTATGTCCCAGTTCTTATGACTGTCTATATTTATCCATATGTATATATCAATCTTGCATATATCGCTCTGTGTGTGTATATACACAAACAAATGTATAGGTTAAACCATATGAAATTGCTTTTTGTAGATCAAAAAAGTTCAATATCAGCATTTCGTACGGTCAAGCTCATAGCTAAGTGTGTTTGCATATTTGACTGTGTATGCGTACGTAGGTCTTTGTGCATAAATGTGCATATTTAACTGTGACTGGATAGGACTCTTTCATTCTCCGAGTCAGCACATCCAGGAGCACGCAGGTGCTGTACGGCCGTCCATGTGTGTACACACAACCGTGTCTCTGTGTACACGTCTGTGAGCATGGAACCTGGATTTGGAGGGCAGGGTAGGAAGGCAGGCGGAGACCTGAGTGTGACCTCCCAGACCCTCTCCCATTGTCCCTGTACAATGCAGGCTCTTAGTCCACCGCCACTCTGTTGCTGCCCCAGTTCTCCCCACTTGAAATGCCAGTTTTCATCCTCCTTCCCTTCCTGCCTGTCTGTCTGTTCCTCAAGGCTCAGGTCCTGGCCCTCACCGCAGAAGCTCTCCCTGGTGCTATGACCTGATCCACCCCCACCCCCTATAGGGAGCTCCCGCTTTGAGTTCAGGCAGCTCCGTCTGGCCCCCTCCTTGAGGTCTGAGACCCTCTGGCCAGGGCTACACCCTGGACACTCGGTCCCCAGGGCGCCTCCCTTCCCTAGCCTGGGAAGGAGAGGCTACTCAAGTGTAGCGGGCTCCCTCACAGGCTAAGCTGCTCTTTCTCCAGCAGGGGGCAGCAATTTGGTTTAAGCCACATGTCATGAGTGAAGTTGACGTAGAGCACTTACTGTCCGAATAAGCACGGTGCCTACTATGTGTGTGGCCAGTACCCAGTCAGGGGCGGGAGGGGAAAGGTGGACACAAGGTAAAGTCACAGCACTGCATCCAGCAGCTGCTGGGGGTTCTAGAACCTCTTCTCAGGGGCTAGACTGAAGTGAAGGCCTGGGACCCATCCCTGTCCGCAGGGCTCAGGGGCAGCCAGCGTCGAGGGATATGCAGGTCAGAGGGAGCTGCCCTGGGAGATGAGGACTCAGAGTCGTCCTCCTAAATTAGGCCTTAATTCCACCTTCTCAATGGAGAAATACACTGATGCAAGCCTTCTGCATGAAATCTGGAAATCGCCCAAATCCCTAACAAGGAGAGTAGCTAGGTAAGCGCCGGGACAGAACTTTCTAGAGCCATTCAGAGACCTCCTGAAAGACTGAGTTAATACAGACCCCTGTGCCATTTGCAACAGTGACAAACGTGGTAAAGATGTGGCCGACTGTGGCTATGACAAAGCACCCAGATGCCAACAGCTGACACACCTACGATGCCGGCTCTCCCTTCAAAACCCTTTCTTTCAAATAGTCACTGAGCCCCTAGTGTTTTGCGTCAAGGGTTGTGCTTCAGCCTAATGATGAGAAAGCCGGCAGAGGGGCTCTTCTCATAGCCACCAGGGAAGTGAGAGAAGCAGACAAATCGCGGCAGTCACAAATGGAAGGAAAGCTCCTTTGGGAGTGTGTCGGGTGGGGTGGGGTGGGGTGTTTCCCCTGAGACCTAACAAGTGGGGTGTAGCAGAGCCAGGCAAAGGGCACAGCCGAAGCAAGGCCCTGCAAAGAGAAGCGGTTTGGAGCCACAGCGTGAAGAGGACAGAGGCAGGCAGGGGCGGCCTTGTTGGTGCAGCTGGAGACTTACAACTTCGTTTTCTCCTAAGCTTCCTGTCATCTGAGTCTCAAACCAGACCAGGAGGAAGGAGTCCAGCTTCCCACTTCACAGACAGAAAATGGAGATTTAAAAACAAACAAAGAAACGGAAAAAACCCCAACTCTATAGCATGTGTGACAACATGGATGGACCTAGAGGGCATTATGCTTAGTGAAAAGCAAACAGAGAAAGACAAATACCATATGATCTCACTTATGTGTGGAATCTAAACAACAAAGGAAACAAAACCTAAAAAAAACCAAGTTCATAGATACAGAGAACAGACTGGTGGTTGCCAGAGTGGAGGGATGGGGGTTGGCTGAAATGGATGAAGGGGTTCAAAAGGCACAAATTTCCAGTTATAAAATAAGTGCTGGGGATGTAATACACAGCATGGTGTCTACAGTTCATAATACTGTACTGCACATTTGAAAGTTACTAAGAAAGTAGATCTTAAAAGTTTTTGTCACAAGAAAAACACATTTTTACCAATGTATGGAGGCCTCTTGTGGTGTTCATTCTGCAACAGACACACACCAAATCATTACGTTGTATACCTGAAACTAATATAACGTTAGATGCCAACCACACCTCAGTTAAAAAAATAAAACTAAATAAAGATAAATAAATAAAAGCAAGCCCATCCCCAAAATAAAAATTATAACTCGCCAAAGGACAGGCAAGAAGTAAGGGGTGGAGAATTCAGATCTTGTGATTCCCAAGTCATTGCTTATTACTTCACTCTGAACTGCCTCCAGCTACAAGATTTGGGGGGTTCTCTTACAGAGAAAACTGGGGGATGTCCACCGGACGATGGGCCCTGCCTCCTGTCGGTGCCTGACCAGTGCATAGATGACAGCCAGTGTCCCTCAAAGATGAAGTGCTGCTACAAAAGTTGCTTCCGCCAGTGTGTCCGTATGGTCACAGGTAAGTATAATCCACCTTGCCGACTGCCCGAGCCCTAAGCCCCAGGACCAGGGCACAGTAGGGCTCACCCAGGCCCGTGTGTTGCAGTAAAGCTGGGCACCTGCCCCGAGGACCGATTCAACTGCCTCAGCCCCATTCAGCACCTGTGTCACAAGGACTCAGATTGCCGCGGCAACAGTCGCTGCTGCCCTGGCGCCTGCGGCAGGGACTGCCGAAACCCTGCCAGAGGTATGGCTCCTGTGTGCCGGGCCCAGCTCTAAGGTATCCTTCTGGTTCAACCAGCTCAGCAGGATACCTTTCCAGAAACCTGGGCCTCCCTGTTACCAGAATTGGGGAAGCAGATGGGGTAGAAAGGGTCCTGTTAGGACGATGGAGAAACTGGGGATCCTTGGTTCTCAGCAACCTGGCTGTGTCCCCTGGACCACAACCCTAAACTGCTTTGACCTTCAGTCTGCCCTTGCGAAGGAGGGCGGGGAGTCCTGCCTTTGTGGCCACTGGGGCTGGGCTGATGGGGTCTGGATGGGCAATCAAGGCCAGAACTCAGAGCCCTAGCAGGGGAGGGGGTTAACCCTTTCCTTCTCTCTCCTCAGGCTAATTCTGATTTAGGATCCATGGCTCTGAACCTTAGGAGGGGGTTCCCAGCAGGAAGAGATGATGACCGGGGGCCTGGGACCCTACCACCCAGACAGCAAATCTCTGCCGGGCGACAGTTCCAACCTTTTGATAAACACTGATCTGCTGTCACTTCCGCTGCAGCCCACCCACCCCTGGCTTTTCCTTCTGGGAGCCGAGGCTCATAGTGAGACCTCAGAGGGGTTCCTCTCTGTACCACTGCCACACCAAGCTTCTCATCTTTCCCAGCACCAACTTTCACAGCTCTCTGGACATGTGTTTCTTCCACCTAAAATCTTCAGTTCGGGTAGGTCTCTCCTTGTGGGCTCCTGACCCCTCCCGCAGGCAGCCCAACTACCCCGAATGTATGTTCTAGCAGTTTCCCAAACCTCAGTCTGTTCACATACCCCTTTCACTGTTTTCACCATACTTGCAAGATAATATCCTGACGTTTTGTGTACAGCCTGTACTCCTATTTGTCTAATGCTTTTCCTTAAATGGACTCGCTTTTGTATATAAATAAACTTACTTCAAAAGAAAAACTTGATATCCCTACTATAAATGGGATAAACAGGGTCACTGGCCACAAATAGATGAACATTCTAAAAGCAAATGCTATGAAACCAGCTAAGTTCCATTAAAATCATGTCCAATTAAACAATATTAAATAATGTTATTAAATTCTAGCTAGATGCTGCCACCTGCCAAGCCTGTGAGGCTGAAGCCTGCTTTCTGTCCATTGTAATAAATGAAGGTTGGTAAGGGTTATTGAAATATTAAAGACACAGGTCTGTAAACTGAGACTTTCTTCCTGGTATAATATATTTAATCAGAGGGACTGAAAAGAGAGGCACTTTCTCACTTCAAGAGTCAGTATTGTATAATGTTGCTCCCAGGTACACCCTAAGGTCACTTCAAATCGCTCCACATTTGGGGAAATGTTGCTAGAGCAATTGGGATGCCATTATTTTGGGGGAGGGTCTGTCTCCCCCACGGGACAATACCTCATTCACCTTGATTTCTCGAGGGCCTGCTCTGTAGTCAGGGCCTAAGGAGACGGAATGACAGCCACCACAATGGACATTTCTGGACCCAGCTAGCTGGATTCACAACTGTCCCTTCTACCCAGGACTTGCTTGGGGGAGGGAAAGGAAGCTGGCAGCCTCCTCCCTACTTTACCTGCGGGCTCTCCTCTGGGGTCCTGATAGAATCTGGGCTGGACAGTCAACCGTAGAGGTGAACTGGGCATCCTGGGTCTTCCTTGTTCCCTTGACCTTGCAGTATGGTCACAGGTGAGTCACACTCTGCACGTCTGTTTGCCCTGGAAAGACTTCTACTTCCTCACAGCCACAGTCCTTCTGGTAGGATTCAAATGCCTGAGCTGTTGATTCAAAAGCAGCAAATGCAAATTATATATGGATACAAGGTGAGGCGTGGGAGGGAGGAGAGGAGAATAATCTGGGGTCACTGATTCCCTGTGAGAGCGAATAGTTCCCTTACTTTTCCTGGGCCTCAGTTTCCACATCTATAAACTCAGGGGCTTAACAGATAATACCATACATTGTACTGTTTGCCCACAATCACACCTGCCCTCCCTGGGGGAGATTATACATCTACAGCCCAGTGATTTGGGGCTTGGCCCTGGGGACTTGTTTTGGCTGATAGGATGTGGGAGCAAGTGACAGTGTGACAGTTTCAAGGCCAGGCACCAGCCTTCCTGCAGCTGTTACACTCTGCCATGAGCAGAGCTTGCCCAGAAGCCACTGTTCTCAGGATGCAAACCACTTGGAGCAGGCTGAGCTACCCCAGCCAATCCTCAGACTTGCACGTGGGAAATGAATGTTTGTGATCAGAAGCCAGTGAGATTTGGGGATTGTTTGTTACAGATTTATCTCAGTAAGAGCTTGTCTAATTCAGATAATGATTATCCTTGAGTGAATGCCCACCCTATGCCTTACACTTTAAAACATGATTTCACTCATCCATCCTGTAACCATTTGACAATTGAAGAAACAGAGGCTTTGAGCTCAGTGACTTGTCCAAAATTTCCCGTTAGAGGTGAAATAGCCATGATGAAACGATACCATCTGCCTCCTTAGATATTGATAAAATTAGCAACAGTTAAAATTACAGCACACTTACCTTGCAGCTGCCATTTAAATTACTTTACATGAATAATCTCGTTCACTCCTCACAGCCTTACTATGTAGGCTTTGTCATTTGTGCTGGTTTCACATATGAGGAAACTGAGGCACAAAGAAGCTAATTTGGTCAAGCTCGTACAGCTTATAATTAGAAGAGCTATGATTCAACCCCAAAGAGTCTGATGCCAAAGCTTACAACCTTAACTGACCACACTAATTACATTGTCTTTGAAAATTCCTTCCAGCTCTACAGACCATTTCCGCATCTGAAAAATGGGAATACAACGACCCAAGAAGGTTAAGGGACCAGCCTCAATTCTAAGCAACTGGAACCCGAGATTGTTGGTACACAGCTATTGCTTTGGGTTTCTTTCTTTAAAGGCATCAGGAAGAAAAGGGGCCCCGGGAGGAGGCTCCCAGGTGTGCCAGTTGGGACTAGGCTGCTAAGGGGCCCAGGGCTGTCCTCAGGCCCCGAGTTCTGGGCTAGTTTCCTTCCGCAGCAGGAGGTGGCATGTCACAGGTCATGGCTTCTCTGGCTACAGTCCATTCTAGAGTCATCTGCTCAGTTTCCTGGCTAACTCACCAGCTGTTCCATTAGGTCTGTGCATTGGTCCATGCAGTGCCGGCTCCATCCTCAGTTACTAAAGTCCAGCCCATCCAGCACCATCTCCACTGCCTGTCTCCATTGCCCTTCTGGAAAGTCTCCTGGGAGGTTGGACCCCTGGAGTCAAGAGCCTGGGTCCTCAAGCTCCAATCTTGTTTTCCTCCCTCACTCGTTCAAAGTTTGCTGGGCACTTAGTATAGGCTGTAGGCTGTGTCTTCACAGAGCTCATGTGCTACAGGATGAGACAAAGCTTTAATTCACAAGGAGCATTATATGTATCAGACTAGAGGAACCTAGGAGACGATGGGAGGCCTGGAGGGACCTAACTCAGCCTGGGGACCAGAGAAGACTTCCTGAAGGAGGTGATAGCCAACAAAGATCTTGAGTTTTAGTAGGAATCTGCCAAGTATGACACTGCTAGTCCATTCTCCCCTTCTTCCTTACCAATAGCAATGTCTCCAGTTAGAAACACCCTGTTTCCCCAAAAATAAGACCTAGCTGGACAATCAGCCCTAATGCATCTAATGCTTAATGAGCAAAATTTAATATAAGACTCAGTATTTTATATTATATTATATTATATTATATTATATTATATTATATTATATTATATTATATTATATTATATTATATATTAGACCTGGTCTATATTAAAGTAAGACTGGGTCTTATATTAATTTTTGCTCCAAAAGGCACATTAGAGCTGATTGTCTGGCTAGGTCTTATTTTCAGGAAACATGGTATTTGCCCTCCTCTGCCCCCAAACTACTGGGATGCTGGTGACATTCTATATTTTGACCTTGGTGGCAGTCAAAGGGATGCATACATTTGTAAAAAATAAATTTAACTATAACTTAACATTTGTACAGCTTCCTATAAGAACATTATATTTCAAATTTAAAAAGTAAATTAAATTTTAAAAAGTTCATTTCCTTTCCAGGCTTCCTTGCAGCTAGGAATAGCCATGTGACCCAGGACTGGCCAATGAGAAGTTAGGGGAAGTCTACTGGGAGGGGCTTCCCAGAAAGCTATTGTTTTTCTAACAAATGAGACAGATTCAGCCTTTTTGCCCATCATCCATTTGCCCTTCATCCTTCCTGGAACATGGCTGCTGCAACTAGAACAGCTATTTGGTGACCTTGAGGATTGCCTTAGGTGGGTTTTCAGAAGCAAATCTTGAGATGAAGATTCATAGGATGGTGATGTTTTGAAAACACTCCCAGGAAAAGTGGGTATAGGAGTGGAGAAGCATACCAGGAAAGGAAGAAGGCCAGTAAGGTGTGACATCAAGCAAAGTCTCACAGGAGGATTCTCGGGACAAGGATAGGTGACTCTTCTGAGTTGTCCCTGTGGGACAAGCGTGCTGGAGCATTTATGCTTCTGAACCCCTTAGTCATCAGTTAAGACTATGGGTTGGGGGACAGAAATTTAAGGTTCTCCCTGTGTGTGGGCATAGCCAGCTCCGGTAGCCTTACAGAAGTCCTTTGACAGAGATGTGGATACTAGCTGTCAGGGGGGAAAGCATGCCCGGAGCCAGTGTGCACAGAGGGGTAAAGGGATCTGAGGGGACATGGGCAAAGCTCTGACATCATCTGCTACTAGAATGAAAGCCACACAAGGCTAGTGGATGAGGAAGTGACAAGGAGACTAGGTGTTCAATACCATTCGTGGGCAGCTGCACCACCTCTGGACTCCTCCACAAAAGTCACCTCCTCTCTGATTAAGCCACTATAGTTCATCTTTTGTTCTTGCAGCTAAATTAAATCCTAACTGCTGTACCGGGTACAGAAAGGGCAGGAAGAGTTGTTCCTGGAGGGGAAACACCATGTGCTACTCTTCACCACAATCCTGAAAGGTACCTACTGTTCCGAATCTACAGAAGATGAAGATAAGAATCCCAGAGGAGACGTCACTTTGCCCATGGGCCCACAGCAATTTAGTGGTGAAAGGCAAGATTCAAACCCAGTGTGTTAGTTATCTACTTCTGTATAACAAATTACCACACATGTAGAAGCTCAAAACAACACACATCTTATCTCACAGTTTCTGTGTGTCAAGAATCCAGGCACAGCTAAGCGGGGTCCTCAGCTTCCGGGTCTTTCAAGGCTGAAATCCAGGTGCTAGTAAAGGCTGGGGTCTCCTTTGAGCCTCACCTGGAGAAGGATCCCTTTTCAAGTTCTTGTGGTTGTTGGCGGCATTTCAGTGTCTTCAGGGCATGTGAATGGAATTCCTCAGCTCTTAACTGGTTGTTGGCCAGAAATTGCCCCTACTTCCTTGCCTTTCTAGTATGGCTGCTTGCTTCATCAAAGCCAGCAGGAAGTCACAGTCTTATGTAACCTCGTCCTAGAAGAGACATATCATCACCTTTGTCATAGTCCGTCCATTAGAAACAAATCAGGATGTCCTGCCTTCACTCAAGGGAAAGGGATTACACAAGGGTGTAAATACCAGGAGGCAGACATCGCTGGGGGATATTTTCAAAGCTGCCTGCTATACCCAGGTCCTACTTAATTCCAGAAATGTCTGTACTTTATGCAACATCAAGCTTACTCTTTAGGGTCAAACTCCATGGATTCAGATGTCCATCTGGGTCCAGGGACTGAAGGAGAATTTGGGGGGCAGCCCATCTATGGCATTGATACCCTTTTAGCCCCAGAGGCCCATATGCCTCTCTTCCCACTGCTATCACTCATGAATTCATCTAAAACTGCAGTTACCTCCCACAGAAAGATCTGGGGACAAAAACCATATCCCGGCTCCATTCTCTCCTGCCCTTGGGAAACAGGTCTACCTTTTCTCTTTTGGAAACAACGTCTCCAATCCCAGGGGGATCTCCCTGACTTTTGGAGGTAGTGAAGGCTACAGACAGACTAGTAGGCCAGGAAATGGGAGACCTGCTTCTCCGCAGATCTGCCTCAGTTTCCTTGTCGGTAAAATGATGGAATTGGGCAAGGTTATCACTAAGCACCTTCCTGCTCTTCCTAGGGAAGACCTACAGTGACACAGCCTAGAGCTGAGCTGTCCAATATGGTAGCCACTAACCATATGTGGCTACTGAGCAGGGGAAATGAGATTAGTCCCAACTGAGATTTACTGTAGGGTGAATGTAGTCAAAAGAGTTCTATGATGATTCCCAGTGAGCCTTGCCCCTGTGTCATGCCCTTCTGTTTGAGTGTAGGTGGAACCTGGGAATGTGTGTTTTATAGTGAAAGGGAGATTGTCCTGGGTGGGCCTCGCCTAAGCAGGCGAGTCCTTTAAAAGCAGAGAATTTTCTCTGGCTGGTCACAGAAGAGGAAGTCAGCAGTCTGGTTTGCCTGGAAGAAAGCAAATATCCACCTTGTGAAATGCCTGTGGGGCCCATGGCAAGGAACCACAGGCAGCCTCTAGAAGCTGAGCGGGATCCCCAGCAGGCAGCTGGCAGGAAAAGGGGACCTCAGTCCTACAACCACAAAGCAGTTAATTCCACCAATAACTTGTGAGCTTGGAAGAGAACCACAGGCCTGGCTGACACCTTGACTTCAACTGGGTGAGCCCCTGAGTAGAGAATCCAGTCATGCCATGCCCAGACTTTTGACCTATAGAAACTGTGAAATATAGATTTGTATTGTTTTCGGTTGCTAAGTTTGTGGTAATGTGTTACACAGCAATAAAACAAAAACAAAAACGAATGCAGTGGATTTTGAAGACTTCATACAAAAATGAAAATGTAAAATGGCTCATTAATAATTTCTTTATTGATTCCATGTTGAAATGATAGCATTTTGGATACTGGGTTAAATAAATTATATTACTAAGACAAATTTCATCTGTTTTCTTTTCACTTTTTAAAAATGTGGCTATCAGAAAATTGTAAATTATGTGTGGCTCACATTATATCTATTGGACAGAGCTGCTCTAGAGGACTCAGAACGGAGCGATCTGACCCTGGGAGAGTCATTTCACCTCTCCAAGCCTTACATTTCTTATCTGTGAGGTTGGAATACTAATAGCACCTCCCTCACAGCTATATGTGCAGCTTAAATGAGATGAGACCCGTAGAATTCTTGGCCCAAGATAAGTGCTCAATAAATGTTGGTCATTATTATCATTAATAACAATTAATATTTGTCAAGTAGGAATCCTTTCTTGTAGCTGAATCCTAATCTCCAGCACCTCTCCCCAACCAGGCACACAACAGGCACTCAATAAATGCTTGTACATTATGCAATACTTACAAAGCTCTTAGGCACAGTTGTCCTTACCCTCACTACCCACTCAGAAGGTGGGAATGAGGAACCCATGGGCAGGTGGGCAGGTGAGGAGACTGAACTTCAGGGGCAAAGGGATGTGCCAGGCTTCACAGCGAGCAGGGGAAGAACCGGGTCTTGACCTTCTCAGGCAGAGCCTAGGACTCTTTGTGGGGGCCGGGTGTGTGTGTGGGGGGGTGTGGGGGGGTGGGGGTGGCGAGACCATCTTCTCCAACTCCCTAATGCCGATGCCCTCCCAGTTTTGGAGGTGAGTTCAACCCCGGGTCCACAACTCCTAGCGAAGAGCCCTGAGTGAGTCACTGGGCCTCACCTATAAAATGGGAAACGTGAAGACCCTCTCCCTGTGGAGTCTGTGTCAGCAATAACTTAGAAGAGTCGCCTGAAACAAGGTGCCTGGCACGTACCAACTTAGGAAGCTATTGTTCCTTTGTCAGAGAAGCTCCGGCTGAAGTCCTTCTCTAGGGGCCCCCCCTCCCCTAAATGACCCCTCGGTACGACCCTGGCTTGGAGGAATGCCCCGTCTGTTGGGCCCTGGCTCCAGGTCCCCCCACCCCCAACCTAGTCAGTAATAGAAACCACAGCCTCCTGCCGCGGACTGCCTCCCTCCCTCCCTCCCCGGCAGCGATCGATGCGGCCTCAGCTGCGGGGGACGGAGCAAGACAGGGAAGGAGGGGGCAGCGGGGCCTCCGCAGCAGCGAGGCTTGGCGGGGCCGCCGGGGCAGAGAGCAGCCCCGGTGCGCCAGCGGCTCCCCAACCTCGGCGCTTTCCGAGCGGCAGCGACAGGTAAGGGGCCTCCCTCTGGGAGGGGCGTGGTCTGGGGAAGGGGAGGGGGCAGCGAGAGTGGGAGGCGGAGGATGCCACCGGTTTCCGGTGCCTGTGCCCCTTTCATGAGACCCCCCAAGGAGGCAGCAATGTGGGATGGCCATGCTTTGGGGCTGGTCTTGTTTGTGCATCTGTAAAATGGGATTCGAAAACCTTCCTGGCAGGGTTGGGGTAGGGCTCAACTCAGTGAAAAGTACGTTGCCCAGTGAAGTGATCAGCACACAGTAGGTGATCAAAATAAGTGTGGAGAGAGTCTTGAATCACAAAACCTAGTTGCCAGCATTGCCTGCGCCACGGTCTAGCTCCATAATTTGGAGCAAATCACTTAATCTTTCTTACTGATACTCAGATTGTTGATGGGGAAAGTTTGAATTAATTCTATTCTCCCATCTCATAGAGCAGGAAGGTGAGTTCCAGACAGAGAAGGAGATTTGCATATGGAGCAGCAGCTAACGGGGTACTGGAACTGGGGGAGAAAGGTCATTTTTTGATGCCAAGTCCAGGCGGAGGGTAGGAGTGCAGCTGTAGCACACACGTGTTCAGTGTGCCGAGTTTATATTCCAGGGACTGTGCTGCTGATAAACATCTTGCCTCAAGTAACCCTCAGAATCTCTCATGGAAAGGATGATGGTCCGCAGTGTACAGATGGGGAAACTGAAGCTCAGAAGAGGGAATGGATCAGCTCAAGGTCAACAGTAAGCGGCAGACTCAGAATTGGAACCCAGGTCTGACCAGAGAGACATGCAAAGGATTAACATTTACTGAGCACCTACGGTATGCCAGGGCCTTTACACACATACTCACAAAAACCCTTCACCTGAAGTGCTATTGTCCCCATTCTATAGATAAGAGAGTGAAAGCCCAGAGCCGGAGGAGACTGAGACTGGTCTGCGGTCACACGAGTGACAGAGCTAAGGATGAAACCTCGACCTGCTTAATGCCAAGCGCAGGGTAAGTGAAGGGCAGGCCGCTCGCTCCTTGCTAGGCACTGGGCCAACTGTTTTATGTGCACTCACTCCCCCTACAGCCCAGGGAAGCAGGCATTACTGAATCCACAGTGCAGATGACATTACCGAGGTCAAGAGGTGAGTCACTGGTCCTCAGTTCCAGCAGGGCTTAGAAACAGTGGGCAGTGGCAAGATCTAACCTTTCCTGAGTATCCACTAAGGCTGAGCCTTCCAGAACCTACCTTACTCCTCCACTCCTTGAAGGCAGGTGCGATTCATTGTGCCCGAAACTGAGACCTGGAGAAAAGTAGCTTCCTCAAGGCGCCAGGTGCATCTAGGGTGGAGAGAAACCCAGGTTTGCCTGACTCCAGGAGACAGTGAAACAGGTGGATAATTTCCTTAACCTCTTCTGGGAGCCAGGCCCAATAAAGACATTAAGTTCATGTAACCTTTTTAACCAGTTTGGAGGTGGGTATTTTTATCTCCACTTGACAGAAGCTCGGAGAGGTGACATGACTTGTCTATGGTCACATAAGAAAGGCAAAGTTCAATGTGATTGACTCTACAGATAGTCTAAGCCAATGGCTCCCATGCCTCAGAATCACCCTTCAAGCTTCTTAAACACAGACCGCTGGATCCATCCCCCGAGTTTCTGATTCAGCAAGTCTAGAGTAGGCTGAGAATTTGCATCTTTGACAAACTTCCAGGTGATACTGTCGCTGCTCGTCCAGAGAACACACTCGGAGAACTACTGGTCTACAGTGATTCTCCCAGCAATCCCAGGTGGTAAATAAGTATCACTATCCTCGTTTTGCTGCGGACCAAACAGGGTCAGAGTGCTGGAGTGTCCGAGATCCCACTGTATACTTCTGGGATACGAACATCCAAGTTTGTCTGGAAAGGGGAGGCATCCTGTATGAACACACTCCCAGGTGCCAGGACATCCTGCCATTCAACCACTTTCATAATCCTCCAAGGTAGACACAGCGTTTGTTTTATGCCAATGAAAAAGGGATGGGGAAGGCCAGTGATTTGGCCAAAGTCCCTCAGTTGTGGAGTGAGGGCTAGTGAAACCCAAGCCTGAGTCTTGAGTCCAGAGAGTACTTGACACCTAGGAGCGCCTACTGCATGCCAAACGCTTCACACAGAGACTCCAACACCCCTAGCTGGTGGATGGGGCATAGGATTTGAACTCAGTCTTCCTGCAAGGGAGGTCTGGGGATACCCCTCAGTGCGCCCCTCCCGTGTCCGCAGACCGTTGCACTGCAGCCATGGTGAGCGAGTCCCCCAGGGACGACGCCAGAGTCCCCTGGCGGAGAAGCGACGAGGCGCTGCGCGTGAACGTGGGCGGCGTGCGGCGGCGGCTCAGCGCGCGCGCCCTGGCGCGCTTTCCGGGCACGCGGCTGGGCCGCCTGCAGGCCGCGGCGTCTGAGGAGCAGGCGCGGCGCCTGTGCGACGACTACGACGCGACGGCACACGAGTTCTACTTCGACCGGCACCCGGGCTTCTTCCTAGGGCTGCTGCACTTCTACCGCACCGGCCGCTTGCACGTGCTCGACGAGCTGTGCGTCTTCGCCTTCGGCCAGGAGGCTGATTACTGGGGCCTGGGCGAGAGCGCGCTGGCCACGTGCTGCCGCGCGCGCTACCTGGAGCGGCGCGTGGCGCGGCCGCGCGCCTGGGACGAGGACAGCGACACGCCGAGTAGCGTGGACCCGAACCCCGGCGAGATCTCCGACGTGCAGCGCGAGCTGGCGCGCTATGGCGCGGCGCGTTGCGGCCGCTTGCGCCGCCGCCTCTGGCTTACTATGGAGAACCCGGGCTACTCACTGCCCAGCAAACTCTTCAGCTGCGTCTCCATCGGCGTGGTGCTCGCCTCCATCGCCGCTATGTGCATCCACAGCCTACCTGAGTACCAGGCCCGCGAAGCAGAGGCCGCCCTGGCTGCGGTGGCCGCGGGCCGCAGCGCAGAAGAGGCGCGCGACGACCCTGTGCTGCGGCGCCTGGAGTACTTCTGCATCGCCTGGTTCAGCTTCGAGGTGTCGTCGCGCCTCCTGCTGGCGCCCAGCACGCGTAATTTCTTCTGCCACCCACTGAACCTCATCGACATCGTTTCTGTGCTGCCTTTCTATCTAACGCTGGTGGCTGGGGCGGCTCTTGGCGGCCAGACTGGCGCGGGCGGCGAGGAGCTCGGCTACCTGGGCAAGGTGGTGCAGGTGTTCCGCCTCATGCGCATCTTCCGCGTGCTCAAGTTGGCGCGCCACTCCACTGGGCTGCGATCGCTGGGCGCCACGCTCAAGGTAGGGCGTCTGAGGCCGGGTTGGGGGTCACGGGGGAGCGGGTGTGACCATCGGGCAGGTTAGCAGGTGAACTTACAAGCCCTCTGTGTCCAGGCACACAGTGAATTGAAACGACATCCTTTGTGCCAGGCACAGGGTTAGATACCTGTTGGACATTTCAGGCCCAGGCTGACCTTCCCAACAGCCCTCCCAGGAAGGGCTTCTGGTTATCTCTACTTCCCAGGGGAGAAAACAGAGACAGAGCTTTGCTGGTATTTATTAAAAAAAAAAAAAAACAACCAAAGACAAAGGTCACGTTTGATCTATCTGTCAAACACCAGGTAATACAGACCAGAAGAATATGCAAAGCAAGATGCTTACTGGCTTCTCCACTGAACCTTTCTTCTGACATTATCAGGAGCACAGCTATCATAGGTCACCCTTAATAGGCCAAGTCTAGCAATCGTTCCAGAGCGAACACTAAGTACTGATTCTGTGCCAATTTCATATCCGTTATCGATTTCATCCTCAAGACAACTTCCTCAGGAAGATGCTATTATTTATTCCCTTCCCGTAGATGAAGAACCTGAGGTCGGAGGGTTGGCTTTTTTAAGCCTGGTTGCAATGTATTGAGCACCCTCCTTGTGCCATGCCCTGCACTGAGGGTGAGTCACTGCCCTGGGGAGCTTGCCCTTAGGCGGGTGAAATTAGCCTGGTTTGGGGCGAGAGGATATGTGAGCAGCTTGGACAAAGGCCAGAAGAGAGGACAGATGAATGCTGGGAGGGGAACACGGAGGGAAGGGTACCAGTGGATAAGGTTAAGGAGGTGAGTGGGACAGGGTATTGAAGGGCATGAACTCTTGGCCCGGGATTTTGGACTTTATCCCTAGGGAATAGGGGAGCCTATGAGGGATTTAAGCAGGGGCAAGTATTATTGTCATCAGTTTGCAGATGTGGAAACTGAGGATCCAGGAGGTGACAGGACTTGTCAGTGATTCCTCAGTGAATAAGTGGCAGAGCCTAGAGAAGAACCCAGCTGTGCCTGACTCCAGCACCTCATGTTCTTTCTCCTAAAGCCCCATGTAACCCTGCTAAGGATTCCTAGAAGGTGCTCGAATTTCCCTTCCACCCATGGCTTAGTAAAACCTCTCCTCCCCATATATATTTTTAAATTTTTATTGGAGAATGTTGGAGAACAGTGTGCTTCTCCAGGGCCCATCAATTCCAAGTCGTCCTTCAGTCTAGTTTTGGAGGGCACAGCTCAGCTCCCAGTCCAGTTGCCATTTTCAAGGGGCCGCAGCCCACCATCCCACGCAGGAATTGAACGCGCAACCTTGTTGTTGAGAGCTCACGCTCTAACCAACTGAGCCATCCGGCCGCCCCAGTAAAACTTTTGCACCTCCTTATCGCAGGGCAGCCCAGGATGCTGGGTGCAGGCAGGGTTACCCGGGCAGAATGCTAGGGCGCTGCGCAGGTACAGAGAATTTCATTAGCCAGATGCCCTGAACTCAGCAGCTCTCCAGGGACGATTCCTCCACCCAGAACTCTGCCTTGCGTCCACCATACAGGGAGCCCGATGCTACCAGCCTTTTCTGCAAGGAGAGAGAAGAGTATTGATGGAGGCTGCCAAGGTCGAAGACACAGGTGTAGGATTCCAGATGAGCGCCTTGCTACTTAAAGCGAGCCCCTGGCAGCAGCAGCTTTCTCATTAGCTGGAAGCTTGCTAGAATTGCAGAATCCTGGGCCCTACCCCAGATCTCCATCCTCAACTGAATTCTGCCCTTTCAACAAAATCTCTACATGATTCCTCTGCATACTACAGTTTGGAGGCCCTGCTCTAGCCTAGGGGTTCTCAGCCTCTATTAACATTTGGGGCCAGAACATTCTTTATTGGGGGGGCTGTCCTGTGCACTGCAGGATGGTTAGCAGCGTCCTTAGCCGCTACCCACTGGGTGCTGGTAACACACGTGTCCCAGTTGTGACAACCAAAAACATCTCCAGACATTGTCACATGGCCCCTGTGGGGGCAGAATTGCCTGAGAAACACTGCCTTAGAGACAGAACAAATATACACACCCCTAGGCAAGTGCATTCAGTGGGTGGTCTGGGGAGTGTGTGTGTGTGTGTGTGTGTGTGTGTGTGTGTGTGTGTCCGTCCTCTCAGCTTCCCTGAGAGGCAGAAAATATTTTTGTACTTATCAGAAATGCCAAAAGTGCCTGAAACCAACTCTGCATTGTGGAATATAAACTATGGTTCTCTCTTGATTCGGCAACAGTGTAAAAATTACAAGCTTTTCATTAACTGGCCGGTGCCACCAGTGACTCCCACATTAGAAGAAACAACTGTGGCTCAGCAGGCACCTTGGACAATGGAAATTAGGCCTGTGTTCAGCTCCAGGGAGTTTTGCTGCTCATTGTAGTTGAAAGACCTTAGTTTGGAGTCAGGGGACCTGGGTCTTGGCAGCAGCTCCACCTTGCTTTGTGACTTCCAGCGTGTCCTTGCTACACTGGGCCTCAGTTTCCCCATATGCCCAGGCTCAGGCTGTAAGCCCACCCAGCGCTGACTTGGCTTCGTACGTTCTCTTCCAGCACAGCTACCGCGAGGTGGGCATCTTACTGCTGTACCTGGCCGTGGGTGTGTCCGTGTTCTCCGGCGTGGCCTACACAGCCGAGAAGGAGGAGGACGTGGGCTTCGACACCATCCCGGCCTGCTGGTGGTGGGGCACCGTGAGCATGACCACCGTGGGCTACGGAGACGTGGTGCCGGTGACGGTGGCTGGCAAGCTGGCAGCCTCGGGCTGCATTCTAGGGGGCATCCTGGTGGTAGCCCTCCCCATCACCATCATCTTCAACAAGTTCTCCCATTTCTATCGGCGCCAGAAGGCTCTGGAAGCCGCCGTGCGCAACAGTGACCACCGGGAGTTTGAGGACTTGCTGAGCAGCGTTGATGGGGTGTCAGAGGGGTCTCTGGAGACATCCCACGAGACCTTCCAGGAGGGAAGGTCTGAAGACCTGGAGGCCTCGGACCCCAGTGGGCCTCCAAATGCTCCGATTTATTAAAACCAGGGTTCCGTGTCCCCCTTCCCACACGCCTACAGTCAGCTGCAGCAGAGATTCTTCCCCTGCGTAAGTTCTTCATGGTCGCATGACTGCTCGGGATCACTCACGCTGGCCTGAGAAGTGACACCCAGAGGCTGGGTCCCTTCCTCCAAAGGCCCAGGGCAGGATAGTGTTACCCTAGATTGTGTGAGCCTGGAAAGTGACCCAGAGACCTTTATAAACAAACCTCCAAGCCATCCAGGAAGCAGCATGAGCAAGAGGGAGAAAGCTGAAAGGATGCTAACAGTTCCTAAGCACCTGCTGTCTGTTAACCAGATCATATTTGGTCCTATGTTGCAGGATAAGAATTATCCCCATTTCACAGTGGAGCAAACTGAGGCTCAGAGAGGTGCATTGACTTGCCCAGATGTCACGCAACTAGGAGTCAGGTTTGGAATGTGTGCTTGTTGGTCTGCCAAAACAATGTTCCTCCCAACCTGTCAGTCTTCTGCCCTCACAAAGTTCGCGTGGGGTTTCCGTGGGTTCATGGATCCCTGGAGTTGATCCTTAGAGTTAGAACCCTATGTTAGAGCTAGGGAAAGGACCAAACGGGATTCAGATATAGGAGCCCTAGACCTCAGCTGTGGTTCTTTTCCAGGAGCTTCCAACAGGAGTCAGCTCTCCAAGGTGAGGTCTGGGAGGAAGGAGGAGGGAGCTGCCTCCTTAGCTGATGTGCAAGATTTGCTAAGCAGGAATCCTGTAGCTTCCTCCCAGGGCTGGCTTGAGATACAGATAAAGGGGCCCTGGCCTGAGACCTGAAGTCTAGACCCAGCTATGGGACCTGATATGTGAAACAAGTCCTTGCCTCATCTCCGGATTTCAGCCCATCTGTCAAATGATCACAGTCTGGGCCCAGAGGGAGATGAAAGCCAAATGGAGCAGCGGAGGCACTGATTTCAAGCTAGCTTGGCTCTGAAATGTTGGTGGCAAGGAGCTGCCAGTGCATGGACACCTGTCCCCCCACCCTGGGTGCCCCCAGTCTGACCTTGGCAGTTTCTGTCTGCCCAGCAGGCAGACCTCCAACCGTACCTTGAGTTATCATCCAGACACATGCTCGAGATTCCCGTCCCTTTTGGCCAGCTCCAGCCCCCTCCTCCTTGCTGGGGGCATATCTCGTATGCCCACCTACTGAATCCTCTGCTTGCTAGAAAAGTTGGGAGGAAGGGTTCCCATAGCCCTTCCACATACTGTCGCCAGCACTGTATTGTCATTGCTGGACTAGCTGTTCGTCCCATTACTCGGAGCTTCAAGATGGATGACACTGGTTGAACCCAGGCCCGGTGTGGTGTAGGTATTTAGAAAATGTTGACTAGATCAACCAGTTTATATGGCTAGTGTGCGCCGAGCACTGGGGAGAGAGAGGCAAGTGCCAGGGAGAGACCTCGCCCTTAAGAGAGTGGCGGTAAGAAAGAAAAGGAGGTCCTTTCCCTTTTGCCGCCCTCTTCCTCCTCGCTTTTTGAGGCTTTTACAATGATTTCCTTGTCGAGTCTTCATTCACTCCTTCAACAAATATCCACTGGAAAAGTCATAAGCTGGCGCTTCACCTGTGGCCTGAAGACGGGTTTTGTTTAGCGAAACAGTATTTTTAGAGTGTTTTAAAACTTTGAATGCCTTTGGGGGAGGCATGCACTCTACAGTTCCCGATCGCGCCCCCGCCCCCCACACACAGCCGCTGCTGTGTTAGCCCCACCATTTCTCAGACTTACTTTACCCACTGGCCTGTGATTTACTGACTTCTTACTAGGTTCGAGAGAGACAGTGTCAAGCAAAATATATAATCCTATATCCCTGTGTCCTGAAGCTTACAGACTAGTAGGGAGACAGATTTTAATCCAATAATCACATAAATATGTAATAATGAGCTCCCCTAAGTGTAGGGAACTATAAGCGTGTATAATGTTGTAGGGACCATTAACCGAGGTCAGAGAAGACTTTCCTGAGCGAGTGACAATTGAACCTGCCATCATATGGGTAAACAGTAATTAGCCAATGGGGGTTCCAGGGAAGCAGTGTATTCCAAGCAGAGGGAACAGCACGTGTGGAGGCCTCACGTTTTACACAGGGCCTGGCACGTAGTAAGCTCCACATGTAGATGGATTCCCGTCTCCAGATTGGAGCAGAGACTGGAGCTAAGCCAAGGGGCTGCTCATGAATTGACACGTATGTGCACCACCAGCCCTCCTGCACGTTCACCTTGTCACGTCCAGGTTCAGCTCTGCACAGGTTGGGGCACGGACCAGGAGGGCTGCATGCACCGCCCTTAGGGTCTTATTGACCATACAAAGGAGCCAGTTAGCTTCCAGACATTCTGACCCCACAGACAAATCCCTAAAGCTGGTGTGGGGAAAGCTCCGGGGGGACTCGTCTGGCTTGCATCCATCATGAGGTTGTGTGTGGTCCTGGCAGAAAAGCAACAACTCACTCCCACTCCCATGTAGCAGTGAAAGCCACTGTGCAAATAAAGAGGCTGGGCCCACAGACCTGTTTCTGCCTGTATGGAGCTGGCTGCCTGGCGTAGTTTCTGGGTGATGGGGAAGGGTGGGGTGATGCATGGAACGACCCAGAATCCACATTCTCTGGTTCCAATCTTAGATTTGGCACAGGTTGCAAGTGACAGGAATCCAGCTGGAACTAACTTGGCCATAAAGCGTAATTCATTAGCTTCAATAATTGAAGTGATGAACAACTGTTAATAACTAGAGTTCTTTGGCTACAAAGCAACAGAGACTGACTACCTTAAGAAAAAAATGAATTTGTTGGAAGGCGTATTAGTTTCCTGTGGCTGTCATAACAAATGACCACAAGCGTGATGCCTTCAAACAACAATTTATTCTCTCACCGTTCTATAGACCAGAAACCCCAAATCAAGGTGTCAGCAGGGTCACACAGGGCCACACTCTCTCCAGAAGCTTTAGGGGAGATGCCCTTTCTCACTTCCAGTGGCTGCTGGTATCACTTGGCTTGTGGGTGCATCACTCCAAACTCTGCTTCTCTCATCATGTCACCCTGTCCTCTGTGTGTCAAATCTCCCAGTGCCTCTCTCATAGGACACGTGTGATGGCATTTAGCCCCCCCCCCCCGATAATCCAAGATGATCTCATCTCAAGATCCTTAATCACATCTGCAAAAAGACCCCTTTTCCAAAGAAGTAACATTGATAGGTTCCAGAGATTAGGATGTGACCATATCTTTGGGACCGCCATTCAGCCCAGTATGGGAGGGTATTGGTGAAGTTCACCCGATCAAAGAGAAAGCTGACTGACCAGGCCTTGGGAAATATAGGAATGAGGGGAGCTGTAGGGACCACAGTTGCAGAACCCAGGAACCTTGCATAGGACACTGTCAGCCAAGTAATCTGCCTCCAATCACCTTCCGGCCGTGGGTCATTCTGCTCACAGTTCCAGTCCCAGGAAAGAGGCTGATTTACCTAGCTTGCGTCATATCCCCTCCCTTGGTAGGGATGGAGGGCAGGGGACCGGGATTAACACCCAAAACAGATCAAATGGAATGGAAGAAAGGTAGTTACCCAAAGAAAAGGTCATGGGATAGCACCAAAAAGGGGAGGGATGTTAATAGGCAGAAATAGTAGCTGTCCATTACATTCCAACTCGTGGCTGCCCCAGCACACCATGTGCTCACACCTCCCCATACACACATTTTATGAATGTTTCTAACAGAAGGAAACGATCCTGTATATAACCAAAAATACAGTTTCGCTCTCCAGGCCCAATTAATGTGATTTAATCAACGCAGTGGTCAGTTTGATGTCTTGTGGAATAGGGAGAATCGGGGAATCAAATTCTTTCTGATGCAGAGCTGGAAGAGAATGGAGGGATCCCTGAGGTGAAGAGTAAAGGAAAACTTACCCCTTCCAGCTAATAGAAAATGCATCCAGTGGTTTCTGTTTCTTGGAATAGAGAATAAAACCAGCAGAGGCATATTAGCACCAGGCACTGTAATAAGGACCACATGTCTAACAGCAGCTAAAATGGGAATTGCCACTTGATTAAAATAACCCGCAGTCGTTTTCCAAGCCCCATCTAATTTTGCACCCACCAAATGGGAAATTAACGGGGTTGAGATGGGAGTCATCGCCCTACAGGGTCTTCGGTGGAGGCACTGATCTGTGCAGCCTCTCCAAATACGTGGCACTGTTGTTGAGTTTTCTATTCCCAAACAGTTGCTCAATTGGATTCTATTGGCCTTTTATATTATAATGGCCTCTGTGGGTCAGGGAGCCAAGTGGGGATCTTTTCCAAGTATCACTCAGAAATGAGATAAAGGACAGCTTTGGGATCCCATTAGACCTCCAGTGACAGGGGCAAAGGTCAAATAAACACTATTTTTCACATGACCGGTGGACGTCCAGTGGACCTACTCTCAGACCCAGTAAATTGGTATTAGCTCAAAGCTTCATCCAAGATTCTCTGAAAGTTTT
This sequence comes from Rhinolophus sinicus, assembly GCF_057876585.1. NCBI lineage: Eukaryota > Metazoa > Chordata > Mammalia > Chiroptera > Rhinolophidae > Rhinolophus > Rhinolophus sinicus. Next base: position 12,539,545 of record NC_142513.1, read on the forward strand.
GGGTCTTTCCCTTTCTTCAGTCCCCAGTGACCCTGGTAAGCTGCCACAGGTCTTTCGAAGGCAAGGAAAATGTTCCCATCACGCTCTGCAGCAGTGGAGCAGAGCCCTTCCTCAAGGGCAGGTAGTGTTGTCTCCTTCAGAGGTCTTTCGTCCGTAACCGAACTCGAGCCAGGGTGGTAGTGGTGCTCTAACATGGTGGTTCAAGTCGGGACTTTTTTTTTTTTTTTTGCCAGGGCTAGAAAATGTTTCTGGTTTTTGTGTTACTTTGTTTTGTTTCTTATGTTTTGTTGGTTGTACACATCAAGTAAGACTTGAGTGGTCGCCTTTTTGGGGCCCTCCGGCATGCGATCCTGCCTCATTCAGAGACCGCCGAACATGACAATGACCATTCCCACTTAATTTCTGAGGGTTCATTGTGGATACCTGGCCTCCCACACCTCTGCATTCTTCCTCCCTTTTGATGGCAGGGAGCTCCTCCACCTAGCACTCCCGCCCAGGCTTTCCTCAAAGCTAGGGTCAAGTGCTCTGGGCTCTACGAGGGCCGTAAGTTAGAGGTATCTCTGGGAAGGAGGCACAACACATACCCAGTCCAGCATCAGAAATCTTTGAATCCCTTCCTCTACAGGATGCCAGGGGATTTGGGGCCTTTAAATAAAATTTCGCGTGGGCCAGTGTTTGGTCCAAGTCTGCAATGGCCAACCCATCAGTTGTTAGAACCCAGCCAGCTCCTGGCTCAGGCACAGAGGATGCAAAACCCACTAGAGGATCAGCTTGGTCCAACATCCCATTTCCCCTTCCTTCATCAAGCGCCACAAAAAATCCTTTCCCACGAGTATGCCCCAAATTTCTGATGACATCAGTTAACAAGTTTCAGCACTTCTGGATGGCTCCAAGATTCCTTCCTACCCAGAGTCTGTTTTTCACCCTCTAGGTCAAAATAGATCCCCATCTTCCAGCTAAGCAGCCTTGAGGGGTGGGGCAAGCAGGCTTGTGGGGACTTTCTCCAGTAAGGAGGGAAGGGGGCTGCTGCCACCCAGAGTTTTAGATTGCCTCGGATTTTTCCCATGTCCTCTCGTTTAGCCATTCTACTTGTCATACTCCCACTCGTCTGTCAATGCCTAACTTCATCAGTGTAGCAGGGCTGTGGACTCAGCAATCTGCCTAATCCCTTGCCAACTTTGGTTTTGAAGATCTCAGCCCTACTGCACGTCCGAAGAGAATCTTTCACCATGGTCAGAGAAATGCTCTCCGTTTCATTCCGGCCCCCGCCCCCACCCCAGTTATGTTTGGCCTCGCTTTGTTAACTTTCCCTTTACATTATTCGGTGCAGTTAGAAATAAGACATTCTATCCCTCGGCCTGGGCAATCCTCACCGCCTTAAGATTGGACTGTGATAGAAACAACCCGCTCTCTACGAGTCACCCCCTTGTGGTCATTAACACAGGAAGTAGCCCTTGCCCACTGCGTCCCATGGTCTGCTGGTGTCTCAGGCCAGAGCACGAGCAGCAGCCTCGCTGTGTCTTGCCTCGTGACAGCTCAGTCATTTTTAATACCCACATTTCCTGGAGGACATGTTGCTGTGACTCCCCTCTAGTTCCAATTGCTGCATCAGTCAGGTGTCTTTCGTTGCAAACAACAGAATCCAACTCTGGAAAACTGAAGCAAAAATGACTGCATTGGATAGATATCGGCTAGGATCAAAGCAAAATTAAACCGCCAGGCTCTGAGAAAGATAGCAGTGAGGGTGACACAGGGATGGAGGTAGGTAGAGCCCGTGCATCCCCTCTCTAGGGCACCGCAATTCAAGTGACCCTGTGACAACTGCCTCCATTTTATGTATCACTCTGCTCAAGCTAGGAATTCCTTGAAGACTGAGTCTAAATGGACTGGTTTGGGTCACATGCCCATCACATGCTGGGGGAAAGATGGAGGAATATCACGGATGGTCTCACAGGACACAGACAGCAGAGGAGTAGTTCCCTGAAGAAAAAGTACAGCAGGTCCTCAAATAACAGCATCTCGTTCAACGTCTTTTCATTACCATGTTAGTGAGATGCCATAGGAACTTTCCTCTTGTTGATACCAGTTTGCCTGTGGTAACACTGGTTTCGGTACACGTTATTTCCCTTAAAATTGCAGAACCTAGCGACGATGTTAAGTGAGGTCTTACTGTACTTTGTGTTGAGATGTAAATGAGGTTTGCTTTAGCATCAGGTGCTTTTATAAAAAACAAGTTTCCCACCAACATAAGTGTCCAGTGTGATGTATGAATCTGGTGCTGGATGCAGGACAATTTTTTGTTGGGCGGACTGTCTCAGAATGCATTGCAGGACATCTAGCATCCCTGCTTCTGCCCCTTAAATGCTGATAGGGCCCTGCAGTTCTTGTTACAATGAGAACACTCTGACACATTTCCAGAACACTTGCAAGTGGGCAGTACTGCACACTATGAGAATCACATACCTATGCCAGGGCTGTAGTACTATGTACTTCAAAGTCTGAGACAAAATGAAACCACCTAAAAGGCTCTGCATGGTGGCTGACATATAAGTGCTCAGTAAACGTCAATTTATTAGGTTGGTGCAAAAGTAATTTTCAACCGCAATTACTTTTGCACCAACCTAATACTTCGTCTCTCCTGCCCTCCTCCTGGCCATAGGGTCTCAGTCTGATCAATAGGGAGCATCTGTCGTCAACCCTGGCAACAGGAAGGAAGGTCCGCTGAGTATTTCAGGGAGCGAGGTGAGTAAATCAGGCAACAAGAAACACATCACTTCCACTCGCAGAAAAGTGGGCAGAATAGCATGAATCATACCAATAGACTGTAGAACTATTCTATGAAATACTGTAGATCAGTTTGACTCAAGAGCCCTAACTTACTTTTCGGTGTAACTCTGTTCCCTCCCTGCTGTGAAGGCAACTTGAAAGACGAAGAGCACGCAGGGCCGGGCTAGGGAGTTATTCTGGGTAAGGACGGGCCATGTGATGGGCAGGTTCCTGGTGCTCCCTCAGAAGGCGGGGCCGTGCCTGGCCTGGCTTCAGGCAACGACAGACAGGGAAGGAGGCTTCAAGGTCATTCTGCAGGCAGACGCACACTGGGATAGGCCGGTCGCTTTGCCCAGGATGCCTTCTCTCCCTCCCTTCCCATGCTTTCTGCACCTGGCCATTTCTCCCTCAGGTAAGTTTCAGGATGTTTTACCTGCTTCCTTAGACACTCCAGCAGAACTGACGATCACACCTTCCTCCTCTATCCACAGGCTGTGTACCTCCTTCTACCACAGTATTTCCAGGGTTGTGTTCTCGTGTGTTCCAATGACTCCCTAACTGGTTGGTCGGCAAGAACTGTGTCTGTTTTTTTTCCCATTATATCCCTGACAACTAGCTTAGAACCAGGCACACAGTATGGGTCCAACCAAATTTACTCTCTATCCTACCTACCTACCTCTCGCTGGCTTTGGATTCTAGAATAAACACAAGTCAATGTCATGAAGGCTCACAACACCATTATCCAGGCTATAGATGGAGGGTCTCATTTTTAAAAAGAGGATAGTCTGTGGTCCGAAGTATAGTTTATTTAAAACAAAGGTAATATGGTGTAGGAAGAACGAAGGAGGGAGAACAATTCCAACATAAAAGCACATAGGAAACATCTCAAATGAAGAAAGAAAAAAAAAGCAATGGAGGAAGCTATGTCTCATACATATACAAACTGCTGACTGTGACTGATTATTTACATCCAAACCTTATAAAATAGCATTTCAAATCAGCACTGAAGCCAGTGTTATTAGTTTTTGTTACAAAAAGTTAAACCTACAAACTTCACATTTTAAAGTTGTACATCTGCAACAGCATGTATGCTTTTTTTTTTTTTCAAAGTTGGTCTGAGTGTAAGCTGGTGAAGAGGATTTTATTTTCCCCAAACACAAATAAGGGCATGGGTTCCAAAGACAACGAATATAATCCTGATGAAAACACAAACAGTGCTTAAGAAAGGATGGGGTGGGAGGGTGTAGATTGGGCAGGAACAACTTTCTAGTAAATAAGAGCTGTAATATTTAGAGGCAACATGGTATGCTAGAAAGGGCACTAGAATAAGAATCCGGAGAACTGGATTTGAATCCTGGCTCTGCCATATTCTAGCTACGAATGGACTTTATCTCGCTGAGCCTCAGTTTCCTTATCTGTAAAATGAGGACAATAATACTTGTATCTCCCAGAGCTGATATGTTTTAATAGATACAGGACTCTTCAGAATCTGCTTCTTCTTGAGTGAATTTAGTACCTTGTATCTTAAAAAAAAAAAACCTGTCCATTTCATTTAAATTCATTTAAACAACTTTATTAGCATAAAGTTGTTCATAATATTATTAGCCTTTTTATATCTGTAGGATCTATAATGATGTCACCTTTCTCATTTCTGATACTGGTAAAAGCTTTTGAGTTTTAAATGGTGTAATAAATTTCTGGCATCTGGCAGGTGCTCAATAAACATTTCCTGGATCAGAATCTATAGTCTCAAGGAGTTAAGGCTATAGTGCTTAAGTTGCTTCAGAGAATTGGTTCTGTCCATCCATCCATCCATCCATCCATCCAAACATTCACATCTCTCTAACTATCTCTCCATCCATCCATCCATCCATCCATCCATCCATCCATCCATCCAAACATCCATCCATCCATCCATCCATCCCTCCCTCCCTCCAAACATTCATCCAACAATCCAATTGCTTGGGAGAAGGGGCAATGGAAAAAGAAAAATAGAAATTTGCTTCAAAATTACTGATGAGGAAGCAATTAAGATATTCTTAGAGAATTCGAGTTTTTTAAAGACACAATTCGGGGGTGGGGGTGGTCATCGTTTCTTAGGAGAGAATAAGTGAGGGGCTAAGAGTTACCTGGAAGCTTGAGTCCCAAATGCTCAAGCAATGACTAACGCTCAGGGCTCAATGAAAGCAAACTGACCTATCTTGAATTTAGAATTCAAAGGAAAAAAAAATGACTAGGATTTGCTCCTCTGCTTTCCTATCACTAGAAAACAAATACACCTTGTCAGGAAATTTATCTGATCCAAAAGAAATTGATTTCTGGCAAAGGACTCTGTCTAGCTAGACTGTGTACTCTGTTGGACCAGCCTGTTGGGTGCACACATGCTTGAAACAAAATAAATTCCAGATCAAGAGTCATGACCCAAGAAAATTTATGGGGAAAAACTGAACCTTCTTTTACTTAGATCTAGCTTATGAAGGGAGAAAAGGGCAGTCCCTTCCTGTCTGGCCAAGTGCAAAGTCCTTTTTAAAAGAACTCAAGCAGGACTGTTAATTAGCACAGCAGATGGGGTGGGTGGGGAATGGCTGCTCCATGCATTGGTTTCTAAAACTCACGTACTTGGCTGTCAGACTTGACTACTAATTCAGATTTTTCCCAACTTAAAAATGCCCATTAGGAGTTAGTCTGTACAAGAAAAGGTGGTTGCTTCCTTTTAAAGAGACTTGTGACTTTCCTTTTCCCTGTAAATACTGGTCCCATGTGATGCTCTGAATCCTGATTCTACCTCTGACTAGCTGTACTGCCTTGGGAAAGAACTTTTTTTCCTTCTCTGAACCTTTTTCTTTATCTATGAAATGGGGCTGACACATACAGCCTACCTAGCTCAGTGCCTGGCATATCATAAGTGGCCAACGAATGGTAGCTGCCATTTATTATTCTAGTGGGATCCTCAAATTGTCCTCTATTCTCTATATCTGCCATATACCGTGTTTCCCCAAAAATAAGACCTAGCCAGACCATCAGCTCTAATGCGTCTTTTGGAGCAAACAATATAAGACCTGGTCTTATGTTAGGTAAGACCAGGTCTTATATTATAGTAAAATAAGACTGGGTCTTATATTAATTTTTGCTCCAAAAGACGTATTAGAGCTGATGGTCCGGCTAGGTCTTATTTTTGGGAAACATGGTAGCTGCTTAACTGGCTTGCGGACCAACAACTGCCTCTTGCATTTTTAAAAACTTGCTTTAATAGCAAAGAATAGAATGTGGCCACAGAAGAGGAACGTTCCCTGCCTTTCCACTGATTCCCAGGTTGGGAAGCAAAAGCAATTATGGAGTCAAATTACAGTATCTTTAGGTGCAACCTAGTCACAGCCCCGTATCTGAGAGGAAGAGCTCATTTGAAAATGAAAACACATTTGACTTTCCCCACTGTCTCCTCTGTGTGGAGGGACTAAATGACAAGTGGCTGAGCTGAGGCTGAGGAAGGGCTCAGTGCGGCCTGTCATAAGCCCTCTGATTTGCTTTTGGCCCTCAAGCTGCCTGCATGAGGCTTGTCTGCGATCCGGCAGATGGTGCAGAGCCAGGCAATGGCTGAAACAGGATGATCTGGCTCCCCCGCAAATCTCTTCATAGCCAGTCACCCACTGCGGAGACAAAGCAAGGACCCGTTTCCATCAGCGGGTTTTCCTGGAACAACCTAACCAAAACAGACACAAGTTGCTTCCGCGGAGAAGGGGCTGTGCGGCTCAGCGAAGCAGGAGTGGGGAGTCGTGAGGTCTGGTCCCAGCCCCTACTTTAACCTGCTTTGTGATTTAGGCCATGTCACTTGCCCTCTCCAAGCCTCAGTCAGACCAGATGATGTCTAGGGTCCCTTCCAGCTCTGGCATTCCACGTGTCTGGGTTGAGCCTCCTGGTGAACAAATCTTAGTCTGATAGTCATTGATCCTTTCCAGACCCCTTAGCAGTAAAATAAAAAAGAAAACAGTCACATACTTGAATGTGGGTCATAAAATCAAGGCCCCCTACCCCGGTCTGTAAGGAGTGGGGAACAACATGCCCTGGGAACGACGAGAACTTGGGAAACCCTGTCCCTTTTGTGGGCTGGACACAGCCCCGCGTGTGCGGAGAGCTCCTGGTAGGCCTGTCCCTCAGTGGATCACGTCTCTTCTTAAGGCACTGGGCCAGTATCTGTGCTGTGACTTTAGGCAGCTGGGAGAGGGGAGGTGGATGAGAGACGCTGACACCGCAAAGGCCAATTTGCAAAGAAGGCGCCAGGCTTCTCCTGGGACCCGCAAAGTAAACGCAACTCTCAAGGCTTTGCCCTGGACATCACCAACAGCTCCAGAGGCCGGGATGGCCCACACAAGGCTGAAACCGTGGTGGAAACTGGCCCAAACCTAGTATTTAAATGCAGCCCTGCAAACGGGAGAGCTTGGCTCCTGGGAGCGAGTGACCCAGCGGCCCCCGGTGTCCTCTGCCCTCGTGTTGCACAGTACCGTAATCTTACAGAAAAGAGGCCAATGGTTTAAAACTGTACCTGTACAGAGATGCCACCACACTGCGTGGAGGACCTACTTATAATTTATATATATATATATGCATATTTATATTTTTTAAAAAAGTCCTCCAGAAAGAACAATCGAAAGCTATTGGGAGAAGGAAAACAAAAGACAATGTAAAACTTTCCCAGCTATCACTCAACTAGGAGTCTCTGTTCCTGGGGTTTAAAACCGAGTTTAAAAGCGCCAAGAAAAGTCCTGTGAAATAAGAAACCTGACCAGTTTCGACACACACACACCAGGGTGGCACGCTGACCGTCGAGGCAGCCCAGCCCACTGGCGCACGTTCCTGAGTTCGCGAAGGTGCTGTGGAGGAGTGACGGCTTAGAAGTGTTGGCTAACAAGCTTATGTCGCTGAGGGCCAGGGTGGAAGCGGGGCCCTCACAGCTGGCCTGGCTCAGAAGTTCTGTTGCCGCCGCTTCTTAGCCTCAATGGCGTCCAGGATTGGCTGCCGCTTCGACTGGTACTTCTGCCGGATCTCTTCAATCTCCTGCTCCATCATGGGGTCCAGGGCCAGGAGCCTCTTCTGAAGGTCCTCCACTGTCCAGCTCTTAAGCTAGAAGAGAAGTGGAAAGTATGGTCATGACACAGCCCAGGTCAGAGGCAGAGCAGCAGAGATGTCAGCCTTTGCAGGCACCCGGAGGCAAGGGAGAGAGGAGGACATGTGGGCAGTGGTTGGATGGTGACAGGTCATTCAAATAAATGGCACATCACCAAGCTTTTCTGAAACAATTTATCCCTGGAAGAGTTCGGAAGTGCTACTCTCTCTGATTGACAGCGCCTTGACTGGGAACTTTCACCTCCCCTAGCTTTTAAATTAATTACATATGGACTCACTGTTAGGGCATTAAAATAACAGTAACTCAGTGTATGCAGAATAATGGCTGCCTCCTAGTTCTTGTGCTACCCAGGAGATGGGCATCTGGACAGTGACCACGCCTCCTTCTGGACACCACACCAGGGAGCACGGATGCTCTCCCCCAACCCTTGCCTTCCCACCCCCCCAATGTCTTGGCGCTGTCGTACTCGTACTAATCATCACTAACATTGGGGGCTAACCATCAGCCAGGCCCCACGCTAAGCACTCTATGTGGATTGGCTACATAAGTGTCTTGGGAATAGAGACATAACCCTGGGGTGGGGGTGGGAGACATGGAGCTGGAGAAACCCTAAACCTTCTGAGCTAAGATTTCCATCATCCAGAGAAGAAAACAGGACTTCATATATAATAACACTGACACTTACGTAGTCCTTTCTATGTGCCAGCCATCCTGACATGTTTACGTACATTGTTTCATTTAATCCTCACTTGAGTATGTTATTATCCCCGTATTACAGATGAACAAGTCAACAAAGAGAGAGGCTACGTAAGTTGCCCAGCGTCTCACGGCCATAGGTGGCAGAGTCAAGAGTCAAACCCAGAGACCACATTCTCCGCCAGCATCGCTTCTAGAAGGAGCACAACTCTTGAACTTTACGATTGACTCAGGCAAGTTCCCCTTCTCGCCAGGCCTTCCTCATCTACAGAAGTGGGGCAGCCGTGTGTCATCAGGTTTATTATTAGGCTTAAATGAGATCAGGGCTGGAAAGCTGCTAGCACCGTGCCTGCTACCTTGTGTGCATAAAGATGGCACTACCCGTGACAACCTCCCTATTCACTAAAGCTGTGTCCCCGGCTGCCGGCGAGTGGTTCAGTGCCATATGGATGGCGGTTTTCACTGCATCCAAGCAAGGCCAGTCCTGGCTGGCAGGGTGGGAATGAATGCAACACTATCCTCAGCAGGTGGTGATAAATCCTGTGAGCTCACAACCAGTTTAATAGGTACAGTGTTTCGAGAACTCAAAAGGCTCCCTCAAGTCTTAGGAGAGATTTATAGAATCATCACCTCCCTCAGCCCGTTCCTGAGGCCCCAACAGGGAAGTGGTACAGGAAGGTGGGTGAAGGGGCCTCTTTCTGTCCCTGCTTCCTTTAGAGCATGGGGTGTGAATGAGTGTGGAGTGCTACAGTGGCCTCCCCAGAAATGGCTGAGTGACCTGTCACCACAGGAATTTTCCTTGGCCCACTTCAGGGAGGTTGTCTGAGAAGTGAGAAAAGCCTAACAGTTCAAGACGAAAGGTTCTTTGTAACCTGAGAATGGAAAGACTTGAGAGTGTGGGGAAACGCGGGAACCTCAGGCTGATAAAAAAATGCCTTTTTCTTTCCAGCCTGTAGTTTTATACCATCTAGGAGGTTGGTATTCTTGGCCCAGAGACACCCCAAAAAGTGATGTTTGCCTCGTCGTTAGCTTTTCCAATTCCTCTCCCAAGAGAGAACACCCCAAACCTAATACTGAATGTTACTGGTAGCAAAGGACTTCATCTGTAGGACCCCAGATCCTAAGTCTCTACTGGCTGTGTAACCTTGGACAAATAACTTCACCTCTTTGAGTCTCAGTTTCCTCCTCTGGAAAACAGACAACACTAGTTCCTCCATGAGGATTAGGAGTTAACGTTCTTCGCCTGGATCTTCCCATAGTACATATTTGGCAGATAGTAAGCATTCCATAAATGGCAGTTATCTCTGTTGTTATTAGTAACTATTACTGTTGTTATTGTTGTTATTATTATTAAAAAGTCTCTATTCACCTCTCATTAACAAGCTGTTCCAGTAACCTCTGATCCCAGCCAGAATCAAACAAGTGAAAAAGAAAATACTCTATTGTGGGCTAACAGTGCCTCAGGGTTGGCACTTGCAACAATGCCCACTAACTTATCTGTAGTTTAACAAAATATTTTTCATCCGTCCATCCACCCATTTATGAAATATTCTTTGAGTATCTGCTATGGACCAGGCACTGTCCAAGGCACACAGGATACACACAGGAAAATTCCTGTGGTGACAGGTCCCTCAGCCATTTCTGGGGAGGCCCCTATGGCACTTCACACTCATTCACACCCCACGCTCTGAAGGAAGGCGGGAGTATTTTTTTCAGTGAAAACAAAAACAAGAATCAATGCCCTTGTGAAGCTTACATTTTAGTGATGCAAGACAAATAACAACACAGTAAATTAGCAAAGTACTCTTACATTGGGTGATACATACTGTGAAAAAAAGAAAGAAAGACAGTGAAGGAAGGGGAGTGGGGCATTGGGAGGGAGACTTGCTTTTTGATCCACACATTAGGATGGAGAGTCAGCTGCAAAATGAAGAAATGGGAGTGACTGGACTGGTCGGGCCTCCCAACGTGTTCTGCAGCTTAAGGCCGGCCCCTTCTCCTCCCTGGGCCTTTTCCCCCATTTGTAAGCGAGGGCTGCCTAGATGACCTCACAGGTCTTTTCAGTTTTCCAGACTCACTGTTTCTCCAAGTATGAACCGTGAGTCAACCTGCGTCGGAATCTCTTGAGCCCCACCCCAGAGCTACTTGATCAGACTCCCCACGAAGTGAGGCACAGGACGTGGCATCCGGGTGTCTCTTATCCATCCTCAAATGGGTAAGCATGAATCTGCATCTTCCTGATTGTTTTCCTGTTGCTTCTAGGTTTCCGATTTCTGTGCAGTCTTTCTGCCCTTGATTCTAATCTGGGGTCACAACCAACAAGCACCCAGCCACCTTCAGGCTAATTGACTTGCCCGAAGGCCTTTGAGGCTTAAGTTACACCTGACCGATGAGAACACAGCCAGCCCGTCACCGCTAATGACTGGGTCACACCATCCAGATATGGATTTTTCTGAAAACAAGCTCAGAGAATGGTTTTATGGCACCGAGGGTAGCATTTCACCTTCCTGGTCCTTGGTGGCATAAATAAATTTCAAATGGCTATCTTGTAGTAAAATAACTGTGGTTCTACAGTTTTGCTACAGCCTGTACCCTGCAGGAGCAAATTCTCAAACCAGCCACGTAGGAAGTGTTAGCTGTTTTCGATAGCGACAGGCAATACCACCATTTAGTATCTCACCTATCCCCGCAGGATAAACATCCTCTCTGTACAGTGACTCCCACATTTATCTCTAGACCAGAATTCCCCTGGGAACACGTCCAGATCAGATCCTACTGGATCTCGGTCCCTGATGATGTCATATAAATCTGCAACTTACCACATCTAAAACAAAGCTCTGGGTCCTACCCCCCCCTCATCCCCAAACCTCCTCCCCTTACTTCCCAGCCTTCCTCATCTCAGGAGAGGTACTGCCATCCTCCCAGGTGCTCAAAATCATCCCCGACTCTTCCCTTTCCCCCACCCACATCCAATCCTTGGATCTAATCTCTGAAATACTGGTACAACTCAAATCCAACAACTACTTTTTTCCATCTCCACCTCCAACCCACTTGCATCGCATCGCAACAAACATGATTAAAAATACAGCAATGAACCAGATCACATCACCTCATGTTTCCTACTGCACTTAGAATAAAATGCAACAAAAAGGCCCACTTCTCTGGCCCCATCGTCCCCCCCACCCGTTATCTACCACGCTCCCCTTTGCTTAGGACCTGCTAGCCACGCTTTATTGCAGCTCCTCACACAGGCCACTCTGTTCCCGGCCTCAGGGGCTATGCAGTTAATGACCCTTCTGCCCAGTTCTGCCTTGTCCTTTAGGCCTTAGCTCAGATGTCCACTCCTCGGAGAATTCGAGCAAGCCTTCGCTCACCATCTTATGTCGAAAGTCGCCTCCTCTCCATCATTCTCCATCTCGGCCCCTCTATTTCCTTCAAAACAGTCATGGCCCGTGTTGATGTTTTTGCTCGTCTCTCGTACTGGGATGAAAGTTCTACGAAGGCAGCGACTTTGTCTTGGGCACTGTGCTGAGTGTAATACGGGCTGAAGGAAGATCGCCCTTCATTTCCGGTCAAACAGTAAAGGAAGCCACAGAATCAAGGGAGCAGGTGACCCCACCGCCCCTAGCACCACCTCAGGTAACAGGCCCCACCTCCCCTGAGGTGCTGAGAAGACTGGATTGGAACAAAAGAGTGAGTTCTGCCCTCAAGGAGCTGACATTCCTTTCAGCATTCTTTCAAAATCAAAAGAAGTCTCTCTTCACTTGATTAAAATTTCCGTGTTTTATACAAAACAGATCCCCAATCCTCGCTTAGCTCTAAAGGACATGTCTAATGTAAATTTCTTTTTCCCCCCGAAAAAAAGAACTTCTACTACAAGAAACACACTACGGAAAGAAGAAGATCAAATGAATAGACGTGATCTTTCTGAAGGCCAAGCGCAGAGTCGCAGGCTTGTTGCTGCAGGTGGGCTGTGCTGGAGAGAACAGCCCAAGCCCTGGGATTTGGGGCTCTCTTCCTGGGAGAGGTCCCAGACGGAAGGAGAGACTAAAAGAAGCCTCTTACTCATGGTTATGTAGACTCCCCTGCCCGCCTGGGTGCTAATCAACACTTCACTCTTGGGGGAAAACGGAAAAGGGTGGGCTCTGAGTCTGACAGGTGGTACTGACATTTGGCGATTGTCCTCACTCACTGCTATCTGACGGACACCTCGGCTTCACTCAGCATTGCCTTTTACCCTGTCTGATGATGTGGTCGGAGGTCTGAACAAGTAAAGGCAACAACGTACGTGCAGGAGAGAGAGATCTTAAAAACTGAGGCGTCCGGAAATGTGCTGCTGTATCTAAAGCAGGCATTATTTCAGTCTGAAATTCAGCCTCACCCTGTTTTAGCAGGATCCAGGGCTGACTTACTACTGATTCTACAGAAACATGGAGAAATATGTTAATTACTTGAACACATGCCATGTGTTCGGCCCTGAGCCAAGCATTTTGTCGACACTGTTTCATTTAACCCATCTGTAAGGTAACTATCATTACTGTCCTTTCACAGATGAGGTTAATGAGGATTAGAGCGAGCAAGTCATTTCCCCAAAGTGACACAGCAAGGAATCGGGAGAGACTTATAATCCCCACAGGAAGGGTTTCTGGAAGTGGGTGTGAGTGACCAATGTGGGGCAACTGGGAGAATTACAAATTTAGCTGACATTAACTACATCTGATTGTCCCACACATTCCCAAATGCCACTGCTGGCAGTGACGGTGATTTGGGGCAAGTTCCGTGACTGCTCTGGGATTTGGTTTCATTTGTAAAACAGGGATGAATGATGCTACCTTTCCTCATGTGAAAATACCAAGTGCCTACTGTGTGCATGGCATTGAAACTGAGGTGCCGTGACTCAACTCAAGGTTGCCGAACACAATTCCAATCTAATTAACCAATTTTACTGGCAGCTCCACGAGGCCAGGAACACTGTTGGGTAACGTGAGAATCAAAGGCGGTATCTGTTGGAGAAGCAGCTGGGTTTAGGGGCAGGCGCACTGGCGTTGAGTGAGAGGGACCGGGGTTCCCTGGGAGCTCTGCCCTTGGTAGCGGATGCCCTTGGGAAAGTCGTCTAATGTGTGCCTCAGGGTCCCCAGTTTTCAGTAGACAATAACAGTATGTCTCCTACAGGGAAGCTGTGAGGCTTGGCGATATTGGCAAAATGTATTAACGTAGTGTCTGGTGCACACCAGAAAGAAAGTGGGTAAGTGGGAGCTACCACCTTAAATCCTTTCTTGGAAAATGGAGTAATAATTATAAACAGCAGCTGCTGTTGCTATAAGAACTGAGCTTGATGAGCTCGTTACAGTGCAGGACGCACACCACACAGAGGAGTCAGCAGTGGCCTCCGTGTGAGAAACCCCCATCAGATGACTCTGGCTTGTTTCCTCTGGGCCAGACCACAGCAAAATCTCAGATACCAGCGCTGGTCTGAATACAGCAGGCTGATGGGAACTGATTTTTTCTCACGTAACTTTAGGAACTGTGAAATTCTGAATTACACAGTACAGTTGCACAACTGCCTGGATGAAAACTGAGAAGATCTGGCTGATGTTTCATCACAAGTGACAGGTAACTCTCAGGAATTACACTGACAAGGAACACGTTAGAATGTGGAGCAGAGCTTCCTCCTGCCTGGGCCACAAGGCCCACAGTGAACAAACGGGTCTGGTTCTCATCCCAGGTACAGGGTTTAGACCTATTTCAAAGTTCTGCTTCTCTGCTGCTAGAAACCCTCACCTCAGAAGTCTATTGTGCAAACAGTGTCATGAGATGTTCCTAGAAAAACCATCAACGAGAGACCTGCCAAAGCTTTAAGGACAAGCTTCCACTCTATACAGACTGTACTGAGCACTCACCATTCTGTGTCCAGAGTCACAAACAGTGTTTCTTAAACCCACACCCTTCTGGACAGGTGAGTCAAGCTGAGGCCCTGTCACAGAGATGTTTTACGGTGGCCAACAAGAAGGAAAGAACACACCTGTGGAATTTGGCAAGATGACAAGGAAGCTTGACAGAAGCTAACAAGTCAAATGAAGCCACCAACATGCCATGCATACCTCCCACACCAGCCCTAGAAGGTGGGCAATGGAGAGAAGGTACAACGGTCAGTCAAAAGGCACCGAGGGCACTGACTTAGTTCCACCAAAGATACTCTTTCTTGTCTCAGTCTAGGAGTGGATTCTAGACTGGGGAGAGGTGACTCCAGTAAGGTAAGATTTGTAGGTGATGCAATAATCTCTCAGCAGATGAGTGAGCAGACAGTCAAGCATAAAAGCAAGGAAGCTGACAATTAAATCACAACTTGTGTGGATTAAGTAAATACCAAACCATTCAGTTTCAAAAGATACTGCTCCTCAAGTGAACCTTGTGAGAATTGTAATGAGAGATTTCCTCTGATTCAAAGTATGGTCATGCCAAATTATGCTTTCATCATCAGGCCCTTATAAGATCCCCCTCATGCTTCTCCAACAAGGAAGAAAAGTTACAAAACTCTTATCAATTGGGGATTCCTTCAATTCCATTTTGAGTTTATGATGACTTCAAATCAATACATGGAACTGTTATCAGAATTCCCACCAAAGAAAACATGACTGCCTATATATAAAATATATGCCAAGAAGACTGGAATGAAACGCAGACTGAAAGCCTGGGTGAAACAAAGAGATCTGGCTCAGGGAGGCCTGGTGATAGGCCGAGAGCTCGGACCTGGGCCCGATGACTGGTCTCAACCAACCTGAACACTGAATCCAGACAGCCTCCCACCTAGACAGGGCTCTGTATGTGTGTGTTGAAGTGTATGATTTGATAAATGGCACGAACAAAAAGACGAAAAGCAAAAGATTTTTTTCTTTAAACAATGAGGTTTACCTATAATATAAAGTATGTTACTTGCATACTGTTAGTAATAATAAATATGGACGTGATTTATTGAAAATTATCCTTCAATTCACATGATAAAATTCACTTTTGAAGTAGTACTTTTGCATGCTTAGAATTTACTCCAACTCTGTTCTGCCATGAACCTTCACAACTTACTCATCACGCACCTGCTCTTTTGTTGTTACTATTTTGTGTTTGTTCTGTGAGTTTTCTAATAGCCTTTGGCCAAAGGTAATAAAGCTTTGGCCAAACCAAGATTTTTTCCTACCACCACGACTCTGGCTTTTCCCAGCAAGAACCCATAGGAAATTTCACACCCCAAATACAAAAGAATAATGGGTCTCACGATGCACTGCACTGCTCCTACATAACATTAAATCTTTAATTATCAAGATGCAGGGAGTACCTGCTCTGTGTCAGACACGTGTGCTAGGCCTGGCCTGGGGGCAGGAGTCGGGATGATAGGGGTGGTGGGTGAGTCAGGGTGCGTGTGGGCCAAAAAATTATACATAGCAGGACCACTTTAAGAAGTGGAGACAGACGAGGTAGGTAAGGCAAGAAAAAAGCTCCCACCTGAGGCTGCTGAGTAAGTACCTGACGACGCTAACAGTGAGGAGAACGGCTTTAACCGAGCACCAGAGGTTAGGTACTGTGCTCAGCACTTTATAAGCATTAGAACCGTCTGTGAAGTAAGTGGTATTAGCCCATCCCACAGAGGTGGAAACTGAGGCTTAGGGGGCTACAGGAATTTGCCCGTGGCCCCAGAGCCAGGAAGTGTAAGTGGCTGAGTTAGAGATGAGCCCCAGCACGTCCGACTGCAAAGCCTGAGCCAACTCCGTGCCAAGGCAACATGTGCTACAGGAGATGAGAGGAGGCAGCCCTGTGGTCAGAGCCTCAGAGAGAAAGATCTTGCCATTTTATACAGTTAGAGTGCAAACAAGGGCCTCTCACTCTAACTCGGGGAAAAGTCTGAACTGTAGAAGTTTTACAAATGAACAAATCTCCATTTTCAAGGAACCACCACCACACTTGAGATATAAAGGAAAAATAAAATCAGGTTAAGTAAATGAAAGGATATCTGAGTTCTTTTGTCAGTATTACCATAGCTACTCAAAATTCCTTCAGGTGCCATCCTTTTCAACCTCCGTGCTTCTGCTGAATATAATTCTCCCTGTCTTAGCTGAGGGAATTCCCACTCAACCTTCCAACCCTGCCCAAGCTTCTGTTCCTCTCTCTTCCTGGCGACCTTTTCCTTTTACGAAAGTGGGAGCTATTTCAGAGTAGGAACTACATCTAATATAGTTTCAGAGTGTCAGGCCAGCAGAAAAGAGTTCTCAATAAATATTTAACAAAGATATATGCCCTTAATCACTAAGCCCTGACTTGGAAATGATACTGACATTTTACTGGGTTCCCTCCATTATTAGTAAGACGCTGAGCTTTTCAGAAGCTTTGAAAATACGTAATCAATACAAAAGCCTAAGAGTATAAGTTTATTAATAAGGTTACGTCAATTACTCCAAACTCAAAACGAACAGCGCATCCAGTGTCCTGACTGCCATAAAGGTACACGGAAAACAAGGACATAAAAGTTCGTCCTAGTCTTGGTTGCTGACGATTGCTCTTGAAGAAAAAGTCTATTAAAAGGTTTTTAAAAATGAACAAGTCTCGTTATTTCACACTTGACGAAGCCACACTGTGAGAGGACACCTTTCAGGAAGTTAGCAAACACATAGTTTAGAATACTTGCATCTCCTAAAGGAATTGTAAATGTCTAAAGAAGGCAGAGTGCAAGAACACAGCAGTTAGCTCCCGCTATTTGAAGCACTCAAGGGTGACGTCAAAAGTGTCATCATTCTTGCGGGGATATTAATCTTTCAGAAGGTTAAGAAAACCTAAACACCGAGCTGCTGTTTTAATGTACCTTAATAATTCAGGAAAAGGGCAGCTGATCACGTAAGAACCCCTGTAAGTTGTGCCTCTGGACACTTTCTCAGGCTGGAAATTTCCAAGATAACAAAGAGGCTGGGCTTTTCTCTCTTGTCTTGCCAAATAAAAGACGCCCAAAGAATCCTGAGCAAACCTGAAAGCTAAAACACAAATTGATCTCACTTTACTTAATAGAGGGAGTCTTAAAAGGTATCTTCAGACCAAACAGGATCCAATTTAAACACACTAAAAGAACAAAATGTTTATAGAAAACTGGAGAATCCAAAGAAAGTTCCCTGAGTAAGCTGTTTTGCGGGCCTAAATTTTTACAGTTTGGACTTTCTTAAGCTGGGAAAACTTGTAAGGGAACAGCACTCAATTTCTGGAAAGTGTATACAACCTCTGTAAGTAAGCCCTACTGCTGGGAAAGTCCATGTAATGAAGGGTCAGAGATTTACAACCTGAAGACCCCAAAGTAAATATTCTCTCAATATCCTTTGAGAGAAAGGAATTCTGCAGCAAAAGCAGACAAGGGCTCTCTGCAAGGCACATCAGAATATTTCTGCAATGACCTCAAGTCTTGGGACCTGAGTCCCCTGCCGTGTCAAAAACATAAATCAGGTCCGGATAGAGGGTGTGTGTGTGTGTGTGTGTGTGTGTGTGTGTGCGCAATACTTTCAATTCCACCAGAAACACTTAACTGCTAAATAGGGACTTTTCTGATTCTTTTATTTTTCTGATTTAAGACTGTCTAAAAGAGATGGTGCATTCCTAATCTGTAAAAGTGTTAATGTGTATATGTCCTAGATACTTTGGGATTACCCTTTATTCTTTTCAACAAGTCTTTAAGTGGTATGAATAATCAAATGTGACTTAATTTATTCCATGGTGATATTTTTCAAACGTGTATAAATTCATACCAGGAAAGTTCTTTGTCAAGACCACGTGTCCTAGTTTTCTGATTCAGAAAGGATGCTCACCAGATTCCTAGCGGTATGTTCGTCTAAGTTCAGTTAAAAACACACAGCTTCTCTGGTATGAAACTGTTCTTTAAAATATAAATTCATGTATTCAAAGGCTAATGCTCAATGGCAAGGATCAACAAAACCAAAAGCTGGTTCTCTCAAATGAGTTCAGGGGGGAAAAAAAAAGAAAAACCTCTGAGAAATCTGATCAAGAAAAAAAGAAACATATTAGGAATGAAAGGCAAGCTAGAATTACAAGTTTTAAGACCCAAAACTTTATGCCAAAATTTTACAAAACTTAGATGAAATCAAGATTTCTAGGGAAAAAAACAACAACAACAACAACAACAAAAACAACAACCCTAGATTTATCTGGAATAAAACCAAAAAGATTATGGACCAGGAATTCTGGACTACAAGAATAAAGCGGGAGGAGCTGGATTGTTAAAATGTACACTGAAATGACAGCGCTACAGACGATGAAATAATCTTTGAAAATAGAGACAACCATGATGATATTGAGCAATGGTGCTTCCCCTATAAGCAGGGGGGAAAGAAAAGTTAACTCCCAATTCCCAGTTCTGGCGCCATGACAGACTACTGAGATACTCCCCAAACTTCCTCCGGTGAAAAGGGAAGTCTCTAGGTGCCAGAAACATTGTATGCCCACCCCATTTTATTATCATGCTAACGTTATTCCCAGTCAACCTAGAAGACATAAAGGTAGGGCAGAAGCACAAGCAGAAGCACGAGCAGAAGCCTTGCCAGTGTGGCCTGGTGAGTGAGCAGGATTTAAGGACACCCAAGGTCTGGATTCAGCTCTTTGGCTCACCATGTGTTTGAGATAAAAATCACCCTATATTTTAAAAGCAGAGAAAAATTGGCCACAAAGAGTGAACTTGCAAGAAAAAGGAGGCCAAGTTGTCTGAGAACCAAACAAAGGAAATGAGAAATAGGGTCAAGCTCACACAGGCTGATGCCATTTTAAGCAACGTCCTGGGTCACAAACCACCGGCATTTAAGTCTTGCTCTCAGCGCCATTTCCATAACTAAGTTAAAACCCAAGCTCAAATCAGCCAGCACGATTCACCCAGCAGAGCCAGGCTACTGTGACTTGAGACAAAGACGACATTCATGTGCCATGTGGTTTCTCAGAAAGCATATCTCAACAGCAGGTTTCCCTGGCAGTTTTGGACACATATTTCTTTTTCAGACTGCTGTTCTTGGCTGGTTTTCTGAAAGTGAAAAGTACAAGATCTCATTATATTCCCAAGTACAAATGAATTCAGCCTTAACATACTTTCAACGCGGCTTTACAGGAAAAACAAGAAATTTGAAACAAAAATAGTATACCCTGTCAAGAACAATCTAGGATAGTCTTCTCACCAGAAAGTCCTCTGCATGATTATTACCTCAGTAAAGGTCCATTAACATGCAACTGCTGTTTATCCTGGCGAGCTCCTGGGCGTTCACGTGGCCGCAGGAGGGTGGGAGACCGAAATACTCGTCTCGGTCTCCATTCATCTTTCTTCCAGCCCAGGATTATGAAAAGGAACTCATCAAAGAAAGATGAAAAAGCAAACAAGCATGGAGATCGTCCAGGACAGAATGGCAGAAGCCTGAGAATACAGGGTCTGATGTTTAATATCCTAGAGTCACACACTCGACAGACAAAAGAAAACCAACCACAGAAGCAAACACCAGACTTCAGCTCCTAAACCGGTGGTTGACAAGAAAGACAGCCTGGCCTAGTAAGTTAGAATGATCTAACGGCAACCTAACTCCAGCCAAACACGTTCCAAATACTAAACACCAGATAAATGGAGAATGGTTAAGTCAATCAAAATAATATAATGTGATAGACTATTCAGTAGCCAACAAACGTGATGATCGTGTAAATGCGTTTAATGATATGAGAAAATGTAAGTGAAAACAAATCAAGATATTGTATTATACATATGGAATGATCTCATACTGTCATATACAAGTATATTATGATAGATACATGTACAATAATATGTAAGTATACAAAAACTGGAGGCAAATGTATGAAAATGTAAAAACTATGATTATTGCTGGCGGGTGGTGGAATTGTAAGAGAAATGCTCTTCTCTAAGCTTTTCTTCAATTTCTAAACTTTTCTACGATGGGCACGTATTCTTTTTACAATGAAGAGGGGGAAAAAAGAGCATTGCAACATCCTAGAAGAGCAAATCAACTCTAAAAAAGAGGACGAAAAATAACATTTATTAAGTGCTTCCTCTAGGCCAGGCACTGTCCTAAGTGCTTTACATGCATTATCTCACTTGATATTTAAAACAGCCCTATGAGATAGGTGTGACTTTTATCCATATTTGATAGGTAAGGAAATCGAAGGTTAGCCAGGTGACATAATAGGTGGAGAAGATGGGCTGAACCCTAACAGAATGGCTCTGGAGGTTTTAACCATACGGCCTCCACCCCAAGGCAGAATCTGCCTTCCTGACAGGAGGCTGGACCTAAAAACAAGCATCGATGATAAAACCTACGTTGAAAGACACTACGATAGTTTAGGAGAATATGGCTACAAAAGAGGAAACTGCTAGGCACTACACTGCTCAGGTACATTCTGAAGCTGGACGAACTGAAAAGCACCTCTAACTGAAGTGATAAAGAGAAGATCTGTGAAAGAGCCACACACACTACTGGTGGAAATACACCAGTACAACAAATGCAATCCACAGCTAAATTCTACAATACAGAGAAGGCTGGAAAACACTGTCAAAGAAAGACTCCTGGTATCTATTCATCAAGTAGCCAAGAGAAAAAAAAATACACGCATTTTAAAGACACAATAGTAGGACTTGGTTCAGAGAGGATTTGAATTGGCTCCACCCTCAAAAAAAAAAAAAAAGCCCCCCAACAAGAGACATTGCCCATTGGAGGCTAGAGAATAGAAAGAAACTTATGAGAAAAATAAAAAGCATTGTACCTGATGCCAAATGATATCATCTGCCACCAGCCTAGGAGGACCCCTGACTCTTTTTTCAGTCCAGCACTGAAGGCCTTTTCAGAAATAATCAATTTTGCTTGGCAAAAAGGCATCAAGACATAGAAGGACTTTGGATCAAATTCTGCGGAATCAGCCTATTTGAGATGCATTCAAGTTAATGCCAAAACCAATATGGTGTTCTGTTCACAGCTCCTTTCTAGAGGCTTTAAAAGCAGAAATATTGAAACTCAGAAGTAGAAGTGGAAACTTTCTATCTATAAAAACAAGCCACTTTTGAGATACCAGAAGATATCAAGATTTGTTAACTCCAAATTCACCGTGTATATTAAAAATTGTTGGTTGTTAGGAAAATTGGCTAGCTGTTTAGAAATACATGAAGCTGGATCATTATCACTACCTCACTTTTTACACCAAGACAAATTCCAGACAGAATACCAAAAAAGAAAGAAAAAAATCTAAAACAAAGTAAGGA
Source organism: Rhinolophus sinicus (assembly GCF_057876585.1). Classification (NCBI taxonomy): domain Eukaryota; kingdom Metazoa; phylum Chordata; class Mammalia; order Chiroptera; family Rhinolophidae; genus Rhinolophus; species Rhinolophus sinicus. The sequence goes on from NC_142513.1 coordinate 12,561,411, forward strand.
TTAATATTTTTATTACCTTGCGGTGGGAAAATATTCTAAGCATGGTATAAAATGCCATAAGTCACAAAGGAAAAGCTGCTAAATCCAAGTACATAAAAATTGAAAATATCTAAACAGACACCATATATAAAGATTTAAAAAACTGGGAAAGTATCTTTACCATATATGTTTATAACCCTACTTGGTCTCCATTAATCTTTCTTCCAGCACAGGATTATGAAAAGAAACTCATCAAAGAAAGATTAATAAGCAAACAAGCATGGAGATAATCTAGAACATAATGGCAAAAGTCTGAGAATATAGGGTCTGATGTTTAAATTCCTAGCTTAAGTCACACATTCAACAGAAAACCAACCACAAAAGCAAACACCAGGCCTCAGCTCCTAAAGAACTCTTTGAAATCAATAAGGAAATAAGAATTCCATTAATCATTAGATAAATCACACAAACTGGCAATGCAGACACCAAAAACAACAGGGAAATTTGACAATATGTGTCACAACTTCAAATTTATAAGCAGTTTGACCCAAGCATTCTACTTGCAGGAATTAATTCTAAGGCAATACAAATCATGTAAAGTTTCATTAAAACAGTGTTTAATATTAAAAAGCCAGAGGCCACCTAAATGTCCAAGTATTGGGGATTAGTTAAATCAGGGGTCACAATGCAAATGTTTTCAGGGGCTGGCACAGGAAGTAAAAATAAGCTCAACAGGCCAGTTATAAAACAAAAAGGAAGTGGTGTGATCTGTGGCAAACTGGAGAGCTCATACCCATCTCAGTAATTCAAATTGTAAAAATTCTACATGCTATGGCCAAACTGGCTCCTTCTTCCCCAAGCCCCCCTCCCCCAGAAGGTGCATAATCCAGACCCATGAAATAAGTACTCTGCACCAGCCTAGGGGGACCCCTTACTGTGAATGCTGAATGCTCGTCTATTCTATCCTGTTCGAGTTCACCAGCATCACCACCTCTCAGGTTTGGACAAAACCTTGAGGTCATCTAGGCTAACACTGAGCTTCCCTTGAGGCTATAGTCAGTCAGCCTTGTTCTACAGGCCCAGGAGGGAGGGGAAGGGGAAGGAGAGGGAGAGTGACCTGCGAAGGACCAGTCATCAGGGAATGAGGACTAGGCTTTCTTTCCTGTGGGATTTTCATTTTCTGTAAGAACCAAACGGAGATGGGAGGAGAGGTGGTGAGAATGAAAAAAGGTGAGCTCCTCTGCATATATCACGTACCTTTTCTATAACTAAGTAAAGCTCCACGTCTTGATCAAATACTAGGAATTCAGTGCTATTTCTTAAAATTCTCCCACGAAGTGCTGAATCCATAGTATCAGTGTTAAACATTCCTTCAGCAGGAAACATCTGGGCAGCTGCGGCCCTCATTCACCAAGCTGGCACAGAGGAGAACTGCCACAGATCACGTGACCGACGGTATGTGGTATTTTATCACGAGATCTTAATTCATCCCAGAAACGGGTTCAGATTAATCCTAGTTTATAATTACAGTCTCAACAGCACTTCAAAAGCGGAAAATCTCTACCTCCATCTGGAATGGTATGCTTCTCCCTAACGTGTGAAAATAACTTTATGCTTGGTCCCGCTGTGTCTGGGGACCGGGGCACTTGGGAGAACACAGCAAATTTCCTGACTTTGCCCTTAAGATTTTTTAAACTTCAAAATAGATACATTGAATGGCAAACAGACTGGTAGTTGCTTAGAGTCACCCCCTTTTCCCCATCCCAATGGGGAGGGTGTAGCTCCAAAGCCAACAGGAAGGAGGGACCCTTGTGGTGATGGATCTGCTCTTTATCTTGATGGAGGAATGTCAATCAATGTCCTGGTTATGATACTGTACGATAGCTTGGCACAGTGTCACAGTGTTACCAGTGGGGAGACTGGGTCAGTGCACAGGATCGCTCTGCGTTGTTTCTTACTACATCTGCATGTGAATCCACAGCTGTCTCAAAGTAAAACGTTTAGTTTAAAAAACAAGGAATATAAATAAGATTAAAAAACAACAACATCCAACCATCCATGTCTGAATAGTCTTTAATATGATTTTCCTAAATAAGGAACAAATGGAAGTAACTGGTGGTTCTGAGTTGCCCTTCCTCCAGCAGCTGGCACCTTCTGAGCCAGTGCTATGTGCCATGCGATCTCAGCCACAGAAACAGGGGCACTCGATGGGTGATGCCTCCTGGATATGGCTCTCTCTCTCTCTCTCTCTCTCTCTCTCTCTCTCTCTCTCTCACACACACACACACACACACACACACACACACACACACACACACACACGAGCTATTTTATATCTCCCAGGCAGGTGCAGAAGAGAAACAATCTCATCAGAGAAAACATAAAAGGTCTATTTGCATCCGTATGGTTTGATATTGAAACCCTGTGAACAAGAAGTCACAGCAGAACTAAGCTCTTCTTAGGTATGAAATCAATACTTCAAAGCAAACATCACTTAACGAGGACATGGGAGCTGCTGCAGCAGGGCCGTTGGAACGGTGAAGTGTGGTTTGGACTGCCTCCTGCCTTTCTTGTTCGGGGCAGCCCACCTCATTATCTTCAACTCGACCCCTCTGACAGTTCATCTCTCCCCCCTAAATATTACACATGTAAATAAAACTTACTGAATGCCTACTGTGTGTCAGGTACTCTGCTAAGTAGCTTAAAAGCTTTTTCTAATTTAATCTTCTCAACACCCCTGAGGTAAATGTGATTAGCATCTGCATTCTAGGTTAAGCGACTTGCCTAGCGTTACAGATCTCTCAAACAGTGAAGCTAGGACTGAATCCAGGTCTAGCTGGCTCTTGGTGAGTATGTTATACGGCCTCCTATGTTCATTTTGGTCTCTGGGAAGTCCAAAGCACCTCCCTGCATTTGAAAAGGATGAGGGAAAAAACAGACATAGACTGAGCATCTTTTCCATGCTTTACACAGGCTATCTCCTTCAGGCTCAAATAACCCCTATGACAGGTATGTATTATCTCCATTTTAAAGAGCGGCAAACAAAGACTGAGAGTTTGAGGGCTCTTAAAGACCTTTTAATCTCACCTTTATTTAGCAGATAAAGAAACAAGAGCCCCAGAAAGATTAGGTGGCTTGCTTAAGGACACAAAGCTAGTTACTGTCAGAGCTGAGATCAGTTTCCCAATGCACTGTTCTCTTTAACTTTATGACAGCTTACTGTAAGCTGTCACTCTGAAAGGAACCTGGGTATTAATAATAGAGTAGGCCTGCCAGGCACTTTGCTAAATAAATGCCTTACATGCTTTATCCAACTTGGGTCTAGGCGATTCCCAACACTGCAGTTCCAATGTTTTGTACTAACAATTTTCCGAGAGGGAAAAAGACAAGCTTCACATCGGTCAAATGTGTAAGCTAATTAACATTCTCCTGTACACACAGGCAAATGGACGGTCCAAAAAGAAAATATGAAAAGATCTGGAAAATTTTTCAAAGAATGCACAATGGGCTCAACCAATGTAATCAAATAACACATTCTGAGCACCTTTGTGTGTGGCTGCTTGCCAAGAGCCGGGCCCATCAGAGAAAGAAAATATGCAGCAGCTGAATTAAGGCACATACAGAACTCACCAGCAGAGCCTCTGTGACACTTCTCACACAACAAATGCGTGATACTCTGAGGAAAAACCATGGTCCTGACATCAGAAAATGTGGATTTAAAGCCTCACTCCATCACTTATTCACCGTGTGCCACGGACAGGACACCACCTGGGCCTCTGTGTCGAATGAGTAGGAAGAAGATCTATATGCAGGATTCTGTGAGGCAAGTGGAAGCAACATTTACAGGGACTGACACACAATAAGCCTCAATAACTGCTACTGTCATCATTTTCTTCTCGAATTCTGCAACCCTGGGAGAGCAGTGTCCTCGCCAATAAAATGTAAAATACGAGAAGATAAAGGGGAAGTGGGGCGTTATTAGTCACAGGGTACAAAGTGTCAGGTATACAAGAGAGAGAAGTCCTAGACATCCTCTGTACAACATGTGCCTAACAAGTCTGTTGTAAACGTATGTTAAATGTTTTTCTTTGAAAAATAATAATAATAAAAATATATAAAGGGAGGGAGACAAGATAATCAGCAATCAATATGAAGATTACTAAAAATGTTCAATATCTATTACTAAGGAAAGAAAAGTAAATTTACAGAGAAGGTAATGCTGAGTAGATAACGGTATGAAAGAGCAAAAATTCAGGAGTAAGTGCCTGAATGAGACTGACAGACACACTGTGACAGAGAGATCACCCGAGTCTATCAAATGTTTGCGTTAGCCCGAAGACTCCTGTACAATAGATACCTTTGTTTCCACAGAAGTTATATTTGGTCAAAACCAAAAGAGTTCTTACAATAATAATGCCTTTGTAGTTAGCATGACATTTCCTGAACAACAACAAAAAAGCACAATAACCGTAAAACCCATGATTACAAAGTAAGTAATAAAGCACACCAAAAGGAGGTAAAAATTCAATTGTTCCAACAAGGGGAATTATTTACGTAAGTAATGTGACGCAAAGCTTTTCTGCATTATGTTCTGATTAAGCATGAAAAAAAACATTCACGTCAATAATAAATACTCCTCTAACATTACAAAATGCCCAGCAAGACACCACACACCTGAAACCGTTCTTCCCTGTCACTCAAGTTCTCATGACATGTTACATGAAAGATGATTCTTTTACAATCACCTGCTCTGTGACATTAATTAAGCACCTGGTATGTGCCAGGAGCTCACCATCCGTTTGTTTTGTTTTTCATGTGAAAAAACACCCAATGGTTATGAGACAAGAAGCAACCTGGGGTTTTGCGTTCTAGGCCTGATTCTGGAACTAAGTAGGAAAGTGGCCTTTCAATGTCTCTGGATTTCAGATCCTCAAAGTATAAAAGGGATAAGAAACCTCGTCCTGCCTCCCTCACAGGAACACTCTAAGCATCACCGAACAAAGGAGCAAAATATGAATGCAACTTTATTAAATGTATTACCCTAATGTGATGAGAATATTCCCATCAGTAGCAAACAAAAGCATGGCAGAAGTCTGGGCTTAACTACTCCTGTCTCTGGGTTATGTTATTATTCAAAGATCTAATAATTTCTTTTTTACAAAGGCAAAATTGAAAGTGAAATAATAATGAAATAAGTAATAATACTTAATGCACAATGAACCTAAAACAAACATAAGTAACCTTCTGATTCTGTGCTGGTAGAATTCTCCTACAGTTCTAAATGTGAACTTGGTTCAAATAACCCCAACCTCCACTTCACTGGATCCTTCCTCTAACCATGGGAAAAGCAGCACAGGTGGTATGACGCTTGATTTTTACAGACTACAAACCTGAAACTCAAAGAGGAGAAACAGACTCATCCGAGGCGCTGGCTAAAGCCAGGCTCATTCACCCCTCTTCTGACATAATTCAATGTTCATTCTACTGGTCGACGTTACAAAGTACTCCTATTTTCAAGGAAACTCACTTCACCCGATAACCAACTTCCAGGATGATAAAGTAATTTTATTGTTCATTTCATGTAGCCCGCGGCCTCTTTGTACCCTGTGCAAATTCCACCCAGGAGACTGCACACACAAGAAGTGGGAGGGCGGCATCTACTGGCCAAACTGTGCGCTGCAATGGAAGTTGTGTGAGAACTTCCAGATCTGAAAAATGTCAGTACCATTAACAGTCTATTAGGTATGAGAGGTGGGTAGAAAGAAAAACGGTAACGAGTAGAGATGTAAGGGAAAGAAAGCAAGTGTTGGGAAGTTCTAAAAATGATACCATGACCACTTTGGGTAGTCAATTCCCAGCTGGTAATAGTTCCAATCCTTTCCTTTAGAGTAGTTTTTAAAGCAGTCTCTGGGAGCAAGATTTCTTTGGGAATGGCTCTCTGGTTTTATAACAGAAGTGAATGGCAAATCACTGGGGGGAGGGGTTTAGGTTACTGAAATTTGCTCCATCGACAATGTTTCAAGAAAGAAAGGGGGAGTGGAGAGAAAGAGGAGGGAGTTAACATTTATGAAGTTATATGTTGAAGGTACTTTGTATGCATTGTCACATCAGTTCTCATACACAAACAGAATCCATCCTGTAGATACTAGTATTACCTCCATTTTACAGAAGAGGAAACTGAGGCACAGAGAGAACAAATTGGCCCAAATCTACTCAGTAAATAGCGAAGTCAGGATTGGAACCCTAAAAGCCTCTTAACTACCAAGTACTCTGCCTCAACCAAAATAGCAGTTACTTAGCTACACGTAGGTATAATATATTTCCTTACAAATAGACCCAACTGCAACTTTATAAGAACTTCTAAAAAATGTGCAATCTAACACATTCCTGTCTGAAAACAACCACTATCCTGAGTTGGGTCTTTTTCTCAGCAGCAAACCTAACTCATCAGCAATCAGCCTGCTCCTGTCTGCATCTTCTCAATACCCCTTCTTCCTTCCACTGTCAGCTCGAAGTCTCAATAATACCAGTATCGAACTCCAACAGTGAGATGAAGAAAGGAAAAGAGACATGCCTCCCAGTCAGAACTATGGTGCTTGGAGTACACATGTTGTCAGAGACAAAAGATGCTCAATTCTGTTGCATTTCATGTGAGTGGTGGAGAATCAGGATTTTTATGCAGCAAATGTGGTTGTGTTGGGAGAGGGAAATGATATAAGGACTACATCTCAGGTAATGAGAAAAGTCTCACATAATGTGTTCTTTCAAAGGCACTAGGTGACAAAAGCAAAGACGACTTTCAGAATTCTAATAGAGATTATTTCTTTGGAGGTGGGTGAGAAAAGTGGCATAAATCTTCTCCCTGTGTTCTTAATGTTTCATGTCCCAGGAATATGGACTACGGAACTGTCAAGAGTCTATGTGAGGAAAATTAAAAAGGGGGAGGTGAAGCTGAGGAGAAAGACTGAAGACAGTATCTTTGACAGCTCAAAGGAAGAAGAGTGAAAAACGATAGGCCGAGGTGAATGAGATCACAATTCAAAGTCAAGGTGAATGAGATCACAATTCAAAGTCATGGCTGTGGATTCAGCAGTAAAAACAATTTACATTCATCTCAACTGAAAATTTAAAACTGCTTTCTGGGTTAATAACTAACTTACATTAAAAATATGTTTTAGCCTTCAGACTTTCTGACTGAGGAAGAGTAAATAGTACAAAACTTAAGAACTATTTTTCTTTTATGACTTCAAATTTATGAAAATTAAAATAGCTGAATCAACTCTTGCCTTGCATTGAAATGAGATTCAAACTTAAGGAATTTCAGGTTGTGATCACAGCAGTTAGGAATCCCAGGCCTGCAGGGAATTCCTTCACTCGTTAATACCAATATGGCCACATTCTGATACCTGGGGCATCTAACTCACAACGTTCACAAGGAGAGAGTGACTCACTCTTCTGTGACACAGGTGTTATGACTAAATTAGAGTCAAGTTAGTTTATATCAACAGCACCAGGCTATGGCAGACAGACACCACCGAATAAATCTACTCATTGATCACCACCATCATCACCATAGGCATTAACTACAAAACAAAAGCTACCCAAGCTTCAAGTATGTAACTTGCTTCTCAAAACTCAAAGGCTAAAGCATGAACTTTGAAAAACAAAAGTAACAATTACAAAAAGTTTCGTTTTCTATTTATGAGGAGATCAACTTTAAAACCACTACAAACAACCTAGATGTCTATCAACAGGGGACTGGGAAATAAACTACGGTACACGGTATGAGCATTATGTCTACACACTGCTATGGAGTGATTTCTAGGATATACACTTAAGTGAAAACAGAAAGGTAGTTTAAAGTGTGTATAGTACACTGCTGCTTGTCTAAGAATGGGAGTACAAAAAAACCATGTGTGTGTGAATAAAACCCAAACATAACAAAAAAAGAGGAGACAGAGTAGAAGAGATAGGCACAGAAGTTAAGTCTGTGTAACTTTGTTTTGTATAAATTTCACTTGAAGTGCAAGACATACAAATGAAAACCACAATGAAACTAGAACTACCGTAAGGCCCAGCAATTCTACTTCTGGGTATTTCTTTGAAGAAAATGAAAACATTAATTTAAAAAGATACATGTACCCCTATGTTCATTGCAGCATTGTTTACAATGGCCAAGATATGGAAGCAACCTAAGTGCTCATCAACAGATGAACGGATAAAGAAGATGTGGTATATATATTGGGGGGGTGCCAAAAAAATGCATACACATTGACTTGTATCTATCTTTTGTCATCAGTATATATTATTACAATTTTAATAGTTTTGTACACTTGCCTTTGGAACCACATAGTGTACATAATTATAAAGTGAAATAATAAAAAGCAACATCTAAAAGCAGAAAGCAAAAAAACAATCTATCTGTATACGGAATGTGTGGCATAACCACATAGATAGAAATTATACCATATGACTTTAACATATAATAATTTGACTATAGAGCTCAACTGGGACATGGCCCAAGGACCGAGAGAACCGCAATACAAATCTTACATTGTTTTCAGTAATTATTGTTGATGGAGGTGTTGGTATTGCTATGCTGGGGCTGACACTATTATTATGGAATAAGGCAAGTGAATAATTATAGTGACGTTGGGAAGTGAGCTATTTGGCATGAGGGAAAGGAGTTACAAATGTAGGATCAATGTGGTTAAGTAAAAAACCCACTGGTATTCAATCTTTACTGGAAATAGCATCAGAACTCAGGAGTTTGTAATAAACATACTTCCTGGTTTTGTCCATTGAAAAGGCCTAGAAAAAAATGACCTAACTGCAATGAGCACACCTTGTACCCAAGTTGTGGTCTCTAAATACCATTTCCTCTCTACAGACTCAAAGAACTCGAGAGGAGAATGGTGGTTGCCAGGGGCTGGAGGTGGGTGGGGGAAATAGGGAGATGTTGGAAAAGGTACAAATTTCCAGCTAGAAGATGAGTAAGTTCTGGAGATCTGAGGTACAGTATGGTAACTATAATTAATACTATGTTACTTACATGATAAAGATATTGTGGTTATTTGTTTCAAAGGGATCTTTTGTCTTTTATAGGCATATATGGAAATATTTAGAAATGAAATGTGACTGGGATTTGTTTCAGAATAATCAAGTGGTGGGAATGGCGGAAATGCAGGATTAGAGAAGAGAATAGTCATGAGCTGATGACAGTTTATAGCTGAGTGATAAGAACTTCTTTAGGTTCTATCTTACCAATGGAGGCTGGGATATTTAAGGAGATGCAGTAAGTTTTTTAAAACTCATTTTGAAACAACTGAAAAATAAATTAAAAGACAGCAGATTTTGGGAGTGTTTCTTTTGTTTCTGTAAGATGGCAGATAAAGTTTCAAGCTGTAGATGCCTGGGTTCCTACAAAACATCAAGATGCATCTTTGAGACTATTAATTTAAACATGAGTAAATAAAGCATCTCTGTTGCCATAGCAATCATAATTTTAAATTATAAACAAGGTGGTAATAATCATCACCTCCCACTAAATGTCAAGTTTCTAAAGTGGATAGCCGAAAGCAAAAAGTGAAACCTAAAAACAAAAATGAGTGACTATGTCCTGATAATTCAGTAAAACTTCTTTATAAAAACTCAAAGAAATCTCTACTTATCATATTTGGAGCTCTGATCTAGGAAAGAATGGTTAAGATAAAGTTACATAAAATCAGAGGCTATCACCCTCCTGGGGAAAACTCAGGGCTAAAATTGACACTTCTCTACCACAAAAAGCTATCTGAATGGCTTATAACTTTATAACTGCCTAGGGAATCCAAGCAATCAATCTTATTCAGGTTCCATTAATTTTATCACATTAGTTTTGACTTAACAGTTCAAAGGTGTTATATCCTGATGGACCCAACTTCGGAGGGATAGTAGCTTATTAGCTCTTTGTGATGCATTAGGATTCTATTTTTAATTTCTCTGATTCACCAAGGAAAAATCTAAAAAGAGTACTGCATGTTTCCAGAAAAGGTAAGGGCACACGGGGCACTCATTTCCTTTACCTGAAGGGCTCTCCTTCTGTCCATCTCCCTCTTCTCACCCCCCCACCCCCAAATTGTATGTTCCAAATTCTGTCTCCCAGTGCTTCCAGCATGCTGCATTCCTGAGCGTCTCCACAGACACACCTCCTCTCTCCCCCCAGAATGACCTTTACTTCCTTCTCTAGCTCGAGAATTCCTATTCATCCTGGAAATACCCTTCAAATGAGACTTCTTGATGCCTTCCCTGGGGTTTTTGCTACAGTTCTTGCTTCCTCTTCTGGGCTCCTACAGAACTTTTTATATATGCACTTTACACACAGAATTTACGAGAAGAGCCTAAAGAGACACCCTCCAATGGAGGTGGTTAAGAAGATGGACTCTGGAGCAAAGTGCTTTGGTTCAGGTCCCTGCTGTGACACTTACTAACTGTATAATCCTAGTCAATTACTTACCCGCTGTAAGCCTCGGTTTTGTCATCCATGAAATAGCAATAATATTACCTACCTCATGAAACGATTGTGAGAACTAAGCTAATATATACATATACATATATATATAAAGGATACATATATATGTATATATATATGTGTGTGTGTGTGTGTGTGTATATATATATATATATATATATATATATATATATATGATTTAGACCAATGCTTGGCACATAGTAAATTCTCAATAAACGTAAGTTCTTATTATCGGCACAATATATTGAAATTATTTGATTATCTTTTCTGCTACATTATGACGTCTCTAAGGATAGTGACTGCATTTGTTGAATTAATTCAGAGGCTATGTCTGAGTTTAATTGAAAGTTGTGTACAAACTTTAAGCCAGGCAATTGCTAGGTGTTAGGAACACAAAGGTGAGTATAATGAATTCCCAGCTGACAACGATCTTGCAGTCATGCGTGTTATATAGAGGACTTCAATGAATAGATTGGATTAATATGTGGGGCCAGCTACTATCGACTTTTTGTAGAATAAGTCATAAGAAATCTGGAAACAAATTCATTTGAATAAAGAGGAAACTTACTCCAAAACCTAAGGACATCAAGAGCTTATAATCAGTAATACTTGCAAATTTATAAGACTGAAAAGTACTGTGGTTCTTCTAGACCTGCAGATGCTCTCGCTAACTCTATTTAGACTAAAACCAGGAAAATCTCAGTAAAATTTTTAAAAACATGTATCTCACTTTTTAAAAAATTTAATATGTGAATACAGTAGTATGTTCTGTCTGCAAAAACAGCTAAAAGTAGTTCCTCTTCTCAAAGGTAATGACCTTTATCAAGTAATTTTATATTCTTTTTTCAGTTTACCATGTTTCCCCGAAAATAAAAATTAATATAAGGTCCAGTCTCATTTTACTATAAGACCAGGTCTTATAATATAATATAATAAGACCAGGTCTCATAATATAATATGATATAATATAATATAATATAATATAATACCGGGTCTTATATTAATTTTTGCTCCAAAAGACGCATTAGAGCTGACTGTCCAGCTAGGTCTTATTTTCGGGGAAACATGGTAGCTGCTTAACTTGGATTCTATTTTATCTGATGTTAATAGTTTCACCTACTTTCTTTCTTTTTTTTTTTCAAGTTGTATGTCCAATTTTTATTCTGGCTGTGGTTTGGGATTTGGCCCAATGAGAATACAATTATAAGTTCATATGCAATAACTTTCTCATCTATACTACCATCTATTGCCATCACACCCTGGACTTGTGCAGTCACCTTAGAAATCACTAATTCCCTCCATCTGTAGTTTACATCCAATAGTCAACCAGTGGAATCACTTACCTATTAACATCTTAAATTCCCTTACCATCTTTAGTGCCTAACAGAGCCCCAAATTTGAATGAGTTAAATGAGTAGTACTGCCCATGGTATGCCTAGACTGCTGGGTTAAGCTGGAGAAAATACAACTACGCAGATTATAAATTCTGTCAACAACCTGGAACCCATAGAAATCCTACTTTTCAACTAATCAGCTGACTCAGTGAAAATGATTCCTTCCAATTGTCTTCATTCTTTCTAAGCCTCTGCTTAGCATTCTTCCCCCTCCCCCACTTTACATAAACTGCCTATTTCATCAAGAAAATGCAAGCATAATATTGTCCCATTAACACTACAAATCTACCTGCATCTGTACCCATCCTTTGTGCATTCCTTTCTGAAAAAATGCTGGTGGTTTCTAGTAGGTAAAGTAATTATTTTATCTTTCCAATGGATCCTATACTTTCTGGACATATTAAGTACTTAATGTTATTATCCCTTTTTCTCTATCTTTACTCTTTCACTTTCTACTTTCAGCTTTCCATCAGAATTTAAGAAATTAGTAAGGTCTCTCCTGTAATAAATAGCCAAGGTCTCATGCCGTAAGTAATAATGGAAAAAAATAAAAGCCTTCTTTAGAAACCACATCATCTTACAGCTACCACCCTTTTTTCCTACTCCCTTTCTAGCCAAATTCACCTACTTTCTTTTAGTGAGTATTTGCCTAGTGTATCTTTTTTCATTCCTGTGTTGTAAACTCTTCAGTGATATTTTATTTATTTTATAAACAATGTATAGCTGGATTTTGACTGCTACTCGCATTTTCGTCCAAAGAGTCTGTCTTTTAACAGGAGCCTTTAACACACACTCACATGTGTTGTCATTACTGATGTGCTTACATTTGGACTGCTACCTTACGCGTCACTCTGCTCCAGCCATAGTGGACTTGTTCCTTCCATACGTCCACCCGCTATGGCCTGCTTCAGAGCCTTTGTATTTGCTGGTTCCTCCACCTTCTCATTGCTCAAAGGTCCCTCCACCTTCCTCTCTTCCTTCACGTCTTAGCTGAATGTCCTGTCTCTCTGCAAGGCCTTTCTCACACTACTGTGCTTTTTTTTCTTTAAAAGGCCTACTACTCCCCAAACTGATTGTCGTGCAGGGAGGCCTGTGGGGTCTCAGCTCCTGCTCCCCACAAGAGAACGCAGGATATGGTGAGGCCAAAAAGGAACACCCACGGAGCCATAGATAAGGGAGTCATACTACTATATTCTCTCTGGCGGCACTATAGTCTCACTGGAGGCTGGATCCACACTGTCCGCAACCCGCCATCCTAACCGCAATCCGCGCTTGCCAGCCCAGCCACCATCTTCTTGCTAGCCCCCCATTTTGCCTGCTAGCGTAGCCACGGCAGTTATATTAGTGGCCAATGGCTCACTGGTTACAGCTGACGGCCAACTAGCCACAGCTGATGGCCATGCAATCACAGTTGATGGCCATTTACTACCTGAGCCAGCACCTGTCTATGTGAGGCCGAGAGCCTGGAAACTATTTCTGGGGCCCTGCCCCCACACTGATACATTACCTGCCTGTTAATGTCTGTTACCCTCAGCACCCTGTAACCTCCAAGAGTGCATGAGCCTTCTCTGTCTTGTTCATCACTTGTGGCACTCTAGCCATCTTTGACTAAAATCTTACAGCGTGTTTTTGGAAGATCCATGAGTTAAACTGGATTCAAGTTTACAGCTTTTCGTGGCTTTGCAAATGGCAAAATGGTAGGGTCTGAATTCTCACAAACATAGCATTCATTTCCAAAAATGCAATCTGTCTAGAATATGAAATACCAATTTTAGAAAATACTGCGTACTCAAACGCCTCTTATTTACACTTTAAGCAGTATATATATTAAACATTAAAGGAAATCTTTGTTGCATTTTCAACTTGGCAAATGAGGCAATTCAGTTTTAGAAATGAAGCAAGTGTTGAGTTTCAGATGAAAATATAAAGTTTTTTGTCAGTATCACATCCTGCCATTCCTGGTTAAATTCCTATTTGCCTTTTTGGGCAAAAAGTTCATTTCAAAATAGCAACTGCCTTCACTGGAAGAAAGAGAATATCTTTTCCATAATTAAATACTGCCTGTCGGGAAATTAGAAAGTCTCTCTGTAAGAGACTGTTGTGGGAAATATGTCAGCTAGTCTGACACACACCCTTCTTTAAACTTAGTGATATTATTCCAAATACTTTCTTCACTCAACAGATTGGCTGTTTCTTTGCCAGAGTCACTTAAAAAAATGTACATTTTCCTTCTTTGATATGCTTCTTTCAAACTTCCAATAAGAATACAGGAGACTCAAAAGAGGAGTAAAAGGAAATTAAAAAATCAGGCAATATTAATAAAATATGAATATATCCTTATCTCTGAATTTCTTTAGTACCTAATAGGAAAGAAAGCAGAAACTTACATGAAATTAGTTGGTTACAATCACACATAAGGTAGGTTAACACACAGATTACCGGACACCTGTCCCCAGAGATTCTGATTCAGTGTGTCTGGGGCGACGTCTGACAAACTGCGTTTCCAAGTTTCCAGGTGATGCTGACACTGCTGGTTGGAGACCACACTTTGAGAAACACAATTTTAGCCTATGATTTCAAACGCTTGATATAGGATTACGGTAAGAGCTATATAGCAACAATATCAAGGCATTAAGAAGAGTCTTCATTTGATCGTTGCTACTTTTTGGAATAGCAGCTCATGTACACTCTACCTAAATCCTCTTTTGCTGCTTAGTTTAAAAGAGAATTTAAAAATGAATTCTCTGGAAATTCTGAAGGTAAAAATCGAGTAAAATTGTCTGTGTCAGGATGGGTTGGCTCAGGCCCAACGTGAACACAGACAAATCCAAATGATTTAGAGCAAGAGTCCCAACATCAAATGCCCCTCAATGCCTGACAGGTCAGACAGTTTATACCAATGAATGGAGCAGGGCCCATACTGAGGTCAGACCCCAGAGGGCAGCTGCTATTCAGCTCCAGACAACCGGCATCCAGTAATGCAGGTCTATGATGGCTAGAACTTCCAAGTTGTCAAAAAAAGAGCTGAGATCCAACATTTTATTTAGAAGCTCTCAATTTTTAAACAGAAGCAACTAATTACAAAATTTTTCAACACTGGATAGGTCACACAAAAATTTCTGTTAATGGGATTCCGCCAGTTTATAATCTCTGGTGTAGATGGGCCAGGAGAAATACAGGTTGGGCCACGTGCTAACCTGTTCACCGCGCTCATGGGCCCACTCCCTCCAGCAGCCAGCGACTTCCAAAATAAAAATCTCCAAAGACCGAATACTAAAGCCCCTTTGCATAAGTAGCTTTCCCGTTGAAACAAGTTATCTGCCAATAATTTAGTATGGGAAAACTATGGCAGAGAGGTGAATTGTTCCACCATTGCAACTACTGACCCAAAAATTAATGATTAGATTAAAAGGACGAATTTCAGGATCAGGAAATTCTATAACATTAAAAAAAAATAAAGATACTGGAACTAGGAATACCGATTTTAGGACTCTGAAGCATTCTGTCACAATGACGAGTGATTTGGGACCCAGAAGTTATTTCAGCTTTGCCTAAAGACTCACTTAACTGAGAAAATCAGGCCTTACAAATATGCTGAGGACAATTACACAGGCAACACGGAAGAGCAAGCATAATAATTCAGATCTCATGAGTCTACTCTAACAGTGGCAGCCGGCAACACTGTGCAAAGGATTCTGCAGCTGAATCCTGCCTCTGTGGAAAACATGAATGGCAAAGACCTAGAAGAGAGGAATGGCAGCAGATGTGCCTCATATTCGGCCTCCTTTGTATAGTAGACAACAGCACCACACCTGTGTTCAGAAAAATCTAGTCTCCCTAAAGTGTTCTACTATGGCAACTAGAATAATCCTTTTAAAACATATAGTAGGATCAAGTCACATCTTGCCAACAGCTTTCCATTTCACTCAGAGTAAAAGCTAAAATCCTTGCTATGACACAAAAAGCCCTACCTTCTCTGGCTGCTCATGACGTCTCTGATCTCATTTCCTGCTACATAACCCCCTGATCCCATTCCAGACACACCGTTCTCTTCACTGTTCTGCAAATATTATACACTAAACAAGTTCAGGACCTTTACATGTGCTATTCCAGCTGCCTAAAAGCTCTTCCTCTGGATAGTCACGTAGTTCACGCCCTCACCTTCTTATCAAAAAGAACGTCCTTAACGCATTATTTTAAATGGCTACACATTTTCTCTCAATCTCTCTCTCGCCCTCTCTCCTGCACCCCACCTGTCAATCTCCTTTTCCTGCTTCGTATTTTCTACAACACTTACCACTATCACACACTAAATATACTTATTTTCCATCTTCTAGAATGAAACCTCTGCGAGGGATGGATTTTAGGCTGTTCGATTCACTACAATATTCCTAGAAAAGTGTCACGCACTTATTGGTGCTCAAAAAACTAATAAATAAATGAGTAAACAAATAGATGATGATAACAGATGATGAATAAATAAAGGAAATGAACAAACAGATGATGAGACAAATGAACTTGGGTTCTATAACATGGTTTTAGTGACTGGTTAAATAACCTGAGATGAGTTACTCTGGTCCTCAAAAGATCTGTCATTAGCTGTATAAACTGTGATGTTCTTGCCACTCCACAAAAGTAGAACTTAGGTTATGGAAGAATGACATCATTTCCTCAAGGTCAGTCAAGAGGATAGTAGAAAGCCAGGACTAGAAAGGCCTCCCAGAATGCAAATACAACGCCCAAATTAAGCTCTTGCAAACAACAGAATAGGGAGAAAATTTAAGAAGGTAAAAATTAAATATTCCTAAAAAGAAAATTCTTTTCTAAAAATATTCCGAAAAGGAATGCTGACTCCTTAGCTTACTTTTTCCCCCCAAATTTTTTATTGCCTCAACTCATTAAGTCGCTGTGAACATTAACAAGTGTCTGTGGCTGAGGGAGAAATGTTCCATAGCAGAGAAAGGAAAAACACACCCAGTTTTTCATAAGAAACTTTGGAACAGCTTAACATTCATCCCCAGGCAAGATTCAGAATAATCCTCTCAGAGAGCCTAAAGTTAGGATAATAGTTAGCAAAATGACAAAGACACTATAAAACAGCATTATTTGTCCTCCAGTCTAATTCTTAAATATAAAATCACAATCCCCAATAAGCTATTAAAGACAAGGCATCTTTGTTTAATGACTGAATATTTCTTTTACCATTAACAATTTCAAACTCGACAGAAAGCAAAACGGCAAGTGAATAAAGGATTTTTCAAGCAAAAAAGATGCCACCAGTTGGGAGGCCCAGACCTGCTCAAATGTCAGTCAAAATATTGTCGTCTCAAAGTCACGAGGCCCTCAGCCTGGGAGCTGCTGCCAGGGGTGGTGAGAGGAGACTAGAACTACACAAGAAAATGCTCAGGCACTTTCCGTGAAATGACAGAATTGGGTGTGTGATATTTCAAATAACTTTCCCCAGCAGACATAACCATTTACTTCCAACACTACTTACAAACTCATAGTCTCCATCCTGGGGCACTTTCCAATCTGAAGAGTTCTTCAGTTGGCCAGGGACACTCTTGCCAAAGCTGTTGATCTGATTTTCCTTTTCTTTCTGTTCAAAGTACTCAAGGAAAGATGGTTTTGCAGGCTGCATGGTCTCATCCCTCCCTGTAAACGAAGAAAAATAAAAGGTGAACTATAATATCCTAGATTTCAGACATGTTTCATAAATGGATCTATCGCCAGATGGGTTATAGCCTCTGGATCAATGGCTCTTTTCGCTAGGTAAGGACTCCTCCAAGAATCTAATGAAAACTACAGGAAAATACACAAATGCTTACACAAAATACTTCTCACTGAATTTCAGAGGATTCATTGCCTCACTAAAACACACACAAAGATTTCCTCAGGGTCCCTTTTTCTAGATGGAAAGATCTGGGTGATGCAATGACTCTGAGTAAGCTGCAAGTTATATTTTTGGGTCCCCTATAGCAAACAGTTCCTATTATGTTAGACTAAAAACAGGAACAAGCAAAAATATTCATTAATCATCTTTATATACACTATTCTCCACAGGCATTGCAGCAGGAAAGGGGGATGATACAGTGTGACTTCCTTTGATAATCTACCTGGATTAATGAGAAAAATATGCATGAAAAAGAAAACACAAGTAAATCACAATCCACTCCATGAAATACTACTGTGTTTCCCTGAAAATAAGACCGGATCTTATATTAAGGTTTGCTCCAAAAGACGCATTAGGGCTTATGTTCAGGGGATGTCATCCTGAAAAATCAGGCGAGGGCTTATTGTCCGGTTAGGTCTTATTTTCGGGGAAACATGGCATATAACTTTTCAAATACTATTTACAAATGGTTTAATAGAAACTTAAGGGGAAAAATAGGATACAATATTACATATACAGTATGATATCAACTCTGTAAAATCACATACACGAGAGGGAAAAAAAGGACTGAAAGAAAATATACCAAAACGTTAACAGGATTTGTCTCTGAGAGTAGGATTTCAGGTGATTTTATTTACTTCTTCTAAACATTTTTTAACAGACGATAGGACAGGATAAGTATTAAATAGAACTGATTATAACAGCTACATGTGCCCAGAAGATGGAGAAATCTTGCAAGCTGGCTGATTAGGGAAAACTGGTAGAGGAGGGCTTAGGCTGAGCTTCAAAGGATCCCTTAAGAAAAGCAGCAGCAGTTACACAGCAGGGCAGAATCAGCAGTTACCTAACAGCAGTTACCATATAAGAGAGCACACAATAGAGGTTACAGTTACAACTAGTAAGAATGGCAAAAAGAATTATTTGACCTGGCATGACTTAAAAACCTAGGGAGCTGAATGTACCTATTTCACATGTTGAAGTAGCTTTGTACTTGTGACCAGTAGTCTAGCACTGGGAAGTACAGTGTTTACTTAGTGCTTTCCTTGAACATGTGGGTTTATACTGCCCTTTTCCCTAGTAACTAGGAAAAAAAGACCTGAAGGTTCAGAGCCTTAAGAAGTGGATGGGAGGGGGTCTAGAAGCTAAAGAACAGCAGTGTTTCTTTCTCTCCAGGCACCCTTGTTCCACACAATCTTATCTCCTGACACTTGCTTAGTCCAGCTGCAGGCCAGCACCTTGACTGCCTCTCAAATATTTGTCATCTTACTCACTATCTCCATTGCGAAGTTCAAAGGCGGCCAATCCCAGACCCGCCCACTTCCGGATGCTGCCAATAGCTTACTTCACTGTTTGTTACCTCTTCACTTATTAGGGATTAAATACAATGCTTGCTCTCAGACAGGTCAACAATTTTTTTTTTTTTTTTTTTAAGATTTATTGGGGAAGGGGAACAGGACTTTATTGGGGAACAGTGTGTACTTCCAGGACTTTTTCAAAGTCAAGTTGTTTTTCTTTCAATCTTAGTTGTGGAGGGCGTAGCTCAGCTCCAGGTCCAGTTGTCGTTGATAGTTGCAGGGGGCACTGCCCACCATCCCTTGTGGGACTCGAACCGGCAACCCTGTGGTTGAGAGGACGCACTCCAACCAACTGAGCCATTTGGGAAGCAGCTCAGCTCAAGGTGCCGTGTTCAATCTTAGTTGCAGGGGGCAGAGCCCACCATCCCTTGCGGGACTTGAGGAGTTGAACTGGCAACCTTGTGGTTGAGAGCCCAATGGCCCATGTGGGAATCGAACCGGCAGCCTTCAGAGTTAGGAGCATGGAGCTCCAACCTCCTGAGCCACCGGGCCGGCCCGGACAGGTCAATGATTATGTGCTGAATGTTTTTGTTCTAGGCACAAAATGTTAAGTGCTTTTCATGCTTATTGTGTTTAATTTTTAAATTAAATTTAAGGTATTTCATAATATAGTTTTGAAAGAACTACAACAAAATAAAACTTGTGAAAATGGGAGTCTTTTGTATTTGCCAACAAGTCAGGAAGCTAACTGAGTCGTTTTGATCAGGCTCCTCGCTGGGACCTCCAACTGGAGCAAGCCCACAATCATCCTACGCATAAAAAGGAGTGTTTAGAGAGCCTCCTTGAGCCAAGCAACAGTGAAAGTGCTACCAATTGCTGACATATAAAGTATACAGTGTACTTTTATACAAACTTTCCTTACTAGATACCCCGATTGGCTGAACAGAACAGAAAAACTGTAAACAAAATACAAAGCCCAAATGGCTATCCAAAAAAAAAACTGGACAGCTATTTGGACAAAGATTAAATTGGATCCACACGTCATACCTTAAACCAGGAAAACTCCAAATGGATGAGTGCTAATTGTAAAAGTGGAAACCGTAAGCACTTGAAGAAAGCATCTGTGAATACATTTAAAACCTGGGTGTGGAGAAGGCTTTCTCACAACAGCAAAAACCCAGATGCAATAAAAAACGGATAGATGAAAACCTTTTGTGTGAAGAAAACATCACAAAATTTTAAAACTCAAGCACACATACACTATAAGCCAAGACAAATGAGGAACTGGAAGAAAACATTTGCAACCAATACCCCATATTTTTTAAAGAATTTTAAAAAATGAGGAGTTCTTTATATATCAGGCAGATAAGCTCTTAAATACATAAAGAGTTCTGCCAAAAAAAAAAAAAAAAAAAGAAAGAAAAAAGAAAAATGGGTTAAAGACCTGAAAAGATAGTATATGCACAAAAATATCCAGTCTTTAAACATAAAAAAAAATAAAAAATGATTAGGTTCACCAATAATAAGAGAAACTCAAATCAAAACTACTTAGAGATGCGATTTCTTACATTTCAGATTGGCAAAAATGCAAAAGCTCGACCACACTATTTGTTGATAAGGCTCATACACCTGCTGAAATGGAGTGCAAAATAGTACAAGCCCTACGGAGGGGATCTGGCAATATCTAAACATCAAAATATGAACCGTGAAGGTACAGAAAAATCCTGTGGTGGTATATTTGAACTGCAAGTATTAACATGAACTCATGGTTTATTTAAAAAAAAATTCTGAGCTTTTTTCATTAAAGGCCTTGAAACAGTAACACCCTATCACCAATGAGCACAGCTAGTCCTCAGATCTTGGTTTCTGAACACCAGCCCCCACTCAAAGGAACTAAGGCTTCTTAAGGGAAACAGCTAATTCCAGGTCTTGGGCAGAAAAAGTACAAGGTGGGCCTGGAACATCTTTTTGTGTCAAAAAAAGCAAGCAAGTACTCACAAACTGATGGGGACATATCAACAGGATACAGGAGTCACCTTGAGGGGCTCTCATTTGTAAATTTTGGGACACTGAGCATCATAAAGAATACAATGAATAAAAAGAATGCACGAGCTCAGAGTAAGAATCTGAAAGTGAAGAAGGTTGGGGAGAGAAGGGAAAAACTCTTCTTTAGAAAAAAATCACCACTTGACAACTGTATAATGGTAACAGAAGAGAGTATCATCTTTCTTAGGAAATACACACTGAATGTTTGAGAGTAGGCTGCATATATCATGCACCAACCACTCATTACTTCTGTCATTTCATGTCTGTTTATCCATCCATCTTTACATATGCACAGAGAAATGAAAATGACTGAAATGAGTTCATCAATAAAAATGACAACTTCTAGATAGACATAACAGGTAAGTTAAGATACAATCTCCTGTGGAATTGGTACATAAACCATAAAGACATTATTTTTTTTAAAGACAGTATCACATCCAAAAATAAAAATTATATAACGGGTACTATATATTCCTATGATGCTTCATTAATTCCTTTCAGGTCCAATACAGGTAGATTTCAGAAAGTTGGGTCTTTAAACCAGGGATGAAACACTAAAGATAACTTTTCTGTGGTCTAATTCTAAAACACGGCATAAAAATCAAAGGAATGTCTGTTAAGCTAGAGTATGATCATTTGTCTAACTTCTATCACTGTGTAGAAGAGAAAATGAGAACACCTGCTTTATTTATATTTGAGTTCTCTTATTTGATGACAATAGCCCCTCCCAACGCAGTTAAAGATTTCTAATATTGTTGGAGGTAAATCACCAGTTATTCTTTGTCTTTTTCAATAAATAAGTTTTCACTGGTGAAATTATAGCACCTGTTCTCAGTCTGACTTCATAGACCAATAATAATTCTCAGTAAACAGATCTGTATTGTTATCATAATCAGTATCTAAGGCAGTATCTAAGGCAGACTGTAAAAGTGGCCACAATTGTTTCTTCCTGGTACCCTTGCTCGTTAGTACTGCCCGCCCACAATGACTCTGGGCCTGGCCATGTGACCTGGTTTGGCTGTTGAGACAACAGCAAATACACTGCAAGTACTTGTGCATCCTACTACCAGGTAAAGGAACCTGGGTGAGCCTGTGTGATGGTGAAATACCAGGTGGAGAGAGGCCCTAGTCAACACCTTGTCTTAGCTGAGGCCTTCATAGATCAGCGGCCCCAGCTACTACTGCACCAAGCTGACTGCTAAGAGTGGAGCTGGTTGTGAGCGGGAGCAGCAAAAACTAACTGACACAGTGTCTGGCTGTCTCTCTTTCCCTCACTCACGCACCCCACTCTATCAATAAAAAGAGTTCCATTCTTTGGGACCTCAAGTTCAAATTCAACTGACATTTACGGAATACCTTCTAAGTTTCCGGCTTTTTACCAGGTGCTTTCACGTAATGTTCTCATCCAAATGTCATGACCACCATGTAACTAAGTCGGAGGGAAGAGACCTTGCACTTACTAGGCACTTACCAAGGGCTAGACAATGTCCGATTTCACTTCAGCCTCAAATCTTTCGAGGTATATATTATTATTTCTACCTTACAAGGGAGAATTGTGCCTAATATTTCATAGTTACCATCAAGGATAGACTATGAACCCTCATGATCAGGTTTTAAGTCTGAGGGGCTGCATCTCATATTGCAAATTCTCTAACATCAAAATGAAAATTCTTGACATGTCAGAACTGCCATAAAGTTGAGTGCGGAAAGAGTGGGGCAGGGGGCAGGGAATGGAATTTTCCCAGTAACCTTATCTTTGAACTTTTCTTTCAGCACTTTTCAGCTAGATGATCAAGTGTGCTGGACAACAGCCTGTCGGTACTGAAAGCAGAAGAGAATCATTCCAAGCTGATTAAAGCCAGTGCCATCCCTGGGGCTTCGGCTGGCTGGTGGAGTTTTTGTTCCAGTGTGAGCTAGGGTAGTTTTTCAGGTGGATCCCAGGAAATGAAGACGTTCAGTTGAATGATAATACCAGAAACCTGAAGCCATAGGGAGAATGGAACTGAGCAGAAAAGTCAAACTTTGAAAACAGCCACATCTTGCTGTGATTCTTTTATCTGATGTAGAAAATGCATGAATTCCTATACTGGGACTGGCCCGTTTTATTTTGTAAGCAGCACCTGGCAAGCTAAATGGACACTCTGTCCAAGCCCACAGACAAAGGGGTGAATTCATAAGCAACTGTAGACGATATTTATTTTTCTTTGAAAAAATGCTATGTAAAAGCAAAAGGCCCCAAATGTCTATCAACTAATGAATGGATAAATAAAATGTGGCATATCCACACAGTGGAATATTATTCAGCAATAAAATGGAATGAAACAGTGATACATGATACAGCGTGGATGAACCTCAATCAATATTACGCTAAATGAAGGAAGCCAGTCAGGAAAAAACACATATTCTATGACTCTATTTATATCAAATGTTCAGAATAAACAAATCTGTGGACAGAAAGATTAGTGGTTTCCCAGGGCTGGGGGTGGGAGTGAGTGGGTGCGATAGCAAATGACTGCTAATGGATACAGCGTTTCTTTTTGGGGTGATGAAAGTGTTCCAAAACTAGGTTGTAAACAAAATAGGGTGTGTATCCATACAATGGAATATTATTCAGTCATATAAAGGAATAATGTACTGATATATGCTACGAAACGGATAAAATTTGAAAACATTAAAAAAAGCCAGTAAAAAAAGCCAGACCCAAAGGTCATATTTTGTATGATTCCATTTCTATAAAATGCCCAGAATAGGCAAATCCCAAGAGACAGAAAGCAGATTAATAGTTGCTTGGGGACAAGGGGAATGGGGAATGAGAGGTGACTGCTAACAGGATTGTGGTTTCTTTTGGGGGGTAATGAAAATGTCTGGAATTTGATAGTGGTTATGGTTGCATAACCTTGTTGATACACTAAAAAAAAAACACCACCCCAAAAACCCAGAATTATAACATTAAAATGGTGAATTTTATGATATGTGAATAATATCTCAATTTAAAAATTATAAATTTTTTACAACTAGACTATGGTGATGGCTGCACAATCCTGTAAGTAAACTAAAAACCACTGAATTGCACACTTTAATGAGTGAATTATACGGTATGTAAATTATATATCAATAATTCAATTAAAACAAAACAAAACAGCAGGACTCTTTCCTCTACTACTTACTCTTATTTCTGGATTCGTATAAGCTACAACACTATGCTAAGGATGTCATAACTGGGAAGGAGCTTGAACAAAGTCTGAAGCCCATCTTTTCTTTTGGAAGGACCATCTACTAGACATTAAACTTTATGCCCTTTCATTTGAAACATTCCTTTTTAAGATTGTCACTAAGTAAACCTTAATTTCTACAATAACTCTTTTCTCCCTTAATAGTAATTAATTCTGTTTAAACTGGAGAACTGGGCAGAGTCTGCATTTTCTTCTTGGTTTCACACATGAATATTTGCAAGAAAAAAAACTTGAGTAATCCTGCAAAACTTTTTTTCCTTCCTTGGAATAATATGCCTTATCATATAGGGTTGCTTGTTTTGTTTTTCAATCTACCATTTATTGTGTGTGTGTGGTTTTTGGTTTTGTTTTTCTTGCTGGGCACCTACATGTATGAACTCATTTAATTACACAGTTATTATTCAAGTTGCTGTGTGTGGCCATAAATATTCCTTTGAATGTGCTTTAAAACCACTCAGAATTACTGGAATTGTAAGTTTTAAGATTCCCTAGAGCCCAACTTAAATAACTCAGCCAGTTAACCAGTTTTGGTCATTGCCTCTAGGTGAATTGACTTGACTTCTGGCAACGGTGCTCTTGTTCTTTAAGTCTAGTGAGCTGCCATAAGTGTATTCAAAGAGATCTAAATCCAAATTTCAAAGGATTACTAAGTAGAGGAATAGAGGGAGCACATCTAAAATGATACAAAAGGTGTACAGGTGAGAATGAGCCATACCTTTGTTATTGCAACAATTTCCTAACCGGTCTCACCTTTTCTTGTCTTTTCAAACAACATCCAACGTGTCTTATCATCCAACGTGACTCTCCTAAAAAAACCACTTTGTTGTATCACTTTTCTGATCAAAGTGTCTCTATACTACACTATCCCCAAAAGAATCAAGTTCAAACTCCTTACTTTGGCATTCAACGTTCTCCAATATCCAGTCAACACCCACGTCAGCCAAACTGAATATTCTTTTTTTCTTTTCTTTTTTTCTGACATTGCTCTTGCCTGGAAAATGCACCCCTAGACTTTCTGTATGTCTAAGTCTTTGCTTTTCTTCTTACAAATCCTTCAACACTTTTCTATACTGCTTACCCAGCATTTGGCCAGGCATTATATTACCTTCATATGTAGATGTCCTATAGCCTTGACGAACTTGGGTCATCATCAAATACCACTACCCAAAGCACCCAGGTGATGCTCCATACATATAAGGAATTAGAAAAGACAGTTATAGTAAAGCAGGCACTCCATAAATATTAGATAATGGTAATTACCACTGTTACCTTCCCCTTTTAACCTATAAATTCCTAGTCAGCAGCAAATGTCTCAGTTGGTTTTTGTACACTACACCGTCATGACATATAGTGACTACCTAATAAGTACTTCTTGGTTGGTATTACATAATTATTTTTAACAAATACTGATTCCAAGTGATATGTTAGAACAAAATAAGACAATCATTTACTTTCTCTTTATAGATCCATTCAAATTTATCAAAATGCATCTCCATTTTTTTGCTCAACAAGAAAGAGTAAGCAGGTCAAAATAGCTTAGAGCACCAGAGAAATATATTCCCCGAACTGATCAAAACTGATTCATCTGCCTCTTAGGCATAAGAGCCAAAGTACATCTTTTGGGGCTCATTTTCTTTTGCTTTTCATTACTTTCATACTACTGCCCTCTCTTGGAAAATATATTTTCCCCATTGCTACTGTTGGCTCTCCTTTTAATGACTGAACTATGATGGCACATCTTATCTTCTCAAAAATATAGGTCTTAAGCCCTTCACCCAAGTTACACTGAGATCTGGTACTTTCATATCCTAACATGTGGTCTGGCAGGGTGTTTTGAATGAATTTTCAGGCACCAAGAGTCTGTGCTTTTTGGCTCATCCCAAAAGAATCAAGAATGTTAATGGTTTCCAAAGATAAAAGTGGGCCCAACATCTGGACACAATTAGAAAAACTGCATAAACAATTAGGATTTAGTCTCCACTCTGGCATGATGGCCTTGAATTATTTGTGCAACTGTGAGAAAAGTCTAAGGACTAGGCCGTCTGCTCTTCTATTGTAAATCTCACCCAAGAGGGAGCTTCTGATAAATACCCCGTGAACCACAGCGATCATCTTTCAGGGATAGAAAAAATTCCAGTCAGTAATATGTTCCACAGTGTTAAGATAAGAGGTTGAAACTCTACAAAGGAAGGCTCATGTGGATCCAAAGTCCAGCCTTCTTTAAAATCGGCCATCTTGTATTTTGAGCTATTTAACAGAGTTTCAAAACATCTATCATCTTATTTCCAAGGAATGTGAAACACACACACACACACACACACACACACACACACACGCACACACAAGATCTCTCTCTCCCCAGCACATTTTAAAATACATAACTGAAACTGACAAGTGACCTTCCTTTAGACCAACCATTTTCCTGCCAGTGCTCCGACATAGAGGTGACACTTACAAAACACCATTAGTACCAAGAGTAAGAAGTAAAAGCCTAGCTAGCAAGAGAAAAGAAATCAAGATTCAGAAAAATAGCTCTGGTTCAAGGAAATTCTGGGTCCAATTAAAAAAAGCCACTGTCCAGATTAAAAGACTCATATAATTATTCTGCTGCCTACCATTTTTGAGCATTTATATGGTAAGTATTTAACATACATTATCTCCTATCATCTTAATCCTACAAAGTAGAAACTTTTATGCCCCGTTTTTTTCAGACTAAGAAACTGAACCTCAAAAGGAAATAGCTTGCCCAAGGTGACTCAGTCCATAAGACTCTGAGCCAAGTTTCAAACCAAAGACTCTGATTCCAAAAATTACTGTTCTTCCCACTATTCCTTTTTCTTTCCCTCGCTCTTATCCAGAGATATGATTCTAACAAATCCGAATGTTTTAAGTTTTAGCTTTGGTATGTATAACTACACTAATGCTATCTGAAACTCTCGTATGAAGCTGATTCTGAGTGGCATGGGTACATGAACACTTAATATTCTCTCATGATAGTTTTAAACATCTTGGGGATCAGAAAATGAACAGTAAGGCTATTGTGGTGAAAGAAGTGTTAAAATACCTGCAGCACTTTATGTCCTATTTACTGTCCTTGCAAATGCTATCATCTGAGTCAGAGAGAATGAGACAGATAACACACAAGGGAGGCAATGTTATAACAGTCCCTTTCAAACAACTGCAGGTGGAAAGAAAATAGGCTGCGAGTCAAGAATTTCCATCTTCTGCAGCTCTGAAATTAGTATCTGATGTGTGGTGGTGAAATAAAAACATTTCAGCAAGAGCCTGGACTTTGGTTTTAACATGAGGAAACTCACAGCAACAATAGATGTTTTCATGAGACTGAGTACTTTCTGGTGAGCTATAAATACATAATGTTTTTACCACATAATACAATCACAATAATTTACCTAAAACATGCTGCTGCGTTGCCCTAACTTAACTATGCCACTATGCTTTAAAATTCTATTTCAAAGAGATTCATGCAGCTACTGCTCTAGAAAAAAATTAGAAATTTATGAATGGAGTGCAAGTATTAAAGAGAAACCATCCACTCGTTCCCTTTAATTAATCGTTCACTGAGTCTAATTTGAAAGGCTTGAGTCAGTGGGAACAACCTTTCAATTTAGTAATCCAAGTTCTGCTTCCCCTTAATAAGCCTGGAGACAAGGAGAGGGAACCTGGCTGCTATGCGTCTCTTGGGAATGCGGCACAGACAAGTAAGCCAGGACATCCTAGCCAATGAGCCTTGGGAGGGAGAAATGCTCCATGTCAAATCTTTAGTAGCAGCGGTACATATTATTCTAAGTGGCCATCCTTTGGCCTGTCATCTCCTCATCTGAGGCAAAAGCATTTAACTGCTAACCTACAAATTTAGGGAATCTCAGTTGCTCCAAGATGTGTTATCGCTGCCTCTGAAAAAAAATAATCTTTTTTTTTTGCTTTCAAATAGATTTTAAAATTGTATTAAAGTACGATAATATGTACTTTATTTACCCAAACATTTTAAAATGTTTTGAAAGCTTAAATTCTTTCTATACTTCTAGTATAAAACTAGAAGTTCTCATGTTAGCTCCTAAATATTAACTCCTTGTTAGATAATGATCAAGTAAAACACAGAAGAAATTCTCTTCCTTTAAAAAAGGGTATTTGCTTGAGAATGGAATGGTGAAAGCATTTTTCTGTATATTAAGTCACACCAAAAAAGCCCACATATAATTTAATATAAAATGCACAGAAGACAATATCTACAAAATTGTCTTATTTTCACAACACCACTAATGGTTTTCAGTGCCCAATATATCACTTTGAATCACATCTACCAACAATTAACATTTTCCTAAACCTCAGTGATAGGCTTGATTTTCTGAAGCACACGTTTCTATCAATATTAATGACAGAAATAATACCGAAATCAGTTAGTAAAAACCAACAACCTCAAGATATCATTTTCCTAGGAAACTCTTTCAACTTATGAACCATCCCAAATTAGCCTCTTGAGGCTTAGTTCTAAAAACTGAAAATCATAGATTAACAATCATTTAATGTATTATGTTGACATAATTCCACATGTACAAAAAACCAGCAGTGTTATAATGACTACCCTTCACCCAGATTCCTCAAATGTTAGCATTTTACTACATTTACTTTATCCTTCAATCAACCAGGCTAACTGGCTGTAAAAGTTTGTCTGTTTATCATCACACTTGTGAGCCTTGATAACACAAAATACCAATATCACAAACAATACTACTGACGTGCTAGGACACAAATGTCTCAAGAAAATACCAAAGAACTCATATCACATAGACCATGTTCTTTAACCACAATTCTCTGAAATTGAAAATTAAAAATAAGAAGTTTTTAAAATTCATACGTTTGGTGTTTTTTTTAAAAAGCACTTCTGAATAATTCATGGGTTGAAAAAGAAATACGTAAAAAGAACAAAGCATATATGTATAATGTTTATATACGAAGCTTATGGGATGAAGCTAAAACAGAACTTAGAGGAAATATTACAATATTAACTGAATATATCAGTAAGCAAGAAAATTAAATATCTAAGTGTTCAACTCAAAAAAACATAAATTTAACAACAACTTTAATTTAAAAATTAAATCTCTTAAATTAGAAATAGATAAGAGCATCTTAAACCTGACACTGGGTATCTATACCAAATCCTGCTGCAAAATCAGACTTACTGATAGTGAAACATTAGAAGAATTTTCTTTAAGGTGAGGAATAAGACAAGACTGTCCACTATCACCTCTATTATTCAACACCGTCTTGGAGGTCTTAGTAAGACAGAAAAATATGTCAGGATAAAGATCAAAAGGAAAACAATTAAGATTATAATTCACAGACAATAAGACTGTCTTTATTTAAAAAAAAAATCCAGAAAACCTATTACAACAAATAAAACAATCCATAAAAATCAATTTAACAAAAAGATCTAAAACATCTTTGTGGATAACATTGTAATTATCTGAGGATTGAAAAAATGAGCCAAACAGATGGAAAGATAAACCATGTTCACGAACAGGAAGAATTGACATCATAAAGATGGCAATTCTAACAAATGTACATATGCGATGCAATTCAGTGAAAAAATCCCAGTGGTGTTTTACAAAATTTGATACACTGATGGTAAATTTTATATGGAAGAATGATAAATTTCAAGTAGTAATTTGTGTTGAAAGAAAAGATGGGAAAGGGGAATTTATTTTAGATAGATGGTCTATGAAGGCCTAAAGATAACAGAACCAAAGACCTGAATGAAGAAAGCAAGTCTTTCAGATGGAGAAAGTAAAATTAGATGACTACACCTCATATTGTAAACCAAAACAAATTTCTGATATATTAAAGAAAGTCCTACGTGTAAAGAGTAAAACTTTAAAACTTTTAGGGAAAAAATAGGAGACTATTTTTCAGGTATCTGGGTAGCAAAGAATTTCTTAAAGAAGACACAAAAAGCATACTGTATAAGAAAACTCAGATAAATGTGACTTCATGAAAATGAAAGTTACTTTTTAAGAAAAGACCCTACAAAATTAAAAGTACAAGTCATAAGCTGGGAGAAAATATTTACAATGCTTATAACTGACAAAAAATTTGTACCCCATATATAAATAACTACTGCAAATCAGTAACAAAAAGACAAAAAGGAAGGAAAAAAAGGAAAAAGGGAGAGCCTATTCCCAGAGAAAGCACTGCACGCTGGTGTAGTCAACATGTAAATGAATTAGACGAAAACCAAAAAGGCTAGGCAAGAAAAGCTATAAGTTGTCAGTATTAATATTTATTTTGATATATAAAATAACTTTTCCCAAGTCAGTTCTGCACAAGAATTTTAAGTTTTATTCAAAAAATTTATTCAGTTACTTGGTTAGGGTAATTTTAGGTGATTACCATTTCAAAACTACATGCATGGTACAGAAAGAGACCATCAGTTCTGATTAAGGTCGACTGAGATCTGGGAAGAGGGAGGAAAAGATTAAACTATTTTGAGACGTTTTGGCTGACCAGTCTTATTTGAACTTTGCCAAGTATGAGGTAGCCAATCTCCTACCTAAATAAAATAAAGACATTGCTCTAGAGTTGCTGTGGTTTCTCAAAATACGTTTTCAAATAAATACATAATGGTCTTGATCTAGAAGGAAGCCTACCATAGAAAGGGGATTTGTGAGCACAAATGGGAACACAATTTTAACTCATAACCTATTACAGAGCTCCCTCTGCTGGCCAGAGGGAGTACAATGCTCCTAACCCTGGCATAGAACCTCTCATGTCACTTCAGGAATATGCCCTTCTGTTCTTGGGGGCAAAGTTCTTTCACAGCCTTATCGCCTCGTCCCCCAACCCCCACCCCCTAAAAAAAAACCACCCACTTATGAGGACAACTAGAAGAAGTCTTCCCAAATCCCTGAAGTAGTATTTTATCCAGACATGGGTTTTCAAAGTACTGTGGGCCATCATTTAACTCTGTCGTTCTTACAGGTGTTCTGGAGGTGTCTTATAAAGCAATCAAATCTCACCCCATTCTAATCCCCTCCCTCCAGCTGCAATCTGATTCCTCACTGTAGATTCAGATATATACAACCAAAACATCCGCCCTCAGCTGTAATGTCATCAGCCTATCAACAGAGGCAGGCCCCCTTGCTTCTGGAAATCCTGGGAAAACATATAGACCAGGCAGTTATTCAAACAAGCGGCAAGGAGAGGTATATTACTGCAGACTGAGGCTTGCCAACACATGACCTGTAAGCCTTAGTCCTGTTCCCCAACAACTTAATAAAGGGGCTCTGCTGAGCAGTATAATTCAAAGAGCATGAGCTTTGAAATCAGACATATCTGGCATCAAGTCTTGGCTCTTCTATTACTCACTACGTAATCATAAGCAAGAAACTTAACCTCTGTGCAAATCAGTTTCTGCTGCTGTAAAATGGGGGGGTGGCTATATTTATCACACAGCATGGTTGTACTGATTAAGATATGTGAAATGCTTATAAAGGATTAAGCACACTGCCTGCTATATATTAAGTGCCTCATCATTAATGATTATTGACAATTATAATGTCTATCTTCCTGAGTATAAAGAAATAATTTAACATCATAAATAATTGTTTCTAAAAACAAAAAGGTATCTCTGGAATCTCATCAGAAGCTGGCACCGGTTTTACCATGAATTTTGTTAAGTTTTATATCATGGATCTAATCCCCGTTAATGTAAGGGTTGGCTTCCAAAACGAATCAGTTCAGAAAAGTGAAAGGACTCCATAGACTCTGGAGTTCTTTCAATTCCCAGCTCTACCACTTTCTAGCCATGTGACCATGAGCAAATAGCAACCTCTCTGAACCTGTTCCCTTAGAGAGAAAGTATAGAAATATTACCGCTGTAGACAGCTCAAGATAATTGAATGAACTGAAGCAGTAGAGGCTGCTGTTCTAAACACATAGAAATTCAAGACTTAAAAAAAAAAAATACAATAACCCCAAAACATTGAAGTGTGCAAAACCAGGACAGGAAAGTCTGGAGATGGCAAAAGAAAGAAAGGAACCTATAGCACTGGCCCACTGGAAAAACTAAACCATAGACTGGTTTAAAGGCTGAAGTGGGAACTTCAGAAAGGAATTGGGATAAAGACAGGAGGCAAGGCACATCTATAAAGGGAGAGCTAGAACTCAATTCCCAGCATAAGATAGGAGCTGCAACTCTACCCACAAGCTCAAGAACATGGCTTACGAATGTTTCTGCCCACGTAAGGGATGAAAGAATCAACTTCTAGAAATATAATTCCCTTGGCTGGGAAACACACTGGGGAAATGAGAAATAATCTAAAGACTACTCTGGAGAGAACTACCCCTTAGGGCCCCAATAATGATGCCTATACAACCCAAAGAACACAACTGGTCTCAAAAGTAGATGCTTCCTATTGAAGATAAGCTCATAAACAAAAATTACAAAGCCTATGAAAAAATCTAACAGCATGAGAAATAGACGCAATAAACAGAAGATTTGACCCATGGAACTCAAGACTATAGATTAATTTTAAAAGATAACTTAAAATAAAGACATTTATAATGTTCAAAGAGATAAATGAATAAAATTTGTAACTTGTAAAATAAGAATAGATAGCTGCCATTAACCCTTGTGGAATGTAAAATGGTCGTCCAAACCTTTTGGAGGACAATATAGCAATTTATACACATTAAATTATTCAAATGGTTCTGGAAATTTTTCCTAGGGAATACTAAAAAGAAGGAACAGTTTATACGTAAGATGTTCCTGCCGAGTTATTTATAATAGTGAAAAATTAGAAGCAACTAAAATGCCCGGCAACGGGTAAAGATTAAATAACACCGTTAACTGTGATAAATATTAAAAAGAACTATGCAGCAACAGGAAAAATGCACATGCCTATAAGTGGAAAATAATCAGAAAACAGAGTACCTAGACAGATCGTTACTGTATATGAACTATACCGGCATATGGCCAAAACAAGAGCTCTTTGTTGGAGTGAGGTGAATTACTTTCTTTTTTTATAGTGCATTAATATTGCTATAATACTGTTCGTATAATAATTTTTAATACAGTAAATGAATATAGAGGCAAATGAAATGTCTAACTTTTCTAAGGTAAGAAGTTTTTAAAAATATTTCTAAAATATAGTCAGTTATCAAAAAGTGTATAAAAAAGTTCAGAAAAGTTTTTGACCCAGATGTCCTAAACATAAATTATGAATGCAAATCTTCTCATTTTCATGTTAAAGGTTCTTTAAACATAGAAACTAAAGTTACATTCTATGAAACTAATGCAAAGGACTACAGTGGTATGCATCCTTTCTTGTTAAGGTTATAAAGGGTAACAGATATAATTTTAATTTTCAAGGGTTGAACATTTCATACAAGTTCAAAGAAGACACTAGAGGAAAGTCTACTTATTTTCACAAATTTTAACTTCTAAAATCTTCGATTCTGTATTAGTCATGAGTTATATGATTTTTATAAATGTGTGGACTATAAGAGCTGTGAGGGACAAGGAAAATAGATAAATTCAATAATTCTTTTACTGATTAGGGCACTGAGGACCATACAAGGAAAATGAATTATCTAACACAACACAGATAGTACCTGAGCCAGACTTAGTCAAATAGACTTTAGCTTTAAGTGTTTAAAAATCAATTCTGAAGCAACAAAATGATGTCTGAGATGTGCTTTAATTCAGCTTGTTATTTTCTTGGGCGGGTCTGAAATATGATGGGCAGTGAATTAATCATTTTTGAAACCAGGTGATAGGTCTGTTGAGGTCATAATATTATTCTATGAAATTGTGTATATGTTTTAATTTTCCATAATGGAAAGTTTAAGTAACTCCTAAAACAATAAGGAGTAAAGATCTCAAAATAAGTGGCAAATCTGTCAAACTTATAACCCAAACACTGAATTATAAGACCTGCAGCAGATTGTTCATGAACTGAGTATATTTAACGTCACTCATCTGTGACTATTGAGGCTTTTAAATGGTTTTTTTCATCATGACTATAATAAAAGATGCATGTTTCTCATTAGACATACTAAATCTATCCAAGCTCAGAAACTGAACAAACAACCCACTGAATTAATTAGCACTTGAAATATGAAATTTACATTTGGCTAAAAATTAATTCTTTAAAAAAAGGCAGATTTTCCGTAACACGTCGCGCACAACACATGTTAACAGGTCAGCCTAGTTATATTACATGGTGATTATAATCATCTGCATAATTAAAGCTCTTAAAACAAGTAGACGATAAGGCGCTCAGAGTCCAAGAAAAGAACTAGAAGTCAGCAGCTCATTACTGCAAAACAAACCTTCCTAACAAATCACACTGGCTACTTAAAAAAAAGAAAAGGAAAAGAAAGAAAAACTAAAGACAGATGAGCCTTGAGACAAAAAAACAAAACAAAACCCAAAAACAGAAAAAACCTTTCCCTTTAAAAACAAAGTGTTGATTATAAACACACAGACCTGCAAGGTGAAAATGAGAGGGGACTGCCTATGAACCATATTCCAGCCACAACAAACCAGCTGCAGTTCCCCTGAACCCATCCGCCTTTCTCTTGCCTCTAGGAATTTGTGACACTGCTCCCTGTGCTGGAACATCTCTACCCACCATACTTACTGCCAACTTTCCTTCTTCTTGCCTCCAGGAATTTTTCAGTAATCCCCAGTCTAAGTTAAATACCCTCCCACTCTGCTTCGACAACACCCTAGATTACCTTTACTTCATACACTGAAGTGTAACCAATGGTCTGTCCCCCACACTAGACAACAAGTTCTTTCAGGGCAAGGGCTGTTTCTTCATTCCCTGCGGTATTCTCAGCATCTACCAAAGTACCTGGGATACAGTAGGCACTGAAGAAAATGTATTAAGTGAATTAATCAATCACAAAGCAGAGGGTCTAGAGCAGGGGTTAGAGAAGTTTTTCTGTCTGTAAAGGACAGGACAGCAAACATGTCAGGCTTTGGGATCCACTGGTCTCACGCACAACTACTCAACTCTACACAAAAGCAGTCATAGACAATACGTAAATGAATAGATGTGGCTATGTTCCAATACAACTTTATTGCCAAAACCAAGCAGTGGGCCAGATTTGGGCTGTGGATCATAGAGACTTAATGCTTTAAACCTATATAAAGTTTAGACTAAATTGTATTTATACAACTCAATTATTATCATTTTGTATTCCCAAATTCCTCTCTGTGAGGGGGTCTGTAATGCACAGAGTAAGGGGAGTGAAAACAAGAAGGGAGGAAATGGGAAGAGAGGGGAGGGAAAGAGAGGGGAGGGGAGGGGACAGCACTCTATGATGGGGGCTGAGCACAGTGTTGGGCCTGTCACAGCCGAAAAAAAGATCAGCAGGATGAGAAAAGCAGCAGAGATGGGTTTAAACCAGAAGGGATTTGCTAGGACTTTTAAATTTGTACAGTTTTCCTTAGATCGACTGAGTATTGGCAACGCTGGGTTAGACACAGAGTATCATGAACATAGACTGAAGAGTTGGACAGTCAATAGCTCAGCATTTCATTACACTTTGAATTATGCGTCAAAACAATGTATGTGCTTACCTCCACAAACCAAGGAAAAGAAGGAAAAAACAACTGTCACTGAGAGAATGGCCACTCAGGTTCAAACGCGAGTCCCTTCTCATGGCTGATGCTTTCTTGCCTCTGATTCCACATACCAGCTTTCCCCACCCCCAACCCCACCCCCGCCACAGCCTTCCAGTGTTTTCGCTGTTTTGGTTGTGGCGATAGAAGCCTGAGCCTACGCTGACCATGGGGACCTGCTTTCTCTGGAATGTGTATGGTTGGTTTGAGAAGTTCACAGATTTAATCAGAGCCTTACTTTTCATAGTGCCTTCCTCTTCCTCATCCTCTGCATTGATCACCATGGTGCCCAGCTGTGACGCCAAGGTGTCATCGTGCTCAATCATAGTATTGGCTCCATCGCTCATGGTACTGGCGACTCGGATGGTGCCCATCTCATCACCGGCTGCTCGAACCATCGTGCCAGAATCCATTTCATCCTCCTCCTGTCAAAGGACAAAAATCTCAAACTGGGGCGAACTTGATCAAAAGTGACTTTTCTGAATTACTATTACTCATCTCGGAGCGAATATATCTGGGTGTGACACTTAGTTCTCAACCCACCTTGTAGAAAGAACTGAGCACTCTTATTTAACCAAAGAAGATCATAAATGTACCCAGGTGAGAGCAGCCTATCGCACCCTACCGGAACCTCTCCCTCTCCCCTTCCTCCTCCTTCTTAGAGTTTTTGCAACATAGATCTAAGGAGCTGAGGTCACACCCTTGGAATCTCAGGGTTGTGAGGGTATCTTCAGCGAAAAATCTACACATTGCGTATAGATCCTAGATTCCCCAAAAAGACATGGAAAAAACCCAAGTCTCGGACCTGAGCATTCTCTTTCCCGAATAAAAAGTTAAATTGAATAAAAGATATGGAGGCAAAAGAATTAAAACCTGGAAGTGTCTTAGGAAGCACTGTGAGAAGAGCAAGCACAGGTGCACTAAGCCGCTAGCAAGCCTGGGTCCAGCACAGGACATAGCCATGCCAGAAGATTCTCCAGCTCCAGGCTGATCCAACTTCTCTTGCTCGTCTTACCTGGCTTGGCAATCATAAAATAATCGCATTAATGCCTGAGGCCCCAAGCCAGGCCTGCCACTCACTGAGTTTTCTTCATCGTCCTGGTCCATCTCCCGCTGCTGGGCTTCCTGGCGTTTCAGTTTCACATCCATGGCTTCGTTAATTAAGTCCCGCAGTATGGACACTCCTTTGGCACTCTTGACAAATGGGTGCTTAAACAAGAAAGTGGAAAACACTGGGGATGGTGTATATGGCACTCCCGCTCAAACAGTACCTGGCACACAGCGGGAACTGGGTAATATCTGTTTAATCAGTGAATCTAAACATTCCCTTTATGCTTTGGACAATAGGAAAACCACATTCACTTTATAACCGACAAGATGAACATTCTTTTTTTTTTTTTTTAATTTATCGGAGTCACAATGGAATAGCAAAATTACATAGGTTTCAAGTGTACAATTTTATAATACATCATCTATATCTCACACTGTGTGCTCAACACCCAGAGTCAGTTCTCCTTCCATCACCATACATTTGACCCCCTTTACCATCTTCTACCACCCCCCTCCCCCTTTACCCTCTGGTAAGCACTAAACTGTTGTCTGTGTCTACATGAGTTTTTGTTTGTTTATCTTGTTTCTTTCTTGCTTTCAGTTTTATATCCCACATACGAGTGAAGTCATACAGTTCTCCACTTTTTCTGTCTGACTTATTAGCAGATACACATTCTTTTTCAGCCTGGCTGGAATGTCTCCTCCATTTCTCTCTGCTAAATCTAGAGATTCTCAACAGGGTGGCATCACCCCCTAGAGCAGGGCTGTCCAAACTTTTTTCAACGGTTTTCACCAAGGGCCATATGCAGTAAAATACACAAACAGCCGGGCCACTCACTTGAGATGAAGTACGTATTGCCTCACCTGGTTTATTTAAGTAAACTAAATATATTTTTGGAATTTGCTGCGGGCCAGTTAACAATGGACCGCGGGCCGCAGTTTGGACACCCCTGCCCTAGAGGAAGTATTGTACCGTTGGGAGCTGGCAGTGGTTACAATGGTTGAAGAACACAAACAGCACAGGGCGCGAGGCAGGGATGCTACAATCCTGCAAAGTGTGGGACACTCCCGCACAAAAATGAACCAGGCACTTTCTGCACATCTTTCAAATGTCTCAGAGGTCATGTACACGTTCATAAATAATACCGAAAATCTGTTCAAGAGAAGCAAAAAGTCTAGTCATTTGGGAGGTGATTTTGGAGTGGGGGCTTAAATGGAATAAAGACACCGTTTAGAAATCCCTGAATGATTTACTTGTCCTGCTTATTCTTTCTAGTCAATGTACGTTAGCATTTCCCACTACATATTTAGGTCAAATGATGTTAGTGCAAAAGTGTAGTTCCTGCAGAAATACTAAAACCGGTCACAAACACGTAACAGATGGAGGCCCAACTACTATTCAATCAGCAAAGGCACCTCAAACACAGGGGCATTGCTGAATTTCATTTCTAAAATCGGCTTCAGGTTTTTGATAGTAATACCATCTTACATTTCTGTTGCTTGTATTTGTGGCATAACTGTAAGAAATCTATGCTGTGAAAGTTACATATGGAAATTCTTTCTGGGGGAGTTGCCTATTGTTTTCCAGCCTTATTCTGATATTGTCCCCAGTGTTTCTCTTTGCAATCCATCTCTATTCCCTACCAACCCCTCAAAAGACGAGGTCTCCAAAGTAAGTAATAGAGATTGAATGTATGCTTCAGCATGTGGTGGGGTCGCAAAAAGGAGGAGGTTATCTTTCCCATAAAACTTTATCGGTGCTCTAGGAAGGAAAAGCATTTGCCGCTATACTTAGAAATAAGACGCAGCTCATCTGCAAGAACATTGTATTTCCTTGTTCTCTCCACTGGGAAAAATCTTTAAGATCATTTCCCCCCTCTCATCAAATACAAATAAGTCTGGTCTGTTATTGCTTAACATTTGTTTCATGCGAGTGTCCACCATTCATTTTCCTGTATTTCATGAATGTGGAATGGTTTCTGTTCTTCTTATTGCATTATTGTCTTGTTCAATGATTTAACATTCTTTTCTATGTCTTTTCTACAATAGATTAGATTCAATTGATTACGATTTAATAGATTATGTCTTTTCTACAGCAGTTAGATTCAAACCTCCCGAGAAGGATGGAATGTCTTATATATTTTTACCATCTCTAAGTAGGTGCGTTAACAGCATTTTGTGGTCAGCGTGTGAATGAAACAGAAAAGAGGCAGCATCTCAGAGTGACTCATACCTGTAGGAGTTGGGTGGCTGTGGCTCTCTGCTCAGGGCTCTTTACAAGACACTGCTTCACAAAATCCATGAAGTTATCTGACCACAGTTCTGGCTTCCGGAATGTGGGAGGAGGGTTGGTAGGAATCATGAAGATTGCCTAGTTAAAAAAACAAACAAAAAAAAGATTTGGAAAAATAAAACCGATGCTCCAACAAAAATATAACTAGAAATACATATGAAGTTTGATAAAATGATTTTTCCTTTATCTACTGATAAGTCCATCCACATTCCAACAAAAGTCTAAGTATTCAAAGAAAGAAGTATACCAACTAGAGAACCTGATCTAGCTCTCTCTCTCTCTCTCTCTCTCTCTCTCCCCCCCCCCTTCCCTTTCCTCCTCCCTCTTTCGTATATATGCTTGTCCCCTGAACCTCACAATATTCATCAAGGTTGGGTTGTTTTTTTTGATTTTTTCTAACCACAGTACATTGCCTTTCAAAGTGAAAAGGCAAGAGCATCGATAGCCTAAAGATAACCTCAGCCCCAGTTTTCAAATTTCCCTCCTCCCTAAAGATTACTACCACCACTACAGGTGAGCAGTGATTGCAAGGAGATCATAAACCCAGAAGTCCCCCAAATCACAACGGGTTCATTCAAGCCAAGCCCATTCAACATACTTGAAAAAAAAACACTGGCTCACTACATTGTACTTAGTTAAAACAAACAAACAAACAAACAAACAAAAACAACTATTACTGAGTTTACAATAAAAGAAGAGCCATAGTTTTTTTAAGAAAACTCTTTGCAATAAGCAGCTTAAATTATATTTTTTAAATCTGAAAGCATAACCAGTAAATCCTCCTACCCTTCTTTACTTCTGCCCCCACCCCCAAAAGAAGGGAGCTTATCTTTGGGCACATGAATACTTTTCAAAAAACTGTTAAGTCTTTTAATAGTAGGAGAACTAACAGATCAGAGAAGAGAAGGAGCTGAGGTTGGGAGGCATGGGTAAGACTATAAACTCCCCGAGGAAGGCACAGTCGAGGTCTTATTACAGTGCTATGATGAGGAGTGCTGAAGGTGGGCAAAGCCTGGACACCCCTTAGGGTGTCAGCATTGAGGGAGTGTTGGTGGAGGGTGAACCTATGGGCCCTTAGCACTCCAGAAGTAGATGGAGGTTGCAGAGTACAGAACCTCCATCTGAAGGGAGTCTGTGGATCTACAAACCAGAACTTACACATTTAAATACCTATGAGGGCCAGGAGGGAAAAAGACAACAAATGACCCAGACTGGGTGTAAGTGACAGTGAGTCCAGTAAATTAGTTTGCTTTCCCCTTAATACTACTGTAAAAAAAACATTAGTGAAAACACTGGAGTAAGTGACAACTGGTACTTGGTGATCAGGGAATCGTGGAGACTGACGAAGTGGAAGAAAGCCCATGCCCTGTATAAAGGAGAACGCTACTCAGCTAAAAAAAAATACAGTGCACAAGTCAAAGCAAGCATTTCTGGGGGCATGTCCTGCCAGAAGGCTATCAACACACAGCCTCTGGAATGGAGAGGGGTAGATCACACTGGATTATGAGAGACTGCAACCAGTGGAAGTATATCATCTGGAGCCTAGACTGACACTTATCAATAACATAGAATTAACTGATTTATTTTTGGTACCTAACCAAGAAAGTCGTTTAACTAACTTTCTAATGATGACTAACCACTCCAGTGGTTTTTTTGGTCCATTCCCTTACCCTCATTGGATGGATATCGGCATATGGGGGCTTTCCTTCAGCCATTTCAACGGCAGTTATTCCCAACGACCAGATGTCTGCCACACAGTTGTACCCAATTTCCTGAATCACTTCTGGAGCCATCCAGAACGGTGTTCCTATCACTGTATTTCGCTTGGCCATGGTATCCTAAAATAGAAAAAGAGGGGAGAGAAACACAAAGCATTAAAACTATTGAGAAAAAAACTTTTCTAACAATAAGTAATGACTCACACTTAAAATACATATAAAAACCATACTCAAGGCACGATCAAGCAAGTCACAAAAGAAATTCAAATGACCTAGAGACACAAAAGAGTCTCAGTCAGCTATTAAAACACAAAAAAATAACAACTGACAAAATACTAAAATAAGATTGAAAAAAATTTAAAAGATTAATAACTACTGCTGATAACAGCATAGAAAAAAATTTAAAAGATTAATAACTACTGCTGATAACAGCATAGAAAATCATGCACTGAGATACACTGTTACTGGAGTATAAATTGGTACAACGTTTTCGTAAGCAATTTTGCAATATTTATTAAACTCAAATGTCCATATCCTTTGATCCAAACCTATTTCTAGAAATGTATCTGATGCACAAGATATATGCACAAGTATTGTAGAAATACTTATAATAAAGGGAGGGGAAGAAAAAGGAAACAACCCAAATGACCATCTAAAGGGGCTAAGTTAAATAGAATAAATATCCATACAATAAAACATCACATTAAAAATAAAAGAGAGAGATAGATAACATTTTTCTGGCATGAAAAAAGGTATAAGATGGGAAGCAAAAAAAATTAGGTCGCAAAATTATTTATAACATACCCTTTGTTTTTGTAAAAGAAAAATAATGAATTACTACTACTAATAAAAATTGCTGTTATATGGATAGCAAAAAAAAAAATACCTCAAGAAATATACGCCAAACTGTTGACAAGTTATATATAGAAGGTGGAATCACTAAAGACGTCTTACTTTTCTATCCCATAAACACTCTGATGGCTTACATGAGCATAAATTACATGTGCAATCAGGAAATTAAAAAAATAAATAAATATATATATATATATATACATATATACACATATATACCTGTGCATACCTATACAATTTTAAATAACATATACATATATTTTTACATTATGTATATGTGTATATATATACGTCATAAAGTCTTAGTTTGGTACTTGAAGAATATATGGATATAGTACACATGGGCCCATAACTGCTTGCACACTTCCCCAGAGTGGCACGGCCCTGATGAAGGACAACCTTCCTAGAGTTCCTGTATTTTAGAAAGGATTTTAAACAGATCTAAATATGCACCAGGACGTCCCATCACCACCGCCCATGTTCCTTCTGAAATGCCTGTGGCTTAAGTTTGGTTATGCCAGTCAGGAGCAAATGACAGGTAATATTTTAAAATCGATCTCACTTTGTCAGTCCTATGTAAAAAATTAACACAGGAACTAACTTACTGCTTAGTCATTTCCTTTGCTCTGAAACATGAAATTTGCAGGGGTATTTTCAAATGATGGTAGTCAACGTTGTTTTCAAGGATTCTTTCAAGGATTCTAACTAGAAATGAATATTTGGGTAACTAGAAATTTTCTGAAAGTTAAGAGTAATGAGCAGATACTAACCCGACTAGATCAATGGAGAATATTAAGTCCAGGTAGATTTAAAAGAAAAAAAAACAAACTGTACACAATACCAGCTCTAAAAAGACAAACAAAAAATATATATTCTACCACCCAAGAAAACTGTTTGATCTATAATTTTGTTGCAAAATTTAGTACACGCCTGTCCAGAACTGTTTTTATTTTACTATATATATTTCAGAGATACTTATGTATTTTACAAAATCAGATAATTGTAGACTTCCTGTTTCAAAACAGGGTTTTTTTCATTGCCAGGCACTAGTGAGGCAGGAGGAGAATTGAGAGACTACATCCTGGAACCAAATGAGGACAGTGTTTTCAGTAAAAAACTGCCAACTGCTACCTCGACGCTGAATGAGAAAATGTATGTCTTATTCAAGGAAAGCAGTTTGGATTTAATTTTTCTTCCTTTCATAAATATGATGGTACATACAGCCCAATAGAATTTAGACTTCTACTCTACCATTTCTTGTTTTAAATTGTATTTTTATCAAAATTAAACAAGCTTAAACTATGGGACCTGAACCCCAGGGGAGGATCTAAAATAACTTACTACCTCTTTGGTACATTCTATAATTTGTTTTACTAATACTATTAAATCAAGTATTATTACAGCTTAAAAATAAATAACTAAAAGGAATTCCTTCTCAGGACAGAGCTGAAAGTTACCAGTCCAAGTGACATTTTTACTTACTGTAAGTTGACCTGCTACCCCAAAATCTGCAAGTTTTGCATGTCCTTCTGTATTTAGCAAAATATTTCCTGCCTTGATATCTCGGTGTATTTTTCTCATAAAGTGAAGGTATTCCAGTCCCTTAAGCGTGGATTGTAATATTGTAGCTATTTCATCTTCTGTTAACTGAAAAAAGAAAGAGAAGTTAAAATCCTATCAGTTTATATCAGCACATTCGAAAAAAGAAAAAAAATTAGATCCAAACTCCTTTCCTAGAAGATTAGATCTTATTCAACCGGTAAACATCACTCCACTGACCACTCCCAAAGTTTTACTTCCAACCCATCTCTCCCCAAACATCAGATTCATTTATCTGCCTACACAACATCTCCAA
This sequence comes from Rhinolophus sinicus, assembly GCF_057876585.1. Taxonomy (NCBI): domain Eukaryota; kingdom Metazoa; phylum Chordata; class Mammalia; order Chiroptera; family Rhinolophidae; genus Rhinolophus; species Rhinolophus sinicus. The sequence continues at coordinate 12,605,179 of NC_142513.1, forward strand.
CGAATACCTAACAAGCACCGTAAGCATACCATGTCAAACTCAAATTCTTTAGTCTTTATTTCTATACCACACCGTACCCCTCTCCTTGCCACCCACCTAACCTTCTCTACTCTCCCCAATCTCTCTCTCAGTAAAAGGTAATTTCATTTTTCCAGTTGCTGTGGCTTTTCTCTGTCTTCAAAACACATCCAAACATATCGTCTGCAATCACCCTGGTCCAAGCCATCATCATATCCTGGCTGAAATATTCTAATAATGTCCTAACTGGTCTCTGCTTCTGCCCTTGACCCTCTACGATGTATTTTCCACCTGGAAACCAGAAGGAAACTTTTAAAATGTAAGCCAGATCTGTTAAACCCCCAGTGGCTTCCTAAGTCACTCAAAATTAAAGCCAGTCTTCACTAAGGTCTTACATGACCTAGTTCCCAGCTACCTTCTTCTACCACCTTCCATTTTGCTCATTCTGTTTCAGCCGTGTACGCTTCCTTGATGTTCCTCGAACACTCTAAGCACACTCCCACTTCTGGGCCTTTTCACCGGCTGTTCTCTCTGCCTACAATGCTCTTCATCCAGACTTCTGTATGACTTGTTCCCTAACTTCACTGCTCCTGCCCAAATGTCACCTCATCAGAAAATGAAAGGGGCCTTCCCTAGCTCCCTCCATTCCTAGATCATTCTCTACCCCTTTCTTTACCCTATCTTGTTGATCAATGCAGCATTGTCACTATCTGATTTATTATACACTATTTGTATACCTATTCATGTAATGTCTTCCCTATTGGAAACATATGCTGCATTTAAAAATGTCTTTGATCTGTTTACTACTGTACCCTGAGTACCAAGAAAGCCACCTGACATATAGTAGGGTCCCGAGAAAAATATTTGTTGACTGATGATGAACAAATAGAAGAATGTCAGAGACTGACATAGACTATCTGATCAGTCCCAATCCTAAACAAACTCAATCGACCAACAAATTCTCACTCAGTTCCCTTTATGACAAACAACTTACATTTAGAAGGGAGTATGCTGTGGTACAAAAAATATGGGATTTGGAAATACAACGACCTAGCTTTTCTCATAAAATGAAAATATTAATTTCGCTTGGCTCTATGTTCTAGCTGTGTGACTTAAGCAAGTTGTCGAACCTCTCTCTCTTAGTCTCAGTTTCTCAATCTTTAAAATAGGAACATCACCTTTCTTCAAGAGTGTCATGAAAATCAAATGATATAAGGTATGCAAGAATACACATGGTTTAATAACTACTACATTATCAATCAATCAATCAAAACTTAATAAGTATCTATGATAAGCCAGGCACTATGCAATTAACATTAAAACTAGCTAACAATTACTAAGCATTTAATCAATACTAGGCACTACCTTTGTAATCTCATTTAATCTTTATAACAATCAAATGAGGAAGGTACTATTATTATCATCACCATTTTATAGATAATGAAGCTGAAGCACAAATTAATCTGTGCCAAAGGTCATAGAGCTAATAAATGATAGAGCTTTTACTAAAGTCCAAGCAAATACCCTTGGCAGGTTGGCAAGCTCGAGTTTGGGGTACCTTCTGTGGCACAGCCGGCTTACTGACTGACACCTTATTCTAAACAGCTGAGCTAATCATTATGGCAGAACTGCCCAGAAGAAATAAATGTGAGCCACAAATATAACTTTCAATTTTCTAGCAGCCACATTCAAAAAAGAAGAAAAACAAACACCAAAATTATTTTTCATAATATATTTTACTTAAGCATATTTATCCAAAATATTATCATTCCAACATGGGTTTAATATTTTAAAAATTAAGATTTTTTTCAGTCTGTTTTTGTAATAATTCTTCAAAATCTGGTGTGTATTTTATACTTACAGCACATCTCAATTCGGACAAGCCACATTTCAAGTCCCCACTAACTACATGTGGCTAGTGACTATCATGCAATCACAGTAACGGCAAATAACCCTTCACAGAGATATGCTCTGATTAATTAAGATATAGAAGAAGATCATCTGTGAACACTGTGGGTAGGAAAAGAATATCAAAGCTAAATTTAAACATTTAAAATTCATTGTTTAGCCAAGATTGGACAGTCATTTTTTTTCCTCCAATAAGAAATAAGTAAAGCATGTAAAAATCACTGGATTGGGTTGGTGTCCAACTGTCGCATTTAAGAAGCAAAGGGGTAAAAGAACCATGGAAAGGAGGTAATTTGACAGTCATCTCTCTACATATGATAGCAGGACAGTACATGTGAAAAAAAGGCACAGAAAAGAAGATGGCATAAGACTAGCTCAGCGGCATTATTCTAGAAGGTAAACTTACCGTTTTATTTCGTAATCGAATGATATCAGACACTGAACCAGCCCCACAGTACTCCATAACGATCCACAAGTCTGTGTTCTTAAAATAACTGCCATAATATTTGACTACATGAGGGCTAGAGAGAGAGAGAGAGAGAGAGAGACAATACTAATTAGTGGAATAGCCTTCAAACACCTCTATTAATTCATACTATTAAATACATCAAAATTAATTTCTCTGCTCAAAAGATCAATTATTCATATTTATGGTTAAAATGGACACCTGCCTGATAAAAATGTAAAATAGCACCACTTTTCTGGAGGGAAGGCAGTAAATAACAAAAGTGGGGGAAAAAAATGTATGGGTCCTTCAACTCAGCATTTCTAAGCATATAATTCATCCTAAGAATTACAGATATTCACAGAGAAATAGTTACTATCACAGTACTGTTTATAAGTGAAAATTCAGATACCATCTAAATGTCCAACATTAGGGAGTTAAGAAATAATGATCTATCCATGTAATGCAAAAAACATGAATCCATGGGAAATGTTACAGAATACTTGATAGCAAGGTATCCTGTTTACACACACACACACACACACACACACACACACACACGTGTGCATGCATGCAGGTTACATACTAGTAAGCATAGTGAAACTCCAAAAAGAGATATGGAAGGACATGTACACCAAGTAATATTTAACAATGATAATTTCTCCAAAGGGAAAAGTGATTTTATTTTCTTCTTGTTATTTGCACTTTCCCAAGAAGTCACATGTACTTTGAAATACGAAAACAGAAACAAAAACACTACAATCTATTATAAAGAAAAACTTGGGGGCTCAAGCCTGAAGAGAGATAACTAAACAGAGAAAAGTCAAACATCCCATTGAAATGACATAATCTGCCATCTGAGAGCTACCAGCTTCTGACTAGATTGTTATCAGGGCTAAATAATGTTGCACAACTGAAGATGCTAAAACCAACTCAGCTTCATTAACTCGGAATTTGAAGCTCCTTCACCCTTGGGAAACATGCCAATGACAAAGACAGCAAGAAAAAAACCCCACACAAAATGAATATTAATGAAGAAATGGATGAGTAAGTCTTTTAAGGTACACATCACCACACTTGCTCTCCCATCCTTAAATTCCTGTAATATTATGGCCTCTACGAGGCGATTACTGTCAGGTACTTCCTGTTGGAATATGTTCTATACATCTCATATCGTCAGCAACATTTTCCTGGCCTGCCCAATCAGTTCTAGGTATAGACTCGCAGAGGACCAGAACTCAGCCCCGTATTTCTCTGTATTCCTTGGAGTACTTAGCACAAGTAGACTCTTCAAAATTCCTCTTTGTTAATTACAGACATTTGTATGCCCTGCTTGGAACACAGCTCCTGTGCAGTCTCTCAAAAGTGGCAAAGTCTCAATCTGCCAACTGGAAAGAGCTTCCATAAGGTATCTTATGAATGAGGAAAAAGAAACAGTGCTACCTTCCTCCGGTCAATCCAATCATGAAATACGGGAGTTTTACCACATTGAGAGCAACCACCAACTTACAGAAAACGAAAGAGAGGGAGGGAGGGAGGGAGGGAGAAAAACATGCCTGCATTCAGTGTGTGAGGCCCCAGGGCTCCTGAGCACATTCCTCGTAGGTAGCCCCACCTGCCTTAATGTTGAAGCTTTACAAATAGGAGGTACTAACTTCGTCGGCTGACCAAAAGAGCTTCAGAAGAATGAATGCAGCTTCACATGCTAGATTTTCTCATTCTCCTTTCAACTTCCCAGAGCTGCCATTAAATGTTCTCAAATCTAAATGGCACTGGGGAAGCCTGCTTCATCACTGACCACCCATGTTGTCACAGAATTTCAGAGCAAACCACGTGCTTTTCTGCGGTCGCCTGCTGGCCTGACTTCCTGCTACAGCATTTGACAAATCTTAGTTCCTCAAAACTAAAATACTTAACTACTCTTAGCTTGAATAATTTCTTTAAAATGTGAACGAACAGTAATACCTAAGTAGCTATTCTCTTTTTACAGATCTATTGGATATTCGAAGGTTTCTAAAGCTAAAAGCATTTGAATTACCTCTTCTTAGCTGTCTCTGTAGAAATGTTTTCTCAATAGGAAGTAAGAGATCATTATCAAAAAAAAAAAAGCCAGCACCAACCACTTTCTGCCTCTTCTTCCTACTTTTGAAAAGGGCTTATTAAAAACAAAACAAAACAAAAAGCTATACAGAAATAGAAACTGTAAAAGTTTAGCTACTAAAACACAAACTTTTTCATCATGCTTTTTTTCTGAAAAGAACATGCATAGTGATTCCACTAAACTCTCCCTTCTATGAAATATGTAAGTAAATGCAACTCGAGGCGTCCAACTCTAAATAATCACAGCAAATTCAAACCCATGTTCTCCCCAAAGGAACACTACATGCCTTTACCTGTCACATTGCTGCATTATAGAGATTTCTTTGATTATCTCCTGCAGGTCTGATTCCACAGGAACTTGCTTAATAGCCACAATCTGACCGGTCTCTTTATGAATAGCTTTGTATACACTGCCATAGGACCTATAATTGGGGGAAGGAGAACATTTATAAAGTCAATGCAAGCCAAGAGATAAAGTTGTGAAAACACAAGCAACTCACAGTTCTGATATCCCGAAGTGCCTCATACATATATACTTAGCTACACTTGCAAAACTGAGATAGCTAAAGTACTTTTGGAAAAAAACTGTCATTAAAAGAACCACAACATGGCATCTTAAAAACCTCATATTTAAATTGTACTGAGTATGTTAGTATGAAATAAAAATCAGTATCATAGTAGCTACCATGCACTGCATACCTGAGGTCTGCCAGAAACTGCATCTCAGTTCATCCTCACAAAACACAATGAAGGGCTCATTATCCTTCTTTCACAGGGAAATGCGAAAAGGCTCAGAGAGGTCACATGACTTGCCCAAGGGCCACAGAAGTAATAAGTAAGTGGTCAGTCCAGGATTTGAATCCAGGTGTGTCTACATACAAAGCCTGTGCTCTCTCCGTATCCTTACTGGGGCACAAAAGTAGAGGTCTTTGTTTTCTTGCATTCATTCTAGTCCCACAAGGTCTTTCAGTCCTTGCTCCTCTTACTCGCAATACTTAAAATATTATGGAAACAAATGAAAAATCTAAGCCCCTGTAAATGCTAGTATCAAGTGAACAGAACACATACAAATTCTTTTTGCCTTTTACTTTATCTTCCCGTAAGAGTTTATTATCAAAATAAATAAAGAGCATATGTATCCATTCAATTTTGGGGCTGAAAGAGCATTAGATTTAGAATCTAAAGACCTGGGGTTTGAGTCCTGCCATGACTGCAGATTAGCTGTCATTTACAGATGTATTATTAACGCTGCTGTGCCTCAATTTTCTCATCTGCAAAATGACAATACAAACTGTAAGACAATTGCGATGGTCAAATGAGATATCATCATCTTACACAGACTGTATCTTTATTGAAATCTTGGATGGCTGTCAGTGAAATAGAAATGAACAAACTGTCTTTCATGTTTGCCAAACACACCTGTTTCTTCGAAATTAAATACGAAATTAAAATAACAGTGCTACTTAATGTAGCAAAGTAGCTGAGTGCTCTAGCTGCCAAAATGATGCTCAAGAATCATTTCGATGTGAAAATAACAAAACGTTTTTGAAAAGTCTACGCAGAGCACATGAAAAATTTCTACAGCATCACAATTCTTTATATTGGCAAAACTAGTATAATGATTCTTAAATGTTTCAAAACACTTTTTTCTTGCCAGAGAAAGGCAACTGCTGACTATGTGTGGAAAACCCAGGCACTGTTCCTTCTTCCTTGCTAAGATAACCCTCTGATTTGTTAGGGCGGCAAAAACTTGGTCCCGGGGGATAAAGCATGGGGGGTCTAAGCCAGCCACAGCAATCCTATCCTGTTGCCTTCTGCCAGTGACTGAACTAACTGTAAGCTGTTCTAGCCAATGAAATTTGAGGGGAATTCTGCTGAAGGGTTTCTGGGAAAGACGTTCTTCCCAGATAACAGAGAAGTATACCTGCCACTTCCTTTCCTGCTTTGGTTACTGTTATGTGAAGCATGACACTTGAAACTAAGGCACCCATCTTGAGACTCTGAGAATTACACAAATGCTAAGCCATCGTCAAGCCAAATAACCTTTCTGGAGTCTCTCAAACCACCTTTATTGTTACTAAATGCCCTTATTGGTTAGCCACTGTCACTTGGGTATTGTCTCTTTCATCCAAAGTTATTCTTGATGCACTAATTCCCACACGTGCGAAAATGTCTTTATTTTATTTTCATCCCGGAATGAATTTTGCTGGATATAGAATTCTTCTTTGACAAAATCTTTTCCTCAGCATTTTTACTGCAGTTTTCCAGCTTCTACCGTTGCTCAGAAGTAAGCTTTCATCAGATTATCATTTTTCATAGGTAATCTCCCTTTGTGTAGCTTTTAAGATTTCCACTTTACCCTTCCCATTCTACACTTTTACTATAATTTAACTAGGATTCGATTTATTTAGTACTTCATAAACTGCAATCTGAAGGCACGTCTTTCTTCAAGTCTGGAAAATTCTCAGCATTATCTCTTTATTTCCTATCTCTTCTAATATCTCCTTCTAGAATTCCCATCAGACCTGTATTGCGCCTACTCAATCCATGCTGTCTTCCTGGTTTCCAACACTGTATTTCTCTGTCATGTATTTTGTGACCGGTCTCATTTCTATCTTTCAATTCACAAATTCTCTTTTCAGCTTGTTTAGTTTACTGTTGATCCAATTCAATGGGCTTTGAGAACTTCTTAATAGTTGTAGTTTTCGTTGTCAATTTTCCTATTAACTTCATCTTAATAATATGGTGTTCTTCTTGTAAGGATGTTATTCCCTCCTTTTATGTTTTTGAAAATCATAAACAAACACAAATGTTAAATTCCTTTTCAGCTTGCCCCACTATTTCTGCTGCCTGGGTGTGCATTCTCCAATTTGTTAGGTCTGCTGCTGACCTCGTGGCAGTGGATCTCCTTTCGTCTTGCATTCTTTTCCTCTACATAAAGCTCCCTGTCATGAGCATCCCATGATGTCATGATGGTTTCATGGTTCTCTCAGCCCAGTCAGCTAAGCTGTACGCATACAACTGAAACCAGATCTCGTAGTAGGAGTCTGGGGGTTTTGCCCCTCAAGATACCACACCTGAATGCAGGCCAGGCGTCAGACGAGCACCTCCCCTTTTCCCCAGGCCACAGGCAAATGATACTTCTTAGTGGTGATCAGGCAAATGTATTTCAACTTCGGTTCATAGATGTGGAGCCTCATCCCAGCCCACAACTTCATATAGGAAACCCACCTGCAATCTCCTGACAGGGACCAACATGCTGTACCCTCATCTTATTGTAACAGACCATTTTCCTATCCCTGGTCCATAGCTGGCCATGTAACTTTGTATTTAAAAAAATTAATTTTCATTCATTATTCTTATGTATTTGAAATGGAAAGGAGAGGTCTCTGCATGCACTCACTCAGCAATCTTGACCAGAATACTCTCCATGCCTCCTTCCGCTATCTTGATAGCAAAGAAAACTCTGATAGCTCCTGTGAGCAATGAAGATTCATGATTCCACCTACTGCACTCACAGGAGTCTAGAGAGGATTCACAAGGCTTCGGCAATTGTGCTCCTTAGGACCTGATTCCCTACCATAAAAACTAAGTGACTCTATGAATTTTAACTGGCAGAGACCCAAGATGATGGGGAAGTAGGTGTCTCCCACGAGCCGTACAAGGCAAGAATCAATATAGAAAAACAGAAATAGTATCTGAGGGCAAATGAAGCAGGTACTAGTCTTAACATTACTACTCGCCAGCTATGAAACCACGGTATTTTTGTTATTATCCTATGATAAACACTTATGCGAGTCAATGTGTAAAACCTTAAGCACAATAGAAGGAAAAAGGCACTAGGTTCTAACTCAAAACACTTTCCAAGTGCTGTCCAATCATCCTGGTCTGGAGCTTTGGCTCTACTCTTCCACGGATCCACACAATCTCCTGAAAATGCAGAATGACTGCAGCCTCTAGAATCCAATCCAGTCCTTCAGCCAGAGCTCATTTCACAAGGTATAAGTCAGTGAGAGTTCACAGTCCACTCATTTTCCAGAACAATTTAAGGATGGCATGGCAGTTTGTGTTTAGAAAGTAAGTGCAGTGAAGGTCTTCCTTCAGGATTTTGCTCAACGAGGCTTGTTCAGTTTCATTCAACCATGATGATAGAAATCCAAGCATTTGTGGCATCCCTTAAAAGAACAGTATGGTAATAACATGGGAAGAAAGATATGAAGTGTTTTCTTGCTGGTCGTATCTTTATAGGGAAATTTCCACAGATGAAGATATCCATAGATCTAAAACACAATTAAAAATAATCAAATTAGCTTCATTTTTCCTTATATTATTATATATCCTGATACAGTCTGTAGTTTTCTTTTGACATTCCCCAAATCCAATCAACCCAAACAGAGCTCCCTTCAAGAATACCTAAACAAACCTGAAGACTTAAGATTTAATTTTGATTTGACATGAGGTCTGAAAAAAAATGCTTCAGTTGATAGTTAAAAATTAATAAAAAGTTGCCACTTACTGAGCACTTACTATGTGACAAGCACTGTACTAAGTACTTCACCCCCATTATCTCATGTAATACTTGACATAACCCTACGAGGGAGATCCTAATATCCCCATTTTATAGCTGAGGCTTGTGAAGCTTCAAAATATTAAGCAATTTGCTCAAGCTTAATCGCTTATTATGACTAATAAACATTAGAGCAAGGGCTTTAACGCAAGTCTGCCTGACTTCAGAGTCAATGCCTTTTCTACTGTAACACATTTCTATTAAGACATGAAAGAAACAAGTTTAGTTTCATAGTCAGTGATGTCTACCACTCTCTGTCTTATTCAAAGTGTGACCTGTGAGAATTGTAAGATTTAGGGCGTTAGACTCATATCCTAGAGGAAAACAGCAAGGATCCCAAGCTAGAGCTGAAAATGGCAGGCAAGAGGTGTAGAGGGACGGTCGCCTTCCCATACCTTTAATGATGCCAAATCAACTTGCAGTCTTCAGATTCATCTTGCAGTTGTTTTTAAGCAGCACAGATGGTGTCGTCTTTTACTTCCCCTCTCTGCTGGATGTCTTGCTTGACTCCAAAGAGTATTTTTCCAACTTACAAAAAGATGATGACTAATGTTGTTCCCAAGGAGGTAATCCATGAAAAAAACCTATTCCATGTAATCCAGGACTGGGTTTAACATTATTATTGATCTGTATTAGGCATAAAGGACACTACACCCCAAAATAATCCAATGACATATAAGACCTGATTTTAAAGAGCATATAATAACTAGACAATAGACATTTTTTAAAGTTAATATTTCAGGTCTTCTCTTGAACCAGAAGTACTCCCAAGAGATTAAAAAAATACACATACACACACACACGCACACCCACACAATTTGCTGATGTATGCAAACTATCTCTGAAGGATAAAAACCTGTTATACTGGTTGTTTCTGGGTGGCTAAGAGGTAGAGGTAGGGGGCAGATTTTTTCATTGTATGTACTTTTATGCTTTTTAAAATTCTGAATATGAATTGATTACCTATTCAAAAATTAACAACAAAAACTTAAGAAAGAGTATCCCTAATATTTTAATGTCCCAGTTATTACAGAAGAATAAATAAACACACAGGGATTAAATTAAAAGGATATGTAAAAGTACAAAAAATTATGATGTAACCTTTATTGCACCATGAAAGTCAGTGATGGCCACTGGTTATTACTTAACATCATTTAATTAATACTTTATAAACTCATTCACAAATCTGTGTTTCAAGAAGTCTACTGGGGGGGCGGGGTAAAAAAAAAAAAAAAAAAAAAAAAAGAAGTCTACTTTTTCCCAGCCTGGGATTTTGGATTTCTTAAGAAGCTATGAATGTAGTACTGTGTTTCCCCAAAAATAAGACCTGACCGGAAAACGAGCCCTAGCATGATTTTTCAGAATGACATCCCCTGAACATAAGCCCTAATGTGTCTTTTGGAGCAAAAATTAACATAAGACCCGGTTTTATTTTCCAGGAAACATGGTAATAGTCTTTGATTTATTTACTATATTTCAAAATGTTGTACTAACTAACTAAAACGCTGCATCCCACTGTTTTGTTTTTTTTTATTGAAACCACACTTACTGCATATCAATCAGAAGCTAGGGACTGCAAATGAAAATGTCTGACTAATAAAAATTTAAAATTATAAACTAATTAGTGCTGTTAAATAGAAAAAAAATATGCAAACCATGGTTTTTACAAGAGGAAAACAATAGATATCCTCAGTTGTTAAAAAGACGAGGAATCACTAAATCTGTCTATAATAGTGACTGTGAGAGAGAAAGGGCATTTCAAGCTGTAGATTTACCTTCCACCCCACCCAGAGCAATGCTGATATGCAATATTCCCCTTTCCTTTCCTAGGTTAGCAAATTATTGCCATGAGAAAGGTTCATACTCATAGCCTTCTAGTATGGCAGGTGGAAAAGACTGGGGCCTACTGGTCTACCTATATTTTATGTACACTCACCCTTCTCCAAGTTTCTCTAAGACATCAAACACCTCTTCTGGTTGTTTAGTTAAACTATCTTCATCCAACTTTTTCAGCTGCCTGTGAATGAAGAAATATAAACAAAAATTACATTTTACTTGCTAGCAACTAGAACACAAAATACATTGCTTATTTTAAAATTAGCATCTTAGGAATATCTCTACAAAGTCTTCCCTAGTAAACAACAACAAAAGTAAGCTAAGAGACTTTTAAGCGAAGCTGAAGGGTTGTCCTATGAAGTATTACATGTGTCCTGGGTCACTCTGATGAGCAACATTGGAACCCGACGGTAGACAGCCAGCCATAAGAGGCAAGCTTCAGTTCAACAGATGTAAGAATTTTCTAACAATAAAAATAGTTCTAAAATGGTTTACATGCCTTAAGAAGTCCCTAGATCCCCGTCACTGGAGTATTTAAACAGAAAGTGAATCATGTGGCTGAAATGCCGTAGAGTGGATTCAAGCATTAAATGTAACCTTTAAAATCCATTTAAATCTTGAGATTCTATGAATGAAAATGGTCTAACTATCTCTTCAGAAAAGAGGTTTAATGTAAAGTTAACTATGAATTGAAACACAGTCTTAAATTGGAGGCCAAGGAAGACAGAGAAGACCCTTGCTCTCCATGAGCAAGGTTTTGGTAATTGGGTCAAAACACCGAGATTCTATAGGTATCACAGAAACAGGAAGTGGGAAGTATATGCTAAACGTGATCAAAAGTGAAAAATAAGTAGGCAGCTGGGAGTTTCAAATAGTATCACTAAGACTCTCCCACAAGCAGCCACGTATCTCTGACTAATCCCAAAAATCAAAGATATATGGCTGCTTACAACCTTCTAGATAATTCAGATTTTTTCTGACTACGCTAGACAATGATAACAAACATGGGAGGTTATAAACTAACAATATATTTTTAAAACTCCGAGACCTTTGAAAATTATTAATGGGTTTAAAGAAGGAGCTGCTAAAAAATATTTGAATGTATCTTCTACACAATGGCTTCCTGAAACTACAAAGGACAACAAAGAAAAGTGCTCAGGAAATGGTGAAATATGGAAGTAGTCACACTGGAGATTTCTTTGTAAAGAAAAAGGTTTAAACTAGTTGAACAATACCAATTTAAAAAAAAAACATCTGAATTTAAAAAACACACAGACACACACACAAATGTGTACCTTCCTAGAGAAAATAGCAAAACCAGAAGACAAAAACAAAACTCTAAACCCATCAAGTGTATATACCAATAAACGCTGATTTCAAATAGACAATCTTACAGAGCTTTCTAAATATTAAAGACTATGTACTAGAGAAATGGAGAATTGCTCCATGTCAATAACTGGTATAACGTGAAAATTAACATAACAAAACGACTACGCTGACCTTTCAAAATTAAAAGGTCCTAAAAATTAAATTCCAATGACATCATAAAAACTCCCAGCTTCAAAACAAAAAGGGTTGAAGTGAAACTACTCTTCAACTTCAGAAGTGAAATTTCTATGAACTCAGGAGTTAGAAGGACATCCCATAAATCAGGTTTTTTTTTTCCTTTTTGGTGAAGCACTGAATTTATAACTATATAAACAATGGACAATACCCATTCCTCAAGTATAATTAAAGTTTTATAAACAGCTTATATAAAGAAAGACCAAATGTGTTCCTTCCAAGTGTTGACTTTGTGGTTTACAAAAAACAAAACTCACTATTTCAATTACACGGAGACCACAGCGTAACAAAGGAAACTGCCACTGCCATGAGAGAGACAGCTGCAAGCCTCTGATAATATTTTGACAAGTCAAACTCTATGGCTGCTCCGATACTTCTTTAAAACAATCTAAGTGCTTTTTCATTTGTTTTTGGTCCGGGCTTAAGGGATCTTTTTATCTCTGGTGCCTGCTAACCCAGAGATTGGCCAATAAGTATTCGCTAAATGGATTAACAAATATAATGATGGGAATCAGAAACCTTTATCAGCAATCTTTGTGGATTTTCAAAATAAAAGAGAATGATACCCTAAAAAGTATTACTGGATTATCAACAAATAAGATTTCTAAGAAAAATCTTTCAATAAGTGACTTAGTGATATTTTATAACATGAGTCTTCATGGAAGAAGCACTATAGCCATTGACAGCCAGAATCTGACGATTCAGCTCTCTTGGCTGGGACTTTTCCCAGGTCCTAAGTAGTTTCTTTGCCTGCTCATAAACGGAAAGACCTGGCCAACGCTTGGACCAAATACCGGCAATGCTCCTCTCCTAAGTCAGATGACCACGTGGATGGCCGGCATCCCAGAAATGCACTCTACATCTTCCGCCCCACTATTATCTAATGGCAACTCACTTTTAAAAATTATAAGCTCCTACGTAAGCCATAAACTTTAATCTATCATCACTCACTTAGTCACACACAAATGTCAAACTCGTGAACACAAAGAGTATTTCCTGCATTGGGAGTGCTATCCCGTGCTGGAAACACATGCCAGCAGAACCGCTGAAAAGACACCTGTACCTTTCCAAACACAAATAAGCGTATGTATGAAGTCGTCACTCACAGGTTTGGCTACATCTCAAACTCCCTTCTCCCACCTTAGAACTCTGGTAAGGCGCATTTTATTTATGTATACCTATCCCTCTTTCCACACAGAATTTGACACGTTACAACAAATACATAAGATAAATTGATGAAGTTCTTTTAATGGTAATAAAATGAATGTGTTCCCCAATCCCTTCAAATTCACATGCTGAAGTCCTAACTCCCAGTACCTCAGAATGTGACTGTATTTGGAGATAGGACCTTTAAAGAAGTAATTAAGGTAAAATGGGGTCATATGAGTGAGCTCTAATACAGTATGACTGGAGTCCTTGTAAAAGATGAGGACACAGACATACACAGAGGGAAGACCCTGTGAAGACATAGGAAGGAGACAGCCATCTACAAAACAAGGAGACAGGCCTCAAAAGAAACAACCCTGCTGATACCTTGAGCTCAGACTTCCAGCCTCCAGAACCGTGAGAAAATAAATTTCTATTAAGTCACCCCGTCTGTGAAAGTGACATGGCAGTCCTAACTAATACAAACGACGATAAAGTTATCACTTGTATTATCGTTGCTGCAAACTAGGGAGTCCGCTAGTAATGAGGCCAGGAAAGCACCAATCATTCAAGAATTCGGCCCTGCCATAGCTCTTCTCTTGCACATTTAACACATTTTTTTAAAATCTAAAAGACACAGGAATGAGTGTCAAAAGCAAAAAAGTTCACTCTTTTGCACAAGATTATACAACACAAGGCAAAGGTAGAAACAAAACTCAGATATCTAATTCTCTTTTCAATTAAACCAAAACCACAGAGAAAGAATGAACATTATTTCGTTAAGAAATATAACCAGTGTACATTTATAATTGGCTCACTATGGTGCGATAGCAAATCTTTGCTAACATACACAGGCCCTGTGAAATAGGGAGACTTCCAGAGAGGCATCAGAACCATGCAGTTAAGAGCACAGACCCTGGACCACACTGCCAGGATTAAAATCCCAGTTTTGCTGCTTACCAACTGTGGGACCTCCAGCAAATCACTAACCTTTCTGTGCCTCAGTTTTATCACCGGTAATATAGATACAGAGATAACCACCTCGCAGGAGTGTTGTGAGGATCAAATATGTAAGTGGAATCATGTGAAATTACCATTTTTATAGGTCAAAAATGGTCAATAACAACAATTCCATATGGTTCAACAGGAGACATGGAAAGCACTGAGAACAGCGTCCGGCATTCAGTAAGTGCAGTGTGAGTGTGATAATCATTATTATTTCAGTCTCAGCACACTACAGTAGGGTGAATTATGAGTCCATCCCAACCAGCTACTTGCCTTCTGCAATGTTTGTGCACTTCAAACAAACCCCAAGCGTGCAGCCCAGGCTGCCAATCCCTTCCCTTCATCTCTCTATTGCCCTGCAGTCCACACACTAAACACTTCCTACTTCAGCGCTCCTTCTGCTGCAGGAAGTGAGGTCTCTGTGAAAGAGAAGCTAACTAACTACCCTGCACCTCGGAGAAGCATGACTTCCCTGCGTATCAACTATTTTTCTCCAGCTGTGGCAGAGTGACACAGAGCTTAGTGTCCATGGAACAAATCAATGATACAACTGCCACCAACTCAGGAGTTCCGACTTTCTAGGCTCAGCCACCTCCCTGAGCTTGACTTAAAACAATTCCAGGGAGCTGTAGGATCTGGAGGTGATATTCACAACAACAATCGAGGCCTGAAAAGGGCACAGTCTGGCCCCGGGTCTAAGGACCCACTGCTAGAGCGAAAAAGGAAACACGCAAGAGTGTGTCTCAACTCTCTGGGCCTCAATTTGCCCATTTAAAAACATTCTTATTTCCTTATCTACCTTCCAAAGTCGGGTTTTGAAGAGCTGAAAAGGATGTCACACACACAAAAAAGGAAGACACCAGACATCAGGAATGAAACGATGCCGTCTGTCATTCATACTAGAGTGGGATCACTACCAAAAAATCTTCCTAAATGCTATCCTCCACACACCCTTCCCTTGCTAGACCTTCACCTTTTCTCGGCACACCTTCTGCCTTAGGAGCAAAGCTTTCCTCTCCGCTCAGCAGATCCTCCCCACGCTGTACCCCACGGGTGGGACTCCCTCCCTTACAAAGTCCACCCAGCTTTCCTCTCTGCTTATCCAGATCCATCCCTTAGACCCCTCACAGGTTCTCATCCTGCTTCCACATTCCCCCTTTCCCAGCGAGTCCCCAGGATAGCCTTCCCCCAGTGGCCCCAGTCCTCAGCAGGTGCTCTCTCGAACTTGTCCCCGCCTTCCTCAGCAGCTGCTCCCTTCAGTGATGCCCCCCTTCCCCGAGGATGTCCCCTCACAGCAAGTGCTGTCCCTAACCAGACCCACGTTTATCCCCCTCCGCGCCTGCTCCCCTCTGTCGGATCACCAGCCGCCAGAGGTCCCCTATTCAGCAGGTGCCCCATCAGCCGGATCGCCCGCCCCGTAGGTCCGTCCCCTCCGGGGGGCTCGCACACAGGTGTCTCCCCACTGCCTTTCCCTCCCCAACCCCCTTCCTCTCAGCCAGTGGCCCCTCACCGGCGCGGCGGGTTCCTCAGCTGCACGGTCTCCATGGCGCTGCCAGCAGCCGCCCAGACCCGCTCACTGATCCATCCTCCCCCGGGACCTCCCTGAGCCCGCCCAGCAGACCCTCCCACACTTCCGCTTTCCGCCCATACCGGAAGCGGTGTGAAGCGCGGGGAGCTGGGCAGGGCCGCGAGGAACCGGCCTAGATCACGTGGTGAGGGCCTGAGTCATGTGGCGAACCGGGGCGCGGACCCGGAACTGTGGAGTCAAGAAGGCACCTACCCTGTGTCCCCCAGTCAGGTTCGAGCCTCGATGATGCTGTCTCGTTGCGACGCTCTTTGCCCAAAACACTCGGTCCCCAGGCCCACAACCCTTCTCTACCTCGGTCCCGGTCCCCCATTTCTCAGACGGAGATGCTGAGGCTTCTTGAGAAGCGCCGGCTCAGTCTTTGAGAAAAACCAAACTGATACTCAGAGTGATAAGTGCTACATTAGGGATAAACCCGGGGAACAAGTCCACATAGTGGAAGAGGGGAGGAGTAGTCAAGAAACGTTTGCAGATACGATATTTGAGTTGATTGAGTCAGGATAAGGCAAGAGAGTGTTTGAAAAATAATTCCAAGAGAAGAGCATAAACAAAGGTTAGGCTGCAAGAGAAACAGAAAGATTCACGTGTACAGGTGGCAATGCCTTTGCATTTGCTATCCCTCTGTCTGCAACAGCGTTGCCTAAATCTTCTCAGGTCCCAGCTGTTAGTCCCTCGAATGCTTTCCCCATCCTCCTTATCTAAAATAGTCCCCACGTGGCCCCTTTCTAGTGCAGTAGTGTTTTATTTTCCTTATAGCACTAATAACATTCTGAGGTTATCCTCTTCACTTGCTGATGAGTCAATTGCCTTTCAGGTCCCACTAGTATACAATAGAATGTGAGCGCCAAGAAAGCAGGGACTTCTCTTTGTTTCACGCATAGCGTTGCAACACAACAAGGCGCCCAGCGCCGCTCCAAAGGGGTAGTGCCCTTACGAAGCGTGTGCACCACACTGCGCATGCGCCGAGGGCCCGGCGCTGCGGCCCACTGATTCGCGCAGGCCTCAGCCCCGCCCACTGCGTCCCTCCTCCGGGTCAGCTTGGCCATCGGACCCAGTACTCGCAGCTTGTGCTTCCGCCCGGACGTCTTTCCGCAAGACTCGGCGGCGGGAACGGACGCGCCCCCCATTTGCCGGTCGGTCCCGGGATGGCCCCCAAACTTTCCAACTCTGTGGAGGGGCTCCGCGCCGCCGGCAACCAGAGCTTCCGCAACGGCCAGTTCGCCGAGGCTGCCGCCTTCTACAGCCGCGCGCTGCGAGTGGTGCAGGCGCAAGGTACGACCCTGGCCCTCCTTTTCTCCGCCGGGGCTGCTTCTCTCTCCTCTCCCCCCGAGCCGGACTACTCAGACCTCGCTCTGTCCCTGGGTTCAGGGGGCTTCCTTTCCCCATGGCCCACTGTCCCACCAGGCTTCCACCAGCCTTCCCGCCCATGTGGCATCTTACGAGTAACTTCCTTGGCCCTTTCTTTCTGCCTTTTAAAAAAATCGTAATGTGGTTTTATTATTCGTTCTTTTTCACTTAATGACCTACCAGAAACATAGTTCCATGTTAATAGGTGTTTTATCATTTTTTTTGTTATGGTGAAAAACACAACATTGAATTTACCCTCTTAACCATTTTTAAGTGTTGAGTTGAGTACTGTCAAGTATTTTGGCCTTGTTGTGTAACAGATCTCTAGAACGTTTTCATCTTGAAACACTGAAACTCAATACCCACTAAACACTAATCCCCTCCCCTTCCAGCCCTTGGTATCCAACTTCCTACTTTTTGTATCTGTAATTTTGACTACTTTAGATAGTCAAAATGAGTGAGATAATACAGTAGTTGTGTCTCGTGATTGGCTTGTTTCACTTAGCGGAACCCTTGAGGACGTTGTAATTCACGTTGTATCCTGTGACAGGATTTCCTTTTTAAGGCTGCATAATGTTCCATTGTATGGATATGCCACTTTTTTAATCCGTTTATCATTGATGGACGTTTGTATGCTTCCACCTCTTAGCTATTGTGAATAATGCTGTGATGATCCTGGATTGAATTCTTTTGGCTATATACCCAGAAGTGGGATTGCTGGATCAGATGGTAGTTCTAGTTTTAATTTTGGGGGGACCCTCCATACTGTTTTCCATAGTTGCTGCACCATTTTACATTCCCACTGGCAAAGCACAAAGGTTCCAACTTCTCAGCATTCTCACCAGCACTTATCTTCTGTTTTTTTTTTGATAATGGCTGTCCTGATAGGTGTGAGCTGCCTGCTTTTAAATGTTCTGTTATTCAGGCTTCATTCTAATCCCTGAGGATATAGCTCAACCCTCCTTCGCAACTGTTGGTCTTCAATTAAATTAGTATTTGTTGAGCACCTGATTGTACTGATTCTATAACAAGACAGAGAAGGTCCTTTCTCTCAAGGATCGTACATTCTTGTTTTTTGGGGGGAGTGGGGGTGGGCAGGCATGGATCTTAAGCTAGTAAACAAGACCTGTCCGATAATGATTAGGGCTATATAGAAGACAAATATGGTGATGGGACAGAGTTGACTAGGGCGCTCCTTTAGAATGGGAGGTCAAGGACAACTTCTTTGAAGAGGTGATATTTGAGGTGATGTCTGAATAATGAGAAGCCAACTGCACAAAGTTTAGGTGCTGAGCATTCCAGGTGGTGGGAACTGTAATTACAGGCGTACCTCGTTTTATTGGACTTTTCTTTATTGTGCTTCACAGGTGTTGTGTTTTTTTACAAATGGAAGACAAGACCCTCCAGCAAAAAGATTGCTATTAATACTTGTCTGGAACTGAACCCTCGGTGTCTCCTGGGTATGCCTATACAAAGGCACCTAGGAGGAATAAGCATGTGTTCCAGGAGCCAAGAATAGTGAGCCAGTGGAGGGAGTAGTAAGGCTTGAGCTCAGTTAGACAGGCAGAACCTTACTGTGTAGACATTTTATACAAGAGGCTGTGTCGTAAGGAGTTTGGGTTTTATTCCCTGATGGGAAGCTCCTGGAGAGCTTTAAACAGGAGTACCAGTTCTTCCAGCCTCCAGCTCATTTCAACCAACCACAGCCCTTTCCCCACCTCTTCTGCAAATTGTCTTAGCCCTCATTGGAATCCCTTCTCTGTAGTACCTATTTCCCTTTGCCTTCCTTCTCTTTCTCATTTTCTCGGCTAGCATTTGTTGAGTGCTTTACCGTGTGCTAGACATTACCCCTTTTATCTTCATACTAACCTGTAACTAA
Organism: Rhinolophus sinicus; assembly: GCF_057876585.1. NCBI lineage: Eukaryota > Metazoa > Chordata > Mammalia > Chiroptera > Rhinolophidae > Rhinolophus > Rhinolophus sinicus. Next base: position 12,624,578 of record NC_142513.1, read on the forward strand.
GACACTCTATGGATGAGTCCAGAAGAGTTAAATTACCGACCCTGGGGTTACACAATGAACACATGTAATAGGCAAGATTTGAATATGAGTCTGTTTCCCTAGTCCAAGTTTTTAATCTTTTTGCTAGACTTTTCCCCAAATTTTCTTGAAATTACCGTCTTTTTTTGTTTGAACTTTTGCAGTTTTAAGCTACTCTTGCCTCGTTTTTTTCTAGAACACTCTCCCTGCTCATCTCAGCCTCACTTGACATCGCTGAGATACTGATATTTCTGCCTTTTTCTTTCATTCTACCCCAGCTGGCCTGGAAAAGCTTGTGCTTTCGTATGGATTTATTCTGGGTCACTGGAAGAGCTGGCCTAGTGTCTAGATTTAGTAGGGGGCCAGCGTTTGGTTCTCATTCTTTTCTAGATAACATATGGGCAAGTCCCTTGATTTCTCTGATCAGTTTTCCTGATCTTGAAAGGAGAGCAGGGAGCAACCTAACACAATGAACCCTTCCAGTAAGTCTGTGAAGTGATATCGTCATGTGATAGGTGAGCACAGGAGACCAGAGGGATTGGGTAACTTGTGGGATCGCAGGCTGGATTGTAGGTTCTGTCTGATGCCCTTTCCGCCACGTCACTGGTGCTTCTGAGCATGCACACCCTGGGGACTTGAGGTGGAGTCCAAGTTTTAAGTACTTGTACTTGTTCCTTAAGGGCAAGGATATATTGTTATTTATCTCTGTACTTTGCTGTCTCATTCAGGGCCTGGCAAAATAAGAAAAAAAAAGTTATTTAATTGTTTGTTATTGTTGGTATTGAATGAAAGATATGCATCAATATGGTAACATGATATTTAGTGAAAAAAGCAAGTTGCAAAAAAATAGGCAATAAGGTGTCATTTAGGACAAGCTTTTAAAGATACTAAATGATATCTTAGGTGTGAATGCATACATAACAAAAGGTAGACAAACATGCATGAGCATGTTACGTACCAACTTTAGGATTGCAGTGACATCTGGGGGCCTGGGGACGGAGCAAAGGGAAAAGGATGGGGATGAGTGGAGCTTCAGTTATATCAAAAATGAAAAAGGTGGGAAACAAGTATAACGTATGCTCAGTCTAGTGATGGATATTGGATATCTGTTTTCTGTATGTTTCACACCGACCGTGTTTCCCCGAAAATAAGACATAGCCATGCCATCAGCTCTAATGTGTCTTTTGGAGCAAAAATTAATATAAGATCTGGTCTTGTTTTAATGTAAGACCCTGTCTTATATAATAAAATATAATATAATACTGGGTTTTATATTAATTTTTGCTCCAAAAGACGCATTAGAGCTGATGGTCTGGCTAGGTCTTATTTTTGGGGAAACACGGTAGGAGTGGAATAACTGGGTCAACACTTGATAGTTTCCTTTTTTTTTCCTTATGGCTCTTGCCAGTGGGTATGCAGTGGTTGAAAATTATTTTTTGAAATGAAAATCATGGTAGCCAGAATAAAGGACTTGAGCTTTGAGATTCCTGAGTTACCCTGCCTTTAGAAAAATGTCTGCTAATTCTCCTCCCCCTTGGGGAGCATGAGTCCTTCCCCTGATTAAGTTCTCTGTAGTCCTGTCAGATCCAGAGGACTTTCCGTGGTACAGTCCTCGGATTTGACCAGGTAGAATTTAGTCTCTTGTCTTTTATGGTCCTACAGCACTTGTTCAGTCCCTTTGTCATATTTTTCTTACCTTTTTATTTTTCTTTATTGGGTTTACATGCTTTTTGTAATAAAATTAACACACATACACACAAGTAATTACAGCATGGATTTCTTTGAGGCAGAAGTCAGCTATTTCATGTTTATCTTTGCCTGGTACCAAGTTTCCTGGTGCAATGAATGAATGAGAAGATGCTTGGTGTTCTCACTCCCATGTACTAATGACAAACTTACCAGCCCATCAGACCAGCAATTCCGATCAAGTTACAGTCATCTCGGCTACCTTTTACCAAAGCCCAGAGAGCTCAGAGGGTGAGTGTACCCTGGTGACCTGAGGCATCCGTTTCCCAACCTGTCAGTCTCATGCTTTCTGCTTCTACCTGGGCAGGTTCTTCGGACCCTGAAGAAGAAAGTGTTCTCTACTCCAACCGAGCAGCGTGCCACTTGAAAGATGGAAACTGCGGAGACTGCATCAAAGATTGCACGTCGTAAGTGGTCGAGGGTAACTTTGGGGTGCTCGCGAGGCTCGGAAGAGGAGTTTATCTGGCCTGGTTTTTCTTTGGACTGATCCCACCAGTTACATATGTGACAGATACTAGGCAGTGTCACTGTCACCGAGTCACTGAAACAGGAGGCTCTACTTGGTCTTTGTGGCCCCTGCCTTGTGTTTTTGGAGTCGTGGCTCTGCTGCTGTAAACAAAGTAGGATGGGCAGTTAGAGACAGGCCTTGAAGTCCTTGTGAGATTTGGGACCTGGGGATGAGGGAGAGTTGCAGACGAGTGACTGGCTTGCCCAGGTTTCTTCTGGGGTGGATGTGTGGGAAAGGAAAGGAGAGAGGGAAAGAAAGAGGGATAGGGGTTAATAGATAGCCAGGAAAGAAACAAGGAGAAAGGAGAAAATGGTATCCATCAATGACCAGGTGTAGGGGATGTTAAACAGTTTGTCATATTTCTTTCTTCTTCAAGCCAGTCTGATACAGCCTTCTTTCATCATTGCTAAACTAGCTCACACACCTTAATATATCCTCAGATCTGATATCCTGTGACATTGCCTTAGAGTCATGCAAGCCCTGGGCATAGATGGGAGAGCAGAGAGGTGCGCTTGCTCACGGAGCCAGTGCTAAGTTGATTTGTACCAGGCCCTGTGCTAGGATTCCTTCCTGCAGGGCTCATAGCCATTCTATGGGGAAAGTTTACCATCCTTCCCAGGCTAGAACTGGGTCGCAGAAGGTTGAAGTGGTAGAGTGACTTGCGTGGGGTCACATGGTTAGTGGCAGGGGTGGGATTCAAACACCACTCCATCTGATTCCAGAGCCTGTTTGTTATTCCCACCGGGCCACAACTGGAAACACAGAGAAGCATGAAAGCTACAAGGCACTTTGTCTTGATTTTGAGAGGATTGCAACTAAAAATTGGTGCACGTACACTCAGATTTTACATTATCCATGGTTTTCTGCCCTCTTCTCCACTTCAATCTAAGTCGAAAAGTCGCGCTTCTAAGGCTTGACATTTTTAGCAGTGTCTCTGCTAAAAATGACCTCCTATATCCTGAATGCTGTAGCTGACCCGACCTGGAAGGAGCCGGGGGGGGGAACCCTGGTGACTTAAAAGCCAGGTGACATTTCTGCCTCCTGTTCTAGAGCTCTGGCCTTAGTTCCTTTCGGCATAAAGCCCTTGCTGCGGCGAGCATCGGCCTACGAGGCTCTGGAGAAGTATCCCCAGGCCTATGTCGACTACAAGACCGCGCTGCAGGTTGATGGCAGTGTGACGTCAGCCGTGGAAGGCCTCAACAGGTGAGCCTGAGTCACTACGGGCAGTCCTTCTGGAACTCTGCCCTCCTTCCATTCATTGACGTGGAACCATTGCTTTGGTCATCTTCTGGTGGGATCCCTTTGGCCTAGGCTTAGGAACTCCTCATGAGCATGTGGCGAAAGTGTGGAAGGAGAATTTGCTGTCATATTTAGCAGGTGTTCAAGGGCTCAGGATTACTGAGTTGGCTGCTTTTTGTTTGTTTGTTTGTTTGTTGCCTGGGTGCGTAAATGCATTCACACATAGTAATTTATTGAGCTCTGTGTCAGGTATTGTGCCAGATTTAGGGCAACTATAGAAATAAAAGAGATACTAATTCTCCTTGCTTCCAGGAGCTAACTAGATCGGGGAAAGGAAGACCCAGGCACAAGCAGCTGGGACACGAGGCTGTAGGGATATTGTTTCTGGATGTGTTTCAGTGTATTGTACTGCGACCCCTTCACAAGGCCCCTCGGATAACATTTCTCTCTGGTCTTCTGAGCAGTTGTTTGTCTTTATCTCATGGTTCCCCCCATGTTTCCCCTCCTTGCATGGGCTGCTAGAAAGCCAAACACCACACTAACAGCAAACCCTTAGCAGGACTTCCTGGTATGTCTTTAGTGCACCCTTTCTGGCTTCACGTGTTCTCTCTCTGCCTCCTTTTAGTTTCTATCTGCCCCTTACATGCCAGACTTTGCCCTAGGGCCTGGTCTAATGCCTGAGACATATGTCTTCCTGCCCTGACAGAGCTCCTGGTCTCATGGAGAACACCAGTCAGTCATAGGCAAGCACACTGCAAAGGATGAGTGCTGTGCTAGGAGGCAGCTCGGGGGGCTATGAGGGCAGACAGGAGGCCCCTAACCAGCTGGGGGGGCTATGAGGGCAGACAGGAGGCCCCTAACCAGCTGGGGGGGTGCTGTGAGGACAGACAGGAGGCCCCTAACCAGCTGGGGGGAGGCCAGAGAGGGCTTCCAGGGGGAGGTGAGCGGAGAGAGATGACTAGAGATCGGGGCCAAAGACCAGCAAGGACAAGGGGCAGCCTGGGCAAGAGTGAGCGAGTGTGATGTGTTACAGAAATTGTGAGGGGTCCCTTTCATATGATGCTGTAGGAGAGGAGCTCAGCTCAGCTCAGGACAGGAGGTGAGGCCAGGTCATGCAGGGCCTGGTTTTCAGGGGCTTGGACTTATCTGAAGACAGTGAGGCATCGTAAAAGGGTCTTAAGCAGGGGAGCAACATGAGCAGATTTGAGAGAGAAGCTCATTCACTGGCTGCCATGTTGAAGAATGCCTTGAGAGAGAACAGAATAGGAAGGGGGCATGCAGTAACGCAGCAGAGATGGTGCGGATAGTGGAAAGAGTGGGACCCCTTCAGGGGACGTTTAGGTAGTATTTCAGCAGGTTTTGGTGGTTGTGGTGGTGAGAGGGAAGAATAGAAGACATCCAGCTGGTTGACATGTTGAGTTGGAGGTGATTGTGGGACATGAGACTAAAGATGTAAGGAAGGCAGCAGGTATTCAGGTAAGTTTGGAGCAAAGGGGAAAATACAGGTCAGACGTACAAATTTGAAGGTCATCAGCATAGAGGTGAATTAAGGTTGTAGGAGAAAAGAAGAACCCTACAGCCGTGTATGGGGGGAAGAGGATGGAGCTTTGAGAAATTCCGGCAGTGGAAGGACCTTCAGAGGAACAGCGGCTGGAGTGACAGGAGGAAACTTGAAGCAGTTAGTGTCACCAGGGAAGGAGTGTTTCCAGAAGGATGAAGACGTCATTCGGGTCGGGTGTGCCGGTAGACTTAAGCATTCAGGAATGAAGTCCCTGATGATTCTGATGGAAGCAGTTCAGTGGGGTCAGAAGCCAGATGGCGTTGGGTTCAGGAAGTCTGGCCGTGAGGATGCAGAGCAGTGTAGCTGTGATGGCAGAGGGATGTCCAGGTGGGTCTTATTAAGTGAAGAAAGAGTTAAATGCTGATAGTTGGACAGAGCAGAGAGAAACGATGAAGATATTAGAGAGGAAGATGCTGGCTGAGTGTGGTCCCTGAGAGGCAGGAAGAGATTGGGTCCAACCTTAGGTGGAGGGATTGACCTTGTTGGTCTTCTGATTGGTCTTCTGTTGTGACGAGAGAAATAGGAAGGGTTGGTGTGAGGACAGAGTCCCAGAGAGCAGTTTCCAGGCTCTTGGCCTCACATGGAAAGGTACTGGCTTGGGTAGTAGATGGCCATCAGCTGTGACTAGTTGGCCATGAGTTGTAACCGGTTAGCTGGACTCGTCCATTAGCCACTAATATACCTGCCGTGGCTGCGCTGGCGAGGGGTTTGGTTGGTTGGTTGGTTGGCAGGCAGATTGCGGCTAGCAAGTGGGGTTAGCAAGCGTGGATAGCGGATTGTGTATCGTGTGGATCCTACTTACTATGTCTCCCCAGCCGCCAGCGAGACTGTGGTGCAGGAAGACCCCCTGTTGGGGTACGGGCAGATGTTTGCTTTTGTGTCTCCACCAGCCGCCATCGAGAATATAGTGGTATGACGCCCCTATCTATGGCTCCGTTGTTGTTCCTTTTTGGCCTCACCATATCCTGCGTTCTTGTGCAGGGAGCGGGAGCTGAGACCCTGCATGACAGTTGGGTGCCCATGCAGGTGGGTTTGTATTTGGAGTTTGAGGAAGTTTGCTCTGAAAAGGGGGGAGGGTTAGGAGCAGAGTTGAGGAGGGTCGAGTTTTGAAATCGCTGGGCAGATTAGAAATACATCTTTGGGGGCTCAGAGACTGAATTTGTAGTGGTACCATTGTGTTTTCATTCTGGTATCATAGGAGCATGGTTGTAAAGGCAGAAAAAGTATACAGTGGGCTTTATTCACTCATTCAACACACACTTATTGTGGGTGCCAGGTAATGATGTGCAGGTGCTGGGGACCAGTTCACAGAACAGACACGGTCACTGAGCGGCATTTTAAGCAAGTTAGCTGGGTCTGGAAGGAGGGAAAGGGGGCTGGGAAGTGGACCAGACTGTTCTGGGTAGAGGACAAAGGATGTGCAGAGGCTTTAAACATCAGATCAGGAGGGAAGGCGGCCCCTGATCAAGATGGAGCGGTGGGAGGGGCCCGGATCCCAGGCCTGCTAGCCTAGGGACATGGAGCCACTGAAGGAGTTTCAAATTTGAGAGGGACGTAAGATTTACATTTTTAAAAACTCTCTGCATTAATCAAATGTGAGATGCTTGCATGGCCTCATATGATAGCTCTGTTAATATAAAGCATCGTCCTTTCTTGGGGCCTGTGTGGTCCTTCGGGGGTAAATACCCTTCACAAGCAACACAGCATTACTTTGAAGTTAACATAGTGTGACCAGCGAGGGCCAGGCAGGGGGAACTATGATGGTGGCTGATGTGAGAAGACTTTTATGGGTGGCCGACTCCTGTTTCTTTCCTGCTGTGTGTCTGGAGGATATAAAGAGATGGTCCAAACCGAGGAAGATAACTGGCTCTCATACACCTCCTTTCGGTTTATAAGAGGAGGACCATCTTGTCCCAGCCGGAAACGTCCCTGCTATCCTGCCTTCCTTTCCAGGATGACCAGAGCACTCATGGACTCACTTGGGCCCGAGTGGCGCCTGAAGCTGCCCTCCATCCCCTTGGTACCTGTTTCAGCTCAGAAGAGGTGGAATTCCTTGCCCCCGGAAAACCACAAGGAGACAGCTAAAAGCAAATCCAAAGAAACCAGAAATACAAAGAGCAAAGGTAAGCTGTGACTTCCTACTCAGTGTTGGGCAGTTTCTCTGTAGCCACTCTCTCTAGAGTAATCCTGTAAAACTTGTCCTCGTTTACGCTGAGTTATAAAAATATCTTTAAAAGGTCTTACTTAGCCTCTTAGAGATTGTCTCCTCAACTCCACAATGAGGGTGGTGAGAAAATCTACCCCACAACTGTAAGGACTGAGGAACACAGGTGAACCCCCAGCCTGGCACATAGGTACAGGCTGTTTGCTCCCTTCTCTTTTCTGGCAGCATTTGGAATGTATCATTTTGGACGTTTTGCTTGCAAGAATAGAAAATTCACTGTGGGAAAAATAATAAAGAGTTTTATTGGCTCAAACAACTGAAAAGTCCAGAGTTCAGTTTCAGGCCAGGTTTGATCCAGCAGCTAACTACATTCGCAGGCTCTGACTCCACTTCTCTGTACTTCTCTCAGCTCTCTTCTCTGGTGTGTGTCAGCTTTGTCTTTGGGCAGCTTTTCCTCCTAGCAGTAAAATGGCTGTAGCAGTTCCAGGTCTCATGCATGTACCACACCTCATGACCTAGAGGAAGAGAAAAACTTCTTTTGTCTGAGAGGGTTTCTTTCCCCCAAATCCCTAGCTCACATATTTTCTCAGTTTATTCTGGTCTCTTTGGTCACAGGCCATTCTCTGAACTAGTCACTGTGACCAGGGGCTGAGATTTTGTGATTAGCTCAGCCCTAAGACATCTGCCCCACCCCCACAGCCAGAGGGTGATGCTTCCCCAGGAACACGCACACATAAGGAGAGAAATAAGAGAAGAGAGATCAAAGCCAAGTGGCCCTACACAGGAAACTGTCCACCTGACGGTAAAACAGAGGCAGGGCCTCGCTGGCTCTTACAATGCTCCAGGGGAATTGTCCCAGCCCAGCAAGCCAGGTGTAGGGGACAGGCCGTGCGGGAGGGTCAGGCCTGCAGCCTTGCATGGCGCTAGGCGAGGGTAGGAGTTACTTCCATTCCCAGGAGGAAACCTATATGACCATAGGTTTGTGGGAGCCTGGTCAGTGTACCCCACTCTTTCCCGGAGTGAAAATGTGGGGTGCTAATGAACGAGGTGGCTTCAGGGCACCCAGTGTTCACATCATTCCTTCAGAGTCACTGAGCCACGTGTTCCAGGCCCTGTGCTAAGCAGTGTGACGCAGACAGGACGGGCAGTCTTGGCCCTCAGGACGCTCTCTGTTTTAACGAGAAACTGAGTCACATAAACAGCATTTCAAAATACAGGAGGAAGAACAAGTGCTTTAGAGTCTTTATAGTTTTCGGGAGTTCAGAATAAGAATTGATGTAAGTGTGCTTGGGGGAGTTGGGGAAAGGCTCACGGAGGAGGTGGCAGTGGAGGTGACAGGTTGAGCTGGGCCTTAAAGGGTGAGTTCTTCAGATGGGAAAGGACAGGGTTGGGAATTGTTGGCAGAGTGAAGAGTGTTGTTGAATGAACGCGTGGAGTGTTGCCGCAGAACAGCGGAAGTGAGCACGGCTGCAGAGTACGGTGTCAGAGAGCTGGGGTAAAGCTGAAGCTGTGTGTGCACTGCAGCCCACCGGCTCTTGCAGAGAAACTCACGCAATTGTGCACAAGGGCACATGTACAAGAATGCTCACAGCAGAATGTTTATAATGGCAAAAAACAAAACGAAGTAAGTCTCCACAAGTAGGAGAATGGAAAAATCAGTTGCATGGCAGCAGGAGGTTGAATGAATTACAGGTATATGCATCGACACAGGTCAATCTCAGGAATCTCAGTTTGAGGGGAGAAAAGAAAAACAGGTCATGGAAGAATACATAGAACTATTTATTCCTCTACATGAAGTTCAGAAACAAAGTAAACAAATGGTTTATAGACACTATGGTATAAACAGTCAAAGACAAAAGGAAGGGCGCACAGAAGTGGGGATAATGGTTTCCTCCAGGGGTGGGTGGATTTGCGGAGGGACCCACAGAGCTTCAAGGGCCCTAGTAAATGTTCTGTTTCTTGAGGTGAGGGATGAAGTCAAGGGTGTTAGTTTTACTCCTAAAACCTTACCCTTGTCATAAATATTTAGTATTTTATAAAGATGTTTTTAAAAATTAAAAAAGCAGGTGATACGGGAGCTGGGGCTGGAACAGCTAATTGGGGCAGAAGGCCAGGTTGGTCGGCTTGGGTTTCATCTCCCATCCTGGAAAGCTGGGGCATGGCCGCACGTGTCCTGTGAGGGTGGTACCCACAGGCTCAGACCAAAACAGCCAGGAGGAATAGTAGACTCTTCTGCCCTTTTCTGAAAGCCCAAGAGCTACACCCTGTCTTTAACAGATGCTTGTTTATTTAAATACTTATGCCCCTGCTTTAAATTCAGAAGGGGTTCTGTAGTTTCTCGTGCACGCTCAGATTTCATTCACAGTAGCTTTGTGGAGAGCAGGTGTTGCCCCCGTCATATTGGTGAGGAAATCGAGGTCCAACGGACTAGGTAGGTCCCACAGACCTTCCAGCTACTAAGTGGTAAGGTTGGAACCCAGGCTGCTTTTTATGATGTGTGTATTATTACAACTCCGAAGAGACCTCATTGATCTCCGTCGGCACCTGCTCCATGGTTTTTCCCTCTTCTGAATTTGCATCTAGTGCCTTCTGCTGAGGATGTGGAGAGAGCCAGAGTTCTGAAGGAAGAAGGCAATGAGCTTGTAAAGAAGGGAAACCATAAGAAAGCTATTGAGAAGTACAGTGAAAGCCTCTCGTTTAGTAACCTGGAATCCGCCACGTACAGCAACAGGTACCTTCCCCTCAGCTGCTGGCCTGGGGATTTCAGGACGATGGTATTGCGTTCCGTAGCCTTCTCTTGGACTGTGATGGGCTCTTCACCCCTAGCATGTAGTCAGTGTTAGAGCTCAGAACACACACTCACACTCATTTTGGTCACTGCAAGGCAGGTCTTGCCAGTGGCATTCGCTCTCTTAAGGAGACAGAAACTGAGGGATGCCAAAGGGGAGCCTGGGCTTTGTTAGCCCTCTCTCCTCCCCAGGATTTTCATTAACCACCCAAATCAGCAGACGATGTCAGTAAAAGCACTGTGCTTGCTACACAGACACAACCTCAACACAAGGCTCGTAGCCTCTCCATCTTCCACTCCCACCCCGCAGCTTGTCCAAAATCCTCTTGTTAGGAACTGGCACTGTGTCTGAGAGCACAGGGCAGAACCCAGGGTATGGAGTAATTGCCTGGCGTGGGAGCGAGACGAGTACAGCCTGGCCTGAGGGCTCAGAGGTATGGTGCTACAGGACGCTCTGCGCCAGGAGCAGCTGTCAGCGGTCCCCTGACAGTGAGGGAGGGCCTTTGCCTCAGCTCATCCAGCCACTAAGTGGTAGAGACAGAACTGGAACCTGGCTCCAGTGAGATCTTTGTTTCACTGTCAGAAGCTTGAAATGTTCAGCAAGGGACCCTATCTGATCCAAACATTTCTTATAAAATGTTATCAATCTGTTTCTCCTTCCCTAGCACATGTTACCTTTTAGATCAGAAATCTTGGATCTATAACAGGCTCACTGTTCCTTATCTAAAACTCTTAGGATAAAATATGTTTCAGACTTTAGTAAGGTAATATGGTCCATCTACTGAATCAGATAACAGTTAGGGTCTGGGGCAGCTTACTGACGTTAACTGGTAGCATTTCTACAGTGAAACTTAAGGAAACCCCACGTTCACGTGGGCTGGTGTAAAAACAGACTAGTCTCATGTCAATTCATGAGGGCTTGCTGCCTCATGAGTAGAAAAGAGCTCGCAGTTGTCAGGCTTCCATTTTGGACCTGGGCTTTCCTGGCTGATTGGAGCAGGGTGCCTCCGTCTGCCAGGCTAACAGTTGGAAAAGAGCACTGTAGCCTGTGCCGTGTCTGTGCAGCATCACCTTCTAACTCCTCTGGGCCGCCTGGCCTTGCTAACCTCATGCTGCTGGAGACCTCTATTAACCCGTTGTCCTGGGTGTTTACCACATGTGGGGGCAATGTTTTGTTTCAATACTATTTTTCATGCAAATGTGTCTGTGCCGCACCGTTTTAATTACTGTTGCTTTATAATATCTTACAGGGCTGGTCTTTTCCTCGTCCTTAATCAGAGCATCCCTGGCTGTCTTCCCAGGTTGGCTCTTCTAGCTAAACCTTAGGATCATTTTGACAAATTCCAAAAAGTATCTTGTTGGGCTTTTGATTGTGGGGACATTGAATTTACAAATTTAGGAGACTGACTACTTTTCACAAAACTGAATTTCCCATCCATTGTGGCTTTCTCCATCTTTCTAAGAACCATCTTTGTAAGCACCCAGGTGGAGTCCCCAGTCTGCCCCTTGAGCACGTCGCGTCACTCCTCTGAGCCAGCGTGATCACCTAAGTGGGCTAGGGTTGTGAGCATTGAAGGTGTCACGTGCACAGAGGAGGTATTTGGCGAATTAGGATCACTCCTCAAACTACCTCATGGCCCTGGGTGGCCCCTAAGACGTGACAAACCTCTGCAATGGTCTTTCCCCGTCAGGGCGCTCTGCTATTTGGTCCTGAAGCAGTATAAGGAAGCGGTGAAGGATTGCACAGAAGCCCTCAAGCTGGATGGAAAAAACGTGAAGGCATTTTACAGACGGGCTCAAGCCTACAAAGCACTCAAGGTAAAAAGATCCCGACCAAAAGTCAACTAAGCTACAGACATTTGTGCCTGTGGTGACACTTCTAGAGCATAGTCAGGGTGAGGTGGTGTCTGCCACACTCTGGTGTCATCCGAGGGCCCAGGGTAGCTCGGGGCAGGCCTACATGCTGGGGTTAGAAAACCCTCTGCCGTCTCAGCAACCGTCCCCACCTCCCCTTTGATCTAACCTCACAGCACCGCCCCACACCCTTTTCTCTTTTTTTAGGACTATAAATCCAGCTTTGCAGACATCAACAGCCTCCTGCAAATTGAGCCCAGGAACGGCCCTGCACAGAAGTTGCAGCAGGAAGTTAACCAGAACTTAAACTAAAACCCCCAAAGCAGCAGGAAACCTCTGTCCAACGACCTTCCTCTGTGCCTGCTCCTGGCACCCAGAATGCCCCGGACTGAGCTCTGAGGCGCCGCCTCTGCCCCTCAGAGATGATGGCCTTCCACCACTTACGAGGCTTGTGTTTGTTCAAATGAAGCTCAGTGTAGCCAAAAACCAGACATTGTTTTGCTGGAAAGGTTTCCTGCTAGAGCTGAAGCCCTGTTCTCCATTGCCCCTGCCTCGGACAGCTAGCGGATCGCAAACGAGTGCCTGTCAGCAGAGCACTCGGCTGGCTGCCCCTGCCCCACGCATGTTCCAGACTGCATGCTGCCCCTCAGACTTCACCAGACCCCTCACTGGTTCATTGCAAACTGAGCTGGGAGTAGGGAAAGGGGGGCCACAGGACTAGAAAACCCTGGCCCACCACCACCCAAAGCAGCCTGTTGAGCTGGCTCTCAGGGCTGCCATCCCTGCGCCGTCCTTGGCATTGTCCTGTGTTCTGAGCTGCAGCCCTTTTGGCCGGGCCCCACTTGGGCAGGGGTGCAGAACCCTGACCCTTGGGCTTTGTGGCTGTGCTGCCTCCCGCGTAGGGGTAGGTGCCTAAGCTGTTTCGAGAGCCCAGAGGTGTGGCCGCTCGTCCTGAAGGTGGGTGGGGTAGGCGAAAGGTCTCCTTGGAGTCTCCTTCCATTCTGGGCAGGGGCTTGTCTTTCCGCCTCGACATTGCTCCCCTCCGGACTTCTTGGCTCATTGTTATACGAAGTTAATTTGAACCGAACTGACTCCAATTTTGTTGAGCTGTGTTTAAGTGATTGTATTAAACGTCTTTCTTCTGTATAAATATCTGTTGTACTTGATGCTTTTTCAGCTTTGTATTTGGAATTTTGCAGCAACAAAGGCTACCGCTTATTGAGCATTCATCTATCGACCAAACAAATTTTCCAACATGTCTGCTTGGGCCAGGCCCCTTGTGTAGCACGAGGGAAACAGTGAATGAACAGACACGGTCCCTGCTCAGAGGGATGCCAGTCCAGGGGGATGGCAAGACGTTAATCAGCTAATCCAGGAACAGGTGTGAAACTGCCACTGGCTTAAGTGTTTCAAGTCACAATGCTTTCCCTGCCTACCTGGGAAGATGTGACCCCATGGAGGGAAAGGGGTCCCTGAGGAAGTGAAGCTTGAACTGAGTCCTAACGTGGGAGTTTAGCTGGGAGGACAGGGTCAGAAAGTGCCACTCCAGTTCCCAAAACACGGAATGCTTCAGGATCAGCCACACTCAGGGCCGCCTCCCAGTTCAGTTAGTTTCCCCTTAATGGAGTGGAAGTGTGATGACTCCATAAAGCGGGGCAGTCGGGGTTTTCTCCGCCCCTTCTCCTCGTCACATACAGGGCTGAGCAGCAGTCAGCTGTTAGCACACAGCTTCCGACCTCTGGAGGAGTCGTCTCTGCTGAGCAATCAGGCTTCTGAGCAGAAGCCGGTGTGAGAGGCCACAGACAGGCTCAGTGCGTGTGGACGGGACCATTTCAAAGCGGGGAGCTGTGCCCTTTCAGTTGACCCATTAAGCAGGCATGGCTCTTACCTGATTTAAGGCGGGTTTAGTGGTGACATCCAGTCACGACTCATGCCCTTTTCTCCTCTAGTCTTGATTTACTAACAAAAACAGAAAGTGAGACAACCTGAAGAGGCTTCTCCCTCCCTGTAGGGGAAGAGAGTCATGACCCAGGAAGGTACCGAAAGTGTTTCTACGAGGGTTCTTTCATTACGTCACACAACCCCCGCCAGCCAGCCCAGCACATTGCTGGTTCTGGGGCATTTACCTACACTGCAGGGGGCTCAAGCCAGACACCTATGGCTTTAGTTTGTTTGGGGGGTGGTGGCTGCTCCTCGGGGGCTATCACAGTCCTGCTGGGTTCCCGACAGTTCTGTGCAGCTGTCCCCACCCTCGACAAACTTCAGCGCTGGTTTGGGTTTCTGTTCCCTGCAGCCGAAGCCCCAACCCAGTCCCACTTCCCTCACACAAGAAGGCCTCCTGAGAGACAAGCCAGAGTTTGCAGCACTTTTAATGCACAAAGCAAAAGGTAATGGGCTGGCTGGACGGCCAGCCTTCATTCTACAGACAGAGCTCTGGTACAGGTACAGCCCGACTGGGAAATAAGTTACGGTTCACAGGGCCTTAGAGCCAAGCGCAGGACACGCCGTTCTCATCAGCCAAGGGAGTGAGGAGTCCATTTTCTGGGGGTGAAAGGGTTAAAAGGAATGTTTCTGAAGTATGGCAGACACCTGGCCTTCAACTAAGAAGGGAGACTAGACCACGCCAGGCCTTGAGGCAGGCAGTGCCCAAGGGAAGCCCACCCTATTCTGAGGGAGGCCCGGCAGGGCAGCGGGCAAGGGAATGCCGCCTTCACTTTGTACAATAGTCTACACCCATCCGAGCCACACAGCTTGTCTCTCCTTTGGTCCTCACAGCTTCCCCCCAACTCCTTGAGGTCTCAGAGAAAGCCAGTGACACAACATAGTTCTCACTGATTGGATGCCAGTCCCTGCCCAGTTCTTTACAGCTCCTGGGCTCAGCTACTTCTGTCACCATTCCTCCCACCCCCATCCACCCACCTGGCTTCAGGCACGTTCACTGTTGTCTGCTCCGTGGCCTGGTGAGCCTGCAACACCACCAAAGCCTCTTCTACCTGTGGCACACAGTGGGAGGGACTTAGGCAGCTGCCCCAGCAGGGTTCCCGGAGAGCCCTGACCTGCCTCGGCACACCAGATACAGATAAAAAAAATCTCCCTCCACAGCGTCTCCACAGAGCCCTCATCTGACTGCTGCTTGTAAGCTCCCCTAACAGAAACCCACGGTCACCTTCTCAAGATAGATGGACAGTGCTGGCCAGCTGGGAAAACCTTGTACTGAATCAGAACACAGCTCCTTGTGCCAAAACCTCGCCTAGGGAGCCGCAGAGCATCACTCTGTCCCGCCCCAAGACTCCCCAGGTACCAGCTGGGATTAAGAAGATAAACTTGGTCCAAGTGGCAGCCTGCCAGCCCACACAGGAGGCACTTTTGTGCTTAGCCCTCCTCCTGCCACCCAGGCTCCAGCCCACCTTGGCATTGAGGGATTCTGGAGACTCCAGCATGAGCAGCAGCTCCGAGTTGTCTATCTCCAGCAGCATGCCCGTGATCTTGCCAGCCAGCTGGGTGTGGACGTCGTGGATGAGGGGATAGAGACGCTCACCTGTATGGAACAGCCTCTGATGGTTTATGCACACACCTGGCTGATGCCCCAGCATCCCAGGGGTGCTGCTGTGGAAGGGAGCAGTGACACATCGAGGTGGCTTCCCAGAACTGCTCCTCCCAGGCTGTGTTACTTAATCTTACCAGGAGCCTCTTTCCCCAACCGTGACGTGGGCATAGTAATAGTAAACGCCGCTTTGGAGGCCAGTCTGCAGAATCAAATTTGATACTACCTGGGAAGGAGTCTGCACAGGGGCTGACGAAGGTGGGTGCTGTTTTAAAAGACTCCTCTTGTTCATTTGGCAAGAAACAATTCCAAGGATACGCACAGAAATTCTAGACAGGCTATGATAATGCTGGACTTGACTTTTTGGGGAGCCAAATACATCAGATAAATTCACCTTCCACCATCAGGTACTGCTAGTGATAGGCCTAGTGTTGGGGGCCAGCCCATCTCAGCAATGCGTGGAGGGTCTAGCCAGGATGGGGTGTCTTAAGTGGGAGCGGGACACGTCTTCCCACGATGAAAGCAAAGGTGTTTACAGGGAACTGTTAACAGAACCTCCTGCCTTCTATTAAGCCCACTGATAATTTTTCTTTGAGGGGTAGGTAGTAAAGTGGCAAAACCGCAAGCGAGCTGCGGAAACAATGGGTTGGTAGCAATGGGGGCCTACAGAGAAAGGTCGGGAGACCTTATTGGCCACGAAGAAAAGAACCTGCCACCCACTAGCAAGCTTGTTCATTCATTCAAGTTGGTGGCACCCTTGAGCAGGGCCTGTCAGACATTAGGGATGGAGAGGAACTGGAATTCAGGGTCCAGGGGGCAACATTTGTTTTCCCGATGCACATTTCCCACCTCCAATGGGCTCTACTGGGAAGCTGATGAAATGTGACAGGTTCTTCCCATTCAGGGGAGGTGTGAGAACTGCAACACCCACCTTACAGGCCACGTCCCAGCAGAAACTCAACACCATACCCTTCATACTCTCACTCTAGCCCCTGATCTCCCCACCTCTGGGGTCTCTCCCAGCCTAACTCCAAGTCAGAACAGCGGAGCTGAAGAAACCTGGGGAACACCTGGTTTCATTTCAAGATGAAAGAACGGGGCCTGGAATGCAGAGGCAACTCGGGCGAGGTCACCCAGCTGTTTGGTCAGTGGCAGAGCCGGACCTTGTCCTGACATCTGACCTCCACTCGGTGTTTCCCACCAGGCTAGCCAGCGCTCAGCCCCCCTCCTCCTGCTCCAGAGTAGGGGCACCGGCCACTCACCAATCATCTGCTTTTGCTCATGCAATGGTGCTGCAGCCAGCATGGACGCGGTCAGGGGCTCCTGTCCGGGGACGCACACAGCAGACTCCCGGACCTGCACATGATGCCAGGGACACATCCCTTAACCGCCACGGATGGTCAAGGCCTTGAAACACTTAACCCTGTCAGGTGAGCTTAGGCCTCCAGGAAAGCTCTGGAAGAGGGGAGCAGGGGCCAAGGTACGGATGATCGGGTGGGATAGTCCCTAACGAGGGCACGGCACGGTGGACTAGACGACAAAGTTACACTCGAAGAGATGTTGCCCATCGTGCTCGGGGTCTAAAGGCCCCCAGTGCGTGTGGCCAGACGAAGCCACACCTCCCTAATCATTCTGTGCCAAATAAAGCCCTTCTGCTCAAGTAGCTTTTATGGCCACATCCCCAGCATGCTTCTGACCCTTTCACATCTTGGTAACTTTAAAAGCATTTTGCTGTTCAAAGACGACTCTTGTTCATTTTGCAAGAAATAGTTGGAAGTGTACACACTGAAATTCTACACAGGAGATGAAAATGCTGAGATGGAGACTTTTGGGCAGGGGCAGGGAGGTCATACAGCCTTTAAATTTAATCGCAGTCGATATTTTTGGTTCTGTTTTGCAAATGAATGGCATCCTTGCTGCTCAACACGTAAAGAGGAGATCCAGATTAATCGTGTTAATAACCCAAGCAAAGCAAGTCATGGTTCATAAAGAACACGACCCTGGCCCTTTCCCCCCTTCTATTAGTAAGGGGGAAAAACGTTGATTGTACACGTTCATAAATGAAACTTTACAAGCCAAGAAGAGAAAACTAAGGCCCAGAGAGCGCTAATGCCTTAGCCAAGCCTTCTGGAGCCCAGACTAAGATGGCAGCTGGTCCAGCCTTACCCCATGGGTACTGGGCATTGCCGAGAGATATCTGTGTGTCAGGAGAGGCTTGCCTGGCGTACAGCATCCTGCCCCACCAGGTCTGGTGGTCTGGGTACCAATGTTGGCTGTAAGAAATAAGCCGGCACGTTAGGGCCTAGCAGCAACCTAAAGCCATACAGCTTCAAGACGAGCAGTTACGTAGAATCCCCAGCACTGAGTATGGTGCCAGCATACAGATGTGCAAACATCTGCCGAATGATGAAACAGCCATGCTTGCCCACAGTCCAAACCTACGCTCTTGTTCACAGCTGCTGCTTTGAACCTACTCAGTTCAGACCCAGTGCTAAGCCCTGGCAGGTATGATCTCATTCCCCCACACAACAAAACGGAAATGCTGTTTTCATTCCTATTTTAAAGATGACGCGATCCGATACAGTACTTAGCAAGGCCACAAGATGAATTAGCCCCAGGAACTGGGTCTGTGGGACTCGAGTCCACACGGCCTCTGAAACCAGCTGTGCTCTCCAAGAGGGTGAATGGCAAGCTCGTTGCTGTGGAGGCCGGCTCTGACTCCCCGCTAGCCCACCCCAGCAACAAGCCCTGCCCCCATTCCTCCTGGCCCTGCCCAAACTCACCAACTCTTCGAGCGTGAGGCACCTGGTGTGACACCTGGGTGGAGACCTGTCGGACACTGCTGACGTGGGACAGGGGGTGCCGAGACATGGCCGGTGGCTGGGCCATTGAGGCAGCGGGAGGGTAGGCGGCTTGTGGCATAGAGCACATGGAGAGATAAAAGTTGGCAGGAACGGGGCAGGGAGTATGATAATCAGAGTGGCACACCGCACCCTGAAGGGTCCAGGGTGAGGGAGGGGATGGGAAGGGAACCAGAATATTCATAGCCGAGAGATGAGTGAATTCACCTAGCCAGGCAGACCCAGAACTCCATGGAAGGGGGGGGGGGGGGGGGCGTGGAAATCTGCTATTACAAACCAACTCACGTCTCCCCAGAGCCCCAAGAGGCACAGGCACCATAACTGCACACCTTCGTCCCCCCAGACAGTTTCAAGTCAGGTGAACATCACTCTTAGAGAAGGGCCATTCACCAGTAATACAGCCGAAGCAGTTTCATTTTCTCAGCTTTGCAAGAATTTTCAGTGACAAATCAGACAAACCTTTGGAGCTGACTGCCGATAATGGCTACACTGCGAGTCTTTTACAGGCTCAGCACTGTGCTTGCTGCTTTACACAGATCTCATTCAGGCCCCCATTCAGAAGAGGACACTGACGCTCAGAGAGGAAAAGTGACCTGCCCCAATTAACACCTTGGGAAGTGACAGAGCCAGGTTTGACCCCAAAGCTCAGGTTCTTTAACCACTACGCTACACGCTGTCCCACGGGGCCCACACTCATTGGTCACACTGAGGGTGGAAGGGGCTGGGTCACTCACACAAGGATCTAGGTGGTTGGGCCGTCCACCTGGGCGCAGGCTGCACAGGTGGGCCAGAGCCATAGTATGCAGCCTGGGCTGGAGGCTGTGAGGGAGAAGACCCAGAGTGGGGGGTTACAGCAGGGGAAGTAAAAAGTTGCATCTCTTTAAGGACACCCCTGCAGGAACTCCACTGTCTCTTCTAGGGGACTGGTTAGCAAAGACCCACAAAGCTGGGATGAAGGCCTGTCTTCCATGTCAGGATGTCCATTAGCCCTGAACCCTTCAGGACAAGACCTCAGGTTCAATGCTTGCCCCTTATTATCCGAGCTACTAGCCCAGTGAGCTGAATAACATGGTGACACATCTTCCTGTAACTTGTGCCGGCTTAAGCAACTTTTGAAAAGAGCAGGAATTTTCTTATCCTAGCAGCCTTTAACGGCTGACATCTTTCTTCTTCCCCTAGGGCACAGGAGCTCCTTTTTCCAACCATGTCGCTCAGCACATTAACACCCAGGAGAGAGGTGAGCAAACACCCCCCAAAATCTACTATTTAAGTTGGGGGAACACTACATACTGCCAGTTTGGGCACGTCAGAATGCATACTGGCATATTAGGGTACAACAACGTATATGGGAAAGAAACCTAGGCATCTTTGGTTTATTGTAGTATTTCCCAAACTTATTTGACCATAGAGAATCGTTTTCAGCATAACACTCACAAATCTCTCAGGACGGGAAGCACTCTTGGACAGCGACACTATTAGCCCTGTCAGAGACGGGGTTAAAACCACCTGCTGTTCCAGCAGAAGCAGGTTAGAAACCTATGTCTGCCTGGGAAGCTCTAGCCTCTTGCTCCAGCAGGCTTTCAGGGACAGAGTGTGGTGGGGGTTGCTGGCAAGCCCTCACCTGGGGCACGGCGGGCAGGAAGTAGCTGGTGGGCTCCTTCCAGCAGCCCAGGAAGGGGCCGCGCAGGGCCCGCACGGTGGAGAGGCGCTGCATGTACTGGTTGGTCAAGATGGCCTTCCGCTCTTCTTTGCGCTGGGCCAGCGCCACATACAGCGGCTTGGTGCCAACGATGCGCCCGTTCATCTCTGTCACGGCCTTCGTCGCCTCTTCTGGAGAGGAAAAACACACAAAGCCAAACCCTTTGCTGTGGCCACCCTCTGTCATCACCTAAAAGCAAGACAAGACAAGGGCTGCTGGGGGTGGGGAAGGAAGATTCCTGGGGCCGTACTCCCCTCCTCCCCGGGGCCCAGCCTGGCCCTGAGCAGGCCCAGGACAAACCTGCTGAGGTTTTCCTCGAGGGTGTCCTGTCACCCCCACATTTACTGAGGCCCACCGCATGCCAGACACTTGACACTCCTCACTTCAACTGCGACTCCCACTTTACAGGTGAAGAAAGTGGGGCGCAAGAGTGACTTGTTACAAGATCAGTCCACTTGCTGACTGAGAATGGCTCACGTTGAACAGACCATTCCCCACAGTTAGGGAGACCAGATGCATTTCAGAACATATTATTCTCTCTCAAGTTTTTTCTGGAAAAGATTTTCTCAGGCTGTGATGGAAAGCTGGCTTCGATTAATTAAATGGATGTACCCTCCTCAGAGGGGCTATCATGAAGTGAGATCGTAGTCCAGGATTAGTAATTCTAAGAACAGGAAGGTTCTTGGGCCAGGACCACAATCATAAACATTTCAGTGGAGGTCACCATGATAAAAAAAAAAAAATACCACAATCTGCATTCCATGACTCCTTGGGTTTTATTAAACTCTTCATACAATTCTCCAGTTCATTGTGAATTAGGGACATAAAAAGATGTTCTGAACTGTATTTCCTAGAGACTCCAATAAAGAGATTTGTATGGAATATGAAAATAATTTGAATTTCTATTTTTGGTGCTTTATTCTGTTGATTTTCTTTTTAGAAAAAGTAAAAGTCTTTCTTATAAAAAAAAACGAGTGACTTGTCCAGGGTCACCTAGTCAGGGGATCTTATATCAGCTAGAACTCCAACCCAATGTACTATTCTGGTAAACCCCCATTGCCCCTGCAAGGCTCTAAGCCAAGTTCTATAGGAGTCGGGGGAAGAGGTTCTTAGCCTTTTTATTAAAAAACCTTTTTATTGAAGGATGGCTTTACATTTATGGAAAAGTTGAAAAAGTAGTACACTGCTATGTATCTTTCACCCAGCTTGCCCTAATGTTAAATTAACATGGGACATTTGTCAAAACTACAATAGGAACGTTGGGACAATACTATTAACTATTAGCTCCTATTAACTACAATGCTATTAACTAAACTGTACATTTCACTAGTTTTGCTACCACTATGTTTCCCTGAAAATAAGACCTAACCGGACCATTAGCTCTAATGCGTCTTTTGGAGCAAAAATTAATATAAGACTCAGTGTTATATTATACTAAACCCAGTCTTATAGTAAAATAAGACCGGGTCTTATACTAAGTTTTGCTCCAAAAGACGCATTAGAGCTGAGTGTCCGGCTAGGTCTTATTTTCGGGGAAACACGGTAATATTCTTTTTCCAGGATCCAATCCATATTACATTTAAGGTTCTTAACCTTTTTTTAGGGTCAAGACATTGGCCTGGCTCAGCCACTCCACAAGCGGAGATAACCTTTAAATCTACCCTATTAGAGCCCAGGCTCTACATCAGAGATTTTCCAGCAGCACTTTGCTGCCCACTAGTATAGAAGCCCTAACCTGAGAGTTCATAGATCTGTAGGGATGTCCATGGGTAGAGTTCGGGGGGTCTGTGAACTTGGATGGGGAAAAACGGCATCTGTATTTTCACATTAACATTTCCTTTTATTTTGAATACGGGCAAACAATACATATCATAGTATTAGCCATGCTTGTGCCTTTGTCAAGAAGAGAAATAAAATATTTTCATATCACATTAATTATTGATCTCAAAATATCATTGCTAATTGCTACTTCACTAGATCTTATACTTTACTGCACATACTGCTGTCACCTTAGCATTGTGATAATTATTTCATTATAATTTTTTGTAATCCTATGAATGTTCCTTTATGCATTTAAAAATAGTCTCAGAAGGAGTCCATGGGCTTCGTCAGGTAGCCAGATTGTCTTGGTACAACAATATTGTCTTAAGAACTGACATTAGGTAGTAAAAAAATAAAATTAGTACAAGTGACACTGACACAGAGCTTGCTATGAAATTGATAGTGTTGTAAGCACTTTATATACATTAACTCATTTAATTTTCATAATCACTATTTCATATACTAAGATAATATATTAAATTATGTAAATATATATAAACTTATATAAAATCAATTAACAAGATAAGTGTGCCTCAAGCCTAAGCCATCCAGATTTTTACAATTCCCTTCATTCAAGCAGCCCTCAAGGAGGCTGGTGAATCTCCTGAAATTATGTGCAATGTGTGTGAATAATTAGATCATGACTTCACTGCTTATTGTGGGCAGGTGCTCTACACGCAGGCTCTTTAGTTCTCAGGACACCTTTAGAGGTAGGGAAGGTTACTCCCATTTTACAGATGGGCAAACAGGGTCCACAAGGCAAAGCCACTTCCCTCAGTTTCTACAGCTAGTTAGAGGCAGGATTGGGATTTAGACGTAGTTGTAATTAACTCTGAAATCCCATCTTTCAACCATAATACTACACCAAGTATGCATTAGCCGGGAAAGAGGGCCCATAGCCTTTTTATGACGCTTAATAAAGTTCACTGGTGCTTAATTTACATGCCCCACAGGCTTCCTGTCACATTTTTTAAAAGCTCGACTCAAAAAGTTGTTCGAACCTCTTCCCCAAACACCAGGCTCCCTGAAAGACATTTAAAATTGGAGTCAACAGGCAAAAGAATTTCTAGGTCACTTCCTAAGAATACAACCATCATCTCCCACGTGCAGGTCCCCAGTCCATCACCCACACCAATCTCTTTGGAAAGTTCCTCAATCCCTCCTGCTGCTCCATGTCTCCTCACAGCCAAGACAAATGGTGCTCACTGCCACTTCTTACAGGAAACCCTCCTTCCTGTTCCACCGAGTTACCACAGCTCTGCCTCTAGTACTTACTCCCTCCCTGCCCCACACATGCCTTAAAATAGATTTGAGTTAGCGATGCATCTGACTTCCCCACTAGACCATAAGCTACTCAAGGGCAGGGACCACATCTGACTTGTTCCTGTATGCTTCCCACAGGGCCTGGTGAAACAACAGGTGCTTAACTATGGAAAGAACACTGGGTCATCTTAAAATCCTCTGGAGGAGCTTTTAAAAATACCCTCAGAGACCTGCATTCAGTTTGTCTGATTTGGGTGTTTTTAAGAGCTCCCTAGGGGATTTTAAAGTGAAGTCAGGGTTGAGAACCATCCAGTGAGCCCAACACCCTCATCTTATATACGAGGCTCAGAGAACATCCGCTCCAGGTGACAGAGCAACTGAGTAGAACAGTCAATCATCACATCTCAGGTGCTAGGAGGGCTGTGCACAAGGTAGGTGCTCAGTCAACGGGGAAAAACACAGAAAGAATGACGCAGCCCGACCCTCTCATTTTTCATATGGGGAAACTGAGGCCCAGAAAGGGTTATGTCATTGGCCAAGGTCAGACAACAAAAATCAATGGAAATTGTGAGACATGAATTTCTGGAATCTGGCATACAGTAGGCACTCAATAAATGCTTATTGCATGAACCAAGGTTACAGTGAGCCCCAATAAATCCCGCGGTGTGACTGAGACTGCATGTCTACCCTCTTCCCCTCCAGCCCAGGCAAAGATGCAGACGGACAAGCTCCAATGGGGTCCTAGCCTCCAAAAACTCCAAAAGAAAAGGAGTAGCTCAGGCCCAACTCCCTGCGGCCACGGGGCAGGGAGGGGTGTGTGGGCAGTGAGAGCATGGGAGCAGAAGGCTATCCCCTGTAGGTACCCCGGTTCTCACCTTGGCACTGGTGATCAGTCCATAGGGAGAGAACTCTTTCCTTAGTTTCTCTTCATCAATGGAATCATCCAGGTTCTTTACGTACAGGTTCACACCCTAGAAGGAAAGGCTCCTGCTAGACGTGCCTTCCCTTCCAAGCTCCACATTGCCTTGGGGGCTGGGGAGGGGCCGATGTGGGCAATGGAAGCCCTGGCCCCCAAGCTTCCAGTTCCCAGTCTCCCACAGCACCCATGCACCCCACCAATCACTCAGCATGCCCATCCCCTGGAAGCTCGAGCACCCACAATCCCTAAAGCCAGGTTGCCAGAAATGGGACTGCTAGAGGAAGGAGTCACATCCAGGGCCCTCCACACACAGCAGCAGCTGCCACCAGAAGGCTGCCCCTTACCTGGTAACGGTTCAGCCGGTCCTGCTTCATCTTCATCTGCTCGAACCTGCGCTTCAGTTCATTCTGCCGCTCCCCCCGCTTCTGGGCACGGCCCACATAGAGCAGCCGCCCGCTCACCTCCTTCCCGTTCATGTCCATCACAGCCTGTGCAGGAGAGGGAGTGAGAGCACTCGGTCGGTAACCAGCCCATGAGGCCCTGGCCGGCCTTAGCCTTGACCTCCAGTCCTATCTCCTAGGCCTAGAGCAGGCCACCTGCCAGCCAGGCCGGACTCATTAGCTGAGGATAATTAGTACCACGTAAAGGCCATTTAAAGTGAATCCACTTTTTAGAAACTTGGGACAAAATTTCAGAGTAAACAATTAAAAAATTGATTTTGTCTCTACTTTAAAAAGTGAAATGGAAATTTGCAGTTTCCCATATTTAACAATTAGGTTCTAATTAACTACACACTGATTATTTGAACAAAGCAGCAGGCATAATTCTTTCAAAACGGCATAACAGCATAACCCAGATCCGTCCCCTCATGTTGAATTTCACAGCACAAAGAACCCTTTTGTTAACTATTGAGGGCTTTAGTTTTAGAAAAAGTTGCGTCTTAACCATTGATTTTTCTTTTCAGTTAACTGGTCTAAGCCTGCCGGACTGTAAATTGTCAGTGGCTTTGATTGCACGAAATCCTACATCTTCTACAGGATGTGTAACTTCTCTCTATAATCCATTTATGCCGAACTGAATTGGCATTGACTTATCCAAAAAATCAGCAAAGGCGACTTGTGTGTATCGATTCAACGGTTAGGATTAGACAAGGGTGTTAGTGAGGAGAAACATTTGAAGGGAACTGACTTTAAGTAGTCAGTTCATTAGTAAATACTTCCACATAATGAGGACTTTTGCTTCCCTACCTAAATATGCAAATATATGTAAATATATAAAAATATACGCAGGGACTCAGGAACTGCCTGTTCTATATCAGTTAAAGGTCATTACCAAAATCTCTAAGACCTTGGAGTTAATGGACCCCTGCAGCTTCACCCATCTATTCCAACTTATTTCACAGTTGGGGAAACCAAAGCCTAGAGAGGGTAGCACTTGTCCAAGGACACACAAGAAGTTACCTTTTGAAGGAGCTGTATATTTACGAACAAAACTTCAGAGTCAGAAAGAGCTGGTTCTAATCCCAGGGATCTCGCCTACTAGCTACAACCTGTGCAAGCTAATAACAGCCGTAGAGCTCACACTGCTGGGGGTAGATGAGAATGTATGCAAAACCCCTCAGCACACTCCCTGGCCCATGGTAACTGTCAGTGAGAAGTAGCTGCTATGAAGATGGCACCAGGATCCAGGCCTCCAACCAGAATCCCCCATGAGCAGGGCTCTTCCATGTTCAGTGATCTCAATGGGGCAGCAGCCATGGAAAGAGCTTTACGGTGGAAGACCAAATATGACATTATTATTCCAGCTTGGTCACTACCTGTGTGACCTTGTGCTGGTCACTTGTTTAGCAAATATGCAGTTGGTACCTAATGGCAGGTACAATACAAGAGACTTAATGTGAAATGAGACCCCAGCCTCTACCCTCAGTTCTACCCACGGAGATCTGTGCTAATGATGGAGAGAGGCAGAGGGGCATCTCGTCCGAAGCAAGTGAGGACAGGAAGAGGTGGCTTCCTGAAGGAGGTCAAGTATAAGCTGAGACCCAAAGGCCAGGCACTGAAGAGTCTAAAGCTACACTGTCCAACATGGTAGTTACTTGCCACATGTATTGAGCACTTGAAATATGGCTAGTCTGAATTGTGCTGTCAGTGCCAGATTTCAAAGAATTAAGAACAAAAAGAGGGAATGTAAAAATCTCAATTTTTACATTCAGTCACATGGAAGTGACTGTAAATTGAATATGTTACGTTGAATATATTATTAACATTTATTTCAATTTCTTTTTTTACCCTTTTTAATGTGGTTACTGGAAAATTTTAAGTCACACCTGTGGCTCTTGTTACATTTCTATTGGACAACACTGGTCTAAAGAGTAGGGAAAGGGAAGCGTTTTGAGAAAAACAGCATTTGCAAAAGCCGGGAAGGAAGAAACAACATAGCACTTTCCCTCCCTGGTCTCAATCCCACCATCAATTCAAGAAGAGCCTAGTGGCTGTCTGGGAGGCCCCTTCTCCCTCCCATGGGGCAAGAATCTGTGCAAAGAAGCCAGCCTCAGGGCTTGGAAGGAGCCCGAAGCATTCTGCCTATAGTACAGGCAGGAAGGGCCCTGGCTTGTGTGGGCCCAGGCTGGGGAGGGGCTTCCTTTCCCTCCGCCGGCACCTGGAACCCTCTGCTCCTCATCCCCCTTCTTCCTAGTCCTGGCTCAGTACCTTCTCCATGAAACAGGGCCATGGGAAGGCTCCTACCTTCTGGGCTTCCTCATGCTTCTCAAAGTTGACAAAGCCAAAGCCCCGGGAGTTGCCGCTGTCATCCCTCATCACCTTCACACTCAGCATCTTCCCTGGGAAGGACCGACCTGGCTCAAAGGGAAGTTTGGGAATCCCCCAAGATGGTCCCCTCCCTTCCCACAAGTCTTCAGGAAGTCCAAGGAGGGCCCGTCCTCCCGGCCAGCACGACCAGGAAGTAGAAGAGCAAGTGACCCCCAACTCCCTTGGGAAACACGCCCACCAAACTGAGAGAAGAGTTCCTGCAGGCCCTGCTCGTCCACATCCACTTGGAAGTTCTTCACATAGATGTTGGTGAACTCCATGGCCCGAGCCCCCAGCTCGGCCTCCCGCTCCTGTCGGGACTTGAAGTGGCCAACGAAGCTGTGGACACACCGACAGGGTCGGCAGCTGCCAGCCATCGGCCATCCCCATCCCAACCCCAGCCCATCCAGTAACCCTGGGTCATTGGGGTCAATGGCTGCTGGCCTCCAGGCCTTTGTATCCTTCATCAGGAGACTAAGCAGGGCAATACTTCTTAGATGGAATACATCCAAGGCCTGACCACCTCCCACACCCAAGATTCAATGTTCTAGCATCAAGTTAAGACGACTTCATTCATGCGGCAAAGGCACAGGGACCTCCTACCAGACACCAGGCAACTGAGTGCACAGGAGATTCTCAAGAGCATGAATTTGGGAGTCACACTTGAACCCTCGCTCTGCAGTTGCCTAGCTGTGGGACCCTGGGCAAGTTACTTAACCTTTCTGAGCCTCAGTGTTCATTCCTCTAAAACTGGGGATCAAACTCACACCACAAGGATTTGGTTATTCATTTAACACTACTGGGTTCCTTGGGGAAGCAGTGGTGAGAGAACCAGACACGATCCATGCCAGCGTTGCTGTGTGGGGAGGGACTGAAGTCACTTAATACAATATTAATTTTAAAAATTGTAATTTCCAAGGTCATGTCAACACATCTAGGGAAGTATCCTCAATTAACAAAACAAAACTAATCACAAGAAAACTTGATGGTAGCTATAGCATGTTTAGCTGGCCCTAAAAATGGAAGAAAACTGAGTGACAAAGGTAAACTTGGACAAATGTCAGGTAACAAAGATAGCATCCTTCTGAGAATTGGGAAAAGCCTGCAAAGGTTCAATTTCATTGACAGGAATCTCCCCTGAGAAACCTTGGATAGAATGACTCTCATTGTATCTCCCAGCCCAAAGCCTCACTCCACATGGGGCATGGGGATGGGCAAAAACAAAACTGGGCAAGGGAAACTCAGAGCAGATTCTCTCCAGCACCTGTGTCTCAATTTTCCCATCTGTGAAGTGGGGATGATGCCAAACTTAAATGTATGAAGATGGCTGGCTAAGCACACTTTCCTCCTCATCCAAAACTCCCAGGAAACAACACAAAGACTTAAGAAAAAAATATTCCTAGCCATGCCGAGAAGGCTGGAAGACATGAAATCACTGGTGATTTGGCCATTAGCTGTTCCTGCTAGAATTTCAGAATCATCACTTATTACTCAGAACCATCCTCAACACATAGGAACAGCCCCATTTTTACTTGAAGAAAGGGCGTCCCTGAGAGATTGAGCCACTCCTCCGAGGCCGTGCTGTCAGGAAGAAGACTGGCTGCTGCTCAGTGCCTGGTGCCCGGCAGACGGTGGTGGGTAGCATCAGTTCCCAGTTGGTGATGCCATGATTCTGTCCCTTCAGCCTCGGCCCCACCCCCACACCACAACACTCACACTTTACGGTTGTTGAGCAGCATTCCATTCATGGTACTGATGGCCTGCTGTGCGGCCTCGTGGGTCTCAAAATGGACAAAGCCAAAGCCTCGGGAGCCGTGATCGTCACACACCACCTGGGCCACAGGGAAAAAGGACAGGGAGAGCATCCAACAGAGGGTTCAGGCAGAAAAGAATGACAAGATACGAAGCAATATCTGAGTGCTTGCTCTGTGCCTGGGAAAGACAATCCTATAGCACACAACAGCTCTATGTTAGAGATGGGCAACTAAAGCTCAGAGAAGTCAATCCACTTGTTTAAGATCACACAGAAAGGAGGGATAGAGTCCTTAAACTGAACACAGGTCTTATCTATACAACAGATAAAAATCTAGAGGCAAAACACTGAGGGTTCAGCCTTCTGTCAGGACCAACTGACCTGCTCTATGACCTCTGAATCTTAAGATTCTTGCCTAACAAGTCAGGGAAATGACGAGACCCCCCCTTCTTAAATGATAATACAGCCATTTGCTCAACAAATATTTATTGAGCACCTACTATGTGTCACATCTATTCAACGTACTGGGACACAAGGGTGAATGAGAATAAGATCACTACTCTTATGGAACATCCGTTCTATGACGAGAAATCTTAAAAGCAAGGTGTCAGTACTGGTTGTCACGATGACCTCAATTAACGGCCTTCCTATAGCCACACACCCTTAGTCCCATAATTTCTACTGTCCTCCAGCTCTGAATTTGGGCTGGTTTTGTGACTTGCTTTGGCCAGGAGGATGCAGTGGAAGTGACACTATGCTAGTACCGAGCTTCGATCTCAAGAGACCTGGTGAGCTTCCACCCTGTCTCCTGGGCCCCAGCCCTTCCCGTGACACTAGCCTGGGCTCATCTACTGGAGGGTGAAAGACCACAGGGAGGAAAGCTGAGATGTTCCAGCTGATAGCCAACCACTGCCTATAAACAGAGCCATCCAGCTCTCAGTGGGTGTACGAAGGAGCCCAGCCAAGACCAAAAGAACTGCCCAGCTGAACTCAGCCCAAATCACCAACTGCAGAATTATAAACTAAATACAGTGGTACCTTGGTTTTCGAACGTCTCCATTGACAAACGTCTCCATTTTGGTTTATGAACACCGTAAACCCGGAAGTAAATGCTTCGGTTTTCGAACACGACTCAGAAGTCGAACATGTCACATGGCTTCCGCTCAGTGCAAGATCCCAAGGCCTAGCTGTCGGCTGTTTTCAAACGCTTCAGAACTCATGGATTACGTTTGAAAACCGAGGTACCACTGTAATGGTTGTTGTTGACAGCGACTAGGTTTGGGGTGGTTACACAGCAAGTGCTGATTGGTATACAGACGACTTCTGATAGGTCTATGAGGGTGAAACTGAAAGAATAACTTCCATTCAGGTGCTGTTGAACCTGGAGCTGAACTCAAAAGACCTTGTAAACTATAAAGTGAGGTACTACTTGGTACCCCTCTACCACACAGGTATTTGACACAGGCCCCTCCAAGAGGCACACCCACCTTGCAAGAGAGGATGTTCCCAAAGGTGGAGAAGGTGTCATATAAGGCCTTGTTGTCAATGGAATCCTCCAGGTTCTTGATGAAAATGTTGCCCACACCTGACTTGCGAAGTCCTGGGTCTCGCTGGGACCACATGATACGGATGGGCTGGCCTTTCATCACCTCAAAGTTCATTGTGTCCAGTGCCCGCTCCGCTGGACAGGAAGAGGAGAGAAAGGAGCAAGGTAAGGGGACTTTCTTTCCCTAAGCCCCAAGGTGCTTAATAGGGAGTCCCTCCCCAAAAAAGAGCCAGTCTGTGAGTCTCATTGGAGGTAAGAGCCTGAAGGCTCAGGAGGGATAAGAAGAATTAATGTGTATGGTACTCCTCCCACTTTCCAGTTAGGATCTCATTCAACTTTTCACCGTAGCTATGTGAGCGTGGTTTCCTATCCCCATTTTACAGAAGGGAAAACTGAGGCTCAGAAAGGTGAAAGATCAGTGGCAGAGCCGGGTCTACCATGGTCTCCAAAGCATACTGAGTAGATAAAAATGTAAAGGAGGGTCCCTGTGACAAAGGGTGGTGGCAGTTTGAGGAAATTAAAGCTCAGAGGTGCTGAGCAGCAGAGTTGAGATTCGCTCCCAAGTACCATGTTTCCCCGAAACATAAGACCTAACCGGAAAATAAGCCCTAGTATGATTTTTCAGGATGACATCCTCTGAACATAAGCCCTAATGCGTCTTCTGGAGCAAAAATTAATATAAGACCCAGTCTTATTTTTGGGGAAACACGGTAGTAGGGTTTTGTGGGGAGATGAACATCACATCACCTCTCCGAGTTGGTTTCTTCACCTGTAAACTAGGCATGATGAGAACAGGACCCACCCTTCCACATCTAACGAAGGGAGATAATACCATCGACCTCCAGGTTGTCAGACAGGCTGAAAATTAAATAAGATATGCAAAGTGCCTTGTCCTTTGTGCCTGGCACAAAACAGGTGTTTGGCAAACGCAGTGTGTCTGAAAACAGTAGCCTATGCCGGTCCTCCTGACACTGCTACGGCCTGTCCCCTCCCAGGTAATATGCTGCCCCCTGCTTCAGGGAATCCCCTAGGTTGAGGCATGGAGGGGAACCGTGCAGACCTCAGTGGAGCACATTTCCAGAAGTCTGGGTTTTCCATCTAGTCCTGCCATGAACACCCAGGGGCAAAACCTCTAGGGAGTTCAGCTTCCCCATTTATGAAGTCTGCAAAAGGTCAGATCACGCAGGGGTTGGAGGACGACGGAAATGGCAGTGGGTGGGTAAAGCAGAGCAAAGCGGAAGTCTCCCTGGAATCCAGCTTCATCACCCGCTGGGAAACAGGCAGAAACAACCCAGCAAACTCCCAGCTCAGGGAACCTCCCTACCCCATCCACTCAGGAGACCCAGAGTAAGGACGCCCTCTTTTGGATTTGGCGGGTCGGGCCTTTTCGGGTTGTTTCTAGTCTTACACCCCAAGGCTATAGCTACTATTTCTTTTCTTAGGTTCTCACTCATTGATCCTTTACAATGTTCTGGAGACAGTTCACAGACACAGTTCTCCCTTCCTTCCATGCTACTGGGGAATAAGCCTTAGCCCCATTTCACAGAATTCTTCCTCAAACTCACACCCCAGTGGCAGAGATTGAGCCAAACCCGGTGCTCTTAACCTTCATCCTCTCCACTCTCAACACAAGTGTGGACATACCCCTCTGGCAAGCTCTAGCCAACCCTATCAGCTCTGAAAAACGGGTTGTGGCGTCTGGAGTGGAGGTGGCTTTTCGGGGCTCCCCAAGGGGAAGGTCCCTGGTGCAGACCTGTCAGGCTGCCCGGAAAGGCCAGAGCCCCAGGCCCAGCTCTCCCACACTCATCACCTGTGTCACCTCAGGTATCTTCCCCACCAGGTGCTTTGAATTTCTCATCCTCCCAATCACTCTATCAAGAAGGTCTGGTCCCCCTTTTTTTTCATAGGCAACTGAAGCTCAGAATGGTTACATAGTTTGCTCAAAGTCACACAGCTGCTGGCTTTCTAATCCCAGGTTGGCCTGTTTTCACTCAGCCTTAATACCTCCCCTCTGCAAAATGGAGCACTAGTAAAACATACAGCAGGCGCACACTAACTGCTAGTTTCTGCCCCCAGAAGCCTCTGGGGGCAGGGTCCCTTCCAATGCCCTGTATCTCTGAGCCTGTTTCCTTGGCTGCAAAATGGAAGATGCAGCCAGAGACAAAAGTGCGTATGGCCGAGATGCTGTCGGCTCGTCCCGCGTCCCCGCGGCTCACCGTCGGCCGGCTGCTGGAAGTTGATGTAAGCATAGCCCAGCGAGCGGCGGGTGGCCACGTCGCGGCACACGCGGATGGACAGGATGGGGCCGGCAGGCGAGAATTTCTCGTAGAGCATGGCTTCTGTCACGTCGGGATGCAAGTCACCTACGTAGAGCGAGGCGAGCGGGAAGCCGGAGCCTCTGGCGTTCATGGTGGGCAGCGGAGGGGGTAACAAGGGGCCCGCAACGCGGCCCCGCGCTCGGCGCCCACGTGCGTCACCCCGGCGGGAGCAAGGCAGCGGCGGGCGCGCAGGGGGCGCGGGGCTCTCCTTCCCGGGGGCCAGCCGCCCCTCCCTTTACCGCCCCTGCCGCCCCGTGGGCCAATTGCCGGCGCTGGGGCCCCTCCCCGCTCCTCACCTGTGTCCCTCAGCGTTCTAGAAGACTCAGGTGGGCGGCATCTCCGACCCCGCCTTCAGATGCAGGGAGAGCCCTCACCTGGCCTGGGGTAGGGCTGCGGGGATGCGGTGGAGCTCTGGCGGGAGACCTGGGCTCTAAATAATCCCTGTCACTGCCTTTCTGGGCCCGCTTCCCTTCTCTGTAAACGTCCTCTTTGCAAGGATTAGACAATGCTGCATCCTGTGCGTGTTTCACATAAAAACGGGAGAATTCGGAGGCAGATGACCAGTTTCAAAGCTTGTGCACCAAGCCACCTGAAAGGTGTCTTTTTCTCATTTAGACAGCCCGGATCCAGGCGCACCCTAGTACTGGTTGAGTTGGGACTGAAGGCTGTATGTGAGAATTTG
Source organism: Rhinolophus sinicus (assembly GCF_057876585.1). NCBI lineage: Eukaryota > Metazoa > Chordata > Mammalia > Chiroptera > Rhinolophidae > Rhinolophus > Rhinolophus sinicus. The sequence continues at coordinate 12,657,669 of NC_142513.1, forward strand.
AGACCACCAAGGCCTTCCTTGACACTGGCTCTTATAGTAAGCCCTTTCTGTGGGATATTTCCTGCCAACCTCTCATAACAAATCCAGTCCACCTGCACACCACCAGGAAGGTTCACCGAGTTAGTTGTGACCTAGCCTCTATGGGAACAGGGGGTACCTAATAGAACGAAGGTCTTGGCAGTGGCCCCATCTGAGCAGCAAGTCCCCTGTGCGTTTGCAGCCTCAATAGGTGGTATAGTCATTTGTGAATTCCCATACATTGTGCGATGTACTTCACCTGCTTCTCAGGGACTCTGTCTCTTGCTGCAACAAAAGCAGGTAGGTTCCCACTGCCCTTTGGTTGGGTGTGACTTCAATAGGTGGAGCAGCTCTGGAACCAGGAGCAAGAACTAGTCTTGTTGCCCAGCTGACAGTAGCAAGAAAGCACGAATTTTAATCTTGGCATAAAAAAAACCCCCAAAAAAAACACCCCCCCATCCTGATTTTTTTCTTTGTGGAAGTGTGGACATTTTTAGAAAGGAACAAATCCCATGGAAGTGCTGTAGGCTACCGTAAAGTATTGGGATAGATGAGAGACTGGCATAACCTTGGAGATGACCAGGCCTTATGCAACCATCTCTGTCTTGGTTACATCTCAGGGTTTAAAAAGGAGGGTGGGGGGGAGGAACACGACTTAAATGGGATGCAAAATAACTGTACCAAATCTTAGAGGCCCCAAAAGAAACCCTAACACCTGGATGCTTTGTTGTGAAGGTGGATAGGCTCTGTGTTAATTAATGGTAATGTCTTCCCCTTTACGACACTTCTGGTTCTAAAGGATGACACAAAGCTGTTGCCTACTTTTAAAGAGTAGAGCCAAAAAGTAAGTGTAATAAAAAAAAGTTAGCTAGTTCTGGTAGTAGTGATAGAGATGGTGCCACACATCAATTCACAGGCAACTAACTGATAAAATTTTTTATTTCACGTTTGAATTTGTACACTTATTCCTGATTATTCCGTGTAAGGTGGAAACTAGAACGGTTTAAAAGACATACACAAATCTAGCACATCAATAACTGGGGATTTTTCTTTTTTTGCTATACTATTTTCACAACCATGGGTGTGCTTGCTAGGCAATATAACCACCACAGAAGCAAACGTGAGGCAGAATACTGGTAAGGAAAAACAAAGCAAGAAAGAGCTACCAGATATACAGACAGGCTCGTTCCACATTCACTACTGCATTTTCAAGCGCCAAGTATTTAACTGCACATTTGTTCAGCTAGAAAGGAGGGATTTTTTTTTTCTTTTTTCTTTTTTTGGTTTGTTTTCATCAGTGCATGAATGTTTTTTTATTCTCATTTCAGCAGATGGACAAACAGATGGACACTACAGCTACGTGGAATGTTAAAGGGAGGGTAGGATACTGTGAGACTGGTAGGCCTGGGTATTCTTGATTCTTCCCATTGCAATGTTCATGCAACTTCCCTGCATAATAGGGTCTTGTTTAAACACGTCTGTGAACTTGGCTGGATGAGTACAGTTGGGAGATCTGGTGACAGGTGCTAACAAGCATTATCAGGGCTGGCTGCAATACAGGGAGAAGTCATGGATATTTAAAACTACTTTTTGGATTCAGATCTTGGTATGACTGAAGAGCAACAACCGGGCTGAGAACTGGAGGAAGACAGCTATGGTGCTGGAAGCTCTTCTCAACTCTGAAACTATGCCTGCTCACCAAAGTGCTTACCAACTTCACGCCTCACTCCCTCCAAGCCCCTATCCCTGCCCATGTAGTATTCAACTGTGGACAAAAGACAAAGATAAAAGTCAGAACGAAAAAAAGTGCAAAGAAGCAGAAGGACAGAAATTTAAAGAGGGAAGAGAAAACCAAATAGTCAAAAATGACAGTGGGAAAGAATGTTCAGATTTCAAAATTTAAAAGCTCCGAGCTAGAAGACCCCAAAGACTGAGTACTCCTCACGTGAAAGACAATCTCTGCAGAACAGTATCCTTAAAGGGATCACCCAGGAGACAGATAAGGTCATTCATAAGCTACACGGCTTTTTTTCTTCTTTAGCTCGTGGTTACAAAGAAAACAAATTCCACTACTGAAGCACAAGTCACAAATCAGTAACACATTGCTGAAGGAAAGGGGTTTGTCACGTGTGTTAAGTGAGCACTGGGCCTTCTCATGGTACCATCACCCAGTTATCTGAAACAAAGAATTTCAATTTCAGGCTTCGAGTTTCCTCAGAGGAAGACACTATGGACATCTGCGGTCATGAACTTTGGAGTGGCAACAGCCTGGACTGGTCAAGTGTCTATAAGCCCTGAACAACAGGCAGAATTACTGTGAATTACCATCAAACTCGAATGCGAAATGATAGGTGTCTCACTCCAAGTCCCAGCACCTCAATATAATCTATAACTTTCTGTACAACTTTACAATGAGCTGTATTTCAGTGACTGTTTTGATACCAGATTAAACTTTCCAAAAAGGTACATGTAATTCAGGTCTTTTTTTTTTTCTACCAGTAAGAGTTCTGCTTAGTTACAAAACCCAATAATCACAGTGTTCAGTTTTTTTTAAAAAAATTAAACACACAGTAATCCTGTCAATGTTAATCAAAATCAAACCTTCAGAACGCCGTGGCATTTATGTGACCAATCTGAGTTTGAAATACAAATACCAGCTGTTTATCCCATGAACCATTTTTGCTAGGCTGAGGCTGTGAAAAATCGAAAGTCAACGTACGATTCTTTTTTTTTTTTTTTATCGCACAAAGGGACGTATGTGGAGGGTACAGAGTGACACTGAACAGATCACGAAGCACGACTGACATTAGTTCTCTCCCTCCCCAGCATCTCCTTCATCTCCCTGGTTTTCCGACGTCCACAGCTGCAAGAGAAAAACAGAGCTATAATCAGAGGAGGGCTACTAAAACGTACTCAGGGAGGTGACCCAGTCTGTAGCATCTTAACTCACTCAACTGTTTAAAATTCTTCCTTTATTACTGCAGACAGTGAGGACTGCAAAGGTCAAAATTTTAGCATTCATTTAGAACCAATTTAACAATTGAAAATTTGAACGTATTTACAAGGCACAAATCCCCTCTTGAGCCTTGGGTAATCATGGATTATTAGGTAGGTGAGCACACCATAAACACTCCGAAAGCAGTCACTGAAATCAGTCGTACTTACAGTGAGATTGTCCCTAAGCAACTGCATGATCAGGGTGCTGTCTTTGTAGGACTCTTCATTCAGTGTGTCCAATTCAGCAATTGCTTCATCAAATGCCTACAACAAAGAGCCGTTAGCAAAGAAATCACAGGTCCTTTGAACCAAGTTAGGCCCATTTTTTCTGCTAACAAGTGAAAATCATTTCCTATACAGTACTCTAGCCCGATACAGTACTCCTATACTTCCTACACAGTACTCCTATACAGTATTATCTTGTTTGCCAGTTGTTTCAGCAAACATATAGTAAATGTTTATAAAGCACCAACCAACAGTGTCAAAAATTCCTAGATAAGAACTTCACCTAATAAGTCAGCAGGTATTACTGTTAATACAGCCCATTCATTCTAGGCAAATTCATGTAATTTTTTAAATTACCAAAGACATTTCTAGTAATTTTTTTAAAAAAACTAACTCAAAAGGTTATATAAGGGAAAAAGGGAGAACAGACATTCACACCACTAAATCTGATTAAGTGATAGAACTTTGAGAATTCATTTCACACACTTTTTCCAAATTAAAACAGTAATCAAACCACAAAAATAAAAATTAGCAGGTGTTGAGAAGAAATCAAAAGTAATAGGTCTGCATTTATTTCATAAAAGATGTACTCCTATCCCCAGAAAATCTTCAAAAAAGTCCAAGACAATGAGTAATATTCAGATAATAAAAAGAAGTTAATTAAAAAGCACAAACACTGTTTTACTAGGATCAGAAACTACCGGGGGTGTTTCTCACCGTTTTTGCCAGGCTGCAAGCCTTCTCAGGAGAGTTAAGAATCTCATAGTAAAAGACTGAAAAATTCAGTGCCAGGCCAAGTCGAATTGGGTGTGTCGGCTGCATTTCTTTCTTACTAATTTCAAATGCTTCCTGGTAAGCCTGCTGGGAGTTCGACACAGTGGCTAAAAGATAAAAAACATTAAAGGTTGGGTTCTTTCATAGGCTACATCATACATGGGACCATTATTAAATTGTTTTACCAAACTAGGCTGGACTAAATGACCTATCAAATGAGGGGTCAGTGTCTCCACCATTTGCTTAACAATCATTTGTTTATGTTTGTTCTAAGCCAAGTACTATATTAAACGCTCTGCGCGAAAACAATTCTATAAAGCAATTAAGAAATAACCTTAAACAAGATAGAACATGGAAAACAATATGCTCTAGTGGAAAGATCATGGACTTGAGACCCAAACTTGAATTCCTAACTCTATTCACTAGGTGTGTGGCTTGGAATAAGTGAAACCCTCCGTGAGCCTTGGTTTCCTTAGCAGAAAAAGAGACTCCCACGTAAACTCCTAGGGTTGTGTGTGAATGGAGGAGACTCTACAATACGTGGCATGTAGCAGGCACTTAATAAAGCATAGATATAATTATCACCATCACTGTAATACATGTGATAAAAGACATGCCTCACTATTTACTATGGTGGTTTCATGCTATCAAACTTTTTCAAGTTTCACCTCTAAAAAGAGACCCTCAAATAATCCTCAAGATAAAAATCTCTTTAAATGCACTGCTGCACCAGCCTTTTCATGCCCTCCCTATCGTCCCCTTACATTCTGATGTGTCAGCCCCCATGAGCCCGTCTGTCCCAGGTCAGCACAATGCTGTGGTCTTTTAGATTCTGTGCACTGTGAGGTTAGTGTCTACGATGAACAGACAAAGCAAAAACTGTTAAAATTATTAGGAAGGAAGACTGGCTCCACTACTGGTCAAATTTCTTTTTTACAAAAATGTTACTTACTTTGTTTATTGTCTCCAGATGCCACTTCAGAAAGATATCTAAAATAATCGCCTTTCATTTTCAAGTAGAACACCTTACTTTCTGGTTGTGTAGCATTGAGAATAAGATATTTGTCCAACAGCTCCTAAAAAATGATTCACATTCTGTTAAGAATCTGGAAATATTATTTACAAGATGTTAAAACTATGTTTGAGATTCAAGATACACACTACCACTTCTAAATTTTTTTGAAGATTTAAAAAACCCTATTTTTCATCCAAAGCTTTTATGTGGTTTTTAGCCCAGGTCATAAGAGCAGATGCCTGTTTTCTTCTGATAAAAATCTCTTTGACCATCCATAAGGGGTTGATTAAAGTAAAGCCACACAATGGAATGCCACACAGGCCTTAAAAATGACGATGCAGACCTACACTGATAACATGGAAAAGTTCTCAAAAGTCTGAGTGAAAAAAAGAATGCAGATTATAAATACCACAGTAACCCTATTTTAATATTAAAATATACATGTGTACATGAACAAAAATATGTAAGGGAAAAGTCTGGAAGGATATTTATCACTATGTTAATAATGGTTCTCTAGGTGATAGGATTAGAAATAATTCTTACATATACACTTCTGCCTTTTCCTTAAAAAAAAAAATTAACTTGTGTTATTAGGGTGGCGCAAAAGTAATTGTGGTTTAAACGGTTTAAAAATAATTGCAAAAACCTCAATTGCTTTTGCACCAACCTAATACTTCTATTAGAGAAAAATAAAACTTTCTGTTTTTGGAGGAAAAGGGTGATAATACAGCAACACTGCAAAAAACTTAAATTTAGAATCAATCAGACATGGGTAGAAATACCTCCTCTGCCGCTTATTATCTGTATGACCCTGGACAAATGACCTCATGACCTTGAGCCTCAGTTTCCTCAGCTCTCCAACCGGGAAGCCTAATAGCCATCCTTTTAGGGTAGTTATGAGGAGAAATAAGCTCATGTACATAAAGTGTTTAACATGTTGCCTGGCACGTAGTAAGCACTCAGACAGTAGCTGCTACTATTATTAATAATAAATTCCTTTAAACATTTATGCTTACAACAAAAGCAGTTCTGAAGGAGTCCAAGCTTCGTATACAGAGCAATATTTTCGAAGAGTTGTTTTAGAATGTGGCATCCTGAAAAACTGGTTAAGAGGCAGTAAGTACCATGCTTTTCTTCACATTCTTTCAGATACTCTTAAAAGCTGGTCTGCATTCTCAGGAATTATGGAACTTTCTTGCCCTTGGAATGCATGCCATACTTCATCTGAATACCAGATGTACCTAACATTCAGGAATGAGTGCACCATTAACAAACCCCCAAATTACCAACAGGCACCAGATTTAGCCATGACGTCTTACACCAGGAGTTTAACAAAAAGAGCAGCTCAGTGCAAAAGCTTAGTTATAAGGGGATTTCATCAATCAAAGTGAGGAGATGCAAGGGCAGTAGTCATTTTAACATCCTTGGCAGACAGACAGGGTGTAACGCCTTATGGGTTAGGTCTGAGGAGACTGTCTGATGGCTGATAAGCTTTGCACAGGTTTTCAAAAGAAAGGTGTCATGAACAGTAACTCGGAGAGGCAGCCCAGCAGGGGAGGAGAGAGATCCACAAGTGTGAATTCCTTTTCCCTGCAAAGCAGCCCTCACCATTCATTTTTACCTGATTTCACCTGGAAGAAGAAGCAAGTTCCCAGTGGGCTCAGGACGTAAGGGAAACACAACAGGATCAGGAGTTGCTCTAGGACATGCACCCCTCCCCTCCAACCCAAGATGGTGGCCAGAGTGAAAGCAGTTAGGAATGTATTAACTGACAGGCTTCTATACAACAGGAAGGAGGATCCCCAAACCAGCTGACTTGGCTGGGGAACGCAGGCCAGAACGGACCAACACGGCTAACTCTCAGACAAAAACAGGACTCTATACTGTGCAGGAATGACTGGGGAGAGGATGCCAGGCAGTTCAGCCTTTTGCTCCTGTTCCCCTACTGGAGAGGCCATCACCATTCAGGCGGATACACACAGTAGCCTACCTGCAGCTGCACCCGTCTAAATCCTACCTACCTGGAAGGACTCAATTTCTAAAGATGGAGGGATGTTGACTACATGTTCCTGTTTTTCACAGGTCTTTTTGAAGGGAGGAGAAAGTACTCTGTAAGTGATAAGCAACCTCTGTTCAAGTAAGAGGTGAGAAAAATCACATCAGATGCTTAAAAACTAGCAGCAAGTGGTTTGCAGCTTTCCAGTGTATCAGATACCTCTCTCATAGGCGGTTTGCGAGTTTGCATTTGTACATTAAATTACTACTATCAGGGAATCAGTGTTTGAAGGGAAACACTGGCCTCTCACCAGAACGTCGTTGCAGATGTCCTGCAGCTCTGCCTCTATCTTCTCACGGTATTCTTTGCCCATCTGCTGCTTCTTCTCATTCCTCTCTGTTTTCTGCTCAATGCTGGAGATGACGCGCCAGGAGGAACGGCGGGCGCCTACCACGTTCTTGTAGGCGACGGAGAGCAGATTTCTCTCTTCATTGGAGAGTTCGTGGCCCTGCTCCGTGACTGCCTTCATGGCTGCAGCCATGTCATCATAGCGCTCAGCCTGTTCGGCGAGTTTGGCTTTCTGTACCAGCTCACTTTTATCCATGGTCATTCCCTACAACAAGAGGAAGAGAAAAAGGAGAAAGCAAACGTCAGGCTTCAGGGCCCAGGAAATGCACGTGTGAATCTTCCAAACCACCTGGATAGAAACATGCCTCCATGGGAAACATCTATGTCCAGAGGCCCTCAACACCACCGACCAGGAATACCTGCAGGAATAGGTACTTTGGTTCTTTGCCAACGTCTTTTTATTATTTTGGTCAATTCATTTTTCCAACAGTCCTACAGGGCAGGTATGTTCACACCAGTCCCTTCCTCCTTTTTCTGAGGTGAAGATATGGAGGTTCAGCAAAGGCAAGGAATGCGCCCCGGGCAACACTGACAGGCTATGGTAGAGCCTGGAACTCAAGCTCAAATCTGTCTCTAGAGCTTTTTGTTTTCTTCCACTTCCCTAATCTGCCTCCTCAACATACACACTGCTTCATAACTATTTCTTTAGATACTTATGCTAAATATGTGCCTTTACTTTTTTCAAGAATTGTCTGGTTTTGTCCCTATGGTATATGGCAAAACATCTTAATTGCTTCAATCCATCTTAAAAGATATGACTAAATGTTTCATTTGGCAGTGCCCATCAAGCAGTAGGCACCTAAAAATTAGGTGCCATTTTTACCATATCTTCTGCAATTTGCTAAATTTGTTACAAGAACATACTATAGCATAAATGCAGGGCAGGTATATTTGGCTCTATCTAGCATCAGCTCTGCTACTTACAAGTGGTATAATCTTGGTCAAATAACTTAACCTCTGAGACCTTAAGTGTTGAATACACTCATATCTTTTGCAGCATACACCAAGTACAAAATCAGTGCCTGATACTTGTATATAACGCTGTGAATTTCGAAGCGTCTTTACGTAGATTAGGTGATTTATTCCTGCCAGCAGCCCATGGAGAGTTAGTTTTCTTATTCTCCACTAAGGAAACTGAAGCTCTATTCTAGTAATAAGCACATCAAAAATATACTATTCATCATCTTAAAATTATCCACCTTCTCAGTATTGTCTAACTTTCTTGACCATGAAGTCTTTCAGATCAGAACACTATCTCCATCATTAAATAACCCTACTTCATTGTTCCTAAAAGTGAGAAGCAGAAAGAAGCCAATTTTCCAGTCTGTAAACTAATTAAAAGTTAGCAGTCACTTAGTGGTCCACTCCAAAGTTTATAAAATAGCACCTGTCCAACTCTACGTAGGAAAGATTCCAATTAAGAAAGTACTGGCCAAAAGCCAATTCAGAGCTAAGCCACCCAGGCAGTATTATAAAAGAGTAATAAGTACAAAGGACCAACATTGCTAAAGGATGCTATGAAACTTTGGCCCTACTAGCCCCCCCCCCCCCCCAATTAAGACACACCCCACCTCCTCCCCTTCCCAAACGTTCAAAGTTAAATCATACCTCTCAAAAGAATCCTGACCGCTCCTTGGGACCTCCCAAATGTACACGCCCTATTTCTCAAAATAATACGTGACCTTTTTGGTTTGGGGTCAACTAACAATATTTGCAGCTTCTATGGGATCACTGCAAGAACTTTTGGAGACTGAGAACCATCATGATATGGTAAGACTGAATACATGCCTCGAAAAATATCCATCTGTTGTTTAAAACACACACACACATGCACACCAAGCAAGCAAAAGCCATAGCTAAGTGTCCTGATGCCTACTGCTTACATAACTTTTGACTTATATAACATAGATTTTGAAGCAGCTAGACCGATTTCAACAGGAAATGGGTTACACAACACCCAGCAGTTTGGCGGAAGGCAGCAGACAACGGAGAAATTAAATTGTTCCTATTTCTACATCTACATGAACTTCCCATCCATGATCTTTCCCTAGTTCCACTGCTCAGTCTCTCACTATCTCTAGCCCCCTCATGCCTATGCTATCAGACCCCCTCTTAAAGCTCTGATCAAGTCACTTCCTGCTCAAAGATTTTTAATGTCCCTTACTGCCAGTAACAGTCAGATTTCCTCCGTCAGTGAAGGCTTTCCTACCTACCTTCCCCAGACTGTTCCCCACACATGCCTTTCACAAGTATGTACCTCAGTCGAAACGGTTTTCTTACATATAAAGCATGCTTTTCTGTCTTTGTGTGTCTGCTTACCAAACCACTCTGTCTACCTGGAATGTCTTTTCCCATCTATTCCTCATACAAAATTCTTTCCAAGCACAGCTCAAATACCATCCCCTGCATGAAGCCTTTCTTAAGCTGCTACGCCTGAGCTGACTACTAGACAGCCACTAGCCACACGTGGCTAATGCCCCATGTTTACATTGTAATATTTGGCTATGTGGAGTTAAATTTTAAAAAATTATTAATTTCACTTGTTTCTTTTTACTTTTTAAACGTTAGCTACCAGAAAAAAATGTATAATACATGTGACTCGCATTCTATTGGACAGAGCTCCTCTAAGCTGCAAACATTCTCACAAAGCATCTATACCCATCTTAAGGTTTTATTTACGTCTTCAGTACTAAAATTATTTGTATGTATCCCTTAAGTCCCTTACTACACCATAAACTACTTTAGGGCATAGCTCCCATAGCACCTTACACATAATAGGTATGAATAAAAACATCTGCTAAGTGAACGAAAAGATCCCAAAATGAAAAGACTAGTAAAACTGCCACTTAGGTCGAGTTCTCTCTTCTCAAATAACTCAAAGCACCTATTCTTCGTAAGCACATTAAATCCTCATTATTCCTTGTACTTTTGGAACCCTACTTCAAAATTACTTAGTCATGCCTCCACCCTTACTCAGTAACTTTCAATGACTCTCTTTCGGCTACTCTATCAAGATAATCTAAACTCTACCTGGCTTTCAAAGTCCTTCGCAACTTGGCTCCTCCAGACCAGACCTGATCCGTTTTCTCATCCACTATTCTCCAACACGTATCTTTCTCCCAGGCTGGACACCACTGAATACCCTATAAAATTGCTTCTGTACAGTAGCCCTCCCTTATCTGCGGTTTTGCTTACCACGGTTTCAGTTACCCGCGGTCAACTGCGGTCTCCCTGCCCGCTCGTCACTTAGTAGCCATCTTGGTTATTAGGTTATCAGAGACCACATTCACATAACTTTTATTACAGCATATTGTTATAATAGCTCTATCTTATTATTACTTACTGTTATTAATAAATTTCTTATTGTGCCTAATTTATAAAGTAAATTATCATAGGTATGCATGTATAGGAAAAAACAGCACATACAGGGTTCAGTACTATCTGCGGTTTCAGGAATCTACAGCGGCGCCTTGGAACATGTCCCCCAAGGATAAGGGGGGATTACTATAGTACCTTTCATTTAGATTGGTGTCCTTTTTACTTCCTGCCTATGAAACCTCCATCCATCCATCTAGGGCTAGAAGGCGTTCCCTGACTACCCCAGGCCCCCACTGATCTACCCTGCCTACGAATCCAAATATACTTGGAGCCTACTATACAGTCTAGGGCGTCTTTATGCCCGCGTTCTATGTGCTCTATGGTGCAGATGACGAGGAGTATACCATTTTGCAAACAGTTTCACATGTACATGTTCTCAAAGGAAAGCTTTACATTTGTTTCTCATGTAATGCCTAAAACTGTGCCAGTCACATAAGCATCTATGATTTTTTTCAACAAATCATTACTGGGAGAGGAGAAAGAACACAGGCTACCTACATGAGGTTTGGCCAGAAAGGCAACAAGACAACGTTGTAAGACCTGCCACTACAACAGCATGCGCGTGTGCAATCTCAGTCTTCCAATCTATAAATTGGAGACAATAGCATCTACCTCAGAAGAGGTCAAGATGAGGGGCAGGAAATTAAAGAATAGTAAATAAGGAAATTTGTTTAAAAAAAATGCATAGTGCAAAACAAATCTGAAGTACTATTAGTCCTCTCGCAGTATCTACATATCTCTGTTTTAGCCCACAAAATGTGAGCTTGGATTTTTAAAAAACATGTACAAGCCAGGAGAAGGAAAAGCCAAGTCTAGATTAATCCTGTATAGGAAGTGACTATATTGGTAAGTTCCTAGATAAGACTCTACCCTTTAATGTCTTCAAAATGGACACAAATGTTAACAGTATTCCTTAGTTCCTAATTGGATTTTCTAGAGATGCCAAGTAGTGATGGTTTATAATCAGGACTTAGTTCTGAGACTTTGAACCCAAGTTCCACCAAGATAAACACCGGCAAGAGTTTTTATTTGCCTCTTAAAAAGCCTTAAGAGGCTGCAGTCTCATCCCCAGGCCTGGCACCTAGCAGCACAATCAAGATACCGGGGGAGACGATTTTATTAGGGGCCTGGAAGTCTAACCTGCAGTGGGCCGAGGGACTTCCTTGTGCCCAGCAGAGCTCAGGAAGACGCCGACATGCCCCAGGACAGGAATTCTCAAGCACAGCCACATCATCATGGCTGTCCAGTTGTTGAAGGCCGCAAGAGGTGGCACTTTATGGAGGACAATCTAAATAGCCAACAGTGGGGTGGTTAAAAGAGAGAAATGGCCCAAGATGACATGGCCATCAAAAGAAGGGATTTAATGTCAGAGAAATATTTGTTAAAGATACATAAAGGAGGAAAAAGCTGGGTAACAGTATTTCATTTTTGTTAAATGTCCCCTAAAGAAACAACATTAAGAAGAGTAATTCTACAGATACCCATGAAATAATAGGATTTCCTTCAAATAAATAAAACCCTAAATCTGACAGTAAATGCTGAAATGAGAGCATCTATGAAACAACCTAGCCCGTCCTTCTCAATTCTTCGCCTAAGGAGTATTTTTCTAGCCAGGATCAGAATCCTGAGACGTCATTTCCCAGTGGCCAGAAGCAGACATCCAAGGATAACGAAAAATTAGAAAATAAAAGACTATCCATTGTGAATCCATATTTTTCTTAAAAAGCATTGCAAAGGAAGAAAAACGTTGATAACGACACCTGTGGCTTTTTAGAAGTATTAACTTTCACCTATGTTTTGCTTTCAAGGAAAAAAAACACCCTCAATTTGAGTTTAAAAATTTGTTAGAAGATTAAAATGAGGATTCTATTATCACATGTCAGCACTACCAAAGCTCTAATATAAAACATATATGATTGGGACCTGTTATTAGGAAAGCCCTACACACAATAAATCTCAGCTTCTAAAAAGAAAATTAGGTATTTTTAAAATAACTTTCTGAACTTCCGGTTTCCTCAAACGCTAAAAGGAGACATTGATAGCTATCAAATAAGATGCTATACATAAAATGGCTAGATAGTGCTGATCAGAGTAAAGGCTCCTAATAGTTAAATATCCTTAAACTAGTTCCCAAAAGTGTAATGTATGTAATTCAATGCGTCTTGAAATAACTGTAAATGAAAAAACGCCCAGTATTTCCAAGGACTCTTGATTAGTCATTGAGAGGAGGTCCATGGTAGGAACACGAGAAGACGGCTAAGAGTTACAAAGCTTCTTGGAGAAGTAACCAGCTAGAATTCGAGGGAAGAGGTGTAGTTTAAATGTGACTGGGTCCTGACTAGCTTTATTGGTTGGGGCTGGGGGTGTATACATAGGAGAGAAAGAGGGAACTCTATGTACTCTGTGTAGGCACAGGAAACAGTGGATGAATAAAGTGCGTGTATGTTTCTCTAGATGAAACAGAATCAAAGGCCAAGGTGGGTAAAGAAATGAGAACAGTTATCAATCTGGAGCAAGGAAACTGACAGGTACATCTTAGAAATCTAGTCGCAAGAGTCCCCATCGGTAAGGAATTGGTAGTCAATTCTGGATAGGAGTCACAGACGCACCATTCCAGAGAGAGCACCCATAGCACCATGAAGCCAAAGTTACAGTTCTGGAGTCACTCTGCCAAAGGAAAAACAGGTGCCTGGCTACTGCAGGCGGGACTGCGGAAGTCAGCGGGACCAGGTGGTTAGTGGGTGTTACCCAGAAAAAGAACTCCTGGCTCTTAAAGAAAACTACTCACTGAAAAACGCCCACTCTAAAAATGTCTGTGCCATTCTACACACAAAATTCAGAGTCCTGTAATAAACTTAATTCCATTCAAACATTTGCAGGCTCTTTTGTTAGAAAATAAAACACAGCATGTCTGAAATACAAAGTCATCAGCACTGATGTGCAGAGAACTGGAATTGTGGAGGGAAACTGTACTTCTATTTGAAATCCCTTCCCTCCTTCACATCAGTTGTTGACTATCATTGTTATGTCCAATTAGCCCAATTTAAAGCGAAAACTATGGAGGTGGTACGTGATATGCTCAAGGTCACACAATGTGAATCAATAGCAGATATGACAATTAATTGATCTCTTAGCTTTATGTGATCAATCTAAAAATAGGCTAATTCTGATCAATCAGGACAGCCCAACTGGTCGACCTTGTGAATGGGGTTCAAAAGCTTTGGGTCTACCAACATAATGGGAGTGACCCAGTCCAATTCCAGTACCACACCCCAACTCCATAGGTTACCTCATCTCTGTCTTCTTATGCATTAAATAGACAAATCTACTTAAGGTTCTTGTAAGGAACAAATACATTTGTTCACGATGCACAACACTTAGCAGCACAGCCTCTGCACACTGTAAGCAGTCAACGGCAGCCGCACTGTATTCCACACACGTCTACCAAACAAATGGTCAGCCAGTGAAAGGACACTTACTACCTACCTCATTTTTCAATCCAGATGGCTTTCTTCAAATTTAAAGACTTTTAAAAGGCACATGTTAACTTATCTATGCCTAGTTCTAAATGAGCAGTTATCACAGTTTACTGTAAAGGCCTTTGTCGGCTCCCACACTGGATTGTGAGCTTCAGGGAGGAGCCGAGACTTATCCATGGGCGCCCCCATGTAGCACAATGCCGGCCACGCTGAATATGAAACTGTTTCATCAACTGATGCACTTTTTTAAGGAAGTGAATAAGCTGCTATTGCCTACCTGGATAGAAGTAGATAGACCACATCTGGCCTATAAAATACAGTGCATACTTATATGGTGTCTTATACTGCTTTCATTCTTTTTTAAAAATTAAATTTACTGGCATAACCTTGGTTAATAACATTACATAAGTTTCAGGTATACACTTTTATAATATACCATCTGTATATTCCATTGTGTGCCCACCACCCAAAGTCTAGTGTCCTTCTATCACCATGTATTTGATCCCCCTTACTCTCTTCATCTTACCCCCAATCCTCTTCCCCTCTGGTAACCACCATACTGTTGTCTGTATCTATGAATTGTTTGTTCATTTGTTGCTTTTTATTTTTTTTTAAAAAAGCCACCTCAGCCCCAATCAGGAGACAACACCATACTTTTTGACTAATGTTTCTCGGCTACCAATTGTTTTATTTACAGATTCAAACAGAGCTTCAACAAGCCCATGGAATACTTTCTGTCCATCTCCTCTATTCAAAAGTCCAATCAGTTAGCTATACAAAAAGTCATGCTGGATGAATGGTTTAGTAACAACAAAAATCCATCACTTATGGTCTGCCTAAATGTGCAAAGCACTTAAGGGTTTATATCCACTCATTTAATCCTGAGCATTCTATGAGGTAGATATCATTGTCCCCTTTTATAGATGCCAAGAGTAACTTGCCCAGGGTCACACAGGTATATTTGGTACACGCTCTTTGCAGCACTCACTATTCCTAAAGAGTAATTATGATTCTCAACGCTTACTAAGGAAAAAAATGGACAATTTTTTTGAAGATCTATAAAAAGTTATTACAGTGAGGTTTGAGAACTGGCCTTTATTTATCTAGCTTTAAAAACTGAAATCAAATCAAGCAGTTAAAAACAGCATATGCCCAAAACTCACTGGATTGTCAAACAAGCTTTAAGGTAAGGTTTGCGGACAAACAGTAACAATGGCCAAGGCTCACAACTACTTTATTGTCACCTCCAAGCTTTGTCCTGGTCAAGGCCATTCAGAAATAACTTTTATTGTTGGGTCTCTTAAGGAAAACAATGAAATAAACTAACCAGTACAGGAACAAACTTACATAATAGAGGAATGGCCAGATTAAAAATAAGTCATCTCACTGACTTAAAGTCAGCTGGGAATGACTCGTTCTCTTGGGGCCACCAATCAATTTCATCATTGTAAGTATTACAAATATACAATGATACCTATATTAGATCTTTTAGCAGAGAAAGCAGTAAGATGACTGGCTTTGAGCATACACATCACAAAATACAAAGTACTTCCTTCCTAAGTATTCTCCTTAGAAAAATTCCCTGCGAATCCAACTGTGTTAGTTTCTCCATCACGACATATATATATGACTACCAGGACCATATTCATGTGGAGACCAAGATAGTTCTAAACCTTAAAAGTTGCTATTATATAATTAATTTCTTGCCCTCTAGTTAGTATGAATTGTCACCTCTCCCTAGAAAAATGTAGGAACCCAGAAACTTAAAAGTTCCTTTACAAGTAAATTTTAGTTCATTCTCTAAGGTACTGATCATCAT
Source organism: Rhinolophus sinicus (assembly GCF_057876585.1). Lineage (NCBI taxonomy): Eukaryota > Metazoa > Chordata > Mammalia > Chiroptera > Rhinolophidae > Rhinolophus > Rhinolophus sinicus. The sequence goes on from NC_142513.1 coordinate 12,673,778, forward strand.
TTAAGGGAAAACTGCTTAGTTTGATGCCACTGAAAGAGCAGGCAGCATAATAGGATGTTAGAATTTAGAATTTTCTCTCTCCTTATGTAGACATATTCCTTATCTCCTTCTCCTAACATAATATAATCTAAAACTCCACATAAAAGGTAGTATGATAAATAATAATTAATAACGGTGGTCCTGACTAAATCCTATTAGATGAAGAACCTAGGATTGGAGAAATCAAACAGTGTGCCATAAAGTAAGTGAAGAACTTTCTCCCTAGTATGAAGCAAATACTAGAAAACCTGGGTCTTTCATAAGTAGTATCATCCCCACAAGCCAGAATGAATACATTCTCCCCCAACAAATTACATTATATCTATTTTCAAAAATAGCCAAAATTCCTGTTCAAACACTTTTATTTTAAAGACACATGTAAAGAAAAATTAAGGATGAAATGATGTTCACACAAAAGATATACACGTGTTGTTTTACTACGAGTAGAAATCTATCTTTAGAGCCAGACTGCCTGCGTTTGATTCCTGATTCCAGCACTTACCGTTGCTATGTGTGTATATCCCTAAGAAAAGTATTTAACTTCTCTGTGCTTTGGTTTCTTCATATGTAAAATGGGGCTAACAGTACACACCTATCATTGCTTGTTATGAAGGATTATTAATATATGTAAAGTATTTAGAACACAGCTTGGCACATAGTGAGCAACATAAGTGGTAGCTATTATTATTATAAACTAATTGCTTGATGCAACCTCATCAGTTGGCGAATAAATCACAAATGGATAGACTCTATATGTGTTCATACTACACAGCATATATGCATGTATCTTATCTATACATGTATATGTATATTCATTTACATGGTCAAATAACCTTTACACAACACCTACTATACAGCTCAGATCCTTATTTGATTACTGAGTTTCCCGCAAGAATACATTAAAGACCATTACCATTTGCATGAGAAAATGGGCTCAGAAAGACTAGAGATGCTATACACAAAATAAGGTTCTATAATACTACTATGTCATTTTTTAAAAAAGCAACATGCGTACACAGAGGAGTTGGGTCTCGTCAGAATGCAACTGGAGGGAAAAAAAAAGCCATTAATAGTGAACTCTGTGATTAAAAAACAAAATCAGAAGCTTATATTTAACAATTTACAGTTTGTAAAAAGGCCTCATACAATAAAGATAGAGAAAGCAAGAATCAGAGACTAGGCAGCATGCTCAACATCACACAGCTAGAAAATGCTTGCAGGCAAGACCTGAATCAAATTGATCTGACTCCAAGTCTAGTGCTCTTTCTGCTTCTGTATCCCCAGCCAAATGGGCAAAACGCATTTGCAGTGGCCCAAAAATCTGGAGATTCTGCCTTGGGAACTAGCATCATGGGAATTTGCTCAGCCTGGTTTTATGGAGGTTGCCTCCCTGATCAAGAGATCCAATTCTAAAATGGCTTCAACATAACACAAGCACTGCATGATGGGAAACGTACAGAAGATTATAGGGTAGGAGCCATACCATACTCCAGGGACTGACAGTCCATAAATATTTACTACTGATGAATGAAGATATTCAGCCTGAAAACCAGGTGTGTGTGGTCTAGGCCAAATCACCTCACTTCTCATAAAGACTCCATCTGTAAGATGGGTGAATGGTTTCTTATCTCATCGAAAGGAGGGGCCAGGAAAATAATTCAGCATTTGCTACTGGATTATTAGCCTTCTATTTTGAAGACTACCCATAAAATTCTAATTTGGGTCCAGTAAAACCGACAGATTTTACTCTTACCATCTTGTGTGCTCCTAAAGACATAGAGCCAAGAAAAATGAGGGCTCAGGTAACTGAGATACAATTCCTAAATAAGAAATGGGGTTCACTGAAAGTGTTCAAGGAGAAAAATCACTACGAACTAAATAACACTTATACACTTCTAACAGGAAAATGCAAAAAGCTGCGTAACCATGTGTCCTGTTCTATAAACTGCATGTGTGTGGTTTCATATGAACAACTGAAGACAATGAGAAATGCAGACAATTTTTATATTCTTACAAATGCTTCGTCTTTCTGTTCAGGCTCTTGTTGCCACCTCATTTGCTGTGTTCATTAACATCATCTTTCCAAATTCCATCTCCCACACATAGCAAGTAAAACCAGAGGCTGACGCTTGCTATCTAGCCTTACCAAAGTGAAAAGCAGTGACAGCAAGGACAAGAGACATGGATTTTTACAGAAAGGTTGGCAAATTGTCTTACCAATACTGCCACCTTTGAAAACCCCATTGCATCCGAGTTCTCCATTTGCAATAGACAAAGATGTACTCATCTTAGGTAGAAAAGGGGCCCAAATCACTCCTACCCTTCCCCACCACCAGGGAGGCCATCAGGGCAAATTTCAGTCCTAAAAACATACTAACACACAGCATGAGGGAATTTGGGGGCGAGGACACAAAAGACTCTGGCATTAATGACGGTAGATACCGTGGGAAAATACTCGATACTCAGCCTTTGACATTTTTTTTCCTGGGGATCCGGCCTGAGTCAGTAACCGGTTCCAACAAATGCATTTTCTTGATTTAAACCTCAACCCTAGGCTTCCCAGGGAACCTCGGATTCTGCCAGGCTCCGAAAGCAGCGAACGATGATGAAATAAATGGCTTTACTGCAAAGTGGGAGGGGGTTTTCTTTCTGCTCTCTCCCAAGGTTAAACCCCTTACCCATCCAGGGGGAATGAAGCAGGAGCAGTGGGCCTCGAGAACTCGTCCGCCTTCGGTTCAATTTTGTTGGAAGCCGGAAAGTAATAAGCAGGGGTGATAGGGCTGAAAAGGTCGGATCTCCGCGCCCGAAGAGCAGGGAGGGGTCACGCGGGGATCGAAACTGGGCAGTGAGGGAGGGCCTGAGGTCCGCGGCTGGAAGTCCATTCCCGCCCGGTACGGAGCCGGACCCCACCCGCCGGGCAGGGCCGCAGGCGGCGAGGGCGGCCCGGGCCTCTCCGAGAGCGAAGGGCCCGGCCCCGGAAATAGGGAGGGGCCGCGGCGAGACCAGGCCCGCGCCGCAGGCGGCCGCGCGGGGTCTAGAAGGCCGTGCGCGCTACCCTAGAAGACCACCCGCGGGGTCGCCCTGGTCGTAGTAGTCGCCGCCGCCGGGGTGGGGGGGTGGGGGGGGAGTTTTGGCCTTGAGCCCCCGGGGGCCACGGGCGGACCCCGCGCCGCACTCACCGTGGGAGGATTGCAGGGGGCAAAGACGCTTGCGAGCGGAGCTCCGAGCGCGGTGACCGCTTCCTTCCCAGGCCCACTCCTCAAGCGGCAGCGGCAGCAGGCACCCCGGCTCCGGAATCGGCGGCGGTGGTGGCGGCAGCTCCACTTCCGTTCCGGTCACCACTTCCGCTCCGTCCCGAGCCCCGCCCCGCCCCTGCGCCTTCTCCTCATTGGGCGAGCGGGGCACGGGGTTGCCCCGGCCGCGTGAGAGGGGCGCTGACAGACAGAGGGTGGAGGAAGCGGAGCAGGGGGCCTGGATGCAGCGGCTGCCGGAGGGCGGAGGGCCCGGCCCGGAGCTTGGAGGAGGCGGGCGGTGGGGGACGGAAATGGGGGCGGGGGAGCGGAAAGAGGAGGTAGGAGGAGAGGGGGCGGGTGGGGGGAGGGTCAAGAACTGGGATGTGCTGGAACGAGGAAGACTGGGCGAGGTTTGGGGTTGGGCGGGCCTGAGGCCCACTCTGTTTAGGCTAAAACTCGAGAGGGCCAGGCCCAAAGATTCCGAGGTCATCGGTTCCCACCCCACCGTAGAAGTAATCGCCGTGGGGTTAGACGTTGAGGTCAGTCCCCTTTTGCTCTGTCCTTTGGAAATACTGGATCTAGGGATGGACAGAGATTGCTCATTCCTAAATTTTTGCTTAATCCTCTCTCTTCAATCCTTCAAGGTACTTATCATTTCCTCTTTTGTGGACTGAAGAGGCCATGAGGATCGAAGGCCTTTTTCCCTTTTTTTAAGCCTGTGTTTATAATCTCGTAATTGAATACCCCCCTTTCAAGCTCCTAGAGGAAATTTAAGGAAAGGAAACAGGCCTCCACAGCCCCCCATTCGCATGACTGCACTCACCGTTATCAACATTTATCTATTTCTTCCAAGGCAGTTGACTCTTAAACACAGTTCTTCAAAATGCCTCTCACCTGCACGCCCTCCCTTTCATTCATTCTTTCAATAAATATTTATTGAGCAGGCTGTGTGCTGATTGTTGGAGACACAGCAAGAACAAGACAGGGCCCTGCTGTCTTCGAATTTACAATCTGGTAGGAGAAAAAACAGTGAATACGCCTTTGTCATCTCTTCTTTACCCTGACTCACCTTGATGATAGACTTCTAGCTCATCACCTTACCCTGAGCCCTGTCTCCATCAATTGCCAAAGTGATCTTTTTAAAATGCCATTCTAATCGTGTTCCTTTCTTGCTGAAATCCTTTGGTGGTTAGTCAGACAGACCTAGAAGACAATTGGTAGGCCCCTTGAGTGCGACAGTCAAGGTTCTCCAGAGATTGCCCTTCCCCTGTACCCTTTTCCTGCTCTTTCTCCCCCATCGTAAAACCCCAATTCAATTGGATGATTCCTTCTCCTCCCAAGATAAGGTCCAGTATTTCTAAATCATTTGTGTTAGTTGCCAAGTTTTTAAAGACAGAGATTTTTGTGTGAACAAAAATGTGCATCTCTGCCTTGTCTAGCAACATTCGTGTGTGGGAACAGTTTACTGAAGCCAAGGAGTGTGGCTGCCTACTCTAGGTCAGACATGGACTTTACAAAGTGCCAGGGTCCCCTCCTGACCAAGTGTGCTTTCCTCGTTCATGTGGTCTGTCATATAGGTGTTTGTGCCTGTCACTCCTGTGCTATACCACCTTTTAACTTGAGCAAGCTTGAGCGTTGTGTAATATAAACAGCACAAATGTGACAGCAAAACCACAGGATGGTTTGAAGCCCAGAAAAGTTTCCCAGTGCAAAAACTTCCCCATGGGGATCTATCTTTGGCAAACCAAAGGTCAGTCATCCAGAGACTGCTCAGATTGAAATAAGCTTTCATGTAACATGACTGTGCCTTATGCCCCCATCCAGAAAATAGCCTAGTGGGTCACAGGGCTCATGATTACACCACAGATGACATCAACAGTGTACTGAGGGAACAGAAGTGCCCTTTGCCAGGCATCCCTGGGTGCCTGCTAACGGGTTGCATGGATAGGCTGCTTTCACCATTTCTGCATTCTAGGCCATTGGTCAACAAACCACAGCTATTAACCGACAGAGACACAAAGAGATACTAACATACAATGTGGCAGATGCAACCATAGGAATATATATGCCCAGGGTATTATGGGAGGCAGGGAGAAGGGCACCTAACCCACCTTGGGAATGTGGTGGGGGAGCAGGCAGGACTTCCTGAAAGAGGTGATAGTTGAGCTGTCGTGCGGGAGACCCTGCTCGCTGCGCCATTTGTTGGATGGGGCGGCCTGCGGGGTCTCTGCTCCCGCTCCCCACACAAGAACGCAGGATATGGTGAGGACAAAAAGGAACACCCGCAGAGCCATAGGTAGGGGAGTCATACCACTATGGTCTCACTGGAGGCTGGGCCCACCGGACTCGCGACCTGCCGTCCGCCTTTCCGCCAACTGACCGACAACTCTCCTCCACTCTCCTCAACTCTCCTCCACTCTCCTCGGCTCCTCAGCAATCCTCGGCTCTCCTCCGTAGCCGCAGCAGTTATACTAGCAGCCAATCGGCTAACCGGCCACAGCCGACGGCCAATCAGCCACAGCTGACGGCCATCCACTACCCGAGCCAGCACCTTTCCATGTGAGGCCGAGAGCCTGTAAACTAATTTCTGGGGCTCTGTCCCCACACTCCACCCCTACAGGGTCTCGCCTCACAATCTACGCGACAAGCGTCTTCCGCGAGGGTCCCTGTGCCGTATTAGCCTACTGACACCTACGGACAAAAAGAAACGGTAGTCTTAGGAACCAACAATGGCAAATCCCTTCCATCTGGGAGGATACATGCTAGCTTTTTGTCCTGGGAAAGGAGGGTCGCTGCCACTGGCACCTTTCCCGGTTTGTGGTACCAGACCTTTATGGCAGTGCTTGGGGTCCCTATTGGGACGGGGCAGAGTAGCCAGTGGGCTGAATTACGGGCTGTGTGGATGGTAATCAGCCACGAGCCTGGGCCCCTAGTTATTTGCACTGACAGCTGGGCGGTGTTCCGGGGCCTAACGTTGTGGCTCCCTACATGGAAACACCAAAACTGGTTGGTGGGACACCGTCCACTGTGGGGTCAAGCCATGTGGCAGGACCTCTGGGACCTAGGACAGAGAAAGGAGGTGACCCTAATGCATGTCACAGGTCACTCCCCCTTAGTGTCCCCAGGTAATGATGAAGCAGACGCCCTAGCACGGGTACGATGGTTAGAGCGGGCTCTTGCCACTGATGTGGCCCACTGGCTGCATAGGAAATTGCAGCACGCTGGAAGCTGAACCATGTGGCAGGTGAGCAGACGCTGGGGCCTGCCTTTGAAATGGCAGGAGATAGCAGATGCCTGCTATGACTGTGCCGTCTGTGCCCAGGACAGCCCCCAAAGGCGGAGGCTCCCCTGGGAGACACAGCAGATTACGCGAAGGAGAGTGCCCCTTACTCGCTGGCAAGTGGATTACATTGGACCTCTGCCTAAGGCCCGCAATGCGATATACGCATTTACAGCAGTGGACACTGCTACGGGGTTGATGTTTGCTTGGCCCTGTCCGGCTACGGATCAGCGGCACACAGTGGTCGCCCTTACACGGCTGTGCGCCCTCTATGGGCGCCCCCAAGTCATTGAAAGTGACAGGGGTACCCATTTTACGGGGCAAGAAGTACAGCGCTGGGCTGCCAGGATGGATGTGCAATGGTTGTTTCACACCCCGTACAATCCACAAGCAGCTGGCATGATTGAACGCTATAATGGCCTTTTGAAGCAAGGTCTCCGGGTGTCAAAACACCCTCCCACGATGCGTGACTGGGCCTCGCGTCTATGGGACGTCCTGAGAGTCCTGAATGAGAGACCACGGAAGGGAGGGCCCGCGCCAGTAGAAGCTCTGCTACATCGAATGGCCGCTCCCATTCAATTACAAGTTACCACCAGTGAGACTATGTTAAAGCCAGGCTACGGCAGAAATGGGAACATTTTGCTGCCAGCACCCACATGCTTGAAAGCAGGGGAACGGCAGCAATGGACTTGGCCCTGGCAGGTCAAAAGCCCCCACTGTCGGTGGTTGGGTCTGATAGCCCCATGGGGGGCCGGTTTGACTCATGATTTGCAAGTGACGCCAGGGATGGTGGCTGAGTGGCCACCGCAAGTGACTGTAGTATACGGAGGTCCCGGTACCGGGATGATTTTGCGAGGAAGCTATGTGCTCTCACTATGGCCTATTATGGGGTCCCTGTTCTGTTACATGTTGAAACTATGCAAGGGACCCCAAGCACTGCCATAAAGGTCTGGTACCACAAACCGGGAAAGGTGCCAGTGGCAGCGACCCTCCTTTCCCAGGACAAAAAGCTAGCATGTATCCTCCCAGATGGAAGGGATTTGCCATTGTTGGTTCCTAAGACTACCGTTTCTTTTTGTCCGTAGGTGTCAGTAGGCTAATACGGCACAGGGACCCTCGCGGAAGACGCTTGTCGCGTAGATTGTGAGGCGAGACCCTGTAGGGGTAGAGTGTGGGGACAGAGCCCCAGAAACTAGTTTACAGGCTCTCGGCCTCACGTGGAAAGGTGCTGGCTCGGGTAGTGGATGGCTGTCAGCTGTGGCTGATTGGCCGTCGGCTGTGGCCAGTTAGCCTATTGGCCGCTAGTATAACTGCTGCGGCTACGGAGGAGAGCCGAGGATTGCCGAGGATTGCCGAGGAGCCGAGGAGAGTGGAGGAGAGCGGAAGAGAGTAGAGAGTGGAGGAGAGTCAAGGAGAGTGGAGGAGAGTTGTCGGTCGGTTGGTGGAAAGGCAGACGGTAGGTCGCGCGTCCGGTGGGCCCAGCCTCCAGTGAGACCATAGTGGTGTGACTCCCCTACCTATGGCTCCGTGGGTGTTCCTTTTCGGCCTCACCATATCCTGCGTTCTTGTGTGGGGAGCGGAAGCAGAGACCCCGCAGGCCGCCCCACCCGACATGAGCTTTGGATTCCATAATGAACTTTTTTTTAATTTAGTGGACTATTTTTTAAGAGCAGTTTTAGATTTACAGAATTAAACCAATGGCAGAGTTCCCATAGACCCAACCTCTCCCCACCCACAGATTCCCCTGCCATTAACATCTTACATTAGTGTACATTAGTTACAATTGAACCAATATTAATACATTATTATTAATTAAAGTCCATAGTTTACAGCAGGGTTCATTCTATTCAATGGATTTTGGCAAATGCACAATGTCAGGCACCTACTATTACAGTATCATATAGAACATTCACTGTACTAAAAATCTTGTGTGCTTCAACTATTCAGACCTCACCCTCTCACCCTAACCCTTGGCAGTGACTTTTCGTTTACACTGTCTTTGTTTTGCTTTTTCCAGATGTTGTATGGTTGGAATCATACAGTATATAGCCTTTAAGATTCCTCCATATCGTTATTGTTTAAGAGCTCGTTTTTTTTGTCACTGAATATTATTGCATTGTATGAATGTACCACAGTTTGTCCTTCTTCCCCCCCTTCCTCCTCTCCCTTCCCTTCCCTTCCTTTCTTTTTTCTTCCCTTCTTTCTTCCTCTCTTTTGCTTTTTATTAGGACAATTTTCAAACAAACTCAAAATTAGAATAGTACAATGAACTCCATGTACCCATCACCCAGCTTTATTTTACTATTTATCTTTTGCACTTTTTTTAGGAGTATTTTACAGCAAATCCCAGACATTATATCATTGAATTTGTAAAACCTCAGTTCCATATGTAGCTCTAACAGGTAAGAATTTTTTAAAAATAACCACAATTCCATGATCACACTTAAGGAAATTAACAATTCCTTATTATCTTATAATACATAGTCCAGGTTTGATTTTTCCCTAATTGTCTTAAAAATTACTTTTTACATTGATTTATTTAAATCAGGATCCAAATAAGCTCTACACGTTGCATTTAGTTGCTAAATCTCTTAAGTGTCTTTTAATCCATCACAGTTATGCTTCCTCCTTTTGTCTTTATATGATTGATTTGTTGAAGAAACTGGGTAAATTATCTTATCACAGTCTGAATTTGGCTATTTGGTTTCTTGCAGAGTTTTAAAAATGTGACCCCATCCCTTGAATGTCCTATAAACTGGTAGTTATATCTAAAGACTTGATTAGATTTTGGCTCAATTTTCAGCAAGAAAATTTTACAGGTGGGACTATGTGTTTCCTATTGCTTCATACCAGGAGGCATATAATATCTAATTGTCACTAATGAGCTCTTTTAATCTGAACACCTATTTCTTTCATTTCTGGGATATTTTTGTGGCTTATTTCCATGAGGATTTCCTTCCTCCTCCTCACTATTTTCTTTGTCTTCACTTTCTGGAACCCCAGTTATTCAGATAACTGAGCTCTTGGACTGATTTTCTAATTATACTGTTTTTTCCTTCCTCTCTCTTATTTTTTTTAATCTTTTTGTGTTTGGGTTTACTTTCTGAACATTATCTTCCAACTTGTATTTAGTCAGAGTTCTGTGCAGGAGACAGAAGCAGAAACCACTCTAGGTATTTTAAGCAGAACGGGATTTGATAAAGGGAATTAGGTGCTTGCAGACTCATGAGAAGAGCTAGAATTGCCTAAGTTAGGTGGGACTTTGTTTCAAAGTCACCATCGCTGTGATTGAGAGGTCAGAGTTACTACTGCTACTCCTGTTGCAGCATCGTCACTTCCTGACCACACGAAGCTGGGGACTAGGCGCTGGACCGGGGAATCTGGCCACTGACCTTTGGCTCAAAAGTAAAGTTCAAAGACAAGAGGGCTGCTGTTTGGATTAAATAAGAAGTTGAAATTGAAGGGTAGCCTATAACAGGCCAACCTGCGTGAGGTTTTTGATATCCATCCAACCAATTTTGGCTTTTCGTTTTAATGGAACAAAGGCTGAAATCCTGACTCAGAGAGGTCTATTGGTGTATCAGAAAAAGAGCTCCCATAGTTCTCACTAACTTTGCCAGACAAGGGGAAGCTGTGTCAAGGAGACCAGCATTCTCCAAACACTGAATTGAATTTTGGCTATATAATCACCTTTGTTTTCATATAAATGAGGTCATTTGAAAAGTAGATACCATTAATGTGAAAAAAGGTGAATCTGTATTTCTGTTTCGTGATAGCTGAACCAGAAATAAGTTTCACAGTGTTTCTAGGCTTTGCAGATTTCTACCTGTAGAGAAAGTGGCAAAGCGTTGTCATGCCCCAGTACTTCCTCTAGCCTTGGAAAGTGCACACAGCTATTTGCCTCCAGTCTCTTTCTTCAGAGTGCCAGCTGGGCAAAAAGAACCATGAATTTATCGGGTATTTGTGTGTGTGTATTTTAAGAATGATGTTTTTTAGCATTTAAGTAAGAAAACTCCTGCTGTATTCATTTTAAATAATGCATTTTTATTACATGGTGATGCATGAATATATTTTAATTGTAAGAAAACTAAACTATTAAAGATAAAAACTAAAGTCCCCTGTGATCACCACCCCACCAAGGGCATTTCTCCTCCCCAGAAAGTAACCAAGTATCAATTACATAGGACCGTGCATTAGGTTATGCTGTGGTAACAAACATTCTTAAAATCTCAGTGACTTACAACAACAAAGGTTTATTTCCTTACATGTTTGTCATGTGTTGGCTTCAGCCCTATCTCTGGACACAGGTGGAAAAAGCAAGCAGAGTATGCTAATCTCATAACAGAGGGGGAAAATGGAATAGTGGAATCTCTTAAAGCTTCTGCTTGCAAGTTTCATGTCAGTTTCATATTTCTTTGGTGAATGAAAATCGTAGGGAGGGGCAGTGAGCTTTTGTCTAAAATTTTGAAGCGTGCACAAAACTATGGATATAGACATCTTTGCTGTATAATTTATTACAGTCCTGAACCTTACTTTCTTCAAGCAAAAAAATATGTCTTCGACGTCTTTCCATGTTATACAAATACATCCACTTCCTTTCTAAACAGCTACGTACTATGCCATAAGGGGTGTACTATAGCTTATTTACTAGCTATTTCCCTATTTGGAAAAAAATTACATTGTTTCTAATTTTTTATTATTGCAAACAAGGGTGTAGCCAATATTCCTTACTTGCCCCTTGTGCATACCTGCAAGTGTTTCTCTAGGGTGGGTACAGAGTAGTGGATTGGCTGATGAATAGCTCTCCCAAGGAACTAGCCCAGTTTTTCTCTCTGTATCCCAATGTGGCACACTCATTAGGAGAATTTCAAAGAGAGTTTACACAAAACAGGACTGTTTACACAAAACAGTGCAGTACCCCAGGGCTGGTAACAGTGGGGTTGTTACTCCCCTGGGCCTGAAGGAACGAGAGGAGAGAGCAGTTAGAACAAGGAGGAGAACAGTGATGTGGAAAGGGACGGGCAAAGCCAGCCCAGTGTGGCCCCATTGGAAGGAGCCAAGAATACAGGCCTCAAATCACTCTTTTCTCTTCGGTCTCCTACTGGGCTGACCTCACCCAGATGACAGAGGGCCAAGGAGCCTGTTGATGTAGCCCAGGCAGGCCTGCCTCTTGGGACACAGAGGAGGTGGAGAGGAAAGAACCAATCTGGAGGAGCACCCCTCTCCCGCCCACAATCCTGGAAATGACTTAATTATGTGCCAAGACCTTAAGCAAAAAAATCGTACTTAAGTGCATTTTAAATTTGCATTGCCCTGATTATTAGTGAGGACTTCGGCTGATAATGTCGGGACACAGATTGTCTCTTCTTCCCAGGGCTCAGTGGTGGGAATATGTAAAAGCCAGATACTGGTTCAGCCATTGTGTCATCACATTGGGGGCCAGTGGAGAGGATGAGCCAAGAAATGGATCTGGTGGCATCTTTTGAGTCCTGGATCAAGCCTTACCTGAGGCTACCCGTGACTGTTCGGTAACATGAGCCAATGAATTCCCTTTTGCTTCAGACACTTGTTGTCGGTTGGTAGCGATGTGTGTGTGTGTGTATGTGTGTGTGTGTGTGTGTGTGTGTGAACTGAAAGACCTCCAACTGATCTGGGATTTGAACTCCATTCTTTATCTCGTACCATGCTTCATATGTTTTGTATATAACAATTTAGGGCTAAATAAGACCTTAGATATCACTCTATTCCAACTCTTATTTTTATTTATACATGCAAAAGTTTAAACATACAAAAACATTTCATTTTTGCTTCTAATTTTAAAAGTAAAGAAAGAGAACATTGTAGACAAAGTTGAAATCACTTTGATATCCTTCCCTAGTTCATTCTCCCAAGGGGACCACCATCAAGGATTGGTTATATGTCTTTTCCTACCATATTTTAATATTTTTACCACATATGTATATATCCATGAACAGAGCATAGAATTGCTTTGTGGGTTTAAAAATTGTTATATGAATGCCATCTTGTATGTATCATTGTGTACTTTTCTTTTATCACTCACCCTTAGGTTCTCGAGAACTAAACATACTCACAGATGTGGTTCATTTTCACTGTTGTGATATACTCCATTGCCTGAATATACCACAATGTACTTATCTAATTTATTTCTATAATACACATTGAGATTGTAGGTTGTTTCCTCTATGCTGCAATAAACATCCTGGAGTATTTCATGAGACACACTAGCCAGAGTGTCTCTATGGTGTACATTTAGAAGTTGAACTACTGGATCACAAGATATGCACATTTTCCAGCTTTACACTGATGGGTAATTTACATTGGCTGTGCCAAATTACATTTCCACTAGCATTGTGTGAAAACTGTTTTCCCTATACCCACATCAATACCTGGATTTTTTATTTTGCCAGTCTGACTGGTGTGAAATTGTATCTGCGTGTTTTAATATGCATTTCTCTTATTATTAGTGAAGGTAAGCATCTTTGCCTGTGTTTATTTATTATTACACTTCCTTTTCCAACCTCCTTATTTTACCGGTGAGGGAAATATGGCAAAGGTCACACAGTTCATCGGCAACAATGCTAGTTCTAGAACTTGGATCTTCTAACTCCAATTTACTTTTTTATTTCCCCAGCACACTGAATAATTTCCAAACATAAATTTTAAAGTGATATTGTTTCACTAACTGTAACGACAACAAAAAAGAAAGGTATCTTTCCTTCTAATTGAATGTAGGGACTATGAATTGTCAATAGTTGGATGCTGTATCAGTTAGGGTTAGGTTTGTCTGTGAATAACAGAGATGCCAAATATAAGTGACTTTAACAAATTAAAAGTTCCTTTATTTTCCCTCTCCTGTAAAAGTTGTAGATAAGAAGTTTGGATTGATTTGGTCATTTGCGCCATGAAGTTTTCTGGGAGTTAGGCTCTTTTCATCGTGTTGCTTCATTTGATATAGCTGCCATTTCCAAGCTCACCTCATGTTCCAAAATGGCTGCTCCAACTCCTGCCATTACAACTGCATCCAAGTCGGAAGGAAGGAGGAAGAGACCAGCGGGGGAAAGGTGGAGGTATGGGGTGCCACCTGGCTATCTCTTAACGAAGTTTCTAGAATCTGCTATGTGATTATTTGATGTGTGTCCTATTGGACAGAACTCAGTTACATGGCCATACTTGGCTATAGGGAGATTGGGAAAATTGGCATTGATTTAGGGGACCATGTGCCTAGACACAAGGGAGGTGACCTCTAAATACTATTCAAAGTCCAGAAGGACATACATCCTTCTCTGGCAGGTGAGTTGTCCTGCTTTCTAGGAGGAGTGTCCCTGTCCTCTAAATTCCATGACCCTTGGTTCTTCCCTTAGGGAGACTCTTCCTTGTCCAGTATCCTCATGGCCATGTCTAATAGACATTAGTGTCACCTTTTTTGGGATGGTACAGATTTTATAGCCCTGTTTTCTGATGGTTTCGGGATCCTGGAGTTTCTTGTTGCTTTGTAGAAGAAAGGGAGACATTTTTTAGGGGACATTTAGTGGTCTCTGCCACAGATGCTGAAAAAAATGCCTGGCTGCATTGCAATTTGAGTTTTCCCTTCTGCCTGTGATCCTGAGAACACTCCGCAATAAACAATAAACTTCCTGTGTGCATCCTCCATGTTGAAATCTGATTCCTGGGGAGCCCAACCCACAATAGGCTCCGAAATGTGTTTGAGTCTTATCCCAAATACCCACTAGCTGTGTGGCCTTAGACATTATAAATCCACTATAAGTCTCTATAAACCTCAGATTTTTAATATCTAAAGATGTAATGATAATAGTATTTGTCTCTTCTAGTTACAGTGAGAAGAAAGAGAAATAATGCATATAAAATCCTTAGCACCCCTTCTAACACAGCTCTTTGCTGGCATTTCCGGAAGCCCGTGTCCCCATGCCTCACTAAAGCAGACTTGTTGTGCTAACTTATTTCCAGCAGATGGCGCCAGCGGACAAGTCTGCAGTCTTGTGAGGCTCAGTTAATAATTTTCACTGTTTACATCAGTTTCATATGCTTTATCTCATTTGATTCTCCATCAACCATTAACCAAGTGCTGACTATTCTATCATTTATTCTTTCATTTTTTCTTCAACAAATGCTTACTGAGCACTTAACTCCAGTCAAAAGGCAGCTTTAAATCCCTTCTAAAACCTGATGGTGGCTAATAAAAAAAGAAAACACATAAAACTCCAAGACGCTGCTGGAAAGCTGAATTGAGATGGAAAGATAAGTCTTAGCCACTAGTTCTGGGTTGGTGCCAACTCGTATTCTCGAAGGAGGCTGCTTTAATGAAGCGGAAGAAGCTTAATTTGACTGAAACTGAGTCAGGAAGAAAGCCAAGGTGCTTCCCCAGGAACTATCCACCGTCCTTCCCAAAGGCTATTGATATGAGGGCAGAGCAGTTGGTCCTTGGGCTGGTTAAAATTGCTGAGTAGGAGAAAGAAGAAAGAAGTCCATCAAGGTGGTGTTGAAGGGCTTGGAGAGGACGGGGCTGGCTGGCCTGGATTCAGGAGCTCCAGACAGAAGTGACTTTGCAGGTCCCTCAGCTTTGCAGGTAGTCCAGCAGCCCTTCCTGGAAGCCCTGAGCCCAGGGCCCGGTCGAAGTCTGTTTGTATGGTAGGGACCACCGGTGCCCACCTCAACCTTCTCACACCCACTTCTGACCTGTGGGGGAATGAGCTTACCTGAAGGTCACCTCAGCGGTGCAATTTTGGGGGTGCCAAGAAGGGCTCCCTCCATGGGTGAAATCCCTCTCTCTCTCAACAATCAATCTCTGGTGCCCAAAATGCCACCATTAGTAATGAATTGTCCCTTAAAATGGGAGTTAAGAGGAGGATTTCTATATAGGTGTGTGTGTGTGTGTGTGTGTGTGTGTGTGTGTGTGTGTGATTATTTTTATTTCGAGAAAAGTCTGCAAATATACTCATCAGTTGTTACCATGGTTTATCTTGAGCCAGAAGCTAGGGGGCAGAGCTTATATGACGTGCTCATGTCCAAGATGCAAAGGAGGCTGGGAAGTCAACATTTGATATTTTCTGCCTTCTCTGTGGAAACTGATCTCCAGATTCCAAGGAGTCTAATAAAGTAGGCAACTCCCTTAAACAGAAAAGGGGTTCAGATGTTGGGAAAGAAAAAAAGAATGACATGATTAGCTTGATGACTGTAGTAAAATTATTGAAATCTCAGTACTCAAGTTTTCCCATCTGTGAAATGGAACTACTATTAGTACTTTTCTCAAAGTGTTTAGAAGATTAAAGGAATGACAATTCTTATAACTGTGTCAGCTAGCCACATAGTGGCTTAATGAATGCTAGATCTGATTTTTCAGTCATATAAACCTTTTGGCTTAAGCCATTTTGAGAGTTGGTTATTTTGTTTTTTTCTACTTGCAACGGACAGTCCTGACCAACACGAGGACAAACGACACCTCACAGGGTTGTTGTAAAGCTTGAATGAGGAAATGTATGTCGAGTTCCTGGTACATGGGACGGTCTCCATAAATGATAACTACTTACTGCTGTTACTAATACCATCACTACCAATGGTTCTTTATGCTCTTCTTTTATGTCATTGCTAAGAGCAAGATTTTATAAGAGGTACCCAAACCGGCAATCTGAAGAGAGGCTCTGATTATTTGGGGTTAACAAGAGGATCCAGGATTCCAGAGCTAAAGAGAACACCAATTCAGGAAAGTGAACACACAGATGAACTCAGCAAATATTTGTTGACTGGAAGGCTAAAGGGAAGAAAGAATTTAGAAAGAGGTTCTTTTCTGAAAGCAAGAATGACATTCATAATCCTAACTAGCATTTATGGGGGACCTACTCTGAGCGAGGCTCTGTGTTTGCTGTTGGAGCCACAGAGATGAACAAAGCACCATGTTTGTTTTCAAGGAGCTCCCAGCCTAGTGCATGGGTGGAAAGCCCACGTGCCCACAGAGTCTAGTCTGGTGATGTAAATGAGGGAAGTGGGCCAGGTATGAGGAAGGAAAAGAGGTAAATATTTCACTCTCTCCTTTAGTCCACTGTAAGAAAAAAACAATACTGCAAGAGTTCTGACAAATGGCTCTGATACGAGGTTTTCTTGCAGAGACAATAGGACATGGTGGGGACTGTGGAGAAATGGAAAAGCCAGGCTCGGCTCTGCCATGAGGTTGGAAAAGTGCATGTATGTTGCTGGATTTCTAATTTGGTAAGGAAAGCCAGAAATCTGGATTTTTATGTGAAATCTCTTGATTTTTAATTTTTGGCCATGAATGCAAAAATTGAAAAACACCATGTGAACCCAAGTGCTGCAGGCCAAGTAAAGCATGATTCTGTCTGAACGCCAGCTCTGAGCCCAAGGGTCCAGTAGATGATCTCCAGTCCAATGGGAGAGACAGATGGACATCTGGGAGATTTCAACACAGCTTGATCAGTGCAAAGACAGAAAGACGTGATGTGACGAGTGCACAGGAGCACAGCGGGGGGTGGGGAGGAGATGACACCTGATCTGAGTCCTAGAGGAGGACTCAGCAGGCCAAGAAACGGGTCAGGCAGTCCAGTCAGAGGGAAGAATACAGGGAGTTCAGTGGTCAGGAACTCAGCGGACTGGCAAAGCTCAAGTGTCACGTGGAAGTGGGGACCAGGGGGAGATGGGCAGGGCCAGATACACCATGGCCTTGACCACACCATCTGTCTGTCCAGCGATTTCTCATTATTCCTCCCTTGTAATTTCTGCTGTTTTTGATAGCAAACCAGAGGTGGTTTCAGTGGTCAAAGACAACCATTTCCTATGATAACAAGAAGCTC
This sequence comes from Rhinolophus sinicus, assembly GCF_057876585.1. Taxonomy (NCBI): domain Eukaryota; kingdom Metazoa; phylum Chordata; class Mammalia; order Chiroptera; family Rhinolophidae; genus Rhinolophus; species Rhinolophus sinicus. The sequence goes on from NC_142513.1 coordinate 12,691,171, forward strand.
TTTCAGCTATTAAAGTTGGCAACACACCCCTTTCTCTTTTCCCGGCTCTGGCTCCTCTTCCTCTATGTCTCACTCTCATCCTGAGAGTATTAAAGAAAATAAATACTTTTGACCTTTGTTAGAACACCTTGGACTTGCCAACACAGAAAGAAACGATTTGCACAGGAAGAAATGTTTCAATACCTCCCAAATGGCTCTCTCTTTTCTCTATGTCCAGAGCCAAATGCAGTTAGGATTCTGAGGTAGGAGACTAAACGGATGAAAAGACAAGTTTTAGCCACTGCTTCTGGGCTGGAAGTCAGGAGTTCATTCTAGTCCCGGTCTTGTGGACTGACTCCTCACGTAGCTGTGGAGAAGACCAGGTCACATGTACCCAACTGTAGTTGGGCTTAGTCCAGTTGTTTATTAAATCTGTATAGCTCATTGTCCCTTACTTCACTGTCACATATTTATCTTACCTCTGGTAGACTCATGGCACAAAAACAGGTAATGCAATCAATTAACCAGAGAATCTATAGTCATAGGAGCTAATGTGGAGCAGACTGGGAAGTGGAAAACCACCAAGTAAGAGAGGAACATTTTCTTCAGACACCATATTTGACAATGGATGAAAATTTCTTTTGTTCCACATCCTTCCCGTGCTTTTGGTGTTGTCAGTGTTTTGGAGTTGGGCTGTTCTGATAGTTGTGTACTGGTATCTCATTGAATTTAATTTGCATTTCCCCGATGACATATGATGTAGAACATATTTTCATGTGCTTATTTGCCATCTCTGTATCTTCTTTGGTGAGAGGTCTGCTCAGGTCTTTGTATATTTTGGATAGTAGTCCTCTATCAGATGTGTCTTTCGCAAATATTTTCTCCCAGTCTGTATGTAGCCTGTCTTCTCATTCTCTTCACATTGTGTGTTGGGAAGTTTTTCATGTTACTAAAGTCCGGCTTATCAATAATTTCTTTCATGGATCATGCCTTTGGTGTTATACCTAAAAAGTCATCACCATACCCAAGGTTTTCTCCTGTTACCTGCTAGGAGTTTGGGGGCATGTATAGTTTTACTCTAACCTGTGGCTTTTGCCCCATCTGATTGGTTTCCAAGAATGCCCTTGGCATATTATCCTCCTAGAGTCATGGCACCGTGAACATTCTGTAACCTTCTCTTCCTTATCTTGCTGAGCAGGCAATGTCAGCCCAGCATTGAAAATGTCCAAGTACTTGTGTCCGCCAGATCACTTCCCCTCTCTGTAAGTCTTCTTACCACGTTCAATCGAGACGTATGCTTCTGTAACCAAGATTTGTTTGATTCTACACAGGCGTAGGAGCTGATGTCTTCTCTCAGTGGTGAAATTACATTTACCCGGCTCCTGGGACTGATGTGGCAAACCGGTATGTCCATGTATTCATTGATACTAAGAAATGTAGGTGTTAAGCAAACTGAAATACTCTCATTTAATTCAATTCACTTAAATTTAAACAGCTGTATGTGGCAGAGGCTGCTGTATTGGATGGTGCAGCTGTAGCAATAACAGGTGGGTATCTGCACTGGGAAACACCACACATCATCCCGAAAGCAGAGGGATTAAGTGACAGTTTACGTAGATGCCTGAGATACCTTGCTCAGCCTCCTCCTCTCAGGTTTTTTTCCCCCAACCTAGACTCCAGAATGCTGGCAGGGAGGATTATACCCTCCTAAAAAGAAGCTAGAAGAAACTTCTCTGGAGAATTTGTCCGGCTCAGGAGGAAAGACCTAAAGATACTCACACTGGGGGTTCCCTAATGGAGAGTCATGTTCAAAGCTCATAGTTAACAAGGCCGCCTCATGGGCACATGGCTTCCAATAAACTGTAGTCTAATTTAGTCAAACATTTGAGGAAAGATGTGAATGAGAAGGAGACCAAACAAACAGATAAACAGGTTTAGGCAAACTCTATAAAAACACATATTTTCTTAAATTTGGAGGGCCATGAAGTTGGATGAGAAAAATGGTGTGAATTTCCCCTAAGTTCAACCTAACATCAGCACTTCCTTCACTTATGAACACAAGCGACAAACTACAGTAGTGTTAGTAGTTCCTGTGGCTTCATCACCACTAGAAACCAGATAGTTTCCTACCACAGTGCTATTGAAGTTATCTCAAAATATCATTTGTGCTCATCATGACTTTGAAATTATGGTAATTATTAGACATGCTGCTAAATTGTCTAATATAGAATCCCATATGTTACTATATGGCAGATTTGTTTTTTAAATATTTTGATAACTGCATTTTGATATAAATGATTTCTTTTGTAATCCTATGTGTGGAAGTTTATTCATTTAAAAATATTATGCTGAGAAGAGGTCCACAGACTCATCAGACTGCAAAGGGGCCCGTGGCCCAATAAGGGTTAAAACCCCCTGTATCAATGTTCTCTTAGAGCTAAAAGTGCATGGGGAATAAAGATAATACTCATCAAGCACTATGTGCCTGATTTTAGACCTTCTAATTCTAAGACTAGGTATTATTATTTTGATAGCTTTGATTAGGACTTTGAAATGCTCCTTTTGTCATTTCAGTGGGATAGTTGGAGGGAGGAGTAATAAATAGATGCACTTAATCAGCCCTCTTGACCCAAAATGTCAGCTTTCTTTTGTAAAAATAGTACATTCACATCATCAACAAGTTAGAGAACTACAAAGAGGACAGCAAAAATCACCTCTGATTCCACTACCTGTTTAGTGAACGTTGTTTCAGACAGCACTGCATGGGTATACATATCAATATTTATCCATTCACAAACGTATACAAACATAAGTATGTGTATAAAGACATATACATAGTTTTTAACAAAAACAGGACCAAACTACACTTGTATTATTTGTTTCATTTTTATTCTTTTACAAATAATGCATTATATTTATTTTCCACAGCAATAAGAACTGAGGCAGGTAATCATTTTCTCTGGCTGTGTGACTTTGGTCATCTTGCTTCCCCTCTCTGGGCTTCATTTTCACCATTTTGAAAATGAGGGATTTAAAAACCAATATTAACTCCCATTTGTTGGATGCCTACAATGTAAAACTTATGCATAGAGTCTTGTTTGAGCCACATAAAAACAATGCAACATGTCATCCCTGTTTTATAGTTGACAAAATTGAGAAGCCCAGAGAAGTTAAGTGATTTGCCCACGTCACAGAGTCAGTATTTGGCATAAGCGGAATTTAAAACCAGGAATGGTGACTCTTTTTGATAATCCCGCCTACTTTCACGTGCTTCGGAGGTCAATTCCATCTCTAAGGGACATCTTTACGCAGCTCCTGGTTTTGTCGTTACATCACAGTGAGGATGATGGCGGGGTCGTGAATAACCCTACGGCCACCCTCCTGCCCTCTCTAACTTTCCACATTAGGGCTTTGGAAACTGGTCCATCTCTTGTGTTTCTGAGACCCTCGGCCTCAGCCCCTCAATGGCTTCCTTCCCGATGATTCATTCTCCATCTCACCTTTAGCATCAGACACTACTAGTTGCTTAACCAGTATCTATTGTCCACTTCTCATTCAGTAACAGAATCCCAATTTCATTTGGATAAAATATGCCTGGCTGAAAAATATCTCCCTACATCCTTTGCAGCTAGGGGTGGTTTTCTGACCCCGTCCTGACCAACGAGATATAAGTGGAAATTTGGATGGGGCTTCCTGGGAATCGGTTGTCTTCCTCATACAAAGGGGTGGGGGAACTCAGCAGGCACCTGACTTTCCTCATTGTCTTTGCTTTTGTTCTCACCTGGAATGCAGGTGAGATTTCCGGAAGTGGAACAGCCATCTTGGGACTATGAGGGTGAAATTGACCTGCTAAGGATAGCCGAGCAGGTAGATAGAGCTTCAGTCCTTCATGATTTCTTTGAGTTTCTGTACCAGCCTGGACTGCCTACCCCTAGACTTCTTGTTACATGAGGAAAATAAAGCTGTATTTGGTTAGGTTTAGGTTACACGCAACGCCATGCAATCCTAACTGACAAGTTCTCCAAGAAAAGTCTCTTCTCTGCCCTGTAGCCCTGACATGTGGCCTTAATAAGCACCTGTGGTGATCCAAAAATAGACGTGGGGGGAGGAGGGACTGGCATGGCTGTGATTCCGAACTTGCTGAGCCATCACCTGTTCTGTCCATGCTCGGAAGAAGAGTACCATTAATTACACTCTCCTTGGCCAGCCAGAGCACAGGAGGCTGCGTCTGTGTGTTCTCAGGGAAGCTCAAATATAGCTCAGGCGCCTGCACTGCTTCTGCTGAGTGTGCAGCAGCCACATGTCTGCCAGCCCCAGTGAACAATGGGGAAGCTTCTCCTGGGAGAAGGGAATTGAGTGAGTGTCTGAAGAAGGCGCTAGAAACCAGGGATGTTGGCAAGGCCTGGCTCAAGGAAACAAGACCTTCTTGCCTGCCTCCTGCAGGGTGGGTGTTATACCTCCTAGTTAGCAGATAACACAACTTGCTTGAGTGCCAGAGGTTGGAGTGACCACGTGTCAAACTGGTTATTTGATTGTGTGCAACAGAAACGGACTCTGTAACGGGAGCAAAAACCTAATATTGGGGAAGAGTAGGATATGGCTCACAGAATTGCAGGCCAGGCTGAAAAACCAAGTTGGACACAAAGGGAACCATAGTTTCAGGAGGTCTGGGTAGCAGCACTGTGATGACGTAGCTTGGGGCATGAGCCCACAGTTAAAGGAGGACAGCGTGCCTTGACTGAGTGTCTCTAGATGGTATTGGGAAGAGTGGTTTTCCTGAAGCGACCCAAAGGTTCAAGTACCAGAAGAACGGCAAGAGGATGTTGGGTGGCAAAAACAAAACACAAAAACATGTCCACTGTAGATAGTATACAATAGGTCAAGGGGAGCTGGCTAACCTCACTTAAAAGCTTAGCTCTGCTCTTCCAGACCATCTGTCTTCAAGTCAACTTACCTCTGGAAGGCTCAGTTTTTTCATTAATGTGTGTGGTGAGAATGAGACATGCTTAAACCCACGAGAATAGAAGCTCTTGAGGACAGGGATTTTTGTCTTCCCCCGACGGTTATATCCTCAGCCCCTAGACCAGGGCATGGCTCATCGTTGATGCTCAGTTCATATTTATTGAATGAGTGAATGAACTTTATATTTGTCCCAGAATACCTTTTAGGTAGAGAGCTATTTTGTTGCAAAGAGAATGTGATAGGTCCTTGGGGTGGCCGGGAAACAACCCCTCCTGCTTCACCGCCTCGCTCTGGGGAGACAGGTGAGGGAGGGGGACAGCTAGGAGACACTGAGATAGACAAACAGATGGACTCTACAGTCTCTTCCCCTGACACACTCCCCACCAGCACTCTGACCTTCTTACATCACAGTCACTCTGCCCTCATCTCCCGAGCAAGGCTCTTAGCTGAAAACAACAATCCCACATTGAGCGCAGGATGAATCCATTCCAGCAACCTCCAGAACTAATGTTGGGGTGCTAAACTCTGCTCATCGGTTGGATGGGTTAAGAAGTCTGAAGTCACCACACCCCTACAACATTTCACAGTGAACCATGCGTGACATAGTGGCATATAGAGTAAATGACAGCCCTGGGGAATGTGTGTGTTGTTTAAAAAAAAATTACACACGGGAGGACATCACTGGTGAAATAAATGTATTTCAACTCACTCAGTTATGTTTTCATTCACCAGTCTTAACAAGAAGAAATTCTAAGTGGTTTCATTCCCCAGGGCCGTTGTGGAGATACAAAGCATAAAACAAAGAGACACACCTTGAAGAAATAGGGTCTTTGGTATCCTTGGTTCCTCGATAACCAGCACCTTCGCCATATTCATCATCACCCCCAGAAACACCAACATCACCGTGCCCACCACCACCGTCACCACCAGGCCACCAACTACCACCAATAACCCAACCAAGCCCACTGTTGCAGGCAGCTGTGGAACCACCATCACCGTTACCACTTCGAGCATCCCCATCTCCATCATCTTCACCGTAAACATTCTCAGCATTGTTATCACTACCTAGTCAACGATACTGGACCCCCACCAGATGCCCTGCTCCAGGCTGGTACACTGATGCCCCCGGCTGCTGTGACAGTGGGTCGCTCACAGGTCACAGCTACTCCTGTCTCCTGAGAACTACCCTCAGCCAACAGAACTTCTTTGCCAGGAAATGCCTAGGAAGTTACAGCCCGGAAGGCAGCCTGCACCCAATGACTACCTGGAATCCGCCATCTCTTTGCCTCATGCTGGGACAACCCTGTGGTAGTATTCAGCTCCAGAGCTCTCTGTGGGATCAGGCTGAGGCTAGACCTCAGCAGAATCCATGATGTTTTTTTTGCTTTTTTACCTAGCTTTCTCCCCTGTCCTATTCTGCTTCATTCATCCCCTAGCAGGTTTCACCTGAGAAATCCCTCGATAAATCACTTGTGCAATAATCCCATTTCAGACTTTGCTTCAGGGAGACCCAATCTAACGCACACTACCACCGCTTTAGTCGCTGCTCTAGGAGACGTGCTTTAGAATGCTTTTCCTGATCGTCTTCCCTGCTTGGGGAAATTCTACCCGCACAGGGCCAGCTCTAGCTCACAAGGACCCGTTGCACACAGTCTTCCCCACTTTGTGTTCAGTCACATCACCTTGAGAGCTTGAAATCTGCCATGATGGGAGTATTTGCACCACGGAAACTGGCAAAACATTTTGTTGTTGTTGTTTGTTTGTTTTGGAGCTGTGGTTGTTAAATATTTACCAGTCTTCTACTGGGCACAGGCCACCATACAATTCAAAACCTTTGTTGGAATTCCAACCCTAAGTTATAGCTTGAGGAGCTGAGACAGACTCCTACCCCCAGGCTACCAGTGGCACATGAATTATGTGGCCTGGTGGCTTAGGCCAGTAGATGTCTCATGGACTTCAGAAATCAATAAATTTTGGTCAGTTGGCAAGGAGAGCTGAATAATGCTAGTGATCATAGTCACCATTTATTGAACGCTAAATTAAATTTGTGTTGTACTAAGCATTTGTGCTACATACATTATCTTGTGTAATTCTTATACTACCCCTTGCAAGAATATTATCAGCCCCTTTGATCAGATTGAACAAGTTCAAGGAGTTAAAGTGCTTGCTCAAGGCCACTTCGCTTGTTGGTGGAGGAATTGGAATTTGACTGCCCCCAGCTTTAGATTCCAGGGCCTGTAGTTATAACTACTCAGGAAGCAGATCTGGGGGCCTAGAAAGACAAAAAATCACAGGCACGGTGACACTATGAGGGAGGAAAAACTGGAGCAAGTAGAATGTGCCCATTTGGATACTTAAGTTTCAAGTCGCAGAAATCAAACTTGAACGAGCTTTGATCAAAAATTCTCCATTGGCTGAAATCCATCCTTAGGAGGGGTGTGAAACGGACTGGCTGTAGGGCTGATTGGAAGAAGAGTCTGACACTCAAAACCAAGCCGTTTCTCTCTCCTCCTCCTCTTCCTCTCCACTTGCCCCTCTCCCTCCATCTCTTTCTTGGTTTCTCTCTGCATACTGACATCCAGACAAGGAGGGGGTGGGGGGGACATTGTCCCAGCTATCCTGTGCCCTCGACCCCATCTGATTGCAGAGGGTAGTTGTCCAAGGCATTCAGAGGGCAGTGTGGTCCCAAACCTGGGGATTCATGCCGGTTGACTCTCACCAATGAGGAGACAGAGAGATTGTGAAGAATACGAGAAACCTTATAGGTAGGGGATAGTCGCCAAAGCTCATCACCTTTCCCCATGACTGGAATTCCTCTACTCACTCACAGTTCTTCCTGGGCAGCAGGTGGTGTGACGTGGAAGACACATAGTGTAAGTTTGATGTCACAGAAATCTAGGCTCAAGCAGTGCCTCTCCTGTGCCCACCCAGGACATTGCCTGAAGGATGATTAACTGGCAGTGTGGCTTTGGGCAAGTCACTTCACTTCTCTGAGTCTCAATGTCCCCATCTGTGAAGTGGAGACGGTCATCATACTTGGTTAGCAGCGTTATGAAGATGAAATGAATGAGGTGAGGCACCTGGACACGAATGGTGCTTAGTCAATGTCTCCACGCCCACTAGCTTTCCAGCAGCATCAGTTCTCCTCCGTTACGTCATCTCCAAGTTAACTACCAGGGTGGCCTCCACTCTCATCCAGGGCTATAGGGTAAGGGGAAATCAATTACATTAAAAATGACTGGATGATACCCGAATTCTTTGCTCTGCTAGCAGTTACATAAATCTCAAAGTCATCTCTATCTCTCCCTGCCATCCTGGCTAGCCTCCAGGCCAATTAAACATTGATGTGGTAGCTATACTTATCTTCTCTTTCCTCTTCCAGCCAAGGCTTGGACATCAATTCTCTCTTTCAAATAAAAAATTTAACCCTCCCATTTGTGGAGTTCTTCGGCTGAAGAAGGACTTCCAGATTCACTGTGTTCACGTGCTCATTATAGGAATTAAATCACTGTGGAAAAGTACATAATGGTAAGTAAAAAAGAAAGTCAAGTAAAAAAAAAAAAAGTAAGTGAAGTAAGTAAAAAAAGTCAAGGGATCAAGGTCAACATCACCAACGGTAAGTCATGCTGGTATCACGTGCCCCTGATACGATGTGATGAGAAGAACACATCACTCCTACACATCTTCTTCCCGCAAACCTCTAACCTCAGTCTAAGCATGAGAAAACATCAAACAGGCCAACATTGACGGATATTCTACAAAATATCTGACTACTACTCTTTGAAAGTGTCAAGATGACAAAAGACGAGACCGAGAAACTGTCATAAGCCAGAGAAGACGAAACAGGCATATCATCTAAAAGCAATGTGGTGTCCTGACTTGGAAACTGGAACAGAAAAAAGATATCAGTGGAAAAATTGGGAAATCAGAATGAAATCTGTAGTGTAGTGAATAGTATCATACCAATTACCAAATTAATTTCTTTATGTTGATAAATGTTCCATGCTTACGTAACACTAGAGGAATGTTAACATTAGAGGAAGTTTGGTGAAGGGTAAAAAGAGAGTACTTTTGTACTAGCTTTCAACTTTTCTGTGAATCTACAATCATTTCAATATCTTTTAAGAGTTTGAAAAAACAAAAACAAACAAAAAAGCCGAAATTCACACAATTCCAATGAGATGAATGTCATACCAAACATCTTTCAATGCATCTATATGAATAGTCAGAAATAATTTTAATTATTTCATATTGTAATACTCTTCTTAAATTTTGAAAGGTATTTATTTGACTTGGATCTCACAGAATTTTTTAAATGAAAGTAAAGAATTTCTGAATGTTAGCTAGCTATCCTTCCACCAAAAAGAATATTAGCTCCTCAAAGATTCCCTCAGGAAAATATCAAGAGGTTGCAGCCATCTCACTTTTAATCATATATTTAAATTTTAGATGGTGACTATCTGCAATGAAACATTGGCACCACTATACTTTTCCCCATCTCTTCTATCCAAACATCCTGCTCTGTTATATTTTTACACTGTTGGGTGAATCAGTGAAAGATTGCTTTTAGTCATGGGTTACAGGAAACCTAAATGTACAGTAGCTTAAAAAGCAGTGAAGAGTTAGGCAGTTGCTGTCACCTCTTTCAGTACCTCAAGGATGTTAGGATTGGGTTCACTGCAGTTCTTCTGGAGTTTTCCTCTTGATTGCAAAACAGCTGCTTATACTCCAGCCATCACGTTCTTGTTCCACCAAGGAAGAAGAAGAAAATGACTCTAACAAGAAAGGAAAGCTTTCCACAAATTCCTAGTCTATATATCATTGGCCATAGCTACGTTATTGCGACCCCAAGCTGCAGCAGAGGCTAGAAAATGTGGGATTTGTTTTTTACTAGACACATTTGGTGCCCGCCCCCCCGTCCCCCAATTGTTATTTCTTAGTAAAGAAGAAAGGAATAACTAACTGCTTATTCTTACAGTTATATTTTTCTTGTTTTATATTTAAATACACTTAATATTTACAGGCAATCTTATATACCAAAGCTTCTTTTAATTAGCAATAATCATGCCTCAGATAAACCTCATTGGCTACAATACTGCCACTGCACAAAGCTCCAAAGCTTCTTTGTACTTAAATTCTTTCTTTTAATCCACCTCTTGGTCGGCAGGATTTCATTGTCGGGGTGAGCTGAGGCAGGGATCTCAGGAAGCACCTCTAGAAACCTGGCTTGCATGCCCTAATTTCTCCACTTCCCTGGTTCAGACATTAAATGGAAAGAAAGAGTCAAGGTGGCCCAAACCTGCTTCCCTTACCTGGGCAGAAGCTATCCCTTTAAAAGACAGAGGAGGCAGAGATGGCTTACCGCTGTCAGAAATGGCTTCTGATTCACCGTCAATGTCCTCTCTGGAGACCTGCTCATTGCCAGTGAGCAGCAGACATCTGACCGGCAGCAGAAGGATGGCTTCGTGTAGCACCTGCCCAGCAGGATTTTAAAGTCGGAGGAATTTGTCTTAAGGGAGTTGCTTCTAGTTCATCCCAGGCCAGACCCCTCAGGGCGTCTCACTCAGCTTTTCCTTCCAAGCAGAGCTTGGCACTGTAATGAACTTGGCATTATTTTGTCCTAATTATGAAGCTAATATGGGCTCATTGTTACAAAAGAAAGAAAAGAAAATACAGAATAGTGTGAAGAATAAAATGAACATTATACATAGCAACAATCACTGCTAATATTTTTCTGTTCTTTTCCTCCAGGACTTTTTCTATGCATTTTCTTTTTTAGTGAGATAGATAAACTTCTATAAAGCACATAAATTTTAACTACACACTAGATTAATTTTTTATGTTTGAAGACACCGATATGACTACAACCCAGATTAAGATCTAGAACATTTCTATCACCCCAACAGGCTTCCAAATTGATGACCACCCCCCAAAATCTTGATCACCATAAACTAGTCTTTTCTAGTTTTGAACTTTGTAAAAATGGCATAGATGCATTTTTAAAATTAAAATGGGACATAACTGTTTTATGTCGTGTCTTTTAAAATTAATATATCTTGGCTATTTCCCCATATCATTATTCTCTCAAAAGTTATTTTTAATGGCTATGTATTTTACCATATGATTCTATATGATTTATTTAGTTATCCCTCAGTTTTTGCACATTGAAGTTATTTCTGAATTTTTGCTATTTTAAACAATTCAATGTGGGACATCATTTTTTCCACACAGTTTCCAGAGGGTACTATAGCACGGTGGTTCAGAGCACGGAGATGGATTTATAGAGACCAGGGTTTGAGCCCTAACCTCTCACTTACTAGTTGTTGGAACTTGTGCAACTTACACCACCTCTTTGAGCGTCAGTTTCCCCACCTGAAAATGGGCACACTAATATTCATTTCATTGTATGTTGCTGTAAGGACTAAATGAGTGAAGTGTAAAGTGCTTAGCATATTACCTGGCACAGAGTGAACACCCAGTAAATGTTAAGCTGCTATTATTCATCTGTGTGGTCACTTCTAATTATTTCCTTAGGAAAAATTCCTAGAAGTAGAATTGCTGGATCAAAAACAGTGCTTGTCTTTAGGGTTTGAAACACAGTCTGCCAAATCACCCTCCAGATAAGCTGTGCCAATTCACAGGACTACCAGCTGTGTGTGAGAGTACCCTCTCAGCACTCTCTTAAAAATGAGTATGAGGGAGGGAGGGAAAGAGAGAGAGAGAGAGAGAGAGAGAGAGAGAGAGAGAGAGAGAGAGAGAACAAGGAGAAGGAAAAGAAAAATAAACCTTGCCAATCAGATAGGGAAAAAATAAATCCCTTATTATTGTTTTGCTTTCTAATGAGGTTGAACATTTTCTTTTTTGTATGTTGGCCATTTGTTTTTCTTCATTTGGAAATTTGCCTGGTCATGTCTTTTGTCATTTTTTTTTCTGTTGGGACATGTGCTGGTGTTTCAATAACTGGACCAGTACCCAATTCAAGAAGTCCTGTTCTATCCTGCATGGGCCACTGTTCCTACAGGAGGGCTTGGTCCTTGGTCCCCATTCCCAAGTTCCCACCTTGGTGATCTACCTGATTTCCTGGTTCCTCTAGGTTTGGGCATCTGCTGCATTCTTGCCAGGACCACTTGCTATCTGACTACCCCTTTCCCTCACACCTTGCCTGCCTGAGATGTGTAGGTGCCTAAAGCAGCTAACAGTTCAGTGTCTCTTTTTGCTTTTAAACATATGTTTGCTCGACATTTGTTTAGAAGAGAGACTGGGTGATGTATGAAGGTGGAGCTAAGAAGGAAGGCTCCTTGTGGCAACAAGCAATTCAACTCTGGCCCCAAACTTGCATAACTGGCTTAATGAAACTAGAGTCCTGCAGTTGAGTGACCTATCTTCCTTAAGAGACTGTTTAAGAATCCAAATCATCTCCCCCACCCCCACCCCCATTACCCCAAGCAGTTTTTTAAAGTATCACTTTCAAATAGGTAGTGACATCCTTGAGAGGAATTCAGGTCAATATAATTCTCTCCATCTCATTTCATCCTTAAAGTTGTTTGAGAACCCCAGAAATGCTTAGCACCTTCTAGTTCAAATAAGTAAATTAAGAGTTACATAAATCAACACGGACAGAGCTTAAAAACAGTATTGATTGAAGAAAAGGGGGCAATAGAATAAAATATACAGCACAATAGCATTAACATGAGGCCTGCACCCACTTTCCTCCCTTCTAGAGATTGGCAGTTTTGGTAACTGCCCATCTGACTAGTGCCACACTGGTTCTTCCAGGATTTCTGAGATCTTTGGGGTCACCGCTTACCAAAGAGGTTATGCAGGAGGCAAGGCCATGTAGGAAGTATGTAGAAAATCTGGATGTCCTGAAAAGAGACACCATTCCCAAGTATTAAATTGGAAACTATATTTTTAAAAAGGGAGAGAGAGCGAGCGAGAGAAAGAGAGAATAAACTATCTAGAGTTAACTTAACCAAGCGTACCAGAGAAAACCTACTGAAGGAGATTTTTATCACTTGGATAAATGGAGGACATGATAAATATAATATGTTTGTGGAAGGGAAGACATAGCATTGTAATGATGTCAATTCAGATATGTCTAATTAAATAATTGGGGGAGAGAAATTGCATACACCAATTCTAAAATTTGCACAGAACAAGTTTCCACGAGGAGCTAAGTCAAGTATTCTTAAAAATAAAACCAAAGGTGGGATCTCACCCTACCAGATATTGAGACATATTACAAAGTCTAATTTGTCAAAGTGTGCTATTAATGCAAGGAACAGAAGAGAAGAATCCAGAAAAAGACCCAAGTATATGGATATTTGGTATGTGATAGAGGTAGCAACATAAATCAGTGGGGAAAGGATGGATTATTTTAATGGTATGGGGGAGAGTAGCTCAGATGGTTTAAGAAGCTGTAAAAAAACTCAAAAGGCAAATCTTTATGATAATGAGTTAGGGATAACTTTACTTTTATGATATTCATTTCTCAAATAGGATACAAAAAGTCCAAACCATAAAGAAAATGACTGATGGATTTCTGTTCAATAAATTATATGATAGGCAAAATTAGCAAATGATTGACAGATTGGGAAAAGGTATTTGCAGCATATTGGCAACAACAACCAATAAAGGATTAAAATTTAAATTATACACGAAACTTAGCAATAAATCAGCAAGAAAAAAATCGACAAACCAACAGAAAAATGGACAAACTCACTCTCAGAGGAGCTCAAGTAGTGAATAAACATAGGAAGAGAAACTCAACTTATTAGTAACCAGAGAAAGAAAAATTAAAACAGCGATGGCATACTTACTGCTTTATAGTCATCAGACTGGTAAAAAGAAAAAAGATAGTATCAAGTGCTGGCTAGATTGTGGGGAAATGAGAGCCTATTGCTTTGTAAATTTGCGTGGCCATGCTGAAATTTCAAAGTATGTAGTCAAACCGAATATATTTTAATCCACTATTTTTCAAATTAGTGGGTCATGGCCCATTAATAGTTCATAAAATCACTTTAGTAAGCTATGAACAACATTAACAAAGGAAGCTGAATTAAATAGGCTAAAACACACCAGGATGCTCTTCTCATAAAAAGGGTATCATTTCATGAAATGCTTGTGTTACTTGTATGTGTGGAGGGGGGTCCCTACCAGATTGTGATGTAAAAATAAGTTGGAAAGACCCTACCACCTAGCAATCCCGCTTCTGCATAGAAACTCTAGCAAAGAGAAAGAGATAGTAAGAAGATATTCATCACAGCATTGTTTATAATAGCAAAGTGATGGCAACCCGTTACATCAGCCTGAAAATGAATTTAAAAAATGAAGACAAAAATTAAATAGTCGTTAAAATAAGTAAATTAAGAGTTACATAAATCAACACAGATAGAACTTAAGAACTTGATTGAAGAAAAGGGGGCAATAGAATAAAATATACAGCACAATAGCATTAACACGAGGCCTGCACCCACTTTCCTCCCTTCTGTCTGCCCCTTTCTTGCCTGAATCAGAAACAAAGACACCTGCCATTAAAATCCACATTTGGAGGTGGCTTGGAGGTGCTCTGGTTCAGTCTGGGGTTACTTGGTTTCAAGACACAAAACAAAGAGGGGGTTTTATTGAAGGGAGGCAGGCCAATTCCAAGAGGTTGTTGGCAGGAAGTATATCATCAGGTGGGTGTATCCATTGGGATGCCTAAAGTAATATGTATTAAACAATAATGAAACGTATATGCTAGCAATTACACTAAGCCACTAAGTAGGGCAGCTCCAAGGTTAGTTAATTCGGTGGCTCAATGACATCATTAAGGTTCTGGGTTCTTTCTTTTACCTGCTCTGCCAAACGGCATTTCAGCTTTGTCCTAGTTTAGCTTTCCTCCTGGTTGCAGTGAGTATATGTCCAGCCATGGAAAAGGTGATGTTTCTCTGTGTGTCTATTTATCAAGAGTGAGGGAACCTTTCCAAGGAGCTGCTTGCCCCTCCCCCGCTATTTCACTCCCATCACATTGGTCACAGTTGAGTCATAGGCATACTGCAAACACTGGCAAGAGGAATGGCTGTGTCGTGTTTTACCCAAATAAAAACAGGAAGGGGCAGGAAGATGGATTTGGGTAGGCAATCACAGTGTCTGTTTCTGACCTCAAGAAGAAATGGATCTGGGAACTGAAGTATCACGCCCCAGGGTTGCCCTTCCCTATTTCCACAGCTTGATTTTCTCTGTTCATCTCCACAGAGTTCTTTTGCACTATCCTGCTTTCTCTGGGCAGTCTGACTTTCTTTGCTCCACATGGCCTAGGGCCCAGACTAGTGTCCTTTAGCCCCACATTAATATCTTCTCCCAGTTCAAGTACAAGTGTCCTGTAGAGCGTGTACTGGCCAG
The DNA here is from genome assembly GCF_057876585.1 of Rhinolophus sinicus. Lineage (NCBI taxonomy): Eukaryota > Metazoa > Chordata > Mammalia > Chiroptera > Rhinolophidae > Rhinolophus > Rhinolophus sinicus. Next base: position 12,706,495 of record NC_142513.1, read on the forward strand.
GGGACGCTAACAGCTGTAACAAATGAGTCTAGAATCTCAATGACTTCAGACAACAACATTTGATTTCTTGCTTACGAGTATATCACGGTCCAATTGGAATCAGTGTGTGTGTGTGTGTGTTGGTCGAGGATGACCCAATGGCAGCCCTTGATGCAGGGGCTGCTACAGGTGAAGCCTTGTTTTGGGGCAGCTCAAACCAGGTCTACAATACAGCCTGACTTCATTCCTTCTATTTTCCTGTCTCTAATTATCTCCCTCCCTCTCGTTTCTTCTTCTGCCTCTTGTTCTCTGTCTCTAGTGTCTCTCTGTTACTACGTCCCTGTCTCTTTTCTAATCTCCATCTCTTTCTACCCTTTGTTTCCTTTTTTCTCTGTCTCTTCTACAAAGTGGTAGTTTATTGGGGCAGAAATCATACCCCTTGTCCAGTCTCTCCCCTGTCTCTGTCTCTGTCTCTGCCTCTGCCTCTGCCTCTGTCTCTGTCTCTGTCTCTGTCTCTGTCTCTGTCTCTCTCTCTCTCTCTCTCTCTCTCTCTCACACACACACACACACACACACACACACACACACACACACGCACCCCAGCAGGTCAAACACAGCTGAGGTCAGTCTTTCTCTCTCTGACAAAGCAGCAAACTGGGCCCTGTTAGGTTTAGCTACATTTCAGCCACTTCTCACTTTCTCTAGAATGGCGCTCATCTGGGTCTTGCTCAATATGCAAAATTTAGGGGCCAAGTGCCTCAGTCCTTCATCGTAGAGAAAGATGCTGAAGCAGAGGGCTGCCCTATGTGCTGTTTGCTCTTGATGCTGCGAAGCTTGGCAGTGGCTCCGTCCCTCCTTTTCCTTCCTGAGCCTCACCCATCCAGTCTGTCTCTTCATTCTGCTCAAGTTATCTCTGGAACTTTCTCAGGCTCAGCCCTTCCTGCCCTCTCCTCAGACTTGGCTTCTGTTGCCTCCCACCCGAGTCCCACAGCCTTCCATCTGGCCTTCGGACCCACGGCCCCCCACCTCCACTACCTTGTCTTTCCATGGGACATTCTTCCTCAGCCTCCCCTGCCTTTCCCATTAAGAAAAAAAATCAGCGACTTTTTGGTTCAAATCAGGACTTATCTGAACATAAGGGGGAAGGCAACCTTCTGAATTCACTCCAAAATATTCTGCCCAGAGCAGCTCCAGGAATAATTTTAAAATGCAAATGTGAGGGCAGTGACTTTATTTTATCTATTGATATACAGATATAGATATAGATAGATGTAGATGATAGATAGATAGATAGATAGATAGATAGATAGATAGATAGAGATATCTACTGATAGATATCTATATATATCTCCTCAGGGCCAAGAACAGTGCAAAGCACATAGTAAGTGCCATTTTTAGCTTAAACATCACCTCCCCCTAGAAGCCTTCCTAGATCTCCTAAGGCCAGATGGGGGGCATTGGCAGGTGCACACACGTGCACTTTTAAGTACATCTTGTAGTATAATGAAACTATTATATAATGTTATAATGAAATGATTGCGGGAATGACGATTTGTTTATTGTTGCCAGACTATAAAGCCAGGAAGTCGGGGACCAAGTCTGTTTTATTTATCTATGTGTTCTTAGTGCCAGGTACAATGACTGGCACAGGGTGGCACTCCAAACTTTTATTCAATGAATGTATTTATTAAGTCCCTACTATGTGCCAGGCACTATACACAGTTAATCTTCACCATGACTTTGCAAAGTGAGTGTTAATTATGCTCATTTTTGGATGAAAACCCTGAGGGGGTTTGCTCAAGGTCACACAGCTAAAATAAGGATAGGCACTTAAACCCAAGGCAGGCAGGACTTCTTCAACTCCAGCCCACCGTGCCATCTAACCCTTGGCATCTCCACCTCACAGGGCTGTAAAGCCCAAAATGAGAAGTTTGTCTCTGATTCCCCACCCTTCCCTCTTCTGCACTCACCACACCCCCCAACCACCATCTCAAGCACCCTGTACCCTCAAACTTGTTCTTAGAACACATTGTTCATATTCAGGAGCAAATAGCAGATAACTTAGGTATCCCACGGGGAAATGACGTATTTACAAGGGATCAAAGATTTAAGCTTACAGTCCCAAACCCTATTGGTGGAATTTTAGGCATGAGCTAACCAAGAAAGGAGAAATCACACAAGGAGTCTACTGCCTATATTGTTGCCCAGAGACTGAGTCAGCCTCTTTGGCTGCCTTTCCTGGGGCAGGGGGTGGGGGTGAAGGGGCTGCCACTCTTGCCAGGTGAGCAGGCAACCTGGAGCACAGTAGGAAGGGTACTGCCCACATCAGGAAGCTTCTGACCTGGCAACACTCTGCCCCAAATTGCTATGAGGCTTTAGGCAGTTCCTTGTACTTTCTGAGCCTCGGTTTCCCTCTCTCCCAGAAGGGGGGTTGGATGACCTTTCAGATTCCTTCCAGCGCTGGACATCTGCCTCTGATAGATGGAGCTGTCCTGTCCTTGTGACTTACTGTGTTTGGGCACTGTTCTAAAAACGCTTATCTGTTCCTCACTTGGTGAGAACACTCACTGTGAGGCACTGCCCCCAATTTACAATTGAAGAAACGGAGGCCCAGAGAGGTTAATTCACTTGCTCAAGGTTACTATTCCTTTGTGGCATATATTATCCCAAAACCTAGTGGTGTAAAATAACAACCATTTATTCTGTGGGTCAGGAATTTGGGGAAGGCTTAGCTGAGCAGTTCTTGCTTGAGTGTTTTTCATGCAGTTGTCATCAGATGTCAGCTGGGGCTCCATCGAAGTGGGACACCCAAGATCACTCACTCACATGCTTAGTAGTTGATGCTGGCTGTTGGCTGAGAGGTGAGCTGGGCTTCCTGCAGCCTCTCCAGCACAGCCATCTTGGAGTAGTCAGACTTCTTACCTGGAGGCTGGTTTCCTCTCGAGGGCATAACCCTAGTGAGCCAGGAAGAAGCTGCAGGAAACTTTCTGACCTAGCTTCAGAATTTTGCATATCACTTCTTCTGCATTCTACTGGTGACAAACCAATCACTAAGGTTGAACCAGTTTAAGGCCAGGAGACATAGACACTCCTCTAAATGGGAAGACAGAAAATCTGCACACATGTTTTAAAACCACCAAAGGAACTCAGCTGATAAGTGGAAAAGCTTGAATCTGAAGCTCTAAAGGCTGGCTCATTGCTGGTCTCTTAGCCATTCCTCACGGGTCCAACAGAAGGGTTCTGGGCAGAGGAGCGGTAGCCTCTGATTTCAGCTTTCACAGGGTCCCTCTGGCTGCTGGGTACAGATGAGCTGAGGCCAAGGGCAGATATGGAGACCAGAGAGGAGGCTGCTGCAAGACTCCTGATGAGAGATGATGGCAGCTTAGCTTAGGGTAGTAATGGGGGCGGGGGATTGTGAGGTGGGGAGAAGTTAGATTAGATTCTGGATACATTTTGGGTATAGAATTGCTGATGGATTGAATGTGACAGGTGAGAGAAAGACAGGAATCAGAGATGACGCCAAGATTTATGGCCTGAACAATGGGGAAAAATGGAGCTGCCAATTACCAAGATGGGGATGATTGGGGGGCGGGGGTTGACCCTTAACCACCATACCAGGCACTCCACCAGGCTGTTTTCAAGGTCTAGGTCTGGTTCCTGGGAAGACGGGAGGGAACAGGAACATTTACCTGTGCCAGGCACTGTGCTAGGTGTTTTACATATGGTGGTAGGCGGAATTGTAAGAATGACCCCAAAGATTCTGGCCCTGCTATCAGTGCCTCCTGTCCGAGTGTGGGTGAAACTGGTGGATATGATGTCACTCCTGTGATTATGTCACATTATATGACAAAGGGAGATTACCCGGGTGGACTTAACCTAATCACGCAAGCTCTTTAAAAGCAGCGTTTTCTCAGGCTAGTAAGCAGAAGGGAAGTTCGAGAGATTCAAAGGACCAGAAGTGTTTCACATGATGATGGTGACCATGAAGATGGAGGAGGCTGTGTGTAAAGACCAGAGAGCCATTTCTAGGAGCTGAGAGTGATGCCCAGCCAATGGCCAGCAGGGAACAGGGGCCTGCGTCCTACAGCCACACGGAACCGAATAGTGCCAACGCCCTGAGTGAGCTTGGAAGCAGATTCTTCTCCAGAGCCTCCAGCTAAGAGCCCAGTCTGGCTGATGTCTTGTGGGGTTTAAGCAAAGAACCCAGTTGACCCTGCTCAGACTTCTGAACTATGGAGTTGCAAACTAATACATGCGTGTTGTTTTTAAGCCTCACAGTTTGCTACACAGCAATAGAAACTTATCTTACTTAATCCTCACACCATCCAACCTGGAGGGTCCCGTTCCCATTGTACAGATGAGGGAACAGGTAGGTGAGGTAAAGGACTTTGCCCTACGCCACACAACATAGTGCCACAGTTGGGACTGAAACTCTGGGAATCTTACCATCTTACCAGACTGCTTCCTAAAGAGGGTGTCAGAGCAGCTGACAGAGGTTAAACATCTGGAACCTGCCTGGATGGAGGCCTCAGGTCCTGGGTCAAGGCCAGGCAACGGAGTTCAGGTTTTTGACTGTGATTGTGTTCATCCTGGTGTCAGAACCTGAGTGTGTGATTCCCTGAAGGTGTATATGTGGGTGTGTCTGTGTGAGTGTGTGAACCTGGTGGAGTGTGTCTCATTGTGTGTGAGTCTGAGGTCATCTGTGCATCAGAATGTATCTGTCACTGAAATGACTAAATCTGTGTGGCTGTGTCTCAGTGTGAGCATGTGCGTGCCCACTGAAATGTGTCTGAGTCTCCCTCTGAGGGTCTGTGTCTGAGGGTGACTGTGTGAGTTAGCCAGTGTTTGTGTGTATGTGTGAACCAGTGATGGGGGAGTCAGCGCTGAGGGGGGAGGGTACCGAGTGTCTCAGTGTACAGGTCTGAGAGTGTGTGTCGTCTGAGTCTGGGAGTGCCACGTGTATGAATTCTAGGGTGACTGTGAGGGGTGTGGTTACATGAGAGTGTGTGTGTGCCCACGTGAACTTCTCTGTGGGTTTGTGTGGGATCCCAGAGTCTCACTTTGTGGCCCAAGGTGTCCATACTTGTCACTCTGTGTGTGTCTGCAAGTCTCTGGATGTGAGTCTGTGTATGTCCCTGGGTGTATCTACCTGTGTGGGTCTCCCGGTGTCTGGAGTCTGTCTGAGGGTGTCTGTGGATTGGTTGGCAAGTGTCTCTATGAGCGAGTCTGGGCGAAATCTCTGCGGATGTGTGTATTGAGTCAGGGTGGTTGTGGTGTATCTTGCAGTGAATACAATCGTATGAGTGCCTGTTTGAGGTCCTCCATGGGTTCATGTGTGAATCTGAGGGTCTTGTGTGCCAGTCATTCCTAGTGTGTCCCTTCTGAGCGGGTCTGTGTCCCTGGGTGAGGCCTGTCTCAGTGGGGGACTGGAAGCCTGAAATGGAGCGAATCTGAAGGCTGAGTATGGGGTTGGGGCACGGCCACGGGACTGGGTCGCTAACAGCCTGGCGCGATCCTCCCTCCGGTGCACACCTGCCCGACTGCGGGTTGGCGAGGAGGTGTCACCCACACCCTCCCGGCTCCCACGCCCCGGAGCGCAGCGCCTCCTCCCCCGGGCAGCGCCCATTGGCTGCGGTGACGGCTCCGAGCCCGCCCCACGCGACCGGCTGAGGGCGCCACGGGCCGGAGCTCGCTGCGCCGCCGCCGCTGCCGCCGACACCGCCACCAGCGCCAGCACCACGGTCGCCGGGAGCATCGCGCGCCTCGGGCTCCGCGCTCTGCCAGCTCCCGGCTCGTCCGCCGCCCGCCCCCCCGGCCCCGCCGCGCCAGCCAACGCTGCCGCGGAGCCCCGGCCTGGCTCCGGGTCGCCGCCACCACGCCGCGCGCCGTACTCCGCGTCAAGAATGGGGCGGCCAAGCTGCCCAAGCCGCCCGCCGCCGCGGCCGCGGCCGAGGCGCCGGGCGCCGGCGCGGGCATGGAACGCTCGCAGAGCCGCCTCAGCCTGTCCGCCTCCTTCGAGGCGCTCGCCATCTACTTCCCGTGCATGAACTCCTTCGACGACGAGGACGCGGGTAAGCGTGCCGCCCGCCCCCGACCCCCGGGGGCTGTCCCGGGAGCCAGATCCCGAGGCCCTCTACCCGAGCCGGTGCGCCCTTAGAGGTGGCCTCTTTCTCCTCCCCACCCCCATCCCCGTTCGGGGATGCGCCCCAGGGTCTCCTTCCCCACCTACGGCACTCCAGGGTCTCTAGGAGGCGTTGCCTTCTAGCCTCCCGCTACCCCCAGGGACCCCTAGATCCTCTGCATTCGCCCCCTTCCCGCAGGTGGGCCCTTTGAGTCGAGTGGACCCAGCTTCCTACTCACCTGAGCCTACTGGATGCCCCCTGTCTTGCCCCGGGATCGGACCCGCCACCCTCCCGAGCCTCGCGTTGGTGCCTATTCCTCAAACCCCGGGGCTTTGGCGGCCTCACCCCTGGGGCTCCGACGCGCCCCCTGCCATTGGAGGTGGCGCGCAGACCTTACCTCTCCATCTTTGTCTTGGATACATGCAGAGGCTTCCTGCTAGACCCCCTGCCCTACGCCCAAGGCCTTTAGCGCCCCGTTTGTTTCTCCTCCGCTTCTCGTAGAGGCGGGGGTCTCTGGACTCCTGGTTTTTTATCAGACTGGAGCGGACCCTGGGGGTGGGGTGGGGGGACCGGCCGACTGACGGCCTCTCACCCGCTGGCCCTTGGGGGAGGCGTAGGGCAGCGCCAACTCTACACCTGCGCGGCCTCGGGACTGTGCCCCTGACCCCGGGTACTCTTGTCTCTGGAGTCGCTCTTCTGGGTGGGCTGAACCCGGCCACCATCCAGCGGCGCCAACCTCTGGTTCCCTGGCCTGTGCAGAACCTCAGGTAGAGCCGAGGGGCAGGGAAATGTCGGGAAACCTGGTCTTTGGGGCCCTGGGACCAGACAGAGAGAACAGGAGGCCTCCAGATCAGGTTGTGCCCTGCAGAAGCGAATCCACCAACAGGTGGGGTGGCTAGAGGGCCTGGGTGACAGTTCCCCAGAGTTTCAGTTTAAGAGTCAGAATCAGATTCCAGTCTTGCTTCGCTACTTATTAGCTGTGACCTTGGGCATATCATTGGATAGCCTCATCTGTAAAATGGGATGAGTGTCACAGACACAAGGGGGAGTTAAAAGTATTTTGTAAGCTGAAAAATCTGAGAGTATTTGAATTCAGTCAGGGGACAAAAGGGAAGAGGGGTCTTTGTGATGGGGAGGAGCAAAATGGCTTCATGGACACTTTTGAGAACCTGATGAAACTATGGACTCTCTCTCCAAAAACAAAACCAAAAACAGACACATATGCCCATCCACAAAATTTTGTCCACAGTTTTGGGGAGTTCATGGCCCCTGCCTAAGACTCCCTGCCTGCAGGGACCCTTGTCTGGTCAATCCATTAACTGATAAGCCACGGATGGAGCTGTGGCTGATGGGTGCACTCATGTTTGCGCTGGAGCAGGAGGCAGGTTGGGGAAAAGTGGGAGAAGGTTCTCCAGAAGAATGTGTTGGCCTAGTGAGTGAATGGGGGTGTATGAGGCAGACCCCTGACAGACCTGTCTTGCTGTTGACCGGGAGATGGGGGTAGGGTAAAGATGGTTTCTGCAGAGCCATTTTACAGAATCACTGTTTTACAGACAAAAATAACTGAGGCTCAGAGGCTTAAGTTTCCCCTTGATGTAGCAGAGGGGGGTTGTATTATTTTTCTGGACAAGGCACTGTGAGGAGGAATGGAGGGGCTCTCTACCACAGTGGCCTCCACTGGAGCAAAATCAGAGAGAAATCAGGCTAGCATGGGGGTTGAGGCAGGGAGCCCCACCAGCCTCGGTGAGGTGGCTTCCGCACCCCACCCTGGATGGTTGCGGACTCCCCTGAAGTTCGACAGACCACTTGGGTCTCAAGAGCCGGGCTGGACAGGAGTATGGATTTGTAGGAGCATCAGTTAGATTTTTCTCCAAAGTCATGCTCCGTGTCATGGGTCTGATGCCTTGGTGATTATTGCTGGTTGCAGGCGACTTGCCCTGGTTTCACTTAAGTCAAACTTCATGTAATATTAGAGATTTTTTTTTTAAAGAGCCACCTGATGTTTTTTCCAGCGGGTTTCTTCAAATTCTTAAGTTTTTCACTTGGAAAAGACCTAGAAATCATCTTGTCCAACCCCTTTTTAACCTCAAATGGGGGGGGGGGGAGGAGAGAGAGAGAGAGAGAGAGAGAGAGAGAGAGATAGAGAGAGAGAGAGAGAGAGAATGAGAATTTATGTATGTGTATGTATGTGTGTGTGAGACTGGAGCCCTGGTGTGTGTGTGTGACCCAAGGTCACCCAGTGAGGCAGGCACAGAGCCGAGACTAAAATCAGGTTTCCAGTTCTCTTTCCAGTAAACCACTAGCCCTCTCTCTGAAAGAGGATTTTTTAAAAAGCCAAATCTCACTGTGTAGAAAATGGTTCCCAGGTGAGGAGGCCCCAGGGAGTGGCTGGCAGCCAAGAGTTTGGTTTGGGCATCTCGTGCTTACTGTCTGCTCATCTTAAGGGATGCTTCGAGTTTGGGAGGGGGTGGGAGAAAGTCAAGTTTCATTTCCGGAAGACTAATGAGCGTCTGGTGAAAACTTGAAGTAGAGAACGTTGTCTTGGTGCTTCATATCTCTTGTTCTTCTCGAAGTCATTCATTTTCTCCTTAAAAAAGCCTTTTGGATTTATTCTCTTAGACCAGAACTGCACTGAACTCATTTTTAAAAGCAGTTTGAATAATCTCTCAAACACTGGACAGAGACTGCTTCGGGAGGAGGGCTGTCGGAACTGGCTTCTCTCTATCATCCTCTTCTCTGTTCCCTCCTCTGGTCCACTTAGTGGCTCAGAAGTGTGTCCCTGAAGGGCCTCTGGCTCATCTCGGTTCCCCCCCCCTTTTGCTGCTTCCGACTCCTGTCAAATGCATCTTTTCCATCAACCAGATCGAGCCAGAGCCGTCTTCATGGCTTACGTGCCACCCTTCAGCTGGTTTCCTGAGGAACCGTGTGAGAAGGAGACTATTTCATTAGCCTTAACTGGGCCAGAGCACTTTCCTGCCTCGGGCTTGGGAGGTTTGGACATTTTGTGTAACAATCAAAAGCACAGACGAGCTGCCCCTCCCTCCTACCCCTCTCTAGCCACCCAGGGGCTCAGGATGCTGGCCGTTGCAGATTCCTAGAAATCCTCTCAAGGAGCAAGATATCTTCCCCTGTGCGCTCAGAACTCCTTTCTTGCGCTGCCAGTTGCCCCTTTTCACAAATGTGCTGGGGTTTTAGAGAGGCCTGCCTTTAGGGGCATTTTTGTGTCTGTGTCTCCATTACTCAGCCTTGCTGGCACTGGGTTTGTAATTGGGGAGGGGGTGGGGAGGCGTGAGTCACAGGACCTCAGGTCTTCTCATCTGTATGAGGAAGAAAATAAGCGCATGGACTGCATAGGGTCAGCATTTTACAAATGATTCCTTTTGGCTACGCATCCTTCTAGGCACTTGAAATGCATGTATTAGTTTAATTCTTGCCTCTTAGCAACCCTGTAGAATTAACATGTAACATCCCTGTTTTCAGATGAGAAAACCGAGGCACAGAGAGAGTATTCATTCAAGGTCATGCAACCAGGAAGTGAGGGAATTGGGATTTGAACTTGAGCAATCTGATTTGAGCATTTATGCTTTTGATTATTACGCTGTTTGTGCTACGTAAAGGGCTTAGTATATATATAGTACCTGGCACCAGGTAGGCTTGCAATACCTGTTAACTCTTACTTGTCTTATTACCAAGTAAGACTTGTTTCTGAGCATGACTGTAAAAAAGAATCTTTGGGGTTTGGGAAATACTGATTCTCAAAATGCTAGCTTTTATAATTTTTAATAAGGTAATTTTATTGCATTGTTACAGCTATTAAGGTAGAGTTGGGCCCTCCTTCTTGGAAGTGGTTTAAAGATGGGGATTTAGGGGACTTGCATGAGGAACAAGAGGGTGGGGAGCAGTCCAGTTCCCCATTTTCCTGTTCTTCCTGACAGTTAATTTTCATCACATCTACAGCCTCAGCCCTGCCAGTCTGCCTTGTGGCACAGCTGGGGAGCAGAAACGTCTCCAGTTTCTAGCAAATGCCAAAGGGGGTTGTTCCATCAGGGTCTGGAATTGAGGATGGTCAGTCCCTGAGACTGACCGAGTGGTTTTGGCGTCTAGTTCTCCCCCGCCCGGGAGAAGGGCGGAGAAGCGGGAGCAGCCAGCTCTGATTTGCCCATAGGATGCTTCGATCTGGTGCAGGGAGGAAGTTGCCATGGCAACACCGGCTGGCTACCGGTCCCTCTCCTAGCTGTTAGGGCCACATCTCTGGACTGGAAAGCCCTTCATGGCACCTCCCTCTTCTGCAAAGGCCAAATCTGCTGGGTGGGGTGGCATGGTGGATGGGTCCTACAAACTAGTACCAAAGTCCACCCCCTTTCTTTTTGGACAGAGGGGAAATGGAGGGGGTTGTTTGAGTTACTTCTGGGTTGTGAGGTGGAGAAACTCATATCCTGCCAGATAGATCCTGGCATGGGGAATCAGAGATCCAATTCCTGTCCCCCTCCCTTCATCCATTTGGCAGAGTTTTCTTTTCCAGACCATGTGCTAACTTTTGTCCTTGAAATTTGACCTGAGCTTTTTCTGGGAAACCAAATGTTCCTCTGAGATGGTGGGAACTAAGTGCTTCAGCCCTGGAGGGGTTGCTGCATGGATAAGTGGGAATGGTGGTGGGGCGTGGTGGGGGGGGAGGCTTAAAGTATCCTCTGGGGCCAGGGCCGCTTGAGGGCGTGAGGTTGAAGTTTTAAAGCCTCCATTCCCACTCTCATCCCTAGGGCAGCCACTTCCAGTCCCCACTCTGCCCCTTCTCCAGTTTACCACCAAGTGCAGTCATTTCCTTTATGCGTAAACAGTTGGGAAGAACTTCTAGATTGGGATAACTGAGGCATGGTAAAGAATTGAACCAACTATTCCCACAGTTCAAGTGTGGAATGAGATGAGAATATAGACCCACACTGCTTTATCTTAATCAAATTATCCTGAAAGAAATATCTCAGAAAAAATCAGGTGCGTGGAGATTCCCCCCTTCCCCCCTTCCCCAGCTCACTGGCTAAGGATCTGCTCTGATGCTATTAGCGCTCTTTCCTTAGATTTCTCACCCCTAGCCACCGCCTCTTCCCCATCCCCATGCTGCCAGACTCATGGCCTCAGCTTCCTTGGCAGTTTGCAGCTGCCAGAGGCCCCCCAGGTTCGGTTCGGTGGGAAGGGGGAAGGAGGGGTCCATTCACCTTGTCTTCCTTTGGGGATGATGCTGTCTCCCTCCCCATCCACCTCCACCCCAGAGGCTGAGCCAGTTCTAGTTGAAGGCGGAGTGAGGGTGGGGCTGAGGTGTGGAAGAGAGAGAGAATATAAGAGAGCTTCCGTGTCAGCTGACCTTCTCTCCTTTCTTAGGGCCTGTCTTGTACTTTGCCTCCTCTAATGTCTTTTCCCTTTGGCCTTAACAACCATTGGGTCAGTATTTCTTTTAAGAATTGTTAGCAAGGTGTCAGTTTTGGAGAATGTGCTCAAAAGGGTGTAAACATCTCCCCCACTGTTATGCCCCCCTTTCCAGGGCTGTAGTCAATCCCACTTTTTACTGTTAGAGCTCCAATCCCTAGCCTTCAGTCACCTGGAATGATTGAACTGCACTGAAGTTCTCTCAATTTTGCCACCCAGTTTATTTCTTGGGGTTTGGGTTTGATTCCTCCTTGGCTCTGGGGCCTCAGTTTCCTCATCCGGAAAGAAAGGGTTCATTCTCCTTCTATGAGCATCTCTCAAAACTGTAAAGATAACATGATTGAAAGGCTGCTTGGTTGTGCTTAGTGCTTTCCATGATCTCACTGAATCCTATAGCAACCAAAAGGCAGCTGCTATTGTGGATGTACCCATTTGACAGATGAGGAAAAACCAGGCAGCTGGGAGTAGCTCCATGACTCTTTTGGGTTGCATGGTGGTGACTCAAACCCAGGTGTGTTTGACTTCAGAGGCCTCCCTCTGCCTCTTGGCATGAAGTGAGAAAGGTGGGAAAGGGCTGTGTAAGCCCTAGAGGCGGTGCTTGTGCTGTCAAAACAACAAGTGCCGGGGCGCATGGGCCTGTTCACTTTCAGAGGTGTCCCTTTAGGGTCCGCCATCCCACTACAGTTTGCCCCAACCCGCTGGAATGTCTTCCTGGCCACCAGTTCCTGGATGATCCCCATCACGGGGCTGCCTGGCCTCCTTGAAGAATCCGGTTGTCTGCCCTGGCCCTGGGGGCCAGTCGTCACCTGCCTCTCCAGACCGATGTAGGCCAATGCTGGATTATATTTAACGCTGTGCTATTTCCACTTGACAGTTCCAGAGTGCCATCCCTCCTCCCCTTTTCTTCTTCCTCCCCCCTCCCCTTCTGATTCACTCGGAAACCGAGAGGCTGATGTCAGCGCCTTATTCTTAGCCCCCGTAATTGTAACTGCATTTAGCAGTGCGCACTTCATTAACAGTTTCTGCGAGGGGGGAGTGAGAGGGCTGGGCGGCTGGGCAGGGACATGGGTGGGGGTGGGGGAAGGGAGGGGCAGCTGCTGCTTCTGGATGGACCAACTGGACCGGTTCCAGGCTTGGCTTTCCAAGATTGGCAGTCTTGGAAGGACCCTTGGAGAGCTTCTAGTCCATTTCCCTTATTAGGCAAGAAGGGAAACTGAGGCTCAGAGAGGCAAAGTGGTTTGCCAGGGTCACGTGTTAAGGATCAAGGGCTCTGGCCTCTGAGTTTTCTTCCTTGGTATTTTTCTTTCAGCTAGCCTTTCATTAGCTGCTCAGTGCCAAATAGCATTCTAGGTGCGGGAGATACCGGGTTTCCCTGAAAATAAGACCTAGCCAGACAATCAGCTCTAATGCATCTTTTGGAGCAAAAATTAATATAAGACCCAGTATTATATTATATTATATTATATTATATTATATTATATTATATTATATTATATTATATTATATTATAGACCCAGTCTTATAGTAAAATAAGACCCGGTCTTATATTAATTTTTGCTCCAAAAGACTCATTAGAGCTGATTGTCTGGCTAGGTCTTATTCTCAGGGAAACACGGTATCACGGAACAAGGCAGACATGGTTTCTGCTCTCATGGAGTTATGTTCCGGCATGGGGGAGACAGACAATACACAGGCAATCAATTAAAAAATAAATTAGTTCAGGTTGTGTTAAGTGGAATGAAAATAAAACAGATTGATGGGGGATAAAACAGGATAGGAGATAACATTAAGTAAGGTAGTTAGGGAAGGCTCACTGAGGAGGTGACATTCGAGTTGAGGCCTACATGACAGAGACAGCAATGGAAATATGAGGGTGTAGAGGAAACAGCTGGTGCAAAGATCCTGAGGTCAGTGTGAGTTTGGGTGTTTAGGGCGCAGAAAGCAGACCGGCACAGAGAGTAGGTGAGGGGATATGAGGTCAGAGAAGTAAACTGGGGGCAGATTACTCAGCCATGTAGACAATGATATTGATTATCAGGTGGGGAAACTGAGGTCCAGAGTGGAAAGAAAAAAGGCCCCCTCAGCTGGGTAAAGTCAGAGAGAGGCCGAGAACTCCAGTGCCCTGAGTCTTTTTTGTTCCTTAGACACGATGACTGTTCTTTAAAAGCGTCACACGGCTTTTCACATTGTAGCTGGAAGGTACTGTGGAGTCGGGCAGGGCTCTTTCTGCCCACCCTGCTCTCCCTGCTCTCCTCCTTGAATCTCACCTGATCCAGCTGTATTTTTTCTCGGGCTGACGTAGCTGTGAAAGACCCTGGGGAGGTAACATAGCGGGACAGAAAGAACATGACTTTGGAATCCAACACCCTTGAATTTCCATCTTGCCTCTGCCACTTCTAAATCATGTGACCTTGGGCAAGTGGCTTCAACTCTCTAGGGCTCAATATCCTCATCTGTAAAATGGAAGCATGATAAAAGTTGAGTTCTTTAAAGGGTTATTGTGAGGAATAAATGATATACTCCACAAAATGTACCTAGCCCAGCACTAGGCATGTAGAATTTAAGGTTTACTCAGTTATGAGGACTAAAGAAATTGTGTGTAATGCTGGGCACATAGTAGGTGCTGTTAGTGGGAGCTGCTGCGTTGTGGTTATTACCGTCAGTTTTAATGGGTCAGACTCATCTAGGGGGCTTGTTAAAACCCAGATTGCTGGGCCCCACCCCAGAGTTTCTCGTTCAGTCTGGAGTGGGACCTGAAAATCTCATTTCTAACAAGTCCCCAGGTAATGTTGATCCTGACGCTGCTGGGCCAGGGACGCTACCTTGAGAACCACTGGGTTAGAGAGAAAAGCTGGAGAGAAATGGAGGGTTCCTCTCAAGTGGGGATGTCTCCTGGCTACCTGTGTCTTAGATCCTGGGGTGTTGGGTACCAAAGGCACTACCTGGGTATAGTCTTCCGGCACGTGTTTCTTTTACACGGTCTCAGATCGAGTGAGCCTCAGCGGCTGCCCTGCTTTGCACTGGGTGTAATGTGTAGGACCCTATAAATCCTTTGGGAAGTCATCGTCTGTATACCTGATAAATGAGTCAGCATGAATAACACATCAGGCCATAATATCCTTTTGTGGGATATTGGACCAGGAGGTTCATTTGAGGACAGGCCTCTGCTGGGAAGAAGTAAATCAAAGGAATCATCGATGTAAAGGGGCGAAATGCTGGGAAGTGCTCCCGGGGGAGTTTACTGAGTCAGCTTCTTTCAGTACTTCTCAGAAAGGGGTCGCTGGTAATTTTCTTGGGAAGGTTGGGATTTAGCTCAGATGGGAGGCAGCAGGGACAAATCTTATGATGTGATAAGATTTCCATCCAGTCTCATAAAACTCAGAGTCTCCAGAAAAGGCTTGGGCAGTTTTCGGGTGGGACTTGTCCTAAACTGATGGGAAGTACTCTTGAGAGGGGTGACTCGGGTAGCAAAAGAGCATGGACTTTGGAGGCCCCCACAACTGGGTCTGAGTCTCTGCCACACACTGGCTGTGTGTCTTCGCTGTGGTATGTAACCGTTCTGGGCCTCAGCCTCGTCCTTTACAAAATGGCGTGAATAACCCCTACCTTGTGAGAATTAGAGATACCGTATGTGCTGCATGTAGGAGGCATCCAGGAAGTGGAAGCCGCTTCCTTTCCTGCCAATGTAGACTTCCTGGGTGCAGGAAGGGCGGGGTGATGGGCGTGCACAGCCTGGGGTGGGGCATCTGGCTCCCATCCGGATCGCTGGTGTTTTCTGTGTGCCCGGGGGGAGCCCAAGAGGCCGCATGAGGCGTCCAGAGGTCTCTGCGCAGCTGCTGACCCTCAGCATCTTCTCTGGCCATTCCCTTTGTCTTTCAGGCCGATAATCCCCATCTGAAGAGTGATGGGCTAGTGAGCGTGGTTTAGATACAACCAGAGTCTTGCAGAAAACAGGACACTTGTCCACGCCCCCTCGCTCCTCCTTTAGAGTCCCCTACCCACTCTGCTGTAGCCCCTCCACTGTCACTTTCATCCCTAGAGCGTCCCCTCCTGCCAAAGTTTCTCTCTAGTTGATTCTTGGCGGATGGATCATTGAATAACTTTTAAAAGAATACATATTGTTTGGATTAGGTAATATATGCAGATGGTACAACATTTTAAAAGCACGAAAGAAACCCTGTGAAAAGTGTCCCAGGCACCTCCATCCTTGACTCTCCTGTCCCTTCCCTGGGACCGACAATGTTTGAAGCTCTTACAACCCTTTCTGTGGCTGTTACTGATGATAACATGTTACTTGGTTAAAAAGCCAAAGAGCACCAAAGGGCTCTCAAGGAAACATCAGCCTACTTCCTACCTCAGCCACCCAGCCTGTGGGGGCAGAGCCCCAGAAAGTAGTTTCCAGGCTCTCAGCCTCACATAGACAGGTGCTGACTCAGGTAGTAAATGGCCATCAACTGTGATTGGATGGCCATCAGCTGTGGCTAGTTGGCCGTCAGCTGTAGCCATTGAACCAATGGCCACTAGTATAACTGCTGCGGCTACGGAGGAGAGTGGAGGAGAGTCGTCGGTCGGTTGCAGAAAACGGACAGCAGGTCGCACGTCCAGTGAACCCAGCCTCCAGTGAGACCGTAGTGGTATGACTCCCCTACCTATGGCTCCGTGGGTGTTCCTTTTTGGCCTCACCATATCCTGCGTTCTTATGTGGGGAGTGGGAGCAGAGACCCCGCAGGCCGCCCCGCACGACAAATGGCGCAGCGAGCAGGGTCTCCCGCATGACACAGCCCCACTCCCATAAACCACTACTGGTTTTCTGC
Source organism: Rhinolophus sinicus (assembly GCF_057876585.1). NCBI lineage: Eukaryota > Metazoa > Chordata > Mammalia > Chiroptera > Rhinolophidae > Rhinolophus > Rhinolophus sinicus. The sequence continues at coordinate 12,722,828 of NC_142513.1, forward strand.
TGCGAGTTTTTTCTTTATTTTCCAGTTACCAAATTCTTATTAAGTACTTAGATGGTGCCCAGACCTGTGCCAGGCACGGTGAGCGTTCGAGAGTAAGTCAGGTTATATTAGGCCAGTGTAGCATGCTGATGGTTACGATACGAACTCTACAGCCAGATGGATTTGAATCCTGGCTTTGCCACTTATTGGCTGTGTGACCTCGAGGAAGTTACTTAACTTCTCTCAGCCTCAGTTTCTCAACTGTAAAATGGGCTAATCATAACCCCTCCCTGCCTTGAAGGTGTCATGTGCGTTAAATGAGTAAACATTTGTCAAGTGCTTTGTAGAAAGCCCACACACGGAAAGTGTTTCAAGAGTGTTGGCTATTACTATCTTAGCGCCTTCACAGCGGAAATCGCTCCAAGGTCATCTACTCATCTTTGCTTGAGGCCCAAAAAGGGAACGCACAGTTTGCTTAAAGCCTCACAGCAGGTCTCTGGCAAAGCCAGGAAGAGAACCGATGTGTCTGGACCCCCCTCCAGGACCAAGTGGCCACCCCGGGCCCTGTCAGTACCTGAGGCTTCAAGCCCTCACCCTGTGTTTCCAGCACTCGCTGTCCCTGAAAAATGCCACCTGGAGCCTCCCTGGGAGTGGGTGGGAGGATGTGTCACTCACTGGGGCCTGTAATGGTAATTAATTAGTTCCTCAGCAAATGTCATGAGAAACATCTGCCTGGGCCCAACAGCAAGACTGGACCAGGTGCCTCTGGGCCCCCCCAGGCCCTGGCCAACCCACCCCCGAGCCAGCTGGCCCTAGGAAGCTGCCAGTTCTGTCCAGCTTCTGTTGGGTATGCTGAGTACCGGGAGAGGGACCCTCCAACAGGGGAGCCTGGCCCTGACGGGAATCAGGAGGGTGCCACTAGCGAGGCAGAAAGAGACATGTACAGGCATACCTCGTGTCACTGCGTGTTGCTTTATGGTGCTTCTTAGATGTTGCGTTTTTTACACATGGAAGGCAAGACCCTCCATCAGTAAAAAGATTGTGACACGCTTTATTATGATACTTGATTTGTTGCGGTGGTCTGGAACGAAGCCCGCAGAACCTCTGAGGTCTTCCTGGATAACAGTCTTAGCCTCCTCCCAGCAGTCTTCAAGTTGAGAAGAATACAGAAGATGGGACATCTCTTCCCTCCTGTTCTCACCTGAGGCAGGGATTCGTGTACAGGTGATATGCTATGCAAGTGCTCTCAGGTGAGACCCGTGAGAGGGTGAGAGGGATGCAGGATGGGCAGGAAAAGAAGCAGCTAAAGATGGGCCTTAAGCCACAGGCTGGCTTCAGCGACATCTGTGGGAAGCTCTGGGGAGCAGATGACATCGCAGGGTTGCCCAGCCTGCTGTGCTCCCATATCAGTCAGTCATTGGCTGTGGGCGGTCCCCCAGGTTGGGGGGTGGGGGCATAACTTTTGGGACAAGGCAGCTCCCATCAGCTAAGGGCAGTTCCCCAAAGAAGGGACAGCCATGAGGCAGGACCCGCAGTTACTCACAACAGATACTCACAGGTACTCACTCCTGCTTGGTATGGGGGATCTGGCTGGGCTGGGTCACCCACCTGCTGTCTAGGAGCTTCTGGCGACAGACTGGGGAGAGCAGGTGGGGCCAGTTCTGTGCTGAGCAGTGCCCACCCCTATTTCAGATCACCTTTTCCACAGTCTTACAAGGCAATCGTTGCATTAGGCGGCCTGGAAGAATCAAGTATCTGGATGGACTTGACTTGGCCAAGGTCACACAGCTAGTGAGGGTAGCGAGGGCTTCAAACCCAGGCCTGCCTGCAACACTTGTGGTCTTTCCAACATTCTGTACTGCATTTAATGTTTGTCACATGTATATATATTTCATGCTTCCTAGTGGGCCTCTTTCCAAGTACTTTGAAGGGTGTCTGTCTGGATTTTCTTGTACCTTGCAAACAGAAAGCCGTTTGGTCTGACAGAACGTTTTTGCCTGTTTGATCTCCCGGGAGCCACATACTAGGAAGGATTTTTCCAGAGAGGTGGGCAGAGACCCGACAGGCTGCCTGAGGTGAAAGGTTTAAAGGGTAGCTGACTTGTCATGGAATGAGCCCTCGATTCGTCATAAGAAAACCTGGATTTGAGACCCCATTTCTGCCAATTGATTCAGGGCAACTGAGCTGAGTCTTGTTGGGGGCTTCTGGGAGGCTGGAGGATGGAACTCAACAAACTTCTATAATGGACCACAGGGTGGATATTTTAGTCTTCGAGGGCCAGAGGGTCTCTTTTGCAACTGCTCACTTATGAAATTGGAGTGCAAAAGCAGCCCCAGATGATATGTAAATGGTGGGTGAGGCTGTGTTCTAATAAAACTTTATTGACAAAAAGAGTCAGCGAGCTGGATTTAGTTCACGGGCCGTAGTTTCTGGACCCCTGCAGTAGAACATGGGAGCTGGGGGTATTTATACACCAACTTCCATGAGTCCTCAGTTGAGGGCCATAGGGAATGGGCCGGAGAGTTATTTGTTGCCATCATTTCTGACCTGTCACAAGTGGTAGCCCTTGGGCCAAGAAATACAGGTGCGGGCAACGGGGTCGGGCCAGCAGTCACGGAAACGGTCAAGATGAGGCATATGGGGCAGGAGACTGACAGCGTCACTCCCCCCGGGTCAGGGGCATGGCTCTGTTTGGAAAGTGTGCTGGAGAGAAGGTGGCAGGATGAACAGGAAAACAAGTTTTGTGTTGGGCCAGGTTACTTCCTCGTTTCAGCCTTTCCAGCTATTTGTTATTTCCAGGCAAAAATTGACTCCTCCATTCTTGGTGGTCTTGCTCACGGTTTTTTTTTTTTTTTTTTACTTCCATGCCTCTGCTTGGGTGATTCCCTCCTCTGGAGTGTCCTCCCCTCTCCTTTCAGGGCTCCAGTGCCGCCTCCTCCAGGAAGCTCACCTGTCTCCTCTCGGGTGGAGTTGTTCTTTTCTCCTGGGTGCCCACGTGGGTGGCGCTCTGCACTTCTTTCTCTCCAGCCCCTGCACAGCCTGGCTTCCGTCACTTTTCCACGGCCACACTGTGAGCCCCTCCAGGGCAGGCACGGTGTAATTCTTGTCGGAATCTCACACAGGGGACGCAGATTTGGAGCTAAGAGGTGGAGCTGGATTCCAAAGTTCTCCTTCCTTCTCATTCTCCTCCCCGCTCCATTTCTTTCTTTCTTCCTCCAGTAGTTGCTGATGCCAAGGCCCTATTCTAGGTGCTGGTGACCCAAGGCGGGCCCAATCTTTGCCCTCATGGAGTTTACAATCTGGTGGTGGTGGAGGGGGCGCGTTAGACATTCCATAGCCAAAGTAACAACTAATAATTTGATGACTGCTGTGATGGGTGTCATACAAGACCAGTACAGAGTGCCAGAAAGGCTGGAGCTGGGAGAACTGACCTGTCTGGGGGAAGTGGGGGGTGGGGGGTGGCAGGGGAGGGGACAGCTAAGCTGAGACCTAAGGTATGAGTGGAGTTGGCCAAGTGAAGGCAGGGGAGTGGGACTGGATGCCATAATGCTGAGAGCACATACTTGGGAGTCAATTATGGGAATGCGGGGTGAGGGGAGGTTGAATCCTGGATTCTCTCAGTCTGTGTGGCTGTTTCCCCTTTCCCTCCCCTCTCCCTCCACACATTCATGCACACGGATGGAAATATTAACCATAATTGCTTCTGCATGGCAGAATTATGGGTAGTTTTCGATATCTAGTTTGTGCTTCATTTCCATTTTCCAAATTTTTTACAATGGATGTGTCATGGTGAAAATTGAGGGCTTCAGAGTCTGGAGACCGCACTCCCACTGGTAACGGTGTGACCTTAACCACGTTGTTTCATCACTCGGTGCTTCCGTTTCTGTTGCTATAAAAGGGAGATGATGGTTAACATACAGCATCCATCGTGTTCCGACGCGTCGCGTCCATTAACTCGTTCAAGCCTCACAGCTACTCTGTGAGGTAGGTACCATCACCATCCCTGTTTATAGATGAGGAAACAGGCACAGCGAGGTTAAGTACGCTGCCCAAGATCACACAGCTAGTAAGGGTCAGAGGCAGGACTTACACCCCTGTATCTGACTCCAGAGTCTGAGCTTAACCACTAAGCTATACTGCCTCCCACACGAGGTAGGGGTGAGGATTGAGAGGATACCTGTCAAGCCCTGAGCGCAGTGTCTGACACACAGTTAGTGCTCGGTTAGTTTAGTTCTTATTATTAGCAGCTGTGCAGAGGTGGGCACACAGTGGGTTTTTTTTTATTATTTCAGGTGTACAAAACAATGTACTAGTTAGACATTTACACCCCTCACAAAGTCATAACCCTTCCTCCCCCAATCTACTACCCCTCTGACATCGTATATAGCTGTTACAATTCCATTGACTCTATTCCCTATGCTGTATTCCACATCCTGTGACTATATATATATATAATTATAGGTGACATTCAGGATTATTCAGCTTCAGCTTCGGTGCAGTGGTCAGGCATCTACACCGTCCCTGAGCTGGTCTCCCTAATAAGATTAGTGTCCATCGGATACCCTACCAAATCTTTACAACACTATGGATTATATTTCCCAAACTGTCTTTCATATCCCCGTGGCAATCTTGTGGCTACCAATTTGTGCTTTCTAATCCCCTCCCCTTCTCGCTTATCCCCACCCCCTCCTATCTAGCAACCATCAGTTTTTGTCTCTCTATCTCTGAGACTGGCACATGATGTTTTGAAAACCCAGGGAAAGCAGCGTGTGGCTGGTGAAGTAGCAGGACTGGATCAAGATTCCTGGACTGGAGCTTAGGGACAGTTGAGCCCCTGTTGGGTTTCTAGCAGCGAAGTGACAGATTCAGATCTGGGGTTTGCAAAGACCTCTCTGGCTGCAGGTGGGAAGAATGGAGCCAGGAGGCACCTTTGGTTAGAGTGACTGTCCCCGAATGGGTCTGACCATTCCGGCACTGAATCCCCAGCCTCTGGTGATGGTAACCTTTTGGGGCCTGGGCTAGTAGCTGCATGGGCTGGAGCGCAAGACACGAAAAAGTCAGGAGTGTGTCCCCGGGCTGGTCTGGTGATGCCGGGAGGCTGGGAATTGCCAGTTTGAAGTCAGGAACACATTACTTTCCTGGAGATGAGGCTGGGCCAATTCCTGCCGTGTTACATTATTAAATTTGTAATCTTCATTCTAATACTTTCCAGCAGTGAATAAGAACCAAATTTAAAATGCCGGCTTTACATTTCTGGAATGAAGCTCTTTGTCAAAAACTCTTGAAACCCATAATTTCTCTCCAGAGGTGAATGTCTACGTCTTAAAAAAAAAAAAAATTAAAATTAAAAAAATAAAGGAAAACCACTCTTCAGTGAACGGTTGGGTTTGCAGCGCTGTCTGTGACCCTAGCCCTGACCAGGAACTGGGAACAGGGTCCGTATGTCTCCAGCTGCAGCAGGGGCTCAGAGTAGGCCTGGGCCTGCAGATGCCTGGGGATGCCCAGGAAATTTAAACCCCTAAATCTGGGCCTTGCGGGGGGAGAAAGATGAGAGAGGCCTCATGCCCACCTCACCCCCAAGTGGTTGGCAAATCTGCTTTGTGAAAGGGTGTGGTAATAATTGGGCCACAATCCCTGAAAGAATCAACCCGGGTCAGGCTCTCCTGAGTTTTCTCACGACCTGTTTGCTGAGTGGTAGACCTGGCTGCCGGTAGAACTGTGGGCTGCGTGTTACAGCCTTTACACTGGGAGGAAGTGCCCTGATTTGAGATCTTTACTGGGTTGCTCTCTGGCGCTCCTCATTGAGGCGAGTCAGGATATGTCCATGCTGTTCCCTCTTTCCAGGCCGTGTTCTGGGTATCGGGACCCCAGAATTCCCTGCCCATAGGGCTCTGAGTCAGCTTCTGGGGTCTGTCCAGACCCCTTCTGTAGGTCCATCCTCCTGAGGGTAGACTCTGTCCATCGCTGCTGTCCTGATAGGTGGCCCCGAAGTGAGTTTGTGGAGATGAGAACAGAGGGGGAAGAGGGGAGTCTAGGGGTAGGGAGGGGATGATGAAGGGAAGAGGCAGCTGCAGCTGGGGGCCAGCGCCCTCCTCACTCCATATTCAGCCATGGAACGCTGAGGATTCTAAATTGGAACCTGTCCTGGCCGTCAAGGTCATTATGGAGGCATATTTGTCAGAGTGGAAGGGTAGGACATATTTTATTAATAGCCTGATTTATAACTTTTAAATATTTAGAATAAGTATGAGGGCCTCAATTGCCCTGAGCCCTGCAACATTTGGGGTGGGGGGGGGGACTTTGCAAGCTTGCATCATCCTTTGAACTGAGAGTGAGAGCAGCCTAGGGACCGCCCTTGGCCCCGTGGTCCCATGTCCTGGGCCCTGTGCAGACACATGGCTTGTATGGAGGTAATCACCTCCATCCTGGGTGATTAAATAAATAAATAAATAAGAAAGGTCCTCCTGTAGGAGGATGAATTAGAAAAGGGCTCCCCCTCTCTAGTACAGTGGGGTGTATGGCCCGGCAAGGGCAAACAGGCTGCATTTCAGCCCTGTGACCATGCTCAATTGGGCACCTTTGTGCAGGTAGCAACTTGTCCCATGGTTCACAGGGTCCCATGGACCTAAATCAGAGAAGAGCCACGGGTAAGACCGGAAGGGAAGATGTTGACACTCTGGGATCCCGAGATAACCGTTAAGTCATCGCACACTTTTAATAATCATCCTCCTCATGATAACTGATGCTTGTTTTGTGTTTCATACATGCCAGGTATTCTGAGCACTTTACCTGCCTATCCTATCGAAACATCAGAACCTGAGGGGAGGACCATTGTCATACCCATTGTACAGACGAGGAAACTGAGGCTCAGAGAGGATAGGCTTGTCTTTGGCCCAGGGCCGTTCAGTAGTAAGGTCAAACGCCGGTCTGCGGTGCTTGAGTCTGTTAGCCTGATCACTGCCCTGCATCTCTTTGTAATTTTTAAAAGTGTTCTTTTTGTTTTATTATTTTATTCCATTCATAAGGTGTTTTGTCTCATCTGTGAGTTTTTATTTATTTTTATTAGTTTCAGGTGTACAAAACACCATCACGATTAGACATTTACACCCCTCACAAAGTGATCACCCCAACAAGTCTACTTTCCATCTGACACCATCCATAGCTATTACAATATCAGACTGTATTCCCTATGCTGTACTTTACACTCAGTGACTATATATATATATAATATATATACACATATATTTTAATTATAGTTGACATTCGATATTCAAAGCATTCTTGATGCAATCCACATATTTACTGACCCCTGTTCTAATGTGCTGGGTGGCAAAGGTATACTGTGGGACAGGACGGAGTCCCCCCTCAGCCGAGGAGGGAAGACAAGCAGAGCAGATAACTGGGTGACCCCATTGAGCAAGGGGTGCTGAGTATGGTCTTGAAGAGGAAAAGCTGTTTACCAGGCTGGACCTGGGGAAGCTGCTCCAGTGCCCTGGGTGTCCTGTGTGGTCAGGGAGGAGCTTCCTGTGGTTTATTTATGCCTCGTGGAGACAAGGTAGGTGTGTTAGAAAATGGGCCCAGGGAGGCAGTGAGGCCGGGAAGGAGGGGTGGGTGGGTAAGGACAGTCCCTCGTGGCCCTTCTTGAAGCCCAGAGCTCTGTCATCTTCAGGCCTCTTGGATCCCTGCTGAGAGGGGTGGGCCTTTTCAAAGTCAGAAAAGTGAAGTTGAGAGGAGAAGAAAGGGTCATTTGGTGCTTTTGCAGCCAGGTTGGACGTGGAACTCAGTCAAGCCTCTGAGTTCTCCCAGGCACAGCCTACACCAGGAGTGGGAGAATCACCATTTATCTTTTTAATTTTTTAAAACGATGTTGTGCTTTCACAAGTTGCAATCACTAGTATGTTTGCACTAGCTGGCATTTCTTGCACATACATATTCCAGATGCCGTGCCTAGATGTCATGCATGTGACCTTGTGTAGTCCTCAGAGCGAACCTCCGACAGAGGTCCTTCTGCTATTCCCATTGTACAGATGAGGAAATTGAGGAACTCCCCCAAGGTCGCACACTAGCAAATGACAGAGCCGGTTTCCTGGCATCTAACATCCCCAGTCTATGCTATGTATATGCATGGTGGAAATTTTGGGACAATGCAGAGAATGCATACAAAAAGAAAGTAAAAGTGACTCCAATTCTATAATCCAAAAGCAGAATATTTAACCATTGGAGCAATTTTTTTTTCCGTTGTGTTATGGGGGTGTGCGTGTGCGTGCGTGCGTGCGTGCATGTGTGTGCGTGTGCAGGAATGCATGTTTAAACCAAAGCAGGGTCATGCTGTGATACTGTTTTGTAAATGCAGGCACTATTTAAAAATCACCTTAAAAAGACCTTCACAGGCTCGTCTCTACAGGGACACCGATTTCTAGGATCAGGTCTAGAGTTGCGTATGATTTGTCTGTAAACCACAGACTTGCCGAGTCAGACCCAGGGATGACACAAGGCAGCTCAGCCTGATAGCCACGGTTCATTTTCATTTTCTTCCCTGCTTTCTGTTCCTATTCTTGTAAACACACACACACACACACACACACACACACACACACACACACCAAAAAAAAAGAAAAGAAAAAAGAAAGACATAAAATTGAAAACGAACAAACCGACCCAGGATTTTTATTCCATGCCTGGCCCAGCATTTAAATGCAAGAAGCAGAAGGCTTGGGAGCTATAAATAGGCCAGGCTGCTTCTGAACAGTGGCAGCGAGAATTTGTAGGTTCTGTTTCCTCCCAACCTGGTGACCTGGATTACTTCCTGCTGCAGTTGCTTTCCTCGCTGCCTCCTCTGCCCATCCTTCATGGAGCAGAGCAAGTCTGTCTCTAGATGCTTAGTGAGCACTTATGCTGGGCCTGGGTACTGGGTACACAGGCTTGAGTGAGCCACCAGCTCCATCATGGCCGGCGGTAGTGGGGGTATATATAGAAACGGACATCTGCAAATGAAAATCTTGTCATCGTGGAAGCCCAAAGAGGGGTCCCTAACTCTAGGAGTCCAGAAAGGCTTCCTGGAGGAGGGGATGCTGGAGCTGAAAAAGGGAAGGAGGAGACAGGGAACCTGGGGAGGAAGTGGCCTAAGAGAAGGAGTCTGTGGGGCCATGCGTGTAATCCTTGACACAGAGCAAGGTTTCATTACTACTAAGCCATTGCACGCTTCTTGAGGGCGTGTCCTGGGTTCCTTTGGTAGCTTCCATGGCTTCTAGAATCCAACAATCTTGGATGAGGAGGATGCTCGGCATTTCAGTAGCCCAGGGATTCTCAACCTGTTCTGCGCATGCCTTTCCATCGGAAACCAGGATCCTGAGCGCCAACCCAGACGACTCAAAAAATCCTGGATGGACCTGGAAATCTATTGCTTCTCAAGCTCCCCAAGTGATTCTGATGTTTGACCACGTCTGAGGTCTGACAATTAAGTTCGCGAACTTGTTGCAACGATGTTGATGACCTCTTTTTATGTGAGAGGGATAATTCATTATGAATTTGTACCAACTGGACAAACAGTTAACCAGGTTTACTATTTGGAAGTGCTGAAAAGGCTGCGTGAAAGTTAGACGACCTGAACTTTTTGCCAATTCATGGCTCTTGCATCACAACAATGCACCAGCTCACACGGCACTGTCTGTGAGGGGGTTTTTATCCAGTAAACAAATAACTGTATTGGAACATCCTCCCTACTCACCTGATCTGGCCCCCAATGACTTCTTTTATACCCGAAGATAAAGGAAATATTGAAAGGAAGACATTTTGATGACATTCAGGACATCAAGGGTAATACGACGACAGCTCTGATGGCCATTCCAGAAAAAGAGTTCCAACATTGCTTTGAAGGGTGGACTAGGCACTAGCATCAGTGCATAGCTTCCCAAGGGGAGTACTTCAGAGGTGACCGTAGTGATATTCAGCAATGGGGTATGTGGCACTTTTTCCAGGATGAGTTCGTGAACTTAGTTGTCCAACCTCGTACATTGGTGATTCATGTGGTGTCTGTCCAGCCTCCCATCTGGGGACTGTGCCTTTGTCCCCAGTTCATTTTCTCTTGGATGACAGTGAAGGGAACTCACAACCTTTCCAGGCAGTTCCTTCCATTGACACACAGCTCAACTACAGAAAGTCCTTCTTCCCTTGTGCCCAAGGTCACCTTCACCATTATTCCTAACACAGTGATGAGACTGCAAATCAAATTTGTACAGTCCTTTGTTGTCTACAAAATGCTTATTTAATTTGAAGGCAAAAACGACCTAGATTTTAAAATCAAATAGACCTGCATTTAAACCACTCCCCTTTTCTTGTCCTACCTTGTTAGCTGTGACCTGAAATAAATGATTTAGCATCTCTGTGTTTCCGTGTCCTCATCTCCTAAATGGAGATAATAGTATTTACCTCTCAGGTCACTGGAAGGATGGAGTAATGTGCGTGATACGGGCTCAGTACTGTAGTAAGGTACTCACTTCATTATTATTATTATTATTGTTATTATTATTATGACATAAAACATTTACATGGTGAATTCAACGTTCAAGAGGCTTTTATTGAGTGCTTAATGTATGACCAACCCTAATGTAATGATAAGATCCAGCATGAAAACGTTCTTATAAATGGCCGTCGTCATTTTCAATATTACTAGTATCCGTTGAGCCTTACAGAGCTGCTGGGGTAGGTAGCAAAATCACTTACCTTTTACTGATAGGCAGATGAAGCTCTGAGAGTTAGCGGGTTTCTAAAACCCACGCAGCTGCTAAGAGATGGGAAGGAACTCGTCTGTGTCTTCCATCTCATACGCTTCTTTTCAGCGGGCTTTTGCAGCTGTCCATATGTGAAGGAAGGAAGAAAGGAAGGGAGGGAAGGAAGGACCATCATGCACAGGGTGAAGGGCTGCCCCAGCCTTAGCCTGCATGGTTTCCTCTGTGCCAGGCAGCTCTGTGGTCCTTTCTTCTCTCCCTGTACAACATTCCACTAGAGAAACTCAGTTAGGAGGTCTTTGAGCATCTCGCAGGCGTAAATGAGTCCTCGGAGCACCGTGTGACCTGGCTGCTCAGGTTGCTCTCCTGGCTGTGGTCTGGGTCTTCAGATCTGCTCTAGCAGCTGCAGCTGTGGCCAACACCTTGTCCCGTCTGCAGCCTCATCCACCCTGAGTCACTGCCCGGTGCCCACAGTGTGGCTTCCCTGAGTCCAGGCCCCACTAGATTTGTTGGGTCCAAGGCTGGCTACAGAATACCCCGCTCTCAGTCTCCTTGCTGTCCCAGGGGAGTGAGCTGGAGTTTTGGCCACTGAGTTCTCTCTCCCAGGGCACTGCCATTCAGCCTGATGTCTCCATGGGATGAAAGGCCCTGTCCTCTGGTAATGAAACCACAGACATCAACAAAGAAATCAGAACTGTAGCTAGAAGAACTGAGAAGAGCTGTGATCAGACATACAGGCATGTTTGTCGCCGGCGAGGTGGGTCCCAAGCCAGTGGCTCTCATGTCTTTTATCCTGTACAAGATGTCAGCTTAAGCTTCCCCGTTCCCAGCCTTTCTCTGAGCCTGCTTGCTCTCTTACACAACCTCAGCTGCCCTGTTCCTGTCTCTCTTTCCATCCACTTCATTGGTCAGGCAAATCTGATCACTAGTAGCTTCTGACAATGCAGAAACCTTGGGTTGAGAGTCAAGAGCCAAGCTCTCGAGCAGTGCTGCCCAATAGAAATTTCTGTGATGGTGGAAATGTTCTGTATCTGCCCTGTCCAGAACAAGCCCGTGTGGTCAGTGCAACTGAGCAACTAAATTCTTAATTTTTAAAATGTTCCCGAATTTCAGTGGTCACATGTGGCTAGTGGGTACTATCTTGGGCAGCAGAGCTCTAGACCCAGCTCTGTATGTACTAAGGTGTGAGACCTTGAACAAGTTTCTTCCCCTCGCTGGGAAGATAAAGGGGTGCAATTATATTAGAATCCAGAGGAAGCTGTCTGGAATAGAGACGGAGGTCTGGGATCAGACTGAGGCAGATTCCAGCTCTGCCAAAGACCAGCTGTGTGATGTTGGGCAAATCACATAATCTCTCTGTGCTCCAGTTTCCTTATTTGTAAAAGCGGCATAATAGCAGTCCCCGCACAGGGTTCGAATGAGGTTTAAATGAGATACAAAGAATCTACAAGCACCTCACTCCCAGTAGGCTCTTGACAAATTGTAGAAATTGTTTGAGCTGATCTGATAGGAGCCTGTGGCCCCTGCCTCTTTAGACAACTCTGACAATTCTTGTTTTGGCTGCAAATGTTTATAAAGCACTTATTTTCAGAGCCCGAGTTCAGAACCTTGAATGTCTTGAAATGACGTAGAAGTTGTGTCATCGTGCGCATCTGTTTTTCATTCTGGAGAAACCCAGAATTTTTTAAATGGAGAAGAACAGCTGTCCAAAGATGGTCAAAGGAGTCTACATGGTTCATGGACCGTGAGAGGGAAAGAAACTGGTACTCACAGTGCATGCGCGTCAGGGCTGGTGTGATCAGGGAGACGGCGAACGCGGGCTCTGGACGGCCAGCGTCCCTGTCCCAGCCCTGCCGCCTCCAAGCCGCGTGAGCCTGGTTGAACTTCCGCCTCGTCATCTGTGAGATGGGGATAATAGAGGACCTACTTCATGGGTGGTCGTGGGGATTAAATAAACTAAGCCACGTTCATTGTGTAGCATAGCGCCTGGCACAGGGTCAGTGCTAGCTGCTCGTATCGTCATCATCGTCTTCCTCTTCATCACCAATGTTTCCTTTGACTGTATGCCAGGCGTAATGCAGGGTGTGTCTGTCTCCCTACGTCTGTCCTTCCTCGCTGGCCACATCATCTCAAAGTCCGTCTATATCACTCCCCTTTGCTCATTCTACTCCAGCCGTCTGGCTTCCTTGTAGTTCGTCAAACACACGGGCGTATGTCCGCTCTGGGGTCTCTGTCATCTCTGTGTTGGGAGCGCTTTCCCCACAGATGGCCACCTGGCTTGTTCTTTCACTTCCTTCTGGTCTTTACCCACATATCATAGTGAGGCCTCTCTAGCCTCTGTCTAAAAGTGAAACATGCATCCCTCCACCCACCTTCTAGCGCCCTCTCTATAGTCACATATTTGTGTGGTTTAATGTGTACTTGCCTCTCCAAGGTTGGAGATTTAGGAGGGCACTTTGTTTCTCTTAGTTTCTTTTCAGCTCTAGCTCCAGTGCGTAGAATGTTTCTTGAACGGTGCTCGAGAAAAGGCCTGGTGAGTGAGTGAATGAGTGAGAGAATGGCTAGCTCTCAGTTAGTCTGAGTGTAGGATCCCGACACTCCAGAACATGTCTCCCAAGCAGCATTTGCAATAAGCAAACGTACCCTGAACCCTTCTGTGTGCCAGGTCGGGTCTGAGGTTTTCGGGATAGAAAGGTGAGGAAGGACATCCCGCTCTCAAGGAGCTCACAGGAGTAGGCATGATCACAGTGAGTGCAGTTCTCTGCAAGCCCTGACTGCAGTCGTAACTAACGGAATTGTGCTGCCATCCTACATGCAGTCTTTCTACATGCAGACTGGAAGGGCTCAGTGGACAAGGAACCCCGTCTGTCTTGCTGGATGCTGTGTCCTCAGCACACAAGGCCCAGCTCGTATATGTGGGCTGGATGCAGGAATGAACAGATACAGGTGTAATGGGATAGGGGCTGGCAGAGCATCTGTGGTTGTACCAAGGAGGGGCACCGGCTCACCTGGGGAAAGGTGGGGCAGTCCCAGGGAAGGATTCGCATGGGACACCTCCTGAGGAACCTTCTCCTGGCCCTGGCTTGGCAGCTTGCCTTGACTCTCGTTTGGCCAACGATGGAACAACTTGGGACATGGGAAGGTGGTGGTTTCCCCTCCCTCAGGAGGCTGGGTGGCCTGCGGCAGCCCTTCTATATTTCAGCTTCTGCCTGAGCCTTTGTCCTTGGAGTTAAAAATAGCCAAGGATGGGAGCACGAGGACATGCTGTCCTTCTCTGCCATGGAGCAGGGATTCTACTACCTGGTCTCAAAGGGGCTGCAGGGTGACAGGTGTGAGAAGCCAGCAGCTTAAAGAATTATCCCTTCCTGCCCCCTTGAGGACAAGCGCAGACTTCTGTTTCCCCAGTTTGGGATGACTGTAAATGAGCTATGGAATGTCACAGCTCAAAGAGCTCTCCAGGTCTGGGACCTTGGCAGACATCACCAATCAATTAAGATCCACCCCCTCCTACCCCCCCCCCCCCCGCCCTTTCCTGGGACCATGACAGGTATCACCAATCAATCAAGGCACCCTTTTCTGCCAAGTCTAGACAGTCTAAGAATTCTTAACATGGATATTTTAAGCAATAGCTACGAGAGTGGCAAAAATAAGAAAACCTATTTATCATCATAATCTTGTCCAGTCCCCTCCTGATGGGGGAAACTGAAGCTCAGAGAGGGGCAGAAACTTGTCAGATGTCACACAGGAAGTCCCTAGTGAAGCAGGGACCAGACCCAGGAGACCTAACTCTCATGAGACTTTTTTCCCTTTCTGTCCTCTGCTGCATCCTCTTTTCCGCAAGAACGGTCCAGAAGAAAGGTTTTTAACCCATAGGACTGTAAGCCTCAAAATTGTATGCAACATATTGTGTGTACGCGCTGGCAGATAGTTTTTTAAGGAAAGAGAGAATAGCTTTCTTCAGCTTCTCAAGCGGCTCCTTGCACCATCAAGAAAGGCAAAGAAATCAGAGAAAAGAGCATGAGTGAACCGGGCGGAAGTCTTGCTACTCAAAGTGTGGGCCACAGATCAGCAGTATTGGCCTAACCTCGAAGTTGTTAGAAATGCAGACTCTCAGGCCCACCCAGGACCTATTGAATCCAAATCTGTATTTGAACAAGCTCCCTGGGTGATTCATTTGCATATTAACGTTCGAAAGGCTTAGGGCTGGAATTTGGAAGCATCGCAGGCCTTGGTTTCCCACATGGGTATGGAGTACTTGCTGAGCGCCAGGCATCTTTGCAAGGCTACAAAACAGACATGTCCCTGCCCTCATTGGAGGGACTGGAAAGAAACTGAGGCTCCGTAGCCAAAGCGTGGCCCAGACGCTCTGCAGCATTGCTAAGGCCACATCAAGGGAGGTCTTTGTTTCAACTGTTTGCAAATGAAGGGTTGGCCTTCTGTCCAAGGTGTATGAGACCCCAGCCGGCATCAAGCAGGTGTGCAGGGAGGTTCTTTCCCGGAGAGCCTCCGTGGGCACTGAGGGTTAGCTGCCCACAAAAGGGACTGCAGTCATGGGATTTGGATGAGCTGAGAGGGAGCAAGAGGAGATGTGCTGCCTGAGGCCTGCTTTACCAGCAGCCTCTGCTGCTGAGAACAGCTGATCTAAGGTGGTTTGCTCTGGTGAGGGCTAGTGCTGGGTGGTTCTAGCTGGTTCCACCTGGCCTCACCTGATCCTGGCTAGCTCTTCTGGGTTCGGTAGGCCCTGATGGAAGCTGACCAAGTGTGGACCAGGGAAGGTGGCAGTGGAGAGCCTGAGGCACAGACAGAAGGCACTGGGAATAAGAGGTCCTACCTCCTCTCCCCCAGGTGCTCACTGCCTGTTGTCACAGGTGTGCCTCTGTGGGGGCACGAGTGTACGTGTGTGCTTTGAAGATGGCATGCTTGGGGTCCAAACCGCATAGCCAGGCCTCGTCTGGCCTTTGCTGGAACAGGCTCCATGCGCTGGCCTCTTGCTCAGCTGCACCCTCTGCTGCCCTTGGCAGAGGCCAGTGCTGACCCACCCCAGACCACCGGCTCCTTGGCCCTCTGGGGGTCAGTGTAGATTAGGGGTCAAGAGTAGGGCCTGGGTGATGAGATGGAGAATATATACTCGCATGTGCTTTATTGAAGTATAATGACATACCATATAGCTCACCTATTTTAAGTTTATAATTCATTGGATTCTAGTATATTCATTATGTAGTCATCGCCACAATCAATTGTAGAACATTTTCATCGCCCTAAAAAGAAATCCTATATCCAGTAGCAGTCACTGTCAGCCCCACCCCACCCTAACCCCTGGCAACCACTAGTATGCTTTCCGTCTCTATGGTTTTGCCTATTCTAGATATTTCATATAAATAGTCATAGAATATGTGGTGTTTCATAACTGGTTTCTTTCAGATTGCCTATTTTCGAGGTTTATCTGTGCTGTAGCATTTATCAGGACTTCGTTCCTTGTTATGGCTGAATAATATCCCAGTATATGGATATACTACATTCTGTCTGTTCATCAGTGGGTGAACATTTGAATGGTTTCCACTTTTTGACTCTTAGGAATAATGCGGCTGTGAACATTTATGTTTGACTCTTGTGTGTGGATGGGATGGATTTGTTTTGCATTCTGCTTCCCCACCACGTACTTGCTGTGGAACCATGAGCAAACTGCTTTAGTGCTCAGAGCCTCAGTTTTCGGAGAGTTTCTGGGAATTGGGGACACTGCTGTGTATCTCACAGTAGATAGATAACGCTACATGTTGATAACAGCAGCTATAATTTACTGAGTGCCTTTATCTGATCATGGTAGTCACTGGACATATGTTATGGCGTTGAGTTCAGCCCCACAAGGGGCAGGAGAGGATTTATTTCACAATTACTGTGGACCTGTGCTATAAGGGGCCAACATCCTGCCTTGTTATAGCAAATCGTTTGTCAGCTTGATGAATTCTCATTCCAATGTATGTGTGGGAGAGAGAACTCACCCCATCTTCCCTACACTTGGCCTTTTTACATTATTAGAGGACATATTTCTTATCTTTCCTTTTGTACACTAAGTAAATTATATATATACATATATACATATATATACATATATACATATATATATATGTATATATATGTATGTGTATATATATATATATATATATATATATATATATATATATATATAAATTGATAAAAGTGCAGTGGCTGGAAGAGTTCTTTCCTGGTTCCATCATTCCTATTTTCCCCGTTATGAGAATTGCATGTCCCAGATAGGGCTGGTTCCTTCATCCTGCATCCCAGAATAATTCATGGGATAGGGTCACAGCTAACTCACAAGGACATTTAATATGAGCAAGAATTAAACTTTTGTTCTGAAAGCCACTGAGATTTGGGGGCCATTTGTTACTGCGGCCTAACCTAGTGAGAGCTGACAGGTACATTTAACCCTTGCAATAATATGTGAGGAGGTTACTAATAATATTTCTATTTTATGAGGGAATTGAAGCTCAGAGAGGTTCAGTCACTTGCTTTAGTTTATTCAGAAAGTGGCCGAGGGACACTTTAAGTCCCAAGCCCAATTATTCTGGCTCTAGAGCCTGTGCTTTTAAGAAGACGGAAGTACGGGGGCTGTGTTTGGTGAATGATGAGTAACCCAGTGTGGATGGAACACCTGGTGTGTGCGTGGCATCAGCCGTGCGGTATAGGTTTGGGGCAGATCCTTGAGTGCTGTGTGGATTGTGACGCTTGCTAGTGCCAGATGGGCCCGTAGACGCTACATTTGCCCACAACCCAACTTCTTCCAGAGCTTGCTCAGTTTTTCTCCAGTGCTAGTGAGAATGGCTTTCTGGGGAAAGGCACCTACTTGTGGGGATTGTAAATTGTCTTCCTTCCAATGATTGCTGAGATGCCCCTTCTCCAGAAAGTCTACCCACGCTGGCCAGAATAGAGTGAATGACTTTCCTCTGACCATCCCTGCTCAGTGTAGGACCTTCTCCTCCTCCCCTAAATGCATTTACTCTGCATTCAGTATTCTCTGTCCTCAGTTGACATTTTGGTTCCACATTTTTGCCTTCTCCCTAGATGTTTTGTACTGGTCAATATAGCTCTTGGTTGTAAACTTCCAGAAGGTAGTACTTGCATCTACAGTAAAATCTTATTATGATTTTACTTGCAATCAACTTTAATTCAGTGTTGAAATAATTTTACTCTTACAATCCAGACCCTCCCTCCGCTTCTAATGCTGTATTAATTACTCTTCTCAGCTCTCACAATACTCTGTATATATCGCTGTCCTTGAAGTATACTGTGTTGTAATTACAACACCTTGTGTTATAATGGCCCCTTTGCGTTGCCTGCATCCCAGTAGACTGGGAGTTTCAGCAAAGTCTGGGTTTAACTCATCTGTGTCATGAGTCTCCAGCACAAATCCTGAAGAGACACTTAGTAAGAGTTTGTTGATTGAATGGTAATTACTTATCGGTTTCATCTCCCACTCCCACCCCCACTAACTGTAAGCTCCTTAAAGACAAGGACTATATCTTATTAGAATCCTCAAGGCCAAGAAAAGCATGGCGTGGGAGATGAGCTCCATAAATGTCTATTTCATTGGATAAGTGAGAATACATTCCATTCCAGGGGCAGAACACTTTAGAGTTATAAAGCATATTCATATGCAGTACCCAGTTGATCCTCTCAGAATCTTCAGATTCTCTCTGTCTAGTGTTCTCAAATCCTTATCATGGGTTCTTTGCCTCCCTTGCTCCCACCCGTTTCATCTTTGCGTCTTCCTGATCTCTCCCTCTTCAAATCCTCTTGGAAGAAAGTCTGAGAATTTTACCCCTCACCTCTCCCCCAGTATAAAGCAGCCTAAAAGGCAAGTTGTACTCTGATTTGCAAAAGTGGGAACCAAAATCTTGCTCCCACTTAGCGGTTTTACCGTCTTGGGCAGCTTCATGGGCCTCCCTGGGTCAGCGTTCTCTTCTGAACATGGAGACGACGATGGTTGTGAGGCTTAAATGAAGTAATATAAGTTGACCAGCTGTCATAAGCTCTGGTTGAGCTCAGTAAGTGGGAGTCCCTGTCTACGTGGAATGGAGGGCTTTGAGTCATCAGAAAGCCAGTGGAAAGGAATAGTGGTTTAAAAACCAGCACAGGATGGGGTTGCGTGGTTTTGAGATCTCGTCTCCCTGTGAGCTGCCATCTCTGCCCCAGGCAAGCCCAGGCCTCCGCTCCTGGTCAGCACCACGGACAGTTCCCTCGGCATCTGGCTGTGGGGAGCGAACTTACTAGTAGCGTCCAAGCGCTTTGTGTGGCAAGGTACCGCTTTACTTTATGTACCACCAAGGGAGATAAAACGTGTCAGAATTTAATGCAGACTTGCCATCGGTTGTCATTCATATCTTAATTTTAGATATGTTGAAAAATGTATGTCTTAGAATCAATGAAATAATGACAAATTATGAGAGAGAGTATCAGTGAGCCGTTGACCACTGACCACTGACCAGGTTAGTTATAATAGCCAGCATTTATTGAAGGCCTACTGTGTTCCAGGACTCGTTCACTCCTTTCTCTCCTGTCCTGGGTGCTCTCTGCCCTCTATGCACTTCACAAATATTACGTTTGGGGAAGATAAACGTCAGCCAGATAGACAGTTAATGAACAGTTTTCCCATCATCCTTGTTCCCAAAATATTCCAGTCCTGAGCCTCGTTTCTTCAGAACATTGCTTCCTGCTGAAAGATCATCTAATGTGTTTACCTTTTCAGTCCACACCATGCTTAACTCATTTAAAAAGCAATTCAAATGCATATCGTATGACCCAAGAATTTCACTCCAACAATTTCACTCGTAAGTATGTGCCCAGAAGAAGTGTGCACAAATAGTCACCAAAAGACACATACGAGAATGTCTTTGACAGCTGTTGGTAATATCCCCAAATTGGAAGCTACCCACATGCTCATCAACAATGAAAAGGACGAAAATAGTTTTGATACAGTCACACAATATAAGACAATAAAACCACGAGAATGAATGGCCTTGAAACAGTTGGCGTGGGTGAACCTCACAAACACAGTGGTGAGTGGAAGAAGTCATGCTAAGGAGTATATGTCAGTATATAAATATACAAGATAGGCTACACCAATCTGTGCTGTTAGAAGTCAAGGTAATGCTACTCGGGGAGGGCAAGTCCTGCTACTGGTACAGGGTGAGCGCTACAAATCACGTTATCTATTCTGATCATTTATCATTGGCATCATTTTATTATCCTGGTCCTTACGAGCACGTGCTTTTGGGAGAAGGTACATTAAACACATTCAGGTATAAACCATCGAGTGAGACTTACTTGTTTTCTTTGCTGGAGAATTTGCATTTTTCTGGGCAACACATTCTAACAATAAAGCCAATTCAATGAAAGACACTGTTTAGTGAAACGGGCGATGACAAGTGCTGTCCTAGGTGCTTACACTGTCGACATCCACCAAGTTGACTGAGGACGGCATTTCAAGGTGCAATGGAACAGGTACCCCCATAGAGGTGAAGGTAAAGGGCCCTTGGGGCTCAAGGAGTTTGATCAGGGAAGTGTTTGTGGAAGAGATGGCATTTGAATTCTGTGGTAGGTGTAGCGAGTTTAGTGTAATGATTCATTCAAAACCTGGTTATCGGAGCCAGAAAGACCTGGGCCTGGATTCCAGCTCTGCCACTTGTAGCTGTGTGTGTCCTTGGGAAAGTTACTTAACTTTCTTGATCCTCATTTTATTCCTCTACAAAATTGGACAGAAATCTCACTCACAACTTATGGTGAGAATTAAATGAGATGGGGCTTATGTAACACACTGGACATAGGGTCTGGCAAAAGGTTAATCACAGCTACCTTTGTTGAGTGCTTACTGAGTACCACCACCCACCCAGGAGGTCCTCAGGATTAAATGTTACTATATTATTACATGATCTCATTGTTATCTTTAATCCTCACGAAAGCCCTAAGAGTTTGGTGCATGCCCAGTAAACTGTAAGTGTTATTTAAAGCTTAACTCTGGACGATGGTTAGAATTTTGTTAGGGGAGGTGAGGAAGGGAGGAAAGTAAAGGAGAGAAAACCAGGCTGAGAAAGTTATTGAGGACGTTTATGAACGATGAGGTGCTGGGATGAGCTGGGGTGTGGAGATTGAGGGAAGCCGGGAGCAGATGGGGAGGGAATCAGGTAATGGAGAGCGTCGAATGCTTGGGTGCAAAGATTGAACCTAATTTGGCAGGCAATGGGGGGCCA
Organism: Rhinolophus sinicus; assembly: GCF_057876585.1. NCBI lineage: Eukaryota > Metazoa > Chordata > Mammalia > Chiroptera > Rhinolophidae > Rhinolophus > Rhinolophus sinicus. The sequence continues at coordinate 12,743,802 of NC_142513.1, forward strand.
TTGTAAGGTTTTAAACGGGATCATAGCATGACCGAAGGTGTGACTTTTTAATGAATTTGTATTTTACCTTCATTTGCATTATAGAATGAATACATTTAACTGTAAAACTTCAAGAGACGTAGAAGCATACAAAAGAGAAATAAAATCCCCCCCATGTGCTGGTTGGAGTGTAAATTGGTATAGTTATTTCAGAAAATCATTTGGCAGCATCTGCTAAAGCTGAACAAATGCTTGCCCTATGGCTCAGCGGTTGCACCCCTAGGTATATTTTGGAGAGACATGGGTACAAATATTCACCAGGCCATGCACTAAAGTGGTTATAGCAGCATTATTTTTAATAGCTCCAAACCGGGGAAAAAATCAAATGCCCATCAAGAGTACAACGGATAAATAGATTGTGGTATATTCGTACAGTGGAATACTACATAGCAGTGGTGGTAAGCCATCTACAACTATATACAACAGTGTGGGTAGATCTCATAATAATGAGCAGAAGAAACCAGCCCCCATCCCAAAAGCCATGCTCTGTATATGAAGTTCAAAACCAGGCAAAACTAATATTTGGTGTTAGAGATCAGGAGAATGGCTACCCTGTGGAGCAAGACAGACTGAAAGACGGGCGCACATGGGCTTCGGGGATGCTCGTAATGCTCTGATTCTTCATCGGGGTGCTGGTTACGTGGGTCTATTTGGTTTGTAAAAATGCATCGAGCTATACACGTAAGGTTTGTGCACTTTTCTGTATATACCTTATACTTTGACTTAGATTAAAATCCACAACCTCCTGTAACAACCTTTTCTCACTACAGTTTCTCCCCATGAACAGTTTGGTTCATATCCTCCCAGATTTTTCTGTGGTTATGCACAAATAAGATAAGATATATGTATATATACAAAAAAGGGTATAATGTTATTCCTACTGTCCAACAACATGCTTCTTTAACTTCAGAGGGTGCTGAGGCATTCTTTCTGTGTCGCTGTATACTAGACCTGGATGATTCTTTTTAAATAACTGTACAGCATTGTACGGGGGGATGTGTCATTTTGTAAACCAGTCCCCTGCGGATGGACAGTCAATTCCAGCATTTCGTTTGTGTAAACGAGGCTGTGGGGAACCTCTTCATGCATGTCTTGGTGTACTGTGTGACTGTTTGTGTGGAATGAATTAGGAGGGGTGGACGCTCTTGGCCTGAAGTGGGAACTTAAGATAGTTAAGCTGTTGATGGCTTGTTGGGTGGGTGGCTTGAAAACAGGGAGACCAGTTAGGAAGCTATTAAAATAGTTTAGATTTGAGGCAATGAGGGTGGTTGGCTGTGAAAATGGGCAAGAAGGGAGAGATAGAAGCGATAGTATTAAGGGCAGAGACTTGATACAGCTTAGCATCTGATGGGAGAAGGGGAAAAGTCAGAGAGCTCGTTGCGAGTTCCGAGTCTGGGTGGCTGGATTGGTTGGGAACACACATCAGAAGGAGCTGATTGGGGGAAGTGGGACCAGGGAGGGGCTTAGTTTTTGCCAGTTTGCATTCAAGGAGCCAGCTCATCATGCAGGTGGTGAGGTCGAGAACGTAGCTGGAAGTATTTGCTCTTGACAGCATTATGGTCTGCAGACTGAGGCATAGGAAGCACTTAGGTTGGTCTTCCTGTTGCAGGAAGGGAATGAAATCAGCAAGGCGGGAGGAATCCAGAGAGAGAGAGAAAGAACCTGAGGACTGAATGGTGAGGGACCAACTGACATACAGGTCACAGACAGGCCTGCTAGAATTCACTATCCCGGAGGCCCAAGAAGGAGGGATCTGTAGTGACTACTATCCTTCAAAGGATGCAGTAATCAATAGCCTATGTTAGCCCCCCTCTCTCTGGCCCCCCAGTGGCTGCCACCATCACATCTTGTACTTGCTCTTCATCACACTTAACACAGTTGGCATTAATCCATGTGATCTAGTTTGAGGTCTGCTTCCCCTTGTGAACTGTGAGCTGCATGGAGGCAGGGGCCACCCACTCTCGCTCTCTCTTATATCCCAGCATCAGGCGTGGTGTTTGTGGTGTTGGTACCCCAAGTATTGCTGCCTCCTGCAGGACTCCAGCCATCCTCATGCCCGCCCTCTCCCCCAACCACACACAAAGTTCTCTGCATGAGTTGTCAGAAGAAGGACTTAGGACCCTGTGGGAGAAAATTCAAGCTGCACAGTTTGAGTCTGGGGTGCAGCAAGTGTGCCTGGGTAGCCCCCAAATCGGTCATTCAAACTCCATTTGGTCGTATATCACAGTGGCCAGCCACAGTGGGTCCCCAAAGTTGACAGGACTTCAACTCCCGGCCTCTCCGGTGGAGCGTTATGATAACCATGGGTGGTGAAACCTCTTAGCAGTGGAGACCAGATTTAGAAGTGGGTTTAGCATCTTCATGAGGGCACCCCACTGAACAGGAGGGCACTCAGTAGATGTTTCTTAAGTGAATGAAGAAGGGACCACCCTTCAGGGGTTGGGGACTGAGCCAGGCCCTTGTGTGTGGTCGTGAGCTGTCCTGGGAGACGGGTTTAGAAAGCATGTGGACGGAGTGGTAGAGGGCAAGCCACACCGAGATGAGCGTGCATGGTTGGTGACATGGTGGGAGAGGCTGTTCTCCGAAGTGCGCTGGTTGAAGGGGGTGGTGGAAGAAGTGAAGCCTTGAGCAAGCTTGCGGGAGGAATGGAAAGAGCCAGAAGACGCAGAGGTGGCAGATTCAAGGTCCAGAGAGGACCAGTGGTGGGAGGCATTCCAAGTGAGGATGGGAGGAGGTGGGATGGGGAGAACAGATGGCAGATGAGCTTCGGCAAGGAGAAGGGTCACCCCTTCCTCTCAGAGAGGAGGGGACGGGAGGGTTGAGGGGCAGGTTGGAAGGTCTGAGGATGGTGAAACTGGGAAGTGAGAAAGAACAAGACAGACACATCTTCTCAGTCAAATAGGAGCAAGGTCATCTGTTGGGGTGGATGGGATGTGGGGCGGGGAGTGGGAAAGCGTTGGGAAAGTCACTTTGGGGACTGTGACTACATGAGCGGGAGATGGCCAACGGGAAGGTTCAAGGGCTGAGGTTAGATGGGGAGCTTGTTGGTGTGGTTGGGTACAACCTGAGTTCCCAGACTGGGGACTCCTGAGGTGGGAAAGGTGTTAGGTCCGAGGGAAGATGAAAGACAGTTGGCATGGGCACATTTGGGAGGTCCTGGGAGGCCTTTCTCCGCAGTGGCTGTGGCTACTCTTGTTTGGCACCTACTGTATGCCAGGTACTGTGGTCAGTGTGCTGCCATTTACCCCTCTCCACAGCTGCTACCCGACTTGCTCAAGGTCAGCTTGCCCAGGACTCTGCCTGGGCTGTCTGATTGCACAGCCAGGCTCACCTGTGTGATCCACACCTGTTCTGGGGTCCAAATAGGGACTGGATGGGGAACGCTGTGGGGCTGTAGGATGCCACACAGATGTGAAGCCCACCTCTCCAGGCCTCGTTAGTCTCAGCGGCGACTGAGTTGTCATGTTTTGGTTCTCTCTCTTCCTGGAGAAATAAGTCAGATCCTGGTGCATGGGGACGAGCTGGTGCTGGGCTCCAGAACCAGGCTCGGTGGGGAGGTCATCGTCCCAGGTCATGTCTGCAGCCGCCTGCAGGGTGCTGGTCACGGGTGTGTAGCCCAGTGAGGAGGGCTTGTGTGTTCCCTGACATAGGACTGTGCTTGTGTGTATGGGTGAGTAGACGGATGTCTCTGTGTCCGTGAGTCTGTTTCTGAGTGAGCATGTGTGTGTTTCAGAATGTTTCTCTGTGCCTCTGTACCTGCTATACACAAGGAAACAGAGACTGCAGATAGAAATAAGGAAAGAACAAACGGTAGAGTGAAGGGAACACAGCCATAGGGACACATGTGTTCCCCCACACATTCAGAAACACTCAGGGTGCCACATCCCCAGAAGTGCAGTGTCCGTGTCTCCCTGTGCTTTCTTGAGTGGGTTGGCGTATCCTTTGTCTATAGATACGCATCTCTGCGTGTGACTGGCCTCAGAAACACAGCTTGATAGGTCTGTGGAGACCCGTGGAAACACACACATACGGACGCTCAGATCTACAGACACACACTCTGTGTCTTTGCACGTGTATTCCCCTGTATGTGTGCGTACGTTACTGTGTGTTTTTTCGAGTATGCGGGCGCCTGTGTCTGAATAATACAGACACGTGGGAGACACACATGTGGGCACACACTCTGAGAAACACACACAGCATCTGTGTGTGTGTGTGTGTGTGTGTGTCTTAAAGTCAGGAGGAAGAGGACATCATCCTAGAGTTGGGAGGCCAGCGGGAGGTGTCCTGGCCTCGCTCTGTTCCCTGACATGTGGCATGCAGATCCAGCTCTCCTGTGTCTTACCAAGAAAGATGAAGGGATTTGGGTGGTTCTTTCCCCTAGGTCCAGGAAGGTCTTGGATAGGATGACGTGATCACAGAGTAGAAGCGAAGGAGTGAGCTGCTGTGGGGGCAGGGTTGTTCAAGGGGAGGGAATAGCAAGGGCAGAGAGCCATTGTCCTCATAAAAACCTTGTTGTTCTCCCATTTTACAGTTGGGGAAACTGAGGCACAGAGAGACTGAGTAATTTGCCCAAAGTCTCACAGCCAGTGAGAAAGGGATTCAGGATTTTAACCTAGACCGTCTGGATTCATAGCCAATGGCCTAAATCGGCAGTCCTCAAATCAGGAATGACTTTGCCCCCAGGGGATGTTTGGCAATGTCTGGAGATGTTTTTGATTGCCATAGCTGGACAGGAAGGTGCTATTAGCATTTACTGGGTAGAGGCCAGGATACCGTCAGACCTTCTACAATGCACAGGACGCCCCTGCCAACAAAGCAATAGCACACCCAAACGGCCTGTTGTGCTGGGGTTGAGGAACCCAGGTCCAAATCCATGCAAAGCACTTGAAGAGAATATATGACACATAGTAGGTGCTCAATAAATAGTAGCCGACGAGGAGGAGGAGAAGTGATTTGGAGGAGGTTGCAGGGGAGACGTGAATTTAAGGGGGGAGAAACGGTACATGTAAATGAACCCGTCAGTTAAAAGAACACATGTGACGCTGTTTGTGGGGGGGGTGAGAAGGACAGGCTGTCTGGAGGGGGGTGGGTGCTGGGGAGACCTGTGGTGGGAGGAGCTTGATGGACTGGGGTGGGGGCCAAAGCTGGTCAGCCACCTCCCCCGGAAATACTAACCAGATGTCTCGCCTCTCTGTCCCCTCCCACCCCATGTCTGCCTCCCCACCTCTCTTGGCCTCTCTGCCCAGAAGGGGACAGCCGGAGGCTGAAGGGGGCCATCCAGAGGAGCACAGAGACGGGCCTGGCGGTGGAGATGCCCAGCCGGACACTGCGCCAGGCCAGCCACGAGTCCATCGAGGACAGCATGAACAGCTACGGCTCAGAGGGCAAGTGAGTGTGGGGCCCGCCGGCTCCTGCTGGCCATCCTGGCCCTCAGTCTTCTCTGGGGTGGGGTGGGAGGGCCTCGGGCTGGGAGGGGCGCTGGGCAGGGCTCCTGGGCCATCCCGTCTTCAGAAGGGAGGTGATGAAGCCAGGAACCTCCGAGGGAGAGTGAGACAGCCACTTTGGTGACCGACTGCTCCACTGCTCGTCAGCTATGTGACCTTAGCCAAGTCACTTCTCTGTGCCTCAGTTTCCTCATCTGTAAAATGAGGATGATACTAACCTCATGGGGGTGCTATGAGGATTAAATGGGTTAATGCTTATAAAGAGTGTCGGAGAGTACTCTGCCTCCACCTTCTGCTCCCTCCCATTTTAGGCCCTGCCTCGCAGCTGGGGGCTTCTGCCGCCTGAACACCGTCCCACCCCCCAACCCCTCCTAAACTGGGCATCTCTGGCCTCTGTGAATGGCCTTGCCTTGGCAGATGCCGCGGTCCCGCCCACCTCTTAGGGAGACTTTCCAGAGGGCGAGAAGAGGAGGAGGCTAGGCGGAAGGGAGAGGAGGAGAGGGAAGGGAACAAATGTTTTCTTTAACCTGAGAAACTTGGCAAGGCAGCACACTTGGAGGAAGATAATGTGTGCATCTGGAGAGCAGTGGGTCCTCGCTGAGATTTAGGGGGTCGGGAGGTTTGAGTCCCAGTCCTGGCTCTGCCACTGACCCCGCTGGCCTAGGGCGTGTTCCTCGGCCTGCAGAAGCTTCGGGAGGCCAGCAGACATCTCATCTGTTGACTTCCAAGCAGGTCGGAGGACCAGGTCACGGGCAGTGTGGTGCAGTGAGCAGCCACAGGAAGTCAGATCCACATCCCCATTTTATAGACCAGCAGGTAAAGGCTCAGAGATGCCACACAACTTCCTCCAAGGAGAGCAGCATAGGAGGGTTTTGTGAAGAAGGAATGAGATGATGGTGCTTGGGAGGTGGCTCTTGTTGTCACTTGTTAGCATGCGTTTTAAGGAACCAGAGAGACGACATACATGACAGAGAAGTTCAAAGCCAGGACTTGAGTCAGACAACCTTGGTTTGTACGTAATTTCTGCTTCTTAGTAGCTGCGTGACCTTTGCGGAAGGTACGTCTCCTTTCTGAGCCCAATTTCTTCGTCTACAGAAAGGACAATAGTACAGACCACTAATAAGTTCTGCGGGTTGAATGAGTTAATGTGCTCATATGTGAAAGCACTTAGAACAGTGACTGGCACACAGCAAGCACTGTTTATTGTTCCCTGTGGTGGTTGCTGTCTGTCATTGACACAGCCACTGCTGGTTGGGTATTTTGCTCCTTGAGGCAAATGGCATCCTAACAGATAACAGTGAGCCCCTCTAAATCCAATCGTGTCTGTAAAGGGCTTAGCACAGAGTAAACGGGATACAGATTGGCTGCGATGGTCATGATTATTAAAAGGTTTTGGGTGCGTGTCTTGAGTCTGACTGAGGGAGGATTGGGTGGGTTGGAGGGTGTGTGGTCTAGCAGAAGGCAGAGTCTTGCCCTCCTGAGAGGACCTGAGTCCAGACACATGCTGCCACCTTGCCCAACATCTGGCTAAGAAAGGGAAGGTGAAGGGACAGGTGGGGACCTTGAGCTGTGGTCGGCCTCCTCCTTGTTCCGGAGGTATTTTGGGCATTGGCAGGATCCAGATGCCAAGCTCTGAAACAGGAGGGGGTGTGGCCGTCCTCCTCCTGGGCTCCTGCCAGCCCAGCTGAGGCTTATAGGAAGCCAGCGCCTGAGCAGGCCCCCGAGCCTGTGGCCCTGGGCACTTCCGGGTCTGTCTGCCCCGGGCACTGGATCACCAGGCATGTGTATTCCTGCAAGTGGGCACAGGGCTGCTCCCAGGTGGCTCTTCATTTCAGCAGATGGCCTCGAGCACCTACAGTGTGTCAGACAATTGGGCTGGGCACCTCCGGGACCCTGCCTTCTGACCAAGTAACTATCATAGCCGTGTGATGAGAGGTGCAAAGTCCCGAAGAGAACTTTGCAAAGGCTGTGTCCCCCCCCCCAGGTCTTGGTGCCTGTGGGTCAGGCCATCCTCTCAGTGAAGGCCCTTGGGCTCCAGGTTCCACAGCTCCAGCTAACGGTGGCTGTAGCCCTCCCTCTCTGTGGTGTGGTCCCCAGGCCAGCAGCAGCGGCAGCGGCCCCCTCTGGGAGCTCGGGAGAAATGCAGACCCACTGACTCAGAATCTGCTTTTTCTTTTTCTTTTTTTTTTTAGCCCCCTAATTCAGAACTCTTTGAAGAGTCTGAAGCAATTTATTGGAGGCCCACTAGGTGGGACAGAGTAGACCTTTGGTTTCTAAGTAATAAAATAGATGAACAGAAATGACGCCTTCCCCCTAGGTCCTGAAGCAAAATCCGAAAAAACATGGCCCCTCTCAGAGCAAAGTCTCTGGGAGGCGGCATAGCTCCAGGCAGGTCCTGTTTTGCTGTTGAAGGAGACTCTGAGGCCTATATTCACTTATATTGCTCCTCTAACAAGCAACCACAACTTGAGTGGCTTAAAACAATGCAAATGGTTTTACAGGTCTGCCAAAGTCTAACATGAGTCTCACTGGCTAAAATCCAGATATCCACAGGGCTGCATTCTTTTGCGGACCCTCTAGGGGAGAATCTGTTTCCTTGCCTTTTCCAGCTTCCAGCTGCCCACATTCCTGGGTTTATGCGTGGCCCTCTTTCTCTGTCTTCCGAGTCAGCAACTTCACATCTCTCTTGGACCCGTCGCCTGCTGCCGTTGCTGTCCCGCTCCAGAACCTGCATGCTCACGAGGTCTCCAGGGGCTTTGCGAGCACCTTGAGGCTGGTCAGCCCTGGCTTACAGTAATAATGTCGCAGAGTAACACTTAGAGCACGGGCTGTGTGCTCAGTGCCTGTACAGCTGTGGACTCCTTCAATTCTCACAACAGCCTGAAGGCGCGGGGACTGTTCATATCCCCGTTATACAGACAAGAAAAAGCCAAGAGACGTTAATTAGCTTGCCCAAGGTCACACCACAGCTAGTAAGTGGCTCCAAATGCTGGGATTCCAGTTCAGACGTTTGGCGTCTGCCCTTAACCATGACATTGGACTCTTTCCCTCATGTAATGGCTGCATCTAGTATCAAGATTTCTGGAAGGGCCCCGAGTCGCTCCATCTTTTCCCTCCGCAGACCTCAGCCTGTTGGATTGATTCTGGTTTATCTCCTGAAGCTGGGGAAGGGCTTTCTTTCTCTGAGCCCCTTTCTGCCTGATTGACAATGGAGGTTCTGTAAGTCAAGGTTGGAAGGGAACAGCTGTGGGTTTGGCAGCCAGCCAAACTTCCCTCCACCAGCAGTCCCGTCTCCTCCAGACAAAGGGCCAGGGGTTCAAGGCCCCCGAGAAAGGGCCATGAGAGCAGTACCTCCCTGGGCCCCCCTGAATCCTGAGGTACTCCCTGGGCTGTCTGCTTTCGTTTGGGTTCCTCAGAACCCAACCTGAGACATGGATTCGCATGCTGGTTAGTCCAGAAAACCATGACAGAGGAACACGTGAGAGAGATGGGGCAGGGCCTCGTCCAGTCGTGTGTGCGTTGAGAAGCCAGCTGCCACTGTGGGCAGCTGGAGCTTAGTCCTGACGGGAGCCAGTGTGAGACATGCACCTGAGCATCATCCCCCCGGAGCTGAAGTATTTATACTCCAACGCTCGTCAGTTACCGGTGGACGCCCCTGCCCTTCCTGCGGCACAGTGGGCTTTGGAAGCCAGAGGGGTTCCTCGGGGGCCAGGGGATCGCAAGTGCTGGCAGTTAGAAGTCGGGGTGACGTGGTGAGGGCCAGGGAATATGGGGGTCAGGGGGACCAGCAGAGCCTGCTACCCTGCCTGAGTGCATAGTGCCACCATCTCCCAGCCGCCCAACCAGAATCCTGGGGTTCTCCCAGATGCATCCCCCTCTGTCACACTCCAAATCCAATCTGTAATCAGGCTCTGCCATTCACTCCTAATTATCTCTTGACTTCATCCATTTCTCCCCATCCCCATCCCCTTGGTGAGGCCACTCATCACTCTTGCCCGGATACCTGCAAGTCTCCTTTTTGGCCCAAACTCTGTAGTCACTTGGCACTCATTCTCTCTGACCTCTGCCCGCCTCTCCGAGGCCCCAGCACCCCGCTCCGCTCCAGCACCCTGAACCTCTTATGCTCCCCTCTGTTTCACCTTCAGGTTTTTCATACGTTGCTCCCTCTACCTGGCACCCTGTTCCCTATCCCTCTTCCCTCTCCACCCTCTGACTCATTCCTCCTCCAGATCTCAGCTTAGAACCGGCACATAAGCTTCATCTCATGTGCCAACTCCAGTTAACTAATAGTGGCCCCCTGAGTGCTGTGTTGAGAAGGATTCTGGAGCCCAGTCCAGGCTTGGCAGGAGTGTCGAGGTTGATTAGCAATGTCTGCCCTGGGCATGGGCAGGGGATGTGGAACCGCAGGACCCACGATTCCTCTGGGTGTGTCAGTAGCTGCCACAGCCCCTTCTGCCCACTCCCCTCCATAACACTCTCTACTCTGTTGAAATTGTCCCATGTGTGTCTGTCCAGACACTGAGTTCAGTGCCTGCCCAGCACGGGGCCTGGCCACAAGTGATGCTCTGTAAATTTTGATAAGGGGTAGGAACTATGAAGAGATGCGCACACACGTTACACACACACACACACACACACACACACACACACACGCTCCAAGTCTTCTTCATCATAGAATCAGGACCCAAAGCTCTCAGAGCTGGCTGCCAGTGCCCCTCCATCCCTTCCCTCTGCATCTTATTGTCCTGAGGTGTCTGGGTCATCAGCATCCAGTTCCCTGGGTGTCTGGGTCACTCTGCCCACAGCCCTAGAAAGCAGAATGTGAGCGGATGGCAGGGCCACCTCACCTGGGCTCAAGGACGCATTCCTGCCAAGGCTTTTTCCTAATCACCAAAGGTCCAGGAGGCCAGAACACCCTTTCCCTTCCCCACCTCTGCTGTTAGCAGTCGTATGCCTGAAGGACAAACCAAGACTGGATGTGGCCGTGTGCTAGGAGATGGGCGGTTATGAGCATCTGACTGTGCCAGATTCTGTTCTGGGACGTTTATCTCATTTAATGCTTAAACAGCACCGAGGAGATGTCCTATCACTGTGTATTCCTATTTCACCGAAAAGGAAACCCAGGCTCTGAGAAGTGAAGAATGTGTCACCACAGCTAGTGACTGGGGGAGTCAGGATTCAAATCCAGGCCTGCCTGACCCCAAAGCGTGGACTGCAATTCCCTGTGCTTTGTCCCTCGGGGCACCTGGAGACAGTGGAGCAGAGTGGTTACCCAGGTCTGCCACTTACTAGCAGAGTGATCTTGGTTAGCTTACTTAACATTTCTGTGCCTTGTTTTCCCCTTCTGTAAAATGGGTATTGATAATGGATACCTAACTTTCATGGAGTTGTTAAATGAGGAATAAGTGAGTTAATATTGATAACTTAGTACTAGAGTGCTTGGCTCATGACCTAGTTTTTAATAAATAAAATAAAAACTAAATCCAATCCCTGGCTTCACACCCACGAACCACACTCTTGGAGCAAGGGGCAGCGGGAGGGGTAGGTTTGGAAATGTCTTGAATACTGAAGAAGCCAGAGTCAGGATTGTGCGATGCTGTGTGTCCTGGCACTCAGTCGGTTCTGCTCCAACGCTTGTTTTGAAAACATGAATTTGTTCCAACACGATTGAAGTATTAGGGTGTAATGTGAGCACGACACACATTTTCCCTTCACTCAGGTGCGAGTTCATCCACGAGAAACACTAGGTGAACGCAGAAAATTGCACCCTTGTAGGAATATACAAAACACACCTCGAACATCTCCCTGCTGCCTCACCTGTGTGTGTTATCCCATCCACACCTGGTGTTACAACTTTCCGTCCATTTCAACAGCCCTCCTTCCCCTCTTCGCAGTAATTCTTAGGCTGCAATCCTTCTGACACTCATTTCCACAAGCAAACTTCAGGTCATCTTCAAACAAGGTGAAGCCCCATGTTTATGGTATTTACTCATTTCTTAACCACTTAATGTAAGACTATGCTCCCATTTTTACTATGGTCCTGGCTTGAACTGACCGTATGGTAGGCTCAGCCAGTCTGAGGGATGGTGGATGGACGGGTGGACGTGTGGGACAGGTGGTTGTGAATGGATGGACAGAGAGCCCGTAAAACACTAAAACCTTTCAGAACCATGTAACCCATAAACACCACGAGGGCAGTGCAGCCTTTTAATTCCCGATGCAATTGAGACAGGCCTGGAAAAGGGACTAGAGTCAAACCCCCAATAACCCAGTTACTCCTGTAACCATCGAGAGCACAGAAAATCCAGGGCTGAACTGAGCTCGAAGATTAATAATAAAAGACAAATGGGTTTCAGCTCCTCAGAAAAAACTAACAAGATTTGAAATGCAGGTAATCTCATTTCACCATTAACACAAAAATAAAAGGCCCGTGCAACATAGGTTGTAGTCCTGTTTCAAGCCTCTGCATGGCGTGTGCCCCTGGGAGGAACCAGCTGCTTCAACCCTCCGTCCCCCCCGCCCCCCCGTACCCCCAGATGGCCTGAGCTTGGTCTCAGGCATCCAGATGCTGCACCTTCTAACAAGTTTGGCCCCAGAAATGCCATGAAAAGGCTCCCGCTGGCTGGGCAGCGGGGACCAGCAGCCATGGTATTGCAAGCCTTTATTCATCCAGCAAACACTGTGCCAGGCCCTCTGCTAAGCGCCTTGCCTGTCTATCTCATGGATTCTCCCCAACAACCCAGCAAGGCGATTACAATGTATTCCCGTTTTATACATGAGGAGACAGCACCTCAGAGAGGTTACAAAACCTACCCCAGGTTGCCCAGCACTAGAATACAATCCAGTCTTAACCACTGTATTTTCCCAGTTTAGGACCAGCTGAAGGGTTCGGCAGTCAACATTTATTGAGTTCCTACTGCATGCGAGGCATGGTGTACATGGTAGCATGCATAGGTACTTAATAACTCAGCAAGCTCTTTCCTACCCCTTTGCAAATGGATCCAATGAGCAGAGATTTTCGATACCTTTAAAACGGGTAATGCACAGGCGTCCCACCAGTGCAATGGCTGCACACTGTTCATTAGGGAGGGTGTGGTCTTGTTTGCAGATAAGAAGATTCAAGTGCAGAGACACCAGCATCTTGCCAGAGGTCACACAGCAGGCAGGTGTCTAGCGAGGGGTAGAAGCAGCTCTGACTTTGTATCCTCTGCCTTGCGTGCTACTCCTGGCAAGACCCCAAGGTGGAGTGGGGTCCCCGATGCAGTTGGTCCTCTGGCTGGCAGGGACCTGCCATCACTGTATTCTTCCTTCCTCCATGGAGGATGTGATAACCCGTTCAGGGTTTCTGGGGCATCTGCCTGGTTCCTTGGCAGCCGGCGAGGCACCCTGGGATGGGAAATCAGGCAGCCGCCCAAATATTATAAACAATTACTGCTAATTACCAGGCCTGCCAGTTCCCCATTGTCTGCTCACAATCCCACCAGGAACCGAGGAGCAGACGATGATGGTGTTGGAGGAAACTTTCAATTTCAGGCTGTAGAAGCCCAGCTCTGCCAGGGGCTTGGAATCCAAGAGGCAACGCTGTTTCTCGGGCTTCTGGAGACCAGACAGACCCTCCTCACAAATAGGAGCCTGGACCGTCCCCCCACCCCCCACCCCTGCCCAGATGGCCAGGAGGATGGATGGGGTGAAAAAGAGACTGGGTATGAAAGAAAGGCCATGTCACTGGCCTTTGTGAGACAGCCTAGTTCCTAGCTGTGGTGCTATTATTAATTCAGGGTCTTTGGGTTTGTAAGAATGACAGGTACACATTTCTATCCCCAGATAGTTAAGTTATTTTTTCCGTCATTTCTCTATGACACTGTTGCATAATTGTGGAGATAATAGATTCGGAAACGCGACTACTTGGATTCAAATACTGCTCTGCCTCTGTTTGGGCTTGGCCTTCTCTGGCGTGCGGCAGGAACATATGCTCCCCTCTGGGCGTGGAGGGACCACAGAGCCTCAGGCTCTCACAGGTTTACTTGACAAGACGCCAGGCAGCCATTTCTGCAAAGCTTCGAGCCCTTCCCTTAGTTCTGCCTAATAAGGAGGATGGCAGAAGTCCCCTGTGCTTTCAGATGCCCAAACCCAGCTAGGGGTTCCTGTCATCCTCCAGCGCCACCATCCCAGCCGGGGGACCCAGACCTGTGAGCACCCTCCAGTGTCAGCACCCTGCTGTCCCCGCCTCACATCCCCTGCCCTCCCTGGCTGGGGATTTGTCGTTTGCTTGTTTATTTGGGGGCAGGGCAGCCCAGTTTTGCACCTATCCTTGTAAGTCTCTTTCTTTTTAGATTTGAAGCTCAAAAGCCAAGAATCTGACTGTTTTGTTCCCTGGATACTGCCTGAATGAGATATGGTAGCAGGGGATGGTAGGAAATTATGAAAATGAAAAGCACGCAGGCTAACATATCAAATTATTGTCCTGCCAGCGACTCTGCCGATAAGTAAAAACAGAATGTGTTGGAACCGCGCTGGGGTCTCTAACGTGGAAGGGGAGAGCTGAGCAGGCAGGGCTGGGTAGCTAGTAGTTTGGGGCTCTTTGCGAGGGCAGACCATTCACACAGCTCAGTCCTTGTGACTTTCAGTCTCTGGGATTCTCTTTTTTATTTTCTAGACAGTCTGTTTGAGCTTGGGTCAACTGTCTACCCCCGGATCCATCAACTCTGGCCAGGGGACAGGGTCACTGGATTTAAGTAAAGCCAGTTGGCAATAACCAGCCCCTTCAATGACTTACGTTTATTTCTTGCTCATGCAAACTTCAATACAGGCGTTTTCTGGTGGCTTGGCCCCAGGCTCCTTTTCTCTTGTGGCTTCACCATCCTTAGGGCCTCAGGACCCTCTGCTGGTGACACTGATGTGGGAGGTCTTGGGGTTTGTTTCTAATCGTGGTAAAACTCACACAATATCGAATTTACCATCATAACCATTTTTAAGTGGATGGTCCAGTGGCAGTAAGTACGTTCACCTTCGCACTGTGACGCTACCATCCCCACCATCCATCCCCAGAGCTCTTTTCATTGGGTGAGAGTGCAACTCTACACTCATTAAACCATACTCTCCGTCCCCCAGTCTTCCTAGCTTCTGTCAACACCATTCCACTTTCTGTCTCTATGAACTTGACTCTTGACATATGTGGAATCATAGAGTATTTGTCCGTTTGTGACTGGCTTATTTCATTTAGGGTAAGATCTTCAAGGTCCATCCCTGTTGTAACATGTGTCAGAACGAGGACCATTTCCTTGTAATAATATTCCCCTGTGTGTGTATACACCGCGTCTTGCTTATCCATTCATCCATCGATGGACACTTGGATTGCTTCTAGCTTTCGGCTATTGCGAATCATGCTTCTATGAACATGAGTGTACAAATATCTCTTAGAAACTGTGCCTTCCAATTTTTTCTTTTTTGGTATATACCAAGTGGAATTGCTGGGTCACATGGTAGTTATAATTTTAGTTTTTGGAGGCACCGCCTTACTGTTTTCCACAACGGCTGTACCATTTTACACCCCCACCAACAGTGCACAAGGATTCCAGTTTCTCCACATCTTTGCCAACACTTGTTGTTTTGTGTTTTAAATTTTGTGTTGTTTTTGATAGCAGCTATTTTAACGGGTGTGAGATGGCATGTGGGAGGTTTTTATGGGGTAGGCCTGGAAGTGGACCACATTACTTCAGCTGACATCCATTGGCCACACTTAGTTACAAAGCTGGGAAATGGATCGAGCTGTGTACCCAGGAGGAAAAGGTGAACACATAGCATTTACCACGCTCAGAAACACACACTAGGCTCTAGCAGCCCACCGCGTGTGTGGGGACCAATCCCAGACGAGGGGACGTTATTGTATGCCAGGGCAGCCAGCTTAAAGGTGTCTTCCACAAGCAATCCCAGGTTCAAATCCTGCCTCTCCCACCCTCTCACTGTGTGACCTTACGCAAGTGGCTTTCCCTTTGCTGAACCTCGGTTTCCTTGCATGTCAACTGAGTAAAATCATGCCTCCTTCAATAGAATCACTGCCGGAGTCACACCAGAAAGTACGATCCATGAGGACAGCACTTTGTATTGTTCACTCTTATAGCCCCAGAGCTTGGAAGGGTGCTGACACATAGTAGGGCCTGGGTTCTGAGGTACCTATCCCAAGGTGGGTGGGGAGGGGACTGGTTGTGCCTCGTTATAGTGTCTTTTTTAGTTGTTTCTTTAGGAGCAACACATTTGCCCAGCATAATGATAAGTTGCATATGGGGTTTTCTCTGGTCCCTTTGGCAGCTTGCCTGGAACTTTATCCATAAAGGGGCAAAATACTATTGGGTAACGTGAATCAGGAAGTCAGCTGGTGTAGCAGCAAGCACTGCCCTTGTGCAGACCATAGCATAGAAAGGCAGGTGTCTTTCTCACTCTGGGCCTCAGTCTTCTAATCTTCTAATTGGCTGGATTACAGAACATTCTCCTGTCACTCTTTGCTGAGCAAGTGGGTGAACCCTTTGCCAACCGTGAGATTTTGTGAATTAGCACTCAGGTATAAGGGCCAGAAAGGTTTGGTTCAAGCGTCAGGGAGCACAGCGAGCACACCTAGATTGGGAAGAGCTGGAGGCAGGAAGAGAGGACCCTATTGTATTGTTATCTCTGAAATATTTGGGGAAAGGTAAAAGAGCAGACTGGTTCGGAAGCATAAGCGGGTATCCATGCTGGGTGGAACCAGAAACCCAACCTTCCTTGGAAGCTCCTCCTGCTCCTTTAAGGCCAAGATCCCAGCAGGTCCCCCAAGAGGGGAGTTCTGGGTGGGGTGGGGGTGGGGCAGTCTCAGGGCAGTGAACAAAGTCTGCAGTGCCCTTGCGGCCCAAGGCAGCTCACTTCTCCTACTCAAAGCCTCCCTGGCTGCTCTGTGAAACCTGGCGCACAGTAGGTGCTTATTAAAAGTTAACTGTTACTTTTGGAACTTGCCCAGTTGGAAAGTCACCTGGGATTGGTGTTAGCAGTATCTAAGTACTGACTCTGCCTGGCGAGCTCTGCAGCTTTAGACCAGCTGAAGCTGGGCGTCCTCATCTGAATAATGGTGCTAAAGCTAAAAAAACAAACAAGCAACCTCCTGTGATGGTTTGCTCCTGAAGAGAATCGCGGTACCTCGGGCATGGAAACTTACTGCCTCACCTCATTTAATACAGCAGACCTAGGAGATGGGAACATTGTTATTCCCATTTCAGAGATGGGAAAGAGAAACTAAAATCGGCTTAAGCAAAATATATTATTACTATAATTGTTGTTATTGACTTGTGCAACCAAGAAAAGATGAAGGGTCTTGCTTCAGGCAGAGCTTGATGCTGGAGCTCACACAGTGCCACCAGTTGCATGGCTTCGTTCGTGGACTCCAGATGGTAGCAAGAGAGGTTCCAGTCTTTTGTCTCAGGTTCACGTCTGGTGGGAAAAGAGAGCTTCTCACCCACTACAGTTCAAAGAAAGGTTCCCGGCCACATACTTGGGGGCTGAATTGGGCCACACGTCTGTCTCTGAGCCAATCGCTGGTCAAGGAAAGGAATGCCCTGATTGGCCAGACTGAGCTGATGCCACCCTCTGGAGCCTGGTCTGCTCCGCTCCATGGGAATCATGTCTTGGAGAGGGGGCTCCCCCAAAGGAGCTTTGAGGTTTTGTTCCCCAAGGAAGGGGGTAGACATTGGGCAGCCCACAGCAGCAGCAAATGCAGACCTCCGAGGCCAAGTTACTGGGCGTGTGTATCTCAAACTGTCAGAGGCAAGCATGTCTTCTGGAGCTCGTGTTAAAAGACAGGTTCTGAGTCAGCAGATGGGCGTGGAGTAGGGTGCAGTTCTGTTTCTAATTAGCTCCCAGGCCGTGCTGCTGGCCTCTGGAGCACTCTTTGAGTGTCATGGCATTAAACCGCAGGAGCCAGGCACTGACAAGCATCTTCTCCCGTGACTCCTACAACCACCCCAAGAGGCAGGTGTCACCGTACCCATTTCCCAGAGGTGGAACCGAAGACTCGGCAAGGAGAGAGAGGGAGATGGTACAGGACACAAAAGCTGCCCCCTAGAATGTTGGACTCAGAGCTGAGGTTCTAGGGCCATGAAGATAGAAGGACAGACAGAGACAGGACACGGGTCTGCGGAGGCTGGGTGGTAGATGTGGACAGAACTGGCGTGGCACGTGGGACGTTCTGGAGCTGACCGCCTGAATCATCACAGCCCTCTGTCAGCTCTGGAACATTTGTTTTTGTCTCCTCCTTTCTTCTTGCAGCCTTAACTACGGGGGAGTCTGCCTGGCATCGGATGCCCAGTTCAGTGACTTCCTGGGCAGCATGGGACCAGCGCAGTTTGTGGGCCGCCAGACCCTGGCCACCACGCCAATGGGTGAGTGTCCCAAGATGTGTTCCAAAGTGTGTGTGGGGGGTCCCCCCAGAATCCCTGCATCTCTTCTGCCTTGGCTGCCTCTGCTGAGGACCTAGCCTAGAGCCTGGTCTACACCTGCCAAGCCCTCAGCAGAGCGCGGGCATGCAGTGTGGGAGTTGGTCCTGGTCTTGTTTGGGGCTGGGAGCAGGGGAAGGGGATTTGCTCCCTATGCAGAGAGGAGGATCTGAGTCCTTGGCTGAGCTTCGAGGCCACTTCCCAGTCTCATCTCTTGAGGCCTCTTGCAGGAGACGTGGAGATCGGCTTGCAGGAGCGGAATGGCCAGCTCGAGGTGGACATCATCCAGGCTCGGGGACTGACAGCCAAGCCAGGCTCCAAGACTCTGCCAGGTGTGGCACGCCCTCCCCCTGCAAGGTGGGGGTGGAGGTAGGGAGGGGGGCTAGAAGAGAAAATTGAGCCCCACTGTGGGGGACCCCTTTGTTGCAACTCTGGTGACTCACACAGAACTGGTGATTTAGGGTTTATTCTGGGGAACCAGTTGAAATCGTCAGCTGGCCTTGTTATCCTCCCACTGAACTGAGCTACTAGAGGGCAGAGACCATTTTTCCTGTTTATGGTTATACCCCAGTGCCAGGTAGGGTGCTTGGCACACCGTGGGCGCCCAGTAAACATTTGTTGAGTGAATGGCTGGCGATGACTGTATAAGCCAGGGAAGGGATAGGTGAGTCAGAGACAGAGGCAACAGGTGAGTACAGGGTGAGCAAAGGCAGCAGGGAGGCAGGCAGGACCACCCAAGGGGGTGGAGCAGGTCCCACCCAACCCTGGCTGCACCCTACCGCCCACACCCACCATCCACTTGCCCCCTTTGCCTCCTCCCTAGAGCCCACAAGGGTGATCCGATCCCAGTGGTGGGTGGGTGGCCTCCTTCTGCTGTGCCCTTTGCCCGCCATTTGAGGCCCACACTGGAACTCACCCTGCTGGCCTCTGTCCCCAGCGGCCTACATCAAGGCCTATCTGTTGGAGAATGGCGTCTGCATTGCCAAGAAGAAGACCAAAGTCGCTCGCAAGTCACTGGACCCACTGTATAACCAGGTGCTGCTGTTTCCTGAGAGTCCCCAGGGCAAAGTCCTGCAGGTGAGGGGCATGGTGTGTGTGTGTGTGTGTGTGTGTGTGTGTGTGTACGCGCGAACGCACACGCACGGTACCAGAGGGAGAGGGAGGTACTCCTGGGGAGGGCCTTGCCTGGAGGACACAGAGCACTGTGGTTGAGGGGAGCTCCACAACCCACTGTGCATCTCTGAACAGGTTTCTTTCCGAGCCTCAGCTTCTTCATCTGTAAAAGGGGGACACTGATCATACCTACTGATAACAGTGACCGTGAAATGTGTGCTCTGTGCAAGAAAAGTATTTGCAGGTTTGACCTGTAGTACGTGCTCTACAAATGGCTTCCAACAGCATCACTATTAACAACCTGCTCTGGAGGCCAGGGCCGTGGGCTGGAGCGCACTGATAATAGACTGGGAGCCTTCTGGGGACCCACACAGGTGTTTGGCCCTCCGGCCGTTCGGAGGGTCCCAGTGGTGACTCAGACCTGGAGCTAGAAAGAGCTGCCTGTCGTGGGGACAGGCAAGGCCCAGGTCAGGTGGCTGCAGGAGCCACAGGCCCATCCTCTCGGAGCTGTCACTTGGGCACCTCTGGCTTGTACCTCAATTTTGTGCTCCTCACCTGGGCGGGCAAAGCAAATGAGGATGGGGCCAAGGGGTCACAAGCTGCCAAGGTAGTGGGACTTCTGCCAAACTGGGAAGCCCAGGTCCTGTCTAGGACAGTTTCTCCGCCTGAGGGTGAGACCCATCAGGGAGCTGTGAAATCAGTTTAGCCAGTCTCGGCAACTTTTCCTTTAATGGAATGGAATAGGAGAGAAAACACTTGTCACCCTTAGTAATGGAAGTCTTCTTTGGGGGGGGCACTTGCTTCCGTGGTGAAGCCCAGGTGGGCACAGGTGAGGCTGTCTTACCGGTGACCCTTGTCAAAAAAAGTGTGAAAAATCCCTTCTCGTCTAGAGGCATGCAAACACAATTTTGAAACAACCCAAGGGCCATCCACTCTTCATGTTTCACGAGTGGGTTTCTGAGGCTCTGGAAGCAGAGGGTGCGTGGGGGGAAGCAGGTAGAGAACGCACGATATAGGGTCAGCCCTCCGACTTGGGTTCAAAGATGGGGCATGTGGAGGATGGCATAGAGTGGAGAGGGCGAGACTGGAGGCAGGAAGCCCGCCAGCCAGGGGAGCCATGACGGCAGCGCTGGAGCCAGGAAAATACGGTTGGACTTGAGCAATTTTTAGGGGGTCAGACCCATAGGGCTCAACGGTGAATGGGGCGTGGGGGTGACCTCGGGGTCTGGTTCTGGGCCTGAGCGTGGCGTTGGAGGGTTGGAAACACTGTGTCTCTCGCCCCGCAGGTGATCGTGTGGGGGAACTACGGCCGGATGGAGCGGAAGCAGTTCATGGGAGTGGCCCGTGTGCTGTTAGAGGAGCTGGACCTGACCACCCTGGCCGTGGGCTGGTACAAGCTCTTCCCCACCTCCTCCATGGTGGACCCAGCCACAGGGCCCCTGCTCCGGCAGGCATCCCAGTTGTCCCTCGAGAGCACCGTGGGGCCCTGCGGCGAGCGATCTTAATGCCAGGGCTGGGGAGGGGCTCCCCGAGATGGCCTGGAGACCACCCAGCCCCGACCTGGGGTGACCCCAGGCCCAGGGGCACCTTGAACAGAGGAGGATGGAGTTCTCCCCCACAGTGGGGAAGCAGAGCGGGGAGACCTGCCCCCCTTGAGACCCTCCTCACCCCTTCTTTGCCTCCTGTCCCGACACCTTTCCTCTCCTAACGGGATTGGCTGCACTTTTGACTTGGCTGGTTCTTGACCTGGTGGATGTGGCTGCAATCCGGAGAAGGGAAAGACTGAGGTGGCAGAGCACACCATTCTCCTGCCCCAGACACTGTCTGACCGTTCCCCCTTTTTTGCGTCCTCGGAAGCTCGCTGCCCAGAGCCAAGTCCAGAACCCAGCGGCCATCTCCATGGTGCCAATTACCAGCAAGTGTCTTTCCTGCGGCACCGGGTTCAGGCAGCTACACCTGCCCCAAAGCTGATGGGGCAGCTTTGCAAGGATCCGGAGCCAGCTCCGGGGGGCCCAGAGCCCCCCACTTGAAGAGGAGCTCAGGCCTCCCTCCACCTGCCCGTGGAAGGAGCTTTGCCGCAGCCTGTCCAAGTCCATTTGTCTGTCCCCTCCTGCCTGCCCCTCTTCTGGTGGCTCTAGGAATTGGGGTCCAGCAGGGACCAAAGGAAAGGAGGAGGTGCCCAGGGCCTGGCACAGACCCCCAGGGTGCCTTACTCTGTGGGATTGCAACAGGTTACTTTGGAAACTATCGGACTGGGAAGAACTGTCATCTGCGTTTTGGTGGAGGAGCTATGGGACCCTGATTTTCCAGAACCCCAAGCCCAGGAAGCTCACCATCTCTGTATTTTGGGGTGCTGGATTGGAGAGGGAGTTTGGGGAAAGCTGGGAGTAGGACTGGTGGTGCCAAGGTGAGAGTTTCCCAAATAGGGGAATCCCTTCTTATTGGATGAGATCAAAGGTCATCTTGTCTACCCCTCTGCCTCCAGGCGAGGGGTCTGGGGAGGCAACAGAGCTCCCCTATTTTAGTCTTTTTAAACAAACCATGTGTACTAAGGGCAGAACCCACTGCCCCGGCCTCCATTACCTTGGCTCAAGGAGAGAAGGAGAGTGCAGAGGTGGTGAGTGTAAGAAGTGGGAGATTCCTTCTCAAGCAGACCTGGGTAGCTGCCTTCCTGGCCCAGCCCTCCCCAGGTCTTCCCTTAGGAAGCCCTTTTGCATGCCGGGGAGGACACGGGCTGGCCCCTCTTTATAGAAGCACATTTCTGCCACCTCCCCTGGGAGGCACCCAGCAGCCCACCACCCCTTATTATTACCCAGTCCCTGCTGTGTAGGGCGTAGGCCAGGTTAGCTGGGTAGATTTAGTGTTCCAAGCCCTGGGGCCTGTTCTTAGCTTGCATATAGTTCTCACGGAGTCCCAGGATGGGGTGGAGAGGAGATGCAAGTACATTCCAGGAGACCCCTGTCTCCTCGCTGGCCCGGGCCTGGCGCTCAGGAGGCCAGCCCCTCCTCCTCCCCCTGCCTTCCCCTCCTCCTGTAGGGTTCTAGCTGGAGCTGCCCCCTATACTCAGATGTTCTGATTTATTACCCTTGGTACTGATTCTATTTATGAAGCACTCCTGAGGATCTGGTCCTTGGTGGAGGGGGCCTGGGCTCCATTAAAAGGCGGTCTTTTTCCACTGAGGATACCCGGCTGTGTCTGGTCCCGCCTTGTCCCTGGTTCCACTATAGGCTACTGACCAGGCGATTCCTTCACCTGGCATTCCTCCCCCCACCCCCACCCCCACCGCACCCCCAGCCTACTTGAGTCCTGGGCATCCTTTCAAGTCTGGTTGGGTTCAGTTGCCTCCATGGAGCTTCTCACACTGCACTGGGAAGGGGTGATGGAGAATCCCCTTCATCCAGGAGACCTTCAGAGCTCCCTGGGTTTGAGGGGGTGGAACCCCGAGACTGGGACCGGAGGCAGCCGGGCTCTGGGTGGACTGGTATCTGAGGCCCAAACCAGCCCTTCCTCCATTTTTTTTTAACCCATGTGACTTCTCTGCTGTCTGTGTATTACTCACCATTTGGAATATTTTGAGCCAGGAGAGTGCCTCCCCTCTCTCTGCAGCCGTCACCGCTCTGGTTGTGCAGAGGTAGTTTTCAAAGACAGGAAGAACCTAACTGTCCCAGCCCGAGGGAGAGGGGGCTTGGGGCCCCCCAGCCTGAACCTGCCCTCTGGTGTCTGCACAGCCTTTATAGAGAGAGAGAGAGAGAGCTCCAAAGCAATAACACCATCCTGGGGGTGGTCCCTAAGGGCCCCCTCACTGACTTTCTTGTTTGTTTTGTGACATCTCAGCTCACCTCCTGGAGGGGTGGGGTGAGTGGGGGCCGGAGCCCTGTTTCTTTGTATCATCGTTGTGAGCACGTGCCCCCTCCCTTCCAAGGGGCTCCGAGCACTGGGCATGGGAACCACCTTCTGTCCTTACCAAGGGAAAGGGATTTGGGGAGGGGGTGACTCTTCTTATTAGCTTTGGGAACCTCCAAGCCCAGCCTGTCCCCACTGCTATCAGATCCTTTGCAGCTCAAACTCCACCATTTAGAGAGGACCAGAGAGGATAGAGTTGGGGGATTCAGAGTGGGGAGGCTGGGGTCTCTCGGAGATGATATTTTTTTTTCAATCTCTAGGCCAAAGGTCACATGCAGGGGTAGCGTGGGAGGGACTTGTCTCCACTTTCCTTCTCCAGAATCCACTTTTCATACTAAAGGGAAAGGAGCTTTAGTAAAGTCATTTCCATTTTACAGATGAGGAGACTGAGGCCCAGAGCAGGAAGAGCCGCCTCGGGTCACCTGTGAGTTCAATGACACCCTCAACCTGGGCCGCCTCCTCCCACCTGAGGCTGAGCTAGAGCCTGGGCAGGACGAGTAACCTGCCCATTTCTCACGACCTTTCCTCCTCCCCTCCCAGTGGCCTTGAAACGATGGGCAGGGCCAATTGTAGCCCATCTGAGAGATGAGGAAACTGAGGCCCAGAGTCAGCAAACAAGCAGTGGGAACAGAACGGGTTCCACTGTGCTTCCTTCCTTCACAGGCCAGAAGACCATCAATCCAGGGCATGTCTGCCATGATAAATATTTGTGGCCTTTAAGCCCTGGGCCACCCAGCCCTGCTTGGTTCCATCTCCATGGGCCAGTAACTTTTCCGGACCTGGGTTTGGGGAAGAGGGTTGCCATAGAGACCTAGCTCTCCTGGGGTTCAAGCCCAACTGACTAAGGGTGCACAGGATTTGGCCCAGGCCTTGCTGACTGGGTGGGGGCTCCCGCCGAGGGGCCATAATCCTCCAGGACCAACTTGAGAGAGGTAAGAAGCAGCAGGTTCTGCGGGGGGGCTATGAGGGAGTGAAGTGGCTGTAGTTCACCTTATCTTTAGGAAATCCTCACCAAAGCTTCCAAGGTAATAACGTCTGATCTTCCTGTAGTACTTTCCAAATGTTTTTGTTTTCAGAGTGCTTTTACCTCCAGTGGACCCTCACAGGAGCCCCTGGGCAGTAGGTGGGGCCTCTATTATTAGCCCCATTTTAAAGAGGGGGAAGCTGCGGCCCTGGGAGGGGAAGGCACCTGCTAAGATCCTGCTGTGAGTGAGTGGCAGAGCCTGGACCAGAACTCAGTTCTGCAACAGTTCAGAGCTCTTCTATACTGGGAGGTAAAGCAGTTCAGGGGGTGGTTATGCACTTTACAAGCTGATTCACCATCCAGTTCCTTAAACCAGGAGCTCCTGGGCACACTTCGGTGTCCAACACAGCCCTGAGCCCCACTCCCCTTGGAGCACAGCTGTTGCATCAGGCAAGGCCACCTGCATTTATTTATTGAGCAGCAGCGCTGTGCCAGGCCCAGGGGACCGAGCTGTCCCTGTTCCCCTGTAATGACTCCTGCAGCTCTCTGGGAGGGCCCTGTGTCTGTATAGCAGCACCTCAGAGTGAATGGGAGGCTTTCATATCCATGAGCATCTGACTCACAAACCCTGTGGAGAGGCTGACCGTGCCCATTTTATTCATAGCTTCTGTGAGAGCAAAGTGGAGACTTGAACCCGGGGCCTCAGGCATCACATCTGAAGGCCTGTCACTGGATGGCTGCCTCCTGAGGGGGTGGCAGGAAGGCAGGACGCCGGGTCCGGGTCCGCAGGCTGGGGCCCTTGCCACCTCTCCCTCATTCCCTGTCTGGGAGCACAGGCCTTTGAGGTGGGAGGGTTTCTGGGGCCCCTGGGTTGGAGTGGGTCACATTGCATTGTGTTCATGACCATGTAGCTCATGTTGAAAATTAAAGTTTTTGGCTTTTCTAACCTGGCTTGCTGTTTTGTGTTGGGACAGTTCTATCTGGGAAGCTGGGGGCAGTTGGTGTTTTAAGGAGCTGAGTGCTACGGGATGTCAGCATGCCCCACCAGGGGCTTTTGTGATGCCCCCTCATTGGCCCGTCCCAGGAACCCCTCCAGAGGTGCACAGGAGAGAGCAGGATTCTGGATGAACCCAGTCATTTTACAGATGTGGAAACAGGCCCAGGTAGGGGATGAGATTCCCCAAGGTCACATTGCAGGTGACTGGCAGGACTCACAGAAGAGCTTGTCTCACAGTATTCAGCTGCATCCAGGTGGCCCCAATGACATGGTCGGTGTCAACAAGGCTCCTCTCCTCCGAGTGGGACTGGCTAAGGACAAAGCATCAGCTGGGCCGTGGGGGGGGGGGGGGATGTGCTTCCTTAATACATGGGCCAATTCCTCTCTCCACGCTGAACAAGAAAGACAGAGTGATCGTTTAAATAGTGCAGTGATTTGCCCACTCGTCCACACTGGATGGTAAATGGTTCCTGTCCGTTCATCTCCTCCCCTGTGCTTCTCATAGTGTGAGCAGATGGCCTCACTGGTAGGATTCCAGTTTTGAAAATTATGCATTTCCCTTACAACACGGAAAACCGGCCTCTTCCCACAAGAGAAAAATAGCCGCCTGCTTCCACTTTGGAGGGTCGGATAGTGACGTGGGTCTGTAGAGAGCCTCTCCTAGGTGGCTGATGGAGAGACGCTTAGTAAAACAATTTGGACGACAGGGGTTTGCACCTACTGGGTGACTTTATAGAGTCGTACTTGTGCTTGTGATGCGACTTTAATAGATTTTTGGAGAGGAGAGAGGGGCTAGCCACAGAAGGGAATGCGAACCGGCCCGTGGCAGAAGACTGGCATTGCGGCCACGGGTCCCTCATCCCGCTCCCAGCTCTGGGGAGGGTGGTGCACTGATAGGTATACCTGGACCTTCCTCTCTGGGATCGACATCCGGTAGGGTGGGCCTGTCAGATGGACTTCCGACGGGCTGGGGGCCTGCCTGCCCCGCAGCCGCCCACAGCCCCCGGACTCGCAGGGGGCGAGAAGCCCAGATTGTCGCGCGCCCACATCTCAAGTTGGTGGATGCGGTAGGAGACGGAAGAGGAGCCCCCGGGGCGGGCCGGGCCGCGGCTCTCCGGCGCCCCCAGGCGGATCGGGCTGGTCCGGCGGACGGCACGCTCGGGCGCCTCGGTGCTGGCCGCCAGGAAGCGCAGGACCACCAGGTTGAGGAAGGCGCCAATGACCGTGAGCCCTAAAAGAATATAGAGGAAGCTGAAGGCCACGTAGGGCGGCTTCCTCTGCAGCGCCTCGTCTCTCTGCAGCGCCACGAAGTCGCCGAAGCCGATGGTGGTGAGGGTGATGAAGCAGTAGTAGTAAGCGTGGAAGAAGGTCCAGCCCTCAAAGTACGCGAAGGCGGCGGCCCCGAGGGCCAGGGTGGCCGCGCAGACCAGCAGCCCGGCTACCACCATGTTCTCGGTGGACACGCGTGGCCGCTGCAGGCCCAGGCAGCGCTTGGCCGCCAGCAGGAGGTGCCGCACCAGCGCATTCAACCGCTCGCCCAGGCTCTGGAAGGTGACCAGCGTCAGGGGAATGCCCAGGAGCGCATACAACATGCAGAAGACCTTGCCCGAGTCCGTCCCTGGCGCCGCGTGGCCGTAACCTGGAGAAAGAGCGGAGGTCGGGTCGGTGAGTGCTCAGGGCCATCTCACAACACTGTCGCCCTCGGCCTGCCTGCCGGGGCTCCCTCCCACCACCCCAGAGCTGGCAGAGCATCTTGACAATGCTAGTTCTAACTAGGACATTCCCTGGCTTCAGAATCTTGCATGGTTCACCATAATCACCCCAAATCGCGAACAACCCAAATGTCCCTCAAGTGGGGAACCGATAAACAACCTGCGCTTCACCCATGCAATGGAATTCTCTGGGGCCATAGAAAGGAATGAACTGCAGTTACCTGCAGCAACAAACAAAGGAAGAATCTCAAGTGTGTTACACCGAAGCCAAGCTCAAAAAGTACATACTGCATGTACCTTTTAAATGACATGCACCTTCCATTTAAATGACACGCTGGCAAAACTATGAGGACAGAGAACAGATTTGTGGTTGCCAGTCATTGAGACCGGAAAAGCGGTTAACTACAAAGGGGCATGACAGAGTTTTGGAGGGTGATGGAAATGTGAAATGTCTTGATCGTGGCTGCAGTTACAGGACAGATCTTCATTTGTCAAAACTCGCAGAAGCGTGTACTGAAAATGGTGAGTTTTACTGTATGTAATTTATGTCCTGATATTTAAAAAAAAAAAAAAAAAAGAGCGAACTCTCCCGTGGCTCCCAGTATCCACAGGGTAAAGTCTTAGTTCCCATATGGTGTCTAAGTTCCTTTGTGATCTGAATACCTATCACCCCTCCAGCCTCACCCCATGTTGTTTCCCCAACCAGCATGTCGCACGCACCTCCACATTCCTTTTCTCAGGTTCCCTCTCCCCCGCCCCCATTGCCCTATTTGCCCTGCCCCAGTCCACTCTCCTTCCCAGATCCTAAACACCTCTTCAGTCTGATGTAGCGATTCTTCACTGGGTCCCCTCAACTGTTGTAGGGGACCTAAACATGAGTGGGCTTCCTTGAGTGTCGGAATGAGTGGATATGTGTCTTTTGCAGGAGAGAGGAGTGAAAGCTTTCAGGGTATTCTCAAAGGGTCCCATGACCCGGGAAAAGCCAGTAAACCTTCCGCAACAGACTATGCCCTCTCTAGCAAGATTGGCGCCATCTGCCAAAATGTAAAATACACAAACCCTTTGACCTGTGTTGTCCCACAGTTAGGAAGTTAGTTCCTCCAACACACACACACACACACACACACACACACACACGTGCAAAGTGCTGTATGCATGTGGGTTATCACGGAAGCATTGTGGTTCACAGTGAAAATTTGAGACAGCCTAAATGTCCATCAATAGGGGCCTGGTGAAATAAATCATGGTGCCATCTAAATGATGGAGTATTACACAGTAGCACTTCCAACTCGGGGTGACTTTGCTTCTGAGGGGACATTTGGCAAGGTCTGGAGACGTTTTTGGTTGTCACAGTTGGGAGGTGGTGGCTGTGTGCTACTGGCATCCAGTGGGTAGAGACCAAGGATGCTGCTAAACACCCTACAATGCACGGGACGGTCCCCACAACAAAGGATTATCTAGTCCAAAGTGTCAGTAGTGCCGAGGTTGAGAAGCCCTGCTACACGGTTATGAAAAAGACGACAGAGTTCTTTAGGGACTGATATAAAAACATCACCAACATATATTAAGTTAAAAAAGAGAAAAAATTGTGTGTATAATATGTCTATATAATGTGTGCGTGTGTGGGTTTTAAAGAAATATATAGGCAGAGGACATATCTGGAAGGATACACAAGAAACTGGTAACTGTATTTGATCCATGGAAAGGAATGTGTGGGTTGAGGGACAGGGTGAGAGGGAGACTTGCTTTTTATTCTATACCCTTTTGTGCCAGGTGAAGTGTGTACTGTGTGCATATATCACTTATTCAAAATAGCAACACAATGTGTGTTTTTAAAGACTGTGGCTCTACTTTCATGCTTCTATTGCATGATCCTATCTGTTATTGGCGGGGGGGCGGTTCTGCCCACCACTAGACTGAGCTCCTTGAGGCCAGAAACGATGCTGATTACTTCTGTTTGTCCCTAGTCACCAGTGCCCTGCACAGAGCCTGACACAGACCAGGGCTCAAGGAAAGTCTAATCATCAATAATAACAAAACCAAATTGAAGGGGGTGATGCTAAGTGTGCAACAGAGGAAACTCTTTAGGAATAAGAGGCCAGGCAGAGGCAGTGTTGTTTCCAGCTGTTTGGGACTATGTCAAGTTTTTGGCAGAGAGTGAAATGAGTAATGATAATAGCTAACCATGCTGGATACTCTACATGGATTATCTTATGTAACCCTCGCAGTGACTGCATGAGATGACATTATCCCCATTTTACAGACAAGGAAATTAGGATCATTGGGAGGAAGCTGCGCAAAGGTCACAAGCCTGAGCTATGAACTACTATCCTCCATTGTTTCTCAGTGCCTCTCTTCTACCAACGCAGTGCTCACGATCCTGGGTTTTGGCACCTGGCTCTTTACAAGGCTGGCTTATGCCCTGGGGACCACACTGCAAGTGCTGGCGACCCTAGGTGGCCAGAAAAGGCAAAACTCCTGTTTCCACTCTTAGTCCCTTTCCACCCCCCACCCCCCAGATGGGCTCCCAGATGCATAGGGGGCGGGGGTATGGGTAGTGTGTGGGGATGGGAGGATGGGGACAGACAGGCCAAATCCAGCTAGCAGGCCTCCAAACAATGAGGGGGACAGCAGAAGAGGCGGATAGAGTCAAATACCACTGGGCATGGTGTCAGGGAGAGTCTAGGCTGAGAGACAAGATAGGGAAGCAAGGGTGCCCACGTTGACAGGAGGGGGCATAAGGGCTGAATGGGAGCTGTGCCCACAGTTGGCAAACAATGAATTGCCATTATTACTAATTAATAGTGCCTATTTAGCTTCAGGCACCGTGCCAAGCATTTCACATGCTTGACCTCATTTAAACCTGGCAACCACCCACTGAGGTAGGAACAATTGCATTTTGCAGTTGAGGAAACCTGGGCTCAGAGAGGTATAATCAGTGACCAGAGAAGGCAGGAGGCCATAGAGATGAGACTAGAACTCTGGTGTATGTAAATGCAGAAACCAGGCTTGTAACTCCAATGCTAAACCCACCAGCTCACATTCACTTGTCAGAGCATTATGGAGACATTTCCACCAAGGCAGGGTGGTGATCCAAGCCCAAGGGGGCGCCTGAACATCCACAGCTGGGGCCCGGGGAGTGGCTGGTACCCAGCTGGGAGCCCTGCAGAGCCTCCTTTCCTGCTTCCCTAGGCTTAGGCTCCTCAGGTACCAGCCAGACGGTAGCCATGGCAACGGCTGGCAGTCCAGATGCTGCAGAGAAAGTGCTGTGGATCCCCGAGGGTGAAGTCCAGAGCTTGTGGTAATCAGTCATTCCTTCAATAACTATTTACTGAGTGTCTACTATGTGCCAGGCCCTACTGCAGTGACTAAGACAGACTAGAAGTAAGAGAATAATAATTATAATACAAAAAATCACTTTCTTGTTTTAGTGCTTTCTCTTGTGTCAGGCCCTGTGCTGAAACTTTCTGCATATGTTATTTGCTTGCTAATGAGAGAGGGCCTATTAGCACCCCTAGTTTACAGAGGAGAAAACTGAGGCTCAGAGAAGTTATGCAACTTGTCTCAGGTCACACAGCTAGTGTGGTGCAGCCAGGCAAGGAAGCAACTCCAGCCTTTTGGGCTTCCGGTCCCATTTCATCTGTCTCCCAGCCTCTGGGGCGTTTTCTGGGCACTCCTGCATTCCGGCCTCTTGGCAAACTTGACCTACTGACTTCTCCCAGCCCCGACTGCATAGAATGACAGCCCATTTGCAGAGGGAGGCAAGGGAGGCAAGGGAGGCTCGGTAAGCTGAAATGACTCGTCCAAAGTCACCTAGCTCGGCAAGGGCAGAGGTGGACTGCAAACCCAGGGGCACCGCGGGCCGCTCGGGATCGCGCGGGCGCCGAGGGGGGCGCCGGGGTGCTCACCGATGGTGGTGATGACAGTGATGGCGAAGTAGAAGGAGCCGGCGAACTTCCACTGGCGGCCGGCGCGGTGCGGCTCAGCCTGGAGCGCCAAACGCTCCAGCTCGCGGTAGTCCTCCGCGGAGAAGCCGTACTTCCTCTGGAGCTCGCTCTGTTTCTCGGCCAGCAGCCGCTGGCGGCCGCTCTCCGCCTCCGACTCCAGTGCGTCGAAGACCGCGGCGCCCACAAGCAGGTAGGACAGGATGCACAGGACGAGCGCGGCGGTGCGCACGCTCTGCTGCCTCATGGCGGCGCCCGGGGCCGCGCTGTCCCCCTCCGCGCCGTCCCTCCCGGGTCCCCGCTGCGGCCATGCGCCCCGACGGCCCCCCGCACCCGCTCCGCCCCCACCAGCGCCCACGCGACCCGCGCGGCAGGAGCCCGGGCTGCACGAGGCTAGAGTGGGGCACCCAGAGGCGGGGCCTCGAGGGGGTGGCAAGCAAGGGCAGGGAGGGCTCCTCCAGCCACCGCTGCCCTGCCTCCACCACACATCTGCCTTTGTTTACCCGCTGGCGCCCCGCGGCTAATGTGTCTGCAAATAGAGACATCTGGATCAAGCGCCCGAAGCCTGGGTCTGCAGAAGTCCTATTTCCACCACCCTCACGTCCTGTGACCTTGGATGACCTCATGAATGAATGACCTCATTCATTCATTCACTCACTCCTTCGTTCAGTCATCCAACAAATATTTACCAAGCACCTACTGGTGCAAACAAGATTCCTGATGTAAATAGAGCCCATGTCCTAGAAAGGAGGGTTGGTTAATTTAAGACAAGTGTGAGAAAGAAGGGAAACAAACAGTTTCTGGGGGGAAGTGGGGTCTGCCAGCTAAGATGGTGGGGGAAGGCCTCTGTGGGGAGTGACTGGGAGGGAGCAGGGAGGCAGCAAGTGCTTTAGGAAGTCAGGCGGGAGCTAGGAGAATTGGGGTGCTGCAGGGTAGGGGGGCAGTAGAAGAGGAGGGAGCAGAAGGAAGACAGAGGTGACTTCACACAGGGTTTTAGAGACCCGTATACTGGTTTCTTCTTCAGTACAATTGGAAAGGCTCTAGGCAGGAAAACAAACACACCAATGATCTGATTGACATTTTTTTAAAAGAGCATTCTGCCTGTCATGTGGAAAAGGGATGGTGGCTAAGAGGAGAGACCAATTACGAGACTCTTGAGTCCAAATGGGTGCTGAGGGGAGCCTGGACCAGGGGCACGGCACGGGAGATGGAGAGAAGCGGATGGACCTGAGATGTCTTAGGGAGGGGGAGCTGAGCACACACAGCTAGTCACGTTTCCCAGCCTCCCTCGTGCTTAGAAGCTGTGTTCCATGGAATGTGGGCAGAAGTGATGTGTGCCACCTGCAGGCCTAGCCCATACAATCCTCCCTTATGCCATGTTCTACCAGTCTTCCCCACCTGCAGGCTGAATGCAGAGTCTTTCAAAGAGGGCAGAGCCACAGGGTGGAAGGAGCCTGGGTGCCTAAATGACATATTGCAAGGCCACCCCCACCAGGAACACCTGTTTTGACCTTATGTTGTGTCAAGCCCCTGCAGCTAGTGTTTCCTGCCACACAGAGCAACAGGACTTACTAATGGGTCGGATGTGGAGGGCAAAGGGGAGGCCTCAGGATGACCCCTGGGTCCTTGGCCCGAACAGCTGGGTACTTGGGGAGAACTTCCATTGACTTCACTTCCTGAGGAATCCACTCCTGCTCCCCACCCCCAGCACCAAGGTGACACTCATTGCAGAGTGTGGGCAGGCCCTTGTAGAGATTCTGGGCAAAGCATCCGGCAGCCTCTCCTGCAGCTATCCAGAGTGTCTGCATCCCCTGGTCTCCGGCTGCAGCCTGGGCATCCCTCACCTGTCTCCCATCACTGCTCCAGCCGCTCTCCCCACAGCCCCTCTGCGTTTTTTTTTTGCTCCAGCCACACTAAACTTTCAGCTCCTTGCACAAACTCTTTCTCTGCTTAGAACCGTCCTTTCCCCATCCCACTCAACAGCCAGCATTTGTTGACTGTCTGGCAGGGGCCAGACAACAGTTGAAGCACTTTCCAAGGATTAATGCATTTAATCATCACCATCTCCTTGTGCAGTAGGTGTGGCTGGTAAAGCCCTCTTCATCCTTCTACTCTCAGGTAGACATTTCCCTTCCTGACTCCTCCTCAGGTGGCCCTTCTCTGCTTCCAGAAGCTTCTCTGCCTCCTGCCATCTTGCATCCCTCCCGCTGCATTGAAATTATTGCACTCCATATCTGTTTCCCCCCTGAAGACAGGGATCCTATCTTGGTTACCTCTCTGTCACTAGCACCCAGACCTGGCAAGAGTACACGCCAGTGACTATGGACAAAGGAGTGGCCACTGCATGTAGAAGTTAAGAGAATGGACTCTGCACTCTGACAGCCTAGGTTCATATCCACTTCTGTTGCTTAACTGTGTGAAATTGGATGTCTCAGTTTCCCCACTAGTAAAACGGGATTAGAAAAGTTCTATCTCATTAGGTGCTATGGTCTGCAGAATAATGCCCCCCCCCCCGCCCTATAGATGCCCTGTCCTATCCTAGGGACCTGTAAATAGGTTACAAAGCACAGAGGAATTAAGGTTGCAGGTGGAATTAAGGATGCTAAGCAACTGACCTTGAGCTGGGAGATGATCCTGGAATATCTGGGTGGGCCTGGTGTAATCACAAGGGTCCTTATAACTGGAATAGGGAGGTAAAAGAGGGAGAACCAGAGAGATGCAAGATGAGATGGACTTGGCCAGATATTGCTGGCTTTGAAGGTAGAGGAAGGGGCCATGATCCAAGGAGAGCAGGCGACTTCTAGAATCTGGAAAAGGCAAGGAAATTGATCCTTCTCTCGTTCCAGAACGTAACTCAGTCCTACTAGCGCCTTGATTTTAGCCCATTGCGACCTGTGTAGACCTCCATCTTACAGATCTGGAAAACAATATATTTGCATTGTTTAAGCCACTAAGTTTGTGATAATTTGTCACAGCAGCAACAGGAAACTACTACAGTGAGGGTCAAATGACACAGTAGATGTGACACTCAGAGCAGTGTCTGGCCCTGGGTGTCTGGAAGTGTTAGCCAAATACCACAACTTTTATGACAAATACCACAACTGAGCAAATAGAGACGGCTCCATAGAGCTGTTGCACCCAGCGCCTGCCCTGACTCAGTTCTCAGGTGGAATTGGGGCCCAGTGCATGGTCAGGGGTCCTTGGACCCCCTTTCCCTCCCCACCCCAGAAGCTGGACTGCAGCTCAGTGGCCCAGAAGCAGGGCGCTGAGGCTGCTGCCTCAGCCTTATTTTTAGCAATGGCATCAGCAAGTTTTATTTTCTGATTCCTGCCCAGACTTGAGCAAAGCAGAAGCCTGGGCTACAATCTCAGCGTGGGGGTGGGTGGGGCACCAGGGACCTACAGCCCCCGATGGACCTGAGAAGAGCTTGTTGGGACAGTGTGGGGGTGGGGACGGCTTGTTCTTAGGGGAAGGACAGGGCCCGCGCCGGGGATAGTTATTGAGGACCTCGTCAATGAACACAGCTGGGGCCAGTGATGTCTGGGTTCAAATTCCAGCTCCTCCACATTCTAGGTAGGTGTCCATGGATCGAATGCTCCCACTTCTCTGTGCCTTGGTTTTCCATATGAGAAATGGGGTGATAATAATGCCTACCTCCTAGGACCATGCAGAGGATTATAAAAGATATCGTGTGTCACTTTCCAGGTGCGTGGTAGCAGGTAGCCGCTTTCTTCCCTGTTTACAACTGTCTGCCTGCAGATGTCAAGAATTCTTTTGCAGACATAGGAACAAAGCTAAAATGGTCACACACCTGTCGGTGCACAGTATGTTCACAGATATTACTAAAGGAGCCCTCACTCTCCAACGCAGGAAGCAGAGGCGCAAAGAAGAAGAGGTCCCACTTGCCAAATCCTCACAGCCAGGCACTGGCTGAGCCAGGACTTGAACTCAGGGCTGTTTGGTCCCCAAGGTCACGATGCTTCCAATTCACGGCCTCATCAGGCAAGACGCCACTGGCTTTATCACTCTCCCATCACCTCTCTGGACCTTACTTTCTTCATCTCTAAGATGGGACTGAAGAGTGCTGGCTGGCTATTTGGCCCCCCTTCCCCCTCACTGTGAGGACCCTGTGACACGCAGCTGAGAGGTGCTTCTTCAAATGTGCCTGCTGGGGGTGGGTATTATTGGGGGAGATGTCTGGCCCTGGGGGAGATGTCTGGCCCTGCCAGGCCCATGGGGGAGATGTCTAGCCCTGCCAGGCAGGTGACTCTGCCCTGTGCTTGGCGTTTTTGGTTCAGTGGCTCTATTTTAAGCCAAAGGAGGTTCGAGTTTGTGTATGTGTGTTTCTCAGCTTGGAAAACCGTCAACTGTGCAGTCACCAAAAACAGCAACGCCCCAAGGCACCCCCTGCAGCTCTCCTGCCTCCGCCGCCTCCCCTTCTTCTTCCTTTGGGAACCTGAGAGGACCTAGTGATTTTCCTCTGTCCCTTCATGCCAGACTCACAACCTGTGACCTCTCAACGAGGCCTTGGATCTTCTTCCACGGCTCCAAGGTTGCTGGCTTTAAGGACAACAAGACAGGTGACTCCAGTCCCCACCTGGGCCCTGAGCACCTTTCAAAGCACTTCACATCCTTTATGAGTCTAGATCCTTCTGAAAGCTTTGTGAGCTGGGCCGGCCTTGCCATTCCCATGTCAGGAAGAGGAAACAGGCTCAGAGAGAGAAGAGTGTCATCTAAGGTGGCACACAGTAGGGCAAGTGGTTAAGAAAGAACATGAGTTTGTGGGTGAGCCAGATCTTGGTTCCATCTTGGGTAAGTGACTTCACCTTTGTGAGTCACAGTTTCCTTATCTGTGACAGGGGGGTAAAAAATATCTGCCTAACGGTGTTCCTGTGAAAATTCAATGGAAGTGTGAAGGAGCTCTCAGTGCATGGTAGGTGCCAGGAAATGTTCGTACCCCTCCTCTACCCAATTAATTGCTTTCCCTTTTCCACACTGCTTACTCCGCAGGCTTACTGGAATGTTGAAGCATTGATTGATTGATTGATTTTTTTTTTATTTATTGGAGAATATTGGGGAACAATGGGTTTTTTCCAGGGCCCATCAGCTCCAAGTCGTTGTCCTTCAATCTAGTTGTGGAGGGCGCAGCTCAGCTCCAAGTCCAGTCGCCATTTTCAATCTTTAGTTGCAGGGGGTGCAGCCCACCATCCCATGCGGGAATTGAACCAGCAACTTTGTTGTTAAGAGCTCCTGCTCTAACCAACTGAGCCATCCGGCTGCCCGAAGCATTGATTTTTATAGTTTGAATGTAGTTCAGTAATTTCCCCAAAGGCCAGAAGACCCGGAAGTTTTCCCAGGTAACAGCTCTTTCTTGTCTCTCTTCCAAAAGAATGGCTTATTTTGAACTCAGGAGACAATAGTTCCCAGCTTCTTCGAGATGGCAGCTGTGGCCTTTTGGCAGCCTGAATATCATTTAGAGATCGGGGTTACAAGAAATTAAAAGCTGCCTCATGCTAATTTAAAGAATGTTACTAGTTAGGAGTTGGGGTCTCCCAGAATCTTCTAGGCAGTGGGAGACAAACCATATCATTTGGGAGACCCAGAGAGATGGAACCTTGAGTATCCTCAGGAAAACACCATAGCCATGCCCAGTATGGGGGGGGAGGCACCATTGTTCCTAGGATGATGAGGATATTATTTGGGGGACAAATGAGCACGACCCCATCTCTGACTGTCGGAACCCACCAGGACTGCTTAGAGGATTCCTGACACGTGTTTGTGGCCATTTAGTTGGAACCCTTGGTGTGGGGGCAGAGCCCCAGAAAGTAGTTTCCAGGCTCTCGGCCTCACATAGACAGGTGCCTGGCTCAGGTAGTAAATGGTCATCAACTGTGATTGCATGGCCATCAGCTGTGGCTAGTTGGCCATCAGCTGTAACCAGTGAGCCATTGGCCACTAATATAACTGCTGTGGCTACGCTAGGAGAGAGGAAAGAGAGAAAGAATGGGGGCTAGCAAGAAGATGGCGGCTGGGCTGGCAAATGTGGATGGCGGTTTGTGGACAGTGTGGATCCAGCCTCCAATGAGAGTATAGTGCCGCCAGAGAGAATATAGTGGTATGACTCCCCTACCTATGGCTCCATGGGTGTTCCTTTTTGGCCTCACCATATCCTGCGTTCTTGTATGGGGAGCGGGACCAGAGACCCCGCAGGCCTCCCTGCATGACAAATGGCGCAGCAAGCAGGGTCTCCCGGCATGACACTTGGGAATTTGTTCTTCAGCTTCCTAAGGATGGATATTTGGGTTAATGGAGGGCTTGAAACCTTTACTCTGGTTAATAATTTAAAAACCTAAGTGATAGGAGTATGGGGGGGGACTTTTTAAACTATTCTCTCTACTTTCATGTACAATTAAGAATTTTCGCAATAAAGCGTTTTTAAAAGAACATTTTCTCTCTCTCCATCCCCATCCCCAAATTCTTTTTTCCTGTAGTTCCTTTGGTCTGAGTGGGAGGGTGATTCCGAGGCTTGGAGAGAACTAGATGGACATTTCCTGAGCAATTACTATGATCCAAGCAGGAAGCTGGGGGCTGAGCAGTCATCACGTGATGTAATCCTCACAACACCAGGTACTTTTAATCCCACTTTACAGAGGAGAAAGCCAAGGCTCTCAGGGGTGCAGGGATTTGCTTGAAGTCGCCCTGCCCAGGAGAGAGGGGGCTGTCCTGGCCTGCTGCCAAGCTCTTGCTTCTAACGGTTACACACCGCCCTGTGCTGGCACAAGGTGACAGTTGCTGCCACATGGCCATTTGAGCCCAGCCGTTGCCAACAGAGGCTTGCCGCTTTTCCTCCAGCCAATGGCCACCCCTCCCGTTCTCCAGTCAATTTAATGGATTAGAATCAAGAGATGTCTGAATCAAAGGGGGCAGGCTTTGCATTTCAGAAGACATCAAAACTGCAAAGGGTCAAAGCAAAGAAATAAAAGCACCCTAGACACCAAGAAAGGCATGTGCTGTTGTTAGTGTAGCACAGAGCTGCGTTGCTGTCTGATTCGGTAGCCATTTGTGGCTATTTATATTTAAATTAATTCAAATTAAATTAAATGTGAAAAATTCAGTTATCCAGTCCCATGAGACACCTTTCAAGTGCTCAGTAGCCACATGTGCTATGGTTACTATTAATACATTGGACAGGCAGATACAGAACAGATCCGTCATCACGGATGGATCAACTGGACATCGCTGGCCTAGACAGGGAGAGCACGGACTTGCAACTGGATTGGCTGGTTTCTAATTGTGGCTCCACCCCTTACGCGCTGTTATCTTGGGCCTCAGTTTATTCACCTATAAAATGAGGGTAATAATCCCGTAGAAGCCCGTGTGACCCACTTAGTTGGGACCAGGGCTAGTCAGTCAGTTAATCAGAGAAGCAGGGAATCATTTTAAATGAATACACCTTGAATGTTTGCCCGTCTGTTCTTTGAGTGCGGAGCGAATTGGCTTTTCACATTGTCCTCCTGGCATAAACTACACCCAAAATCTATCTTCTGATTTCCAGTTTTGGTTTATTTCAAGTGGAGCAAGGAGTTGAAGACAGTTGGGTAGCAACTTGAGTGCAGAATTCCCCCTAGATTCTCAGGGTGATTATTTTCCAGATCTTTTGTAGTTGTTTCTTCCACAACTACTTTGACAGTATAGTTCAGCAACTCAGCTTTATTGGGTTTTCACAAAAACAAATCTCATCATTTTTGGACTCATAGTTCATCAGTTTGTAGACTATCTGATAAAATTACGTGAATACAATAACAAGTGCGATTGATACAAACTGGTTTGGGAACAAACCCAACAGATTCTTGGTAAATGTGCCGTTTGTCTTAGCTTGGGCTGCTGTAACGGAATCCCATAGACTGGGTGGCTTAAACAGCAAACATTTATTTCTCACAGTTCTGGAGGCTGGGAGTCTGAAATCTGGGGGCCAGCATGGTTGGGTTCTTGGTGAAAGCCCTCTTCCTGGTTTACAGATTGCCGTCTTCTCATTGGCTCCTCACCTGGCAGAGAGCAGAGAGACAAAACAAGCTTTCTCATATCTCTTCCTGTAAAGGCACTAATCCCATTCATAAAGGCCCCATCCTCCTGACCTAATCACCCCAAAGCCCCAGCTGTTAATACCATCGCCTTGGGGGCTAGGATTTCAACATAGGCTATATAGCCGGGGCACAAACTTTCAGCTTTTAGTCCATAACACAACTCTGTGGGAGGGAGCTGAAGGGAGCAAGGATGTAAGTGGCCTGCTAGTGGTGAGTTTTCAGTATGCCTGAGCAGGAGTGGTGTATTTAGACGGAAGGGAGAGCACTGGTTAGCTTGCTGAGCTGATTAAACAGACAGTGATAAAGAAAGCTTCATTGTCACACTCTATCAAAGACTGTATAGTGTGGAGTTGTCTCTGGAAGACACCTGTCCAGCCAGAAACTACAGTTCCCAGCTTCCTTTGTGTCCCTCTGACCATGTGACTAGTCCCCACCAATGAAAAGTGAGTGGATTTGTGACTCCAAATAACATTGCAAACTTCCTTTGCAAAGTAAGGCCAACGGAAAAAATTCACAGGTACTGTTTATAATCATCCTCATTTTATAAAAGAATGAGTTTCTTAACCCCTCAAATTAGGAAGGTCCTAAGCTCTGAGTAAAGGACAGTCCTACAGATGGAATTTCACCGTGTGCCCTTATTTTTGGTAGGAGTTCACTGGCTGGTGTTTGAAAACCTCAGTTATAAATTACCACAGAACTTGCAAGCATTCAGAGCTATTATCCCCCTTAATCGTCACTATCTCTCTCTAAGACGGAATCATAGTCTATATTTTTTTTTATGAAGACAGTGAAGTTCCGAGGGGTTAGGTGACTTATTCAAGGTCACTCAGCTGGAACAATAAATCAGGCCTGGCCCCAGAATCTTGATGTTCCTAGAAAAAAATAGAGCAGGTCCTCGAATAGTGTTGTTTCCTTCAACATTGTTTCGTTATAACGTTGCTGAGGGGGGAAAAAAATCAATTCATGGCTGGGGCCACTGTCTGTGTGGAGTTTGCATGGTCTCCCCACGTCTGTGTGGCTTTTCTCTGGGGCTTCCAGTTTCCTCCCACACCTGAGAGAGGTGTGTGTGAGGTTAATTAGTGTGTCTACATTGTCCCGGTCTGAGTGAGTGTGGGTGTGGGTGATGCACCCTGAGATGGAAAGGTGTCTTGTCCAGGGAGCGTCCCTGAGCTGCTTGCACCCTGAGCTGCTGGCAGGCTCTGGCCACCATGACCCTGACCTGGAATAAGCGGGTTGGAAAATCATTATCTTTCTTGTTTTGCTTTGTCTTTTTAAAATGGGTATACAGCTCACATTGATTTCAATGTTTAATGGTAGAAGTGTTTGGGGTCTTTATTTAGAAGTTTGGCGATGTCTTTGTGACCAGAAATATGCCGGAGGAACTTAACTCTTGTTTGTATCAATTAACCTAGGGTAAAATTGGTTTTGTTATAGGTTGTTCCACTTAAAGTTACAGTTTCCAAGAGCCTAACGAAGATGTTTGATGAGGACTTATAGTCTTTCCCTCTGGGTTGAACATGTGTTAAAAGGACCTCTGTTCCATGTGGTCATCCAAGGACCCAGGCTCCTTCTTTCTTGTGCCTCTGTCTTGCCTTAAAGCTGATGTCCTTATCCCAGGGACAACATCTGTGGATGGAATTCAAGGATTCATGAACTTGAATTGCATCTTTACACTGACCTCTAGCTAACATTTGGCACTTCCTTCAGTTATGAATGAAGACAACAAACACAGTAGTCTTGGCATACCTATTTGTAGCCAGTAGAAATCACAGGTGTTTTCATATCACGTGACAGTTACAGCAGAGATCTTGAACTACTGTATACTATAATCACCTTGAAATGATGGTGATTAGACTAGATCTTGCTTAATATGTTCATAAAGAAGCATATATAATAAGAATCTCACAAACTTTTTTGTTTTGGTTACCATATTTCAATGATTTGTTGCCTTTGTAATTCCATGCATTATATTTTATACATTTAATGTCACCAGTCTGAGAAGGAAATTGTAGACTTTACTAGGTGCCTGAGGAGTCCTGGGCTTATCAAAAGAAGTTAAGAACCGTGTTGTAGAGCCTTGGAGGCCACCACTGGGTCCCCTGCATGGGGCCAGTGGACGAGGGCAGAGAGTGGGTGTAGAGCAGCATTGTGAGGGGAGTTGATGGTCTGGATTTGGAGTCATATCTCATGGCCAGACCTCAGTCACCTGTCTGGAGATGTGTTCTCTCTCTGGGTGGCCAAGAGGAAAAGGGAGACAGTTTAGAGAACAGCCAGCCAGCCTCTGTCCCGTTTTCATGGTACTTGCAGTGACTCCAATTCAAGGAGACACTGGAACCCTTTGTCTTAGTGGTTTCTGGCAGGACGTTGTGGGAGGCAGGGGCTGGGCACAAACAAAGGGCCCATTTGCTGACCTCCTGTGCAGGTACAACAAGTCTCATGTTGCCTGGAGGTGGTGCTGGGGACGGCTGAAGCTGTTCTCAGATCTTCTTTCTGCTCTTCCAACATGCTGTCTGCTCTGTACCCCCAGAGCCCACAGTCTATTTGGGGGGCTGGAGAGGCTGATGAAATTAGGACAAAATGTGCATCCTTGAAAATATAATTAATTATAGCTCCCGTGTATGCAGAGCTTTCGAGTATGCCAAGTACATTCAGAAGCCTGGGCTCATCTGGTCCTCACCACAGCTCTCAAACAAGGCAGGGCAAAGATAATCACTTTCATTGTGCAGAATCGGAAACTGGGCTCCGAAAGGAGACCCAGATGCTCAAGGTCACACACTAGAGGCAGAGTCAAGGCTACAGCCCAGGCCTGTCACCATTCAGCAGGCATGATAAATACCTACCAGGTACCAGGTCCTGTGTGGGGCTCCAGGGACATGGCAATGAATCAGAAATCTACTCAACTTCTAGGGTGCAAAGCCCAACAAAGAGCCAAGAATAGACAGGTAATTAATTACGTGACTGTATACAATTATATTTGGTGAGACTCTTGGTTCAAGCAATAGGATCCCAACTCAAACTAGTTTAAGTACTAAAGATAATTTATTGGCCCCATAACTGAAAAGTTTAGGGGTGTATGGATCCAGCAGCTCAAATACCACAATGATTAAGGAAACGTTACAAATCCGACTGTTGACACGGAATTTTAAAATACATTTAGATTTCTTCTGGAGATCAAATTCAAATACCTAAGAAATCTGGCTGAGCTGGTGAAAGGATGCAGGGGGCCTTTACATATCACCGGGGCCACATCAGGACAAGCGTGAGGCAATGTGGAGGCCCCAGCTCCCAAGACCTTGGACTTTAATGGGGTGCAGAGTGGGGCACAGAGCAGGAATCAAGAGAGGAAGGGAGGGGAATGGGACATGAATGGGATGCCTCAGAGACAGAAGGATGCAGGAGGGTAATTGGGACGTGGAGGTCCCGTCCCTGAGGTGAGAAGGCAGATGAAAGTCAGCCAACCACCTGTGCTTGCTGCCTGCTGGCTTCAGGGCTGGGGAGAAGCGCTTGAAGAGGCTCATGTTAAGTATTGCCCATCTGACAGAGTGTGGATGAAAAGACCTAGCCCAGTGATGAGATTGGAAACATTTTATGAAAGCCAGTGGTGAGGGGCCAGGAACCAGCCAATGGGCCACGGACAAGAACCAGACCCGTGTGATGGGACCACTTACAATGAGGCTCTTTGGCACAACACTGAGATGTCCAAGCGGCCTAGGCTCTTGCCCTTGGGTTCTCCCTGGCTTTATAATTAATTGCAGTGGAAGAAGGAAAAGATGAGTTCTCAAGAATGAGCTAAATCATAATCAGCTAAATCACAACCCCATGGCTGAGAATGGGGTCACACCCTAGACCCCATGTTATCTAGGGAGAGGCAGGTGGACCTTTCGATGGGATGTGAAACATGGTGGCCATGGATAGCCTTAGCTTTCCCAGGTACCCCCAGCGAGGCTGCTAGTGTCACCCCGTGAAGAAGGCACCCCACCTCTTGTTATCGGAGTAGCCAGGATGGGCATGGGCTCGTGGGCTGCATGACCACCTTTTGCAGCCCTGGAAAAAGGACCAGCATGTGTGTATATTGATGGGACTGATGTGGAAAAAAGGGAGGAAGGGAAGATGTGGGAGTAAGAAGGGGAGAGTGGCAGGAGGACAGCACCCGAGCAGGTGAGAGGGATGGGAGCCAGCCCTCAGGCAGACATGGAAACTGACTAATGAAGCATAATCGGGGGTCCTCCAGGTGAAGACCTGGGGAAAAGAGTTCCCCAGGCAGAGGGGACAGCTTGGGGAAAGGCCTGGGTCAGAGTTTGTAGCCCGAGTCATCCAGTGTGGCTGGAGCACAGAAGAGTTTGGAAGACACAGCAGGCCCATGAGTCATGGAAGGAGCCCAGAGCCAACCCACAGGGCGACTCTGAGCCTCAGGGGGGTTTAAGCAGTGATGTAACTATAATTGTGCCCCAGAAAGATCCTTCTGGCTGCACAGTATGGCCGATGGGAGGAGGGAGCTGGACTGTGGGCAGAGGGACCAGGGAGTCATCCAGGGGACAGATGGAGGTGGCCTGGCTCAGGGCCCAGCAGGGCCCTTTACAGGCATCTGTTTAAATAATATTTTAAGAAAAGAAAGCTGCTGCATTGGATACAAATAGGAAAGAACCCTAGGCCTCGCGGTATCAGTGCCTCACGCTGAGGCCTTGGGCAAGGCGCTTCCCTTCGTTGAGACTGTTTCTCCATCTAGGAAACTGGAGGAGGCCGCTGGGCCCTTCTCCGAGCGCTTCTCCGTCTGTGGCCTCTCCACGATTCATGCACCAAAATGCCACAAGGGGGCAGCAGCGCACCACCATTTTCTTTTGCTTCTCACCTGAAGCCACCGTATTAATCTGACACAGATTTTAATGAGGCGGAGGGTGTATTAAAACACAGATTTCTAGGCCCATCCCACGGTTTCTGTGAGTCTGGACGGGGGCACAAGATATTTGCATTTCTAACCAGTTTCTAGGCGATTCTGATGCCTCTGGTCTGGGGACCCGATTTTGAGAAATACTAAGGTTAGGATTGGAAAATCATTGTGAACCAGGCAACCACTCCCGTTTGTCAACTGCATATTTACTTTTCTAACCCCCATTAAATCCATTTTTAACAAACAAGATATATTATTTCACTCATTCAATAACAACTGAGCCTGGTTCTGTCTTGGGTACTATTCTAGGTCCTGGGAATCCATCAGTGAACAAAACAGACACAAGTCCCGGCGCTTATGGAGTCTGGCAACAAATAGTGAATATTATAAGTAATTTATGCAGTGTGTTAAAAGGTGGTGTGTGCTATGTGCATTAATAACCCAGCAATTCTACTCCAAGATATATATATATCCAATGGAAATGTTTACCAATATCCAGCAGAAGACACGAACTAAAATGTTCATAAGGCCCTATTCATAATAGCCCCAAACTGAAAACTGCCCAAATGCCCATGGCGAGTAGAAGGGATAACCAACATGTGGTATATTCACACCGTGGAATATTATACAGCGACAAGAATGCACTATTGTGACGTGCAACAAAGCAGTTGCAACATGCAGATGTAATGAGAATGGCTGGGCCTGGTACTTTGGGCTGTGAGTGTCAGTGGGGGTAGACTGATTTTTACCCGGGGACCTGCCCCCAGTACTACCTCCTCTTCTCCACAAAAGAGAAGAATGCGAGCCCTTGCCTTCATTTCACATCACTCTCTGACTTACATAAAAGCCA
Source organism: Rhinolophus sinicus (assembly GCF_057876585.1). Lineage (NCBI taxonomy): Eukaryota > Metazoa > Chordata > Mammalia > Chiroptera > Rhinolophidae > Rhinolophus > Rhinolophus sinicus. Next base: position 12,788,195 of record NC_142513.1, read on the forward strand.
AGGAAGTAGGATGACAATCATAGCTGATATTTAAGGCAAACAGAGGAATTACTCACCTAATATTCGCGATAACACTTTGTGGTGGGTACTCACTCAACGCAGTGATCCTATAGGGTCGGCACTTCTATTTATGCTCATTTGACAGGTGAAAAAACTAAAGCACCAAGAGGTCAAGTCAAGAGAATGATAGCTAGCATTTTTACTTCAATCACATACTACGCTCAGCCACCCTCAATGTTGAGTACTGCCACTATCCCCATTTTAGAGAAGAGGAAACTGAGGCACAAAGTAGTTAAGTACGCTGTCTAGATTCACACTAGGAAACAGCAGAGCCAGGACATGGCAGGTTGGGTGAGCCCACTCTTCACAGATCTGCTCACAGCCGCTTAGTAGTGAAGTCACGGGCCAGCAGTCAACCTGGTCCAGAGTCCAACACCACAATCCTAGGGCAACTCATTAATCGTTCTGAGCCTCAGTTTACCCATCTCTAAAATGGAAATAGCAGCAGCACTTTTTAGGGATGTCCCAAGAGCGACATGCAATCATGTGGGTAAAGCTCTGGGCAGAGAGGCCCCCCACCTGGAGGACTTGTTCAAAGCGGGCACATTGTCTTCATTCTCGTCTCCCTATTTCTTAGGATATTATCAGAATTTTTCCTGGCTAGGTGTTCAGAGTTTATGTGTTCAGGGCCAGGCCCACAGAAACTTTCAGCCTGTGAGATCATAAACCCAGTCTTAAGAGTCGAACTCTGCTTGGACTAAAATCCCACCCCAGCTACAGACTAGCTTTCGGGCAGATCACTTTTCCACGCTATTTCCTCATCTGTGAACTAGAGTTAGTTATATTTTATGAAGATTAAATGGCTCAAACGCTGCCTGTAGTTCTCAAACTGGGGCTCCTAGAGGCGGTGGTGCCTGAGTGATGGGTCATTTACAGCCTTGTAGGCTGGAATCTCCATTGCTTTCCGGGCTCCCTGCCCTCTCCTGGATCTGCTTTGTGTCTCTGAGCACTCGATTCACAGTCTCCCTCCCCTTCCACCTTCCCAGTAGGTTTGACCGATGGGAGGCCCTGCTGGAAACTGGGGGACAGGAGAGAGCAGAAGCCAGGGTCTGTCTCCCCATCGCTCTCTGCTTTTTGTAAGGTTTATAGGGCTGCATCTCTGTAGAGGCGCCTGCTCCCAGCAGATGGCGCTGCTGTGTGGTTTCATCTTCCACTGGCTGGTTCCAGCTACAGGGCTCTGCCCTCCCTCCTCCCCTGCACCCCATGGCTGGTATTGAGCAAAAAAGCCCTTCATTAAAGAGTAGCTACTGCGTGATTCTATTTACGTGAAGTTCAAGAACAGGCAACACTCATCTATGGTGATAGAAATCAGAAGAGTGGATGCCTTCAGGAGATGGAGGGGATGACCAGGAAGGGGCCAGAGGAAACTTTCAGGGATGATGGAAATGTTTTATACCTTGATTGAGGTGTTAGTTACATAGGTGTGTCTTCTGTAAAAGACTCATGAAGCCATATGCTTAAGACCTGTGTGTTTAACTGTACGTTTCCTAATTTCCTGGTTGGATCCTGGACAGTTTTTATTTTTAAACAAACACAAGTAGATCACAGAGGAGGATATCAAATTTATAAGTAGGTTAAAAAAACAACACAATAAAACATGAGACTTCAAACAGAATTTCACCCTTGGATTGGTTTATTTCAGGCCATGTTCCCCAGTCCCCAGAGGACATGCTGTTCGCCTTTTCTTGAGTCAAAAATATTGCAAAGCACTGGTCTATAGAAAGTGTGTAGCTCAGTGCCTGGCATATCGCAGGTGTCAAGAAAGGTTAATTCTTACTGATACAGGTTGGGTTTAATGGGTCACTCCAAGGCCTGTTTTCTGACTTTCTTCAAGGCAGTGTGATTTCATCTTGTCATTTTTCACAAAGCATTCAGCCCCTGAATTCTGCCCAGGATGGGGAGTCCTTTCTCAGACAGCACAAGCCTGACACAAAGTTCATGCATAGGCACATGTTCAGGGATGCTTTCACGTCACTCCAGGAAAGAATGCAGAAGATGCAGAACACCTGCGCCCCTCTTCCCGACACCCCCAGAGAAATAGCCTGTCCAGCCCAGCACCTGCCTGAGCCTAATGGTTAGGGAGAGATAGTTGCCCCACCTCCAGAAAGCTAACCCACACACATGTTTGATAAAGGCTGTGCGGAGGTTGGGAATGGACCAGAAGACCCTAGCAACCTGGCCAGCCTCTGAGGCTGGGAGTTAGAGGAAGGGGGACTAGGGCATACATCCCCATGTATCTCAGGGTCCAGACAGACCAGGAGGCATGTGAACCTTTTTGTCATCCAGGGCCCACATAGAGGACCTGAGCTGGATTGTTTCCTGTAGCCAAGGTTGCCTGCTGGGGAGGGTGGGCACTGAGTCTCTACCCCCAGCCCCGCTCTAAAAGGCACTGTTTAGTGGGCCGTGGACCCTGGCAGGTGGGCAGGGCCCAAGCAGGCATAGACGGCGCTGGGTCTCCAGTCGGCAGAAGTAATTCTGGTTGGACACGCGGCTGGCCACGCCCAGCCCACAGGTGGTTGAGCAGGGTCCCCAGGCTGTGCTCCATTCTGGGCAGAGGACCGCGGGGGGTGGGAGAGCGACAAGGCCAGAAGACTGGGGTCCTGGGGGCAAGAAAGAGAGGTCAACACTGTGAGGTCAGGGCTTGGCAACCAAACCAGCCCAGTGGCTTGTGGTGCAACCTTGTCAAGTTGCTTAAATCTCTCTGGACCTCAGGTTCTTCCTCCGTAAATTTCCTAATAGTCGATTGTTAGGATTGAATAAAATAAAGGAGGTGAAGTACTTAGCACAGTGCCTGGTACTTGTGAGCCCCTCTGAAGTGATGGTTATTAGGCAACCGTGATGGTGCTGACCGTGACGGTCCCCCAGTAATTGATGAGTTTCTCATTTCTGCATCCTCCACAATGTCTTACAGGAGGGAGGCTGTGGCCTGTGTGTAGTGCCGCGTCCTGGCGACGACGACGCTAGTGATTCAGAGGCCATGCCCGGAACAACATGGCGGGGTCACCAGGGCCTAGCTTTTCCTCCTCCCCAAGTCTTATTCTTCTCTGTTAATATTTTGATGTCCTTCCTTCTGGTCCTTTATACTAGTGGGTCTCAGCCAAGGACAGTTTTGTCCTCTAGGAATCACTTGGTAATGTCTGAAGACATTTTTGGTTGTCACAATTGGGAGAGGTGGCTACTGGGAGCTAGTGAGTAGAGGTCAGGGATTCTTCTAAACATTCTGGAGTGCCAGGATACCCCTCCGCAAAACAAAGAATTATCTGGTCCAAATTGTCACTAGTGCCGAGGTGGAGAAACCCTGTGTTATACACACATGTGTGCAGCATGTATGATCTATATGTGTGCATCTACTTGCAGATATACACATATGAGGTCTGACAAGTTCGTGAACTTGTTGCAACAATGTTGCTAAACTTTTTTGGTATCAGAGGGATTATTCGTTATGAATTTGTACCAAGTGGACAAACAGTTAACCAGGTTTACTATTTGGAAGTGCTGAAAAGGCTGCATGAAAAAGTTAGACGACCTGAACTTTTCGCCAACAATTCATGGCTCTTGCATCACGACAATGCACCAGCTCACACGGCACTGTCTGTGAGGGAGTTTTTAGCCAGTAAACAAATAACTGTATTGGAACATCCTCCCTACTCACTTGATCTGGCCCCCAATGACTTCCTTCTTTACCCAAAGATAAAGGAAATATTGAAAGGAAGACATTTTGATGACATTCAGAACATCAAAGGTAATACGACAACAGCTCTGATGGCCATTCCAGAAAAAGAGTTCCAAAATTGCTTTGATGGGTGGACTAGGCACTGGCATCAGTGCATAGCTTCCCAAGGGGAGTGCTTCAAAGGTGACCATAGTGATATTCAGCAATGAGGTATGTAGCACTTTTTCTAGGATGAGTTCGCGATCTTAATTGTCTGACCTTGTATGCTCACACATCATGGAGATCAAATTACATATATGGTGTCCTATCCTGCTTTTTTTATATGTAAGGTCAACTCATTGGCAGTCTATGGATTTAAACAGATGTGCCATGTTCCATCATAGGGATAATAACAGCTACCCCCAATGGAGTGCTGTGTGCAGGCACTGTCATAACTGCTTTACTTGTAGTTACTCATCCAGTGCTCACAACAAGGTGCATGCTCTTATTCCCATTTTACAGTTGGAAAAACTGAGACACAGAGAAGTTAAGCAACTGTCTCAGAGTCATACAGCTAGGAAGTAGAAGAACTGGGTGTAGACCCACCACGCTCCACTGCCTCTCCCGTGGCACCGACATCTGTGGAAACGTCCTCTTTTCAGTAGCCTTTTTTTTTTTTTTAATCACATTCATATAATTTAAAAATCCCTGGCAACATAACAACCGCTTAGTCTCTAAAATGGAAGAATTTATAGCAGGAGGTAACTGTCTTCCACCTCTGCCCACCCCTGTGCCCATGTCCCAGAGACAACTACCTTGACACTTCCAGTTTTGAATTCTTTTTATAAGACTAAATAATATTATATAATATTTAAATTGTGTTGTATAAATATATTATTAATATGTGTCAATGTTAGTATAATAATAGTATATATTATGATAGTATACCTCCGCTAAGAAATGTGAGAGTTTGGTTCAAGTATCCTAACCCGCCTTTCCCTTCCCCATTTGGCCATCAATTTTTACTTTTAATTGTTTATGATTGAAAATGATACACTTACATCACTGCTTCTTGTTTTCTCAGTTTTAAAGAAGCCTTGTGACTCCCCACTCTGCTTTCCTGTGTGTCTCCTCAGCCACCGCACCCGCCTAGTTTCTATCAGTGAAACCTTTGCTTTGATGTGGCCAGGTGTCCTGGCCCCTGAGAGGCCCCGCCCCCTGGCGTGGGCCAGCACTGCACTCACCTTGGGCTGGGAGGGGCTGGACCCCCAGCCCCCCTGGCTTGTTGCACACCCACTCGGGGCAGCACTTGCCGGGGACCTCCACCTTCCTGGGGTAAGGGCAGTCCCAGCTGGGCAGCCGGACATCCTCGCTGCACAGTGGCACACAGGTGAAGCCACCATCCTCACAGCGGCAGCGAATCCTGCAGTGGGGCTGGAAGGTCTCCCCGTTCCGGTACTGGCGGCCGTTCACCTCACAGCTCCCATCATCCTCTCCCCCTGTGGAGGAGAAACAGGACCCCATCGGTGATCCCCAACTTTTCCCTGGGCAAGGCTATTCCGGCCACATCCTCCATATGGCCCTCTGTGCAGCGCTGGCCCAGATCCCACTGGGGAGGCAATGCCCTTACAGCCTCTGAGCATTGTCAAGGGGCTCCGTGCCTTAATACGCCCCCGCCCCCACCCCCACCCCCACCCACATGGCCAGCCTGTCCTGGCGCCTGCAGAAAGACAGCGTGGCCCACTGCGTCTTGGCACAGGGTTTGCGCGAAGACTGGCCTGGGTTGAGCCCCTTTATTAGCTATGGACCTTGGCCAAGTGATTTCATTTCTTCTTGCTTCAGTTTCCTCACCTGCGAAATGGGTGATAATGGTACCAATTTCACAGGGTTGTGGTATAGACTAAATGAAACAATATATGTAATGAGTACCACCTAAAGGAGACAGCCAATAGATCCTAGCTGCTCTGTTGTTGTTGTTATTAGTATAATTATTATGTTAGTAATGGGTAACTGTGATATTATACACTGAGATTTCATGCAACAGACTTGCACTGTCCACCTGCTGTGTGGTAGGCATCACTGCCAGGTCAGGGCTTAACTTGCTGGCTGTGTGACTTTAGGTCAGTTACTGAACGTCTCTGAGTCGCCTTAGCAATAGCAATGATGAAAACAATAATCTCTACTTTTAGTTCCATGACATAATATGTACATAGTATCTAGCACAGTGCGAGGCATATAGTAGGTGCTCAGGAAACAGTCTTTGAATGAAACTCTCCAGATATGGGTGCTATTACCACTTCCTCTACCAGGCACGAACTGCTTGAGGACTGGGGCTAAGAGTGTTCATCCTGGCGTCCCCTGTGCTGGCTCATAGCATGAATGGGACACACCCATGTCCTTTGAATGAACGCCTGGCACAAGGCCCAGCACATAAGAGGCACTTATGAAATAGCGTGACTCCTTCTAATTCCAGAGATCTAGATTATGTCCCTCCTGTGTGCCAACCACTGTGCTCCCAGACAGGGTAAGACACAGTCCTGGCCTGGAGGGACTCAGTGCGTGTGGGGGAGACAGATATGAAAGTCTTCATCTCCAAGGCAACAAGGAGCCCTGGAGAAGTAATGTAAGCTGCTCAGGAAGTGCAGAGAAAGGAGCAATCAGGAGGGCTTTCTGGAGACACGAGGGGCAGTTCAGCTGGGTCGTTGGCAAGCAGGTTTTCCCAGGTCATCAGAGAAGGACTTCAGATGGGTCTATGCACATGCAGGAATTTTGGAACCACATAGACTTGGGTTCAAACCTCAGTTCCCCACTTGTGAGCTGTGGGACTTGGGGAAGTTACTTCACCTCTCTGAGCTGTGGTACCCTGCTCACAGGGCCATCAGAGGATTAAACGAGCTAGTGCACTTAAAGCATTTTGTCCCCAGCCTGGAACACAGCAGATGCTCAATAAATGGGAGTGGGTGATGTTTCTCCCTCTGGGGAGGATGGGATCCGTGTCAGCTCTCTCTCCTTGCTCCTTCCAGGCCGCAGCACTTTGGCTTCAAATCCTGGCCTTTTGGCTGCGCCATGTGGCCCCTGGGTTCCTAGAAACTGCAGGGGCAGTGGCACCTGAATCCTCACCCCCAGCCTGGCCAAGCCCAGGTCTCCCAGCCCTACTCCTGGTGCCACAGCTCTGGGTTTCCTGATCTCTGGGATGACCTGGTAAACAGAGGGATTGTTTAGGAATGTTATCTGGAGGGGGCGATAATTTCAGCAAGGTTTCCTGGCACCTCTCCTGGGTCCTCCAGCTCAGAGCTGGCTTGGGTTGGGGTGCATGGAATGACTCCTAGGCAGCCAGTCCCCACCCCTGGTACAAGTACATGGTCCCAAACAGCACGAGGCACCTCCAGACTTACTCGTTCTTAGATTCCCCCTCCCCACCCATCCATCCATCCATACACACAAATAGCTGCCCAATCCCCACTCTTCTTTCCAGGCCCGCTCCAATGCCCTCTTGACCAGCGACCTCCCCAAATAACTTCAGAGCACAGTTTTGTTATCTGATGATTTCTGTGTCCTTCTTCCCTTCTGAGAGTCCTTTGCAGGAGAAGGAATGAGGTGTGTGTGTGTGTGTGTGTGTGTGTGTGTGTTTGTGTTTTGCCTTCAGCCACTTACACACTGTGTAACCTTAGGCAAGTGACATAACCTCTCTGAGCCCCAGTTCCGTCACAAAATAGGGATAATATTATATTAGGACCTACCTCATTACTAAGGCTAGCATGAAATCATGTATGTAGAGGGCTTGCTCACAGTGCATGCTCAAGAAATGGTGTCTGTTACTGCTAGCCCCAGTAGAATTGTTATTCACCCATTAATTCATTCATTCAACAATTATTTATTGAGTGCCATATCTTGGGGATGAGGGTGCTACTGGCATGTCCTACCAAGCACAGGACAACCCTGGCAACAAGAATTATATGGTCCCAAATGTCCCTAGAGCAATGCTGAGAACCCCTGATAGAAAGCATCAGGGGCACTGAAGCCTAAAAGAGTAGTGACAAATGTAAGGCGCTCGACGTCACTAGTAAATGCAAACACAGAATTCAAACTGTGGTCCAAGGGCTCCCAATCCAGGAGGAAGACAGACAGACTGTTGCTTTAGAGCCTGTTGGGCCAGGTCCCAAGCTGTGACATGAAGCATGTCAGTTAATATCTATGAGCTTCAGTTTTCTCATCTATAAAGTGGATCTGAAAGTACTTATGTGATATGGTTATTGTGAGCATTGTGTCGTAAGTGCTTAGCACAGTGCCTGACACATATTATGCCCTAAATAAGAAGCTGCACTTTTATTTTCCCAGAAGTGTCCTGAGCATCCTGAGGAGGGGATGATGATGTCTGCTTAGAAGAATCCGGGAGGGCTTCTTGGGGGAGGAGGGGTTTGAGCTTGGTTTTGCAAGCTGGCTATGATTTGGACAGGTAGGAATGGGGGACTGCTGTTCAGATGATGGGCATGGTCTGAGCAGAGACAAGAGGGGACAAGTAGGGTGTGGGCCTGGGGAACCTTGGGTCATCAGGTTTGGCTGGAATGGATAATGTACTTGAAGTGAGGGTAAAGGGGGTAGAGAGAGAAGGGCTTCTCTTCAATTCAGGACACAATGGCCTTGAACCCCCACACCCCCAACCATACCCCCATCAGTCCCGCAAACCTGCTTACAGAGGCACACGGCCCCCCGGCCACCAGGGCCTGCCCCCAGCTGGCAGACCAGGCCCTGGTTGGGGTCACAGACGTGGAGATGGTCGCAGGACTCCCCAAGCCGCCGTGCACATACCCGGCAGCAGTTGCAGCCATCTAGCACCAGGGGCACCCCCAGGGGGCATCGGGGTGGTGGCCAAGGGCAGGCACACGGTGTTGGGCACAGCTGGGCACACACCTGCAGAGACAGAGACCTCGCTCAGCCGTGGTCATTCACAGTGGGTAGTGAGACCCTTATAATTGGCCACCTCTCTGTCAGGCTGGGCAGTGTGGGGTCCATACTTTGGACCCCAGACCTGACCTTGAGCCCTGGTGGTCCCTTGACACTGCCTAAGAGGTGGCATGGCATTGTGGTCATAAGCACGGACTCTGGACTAAGGTTCCAGTCCTCACTCTTCCCCGTATTAACTGAGTGACCTTAGGCAAGTTGCTTAGGCAAGTTGCTTAAGCTCTCTGAGCCTCAGTTTCCTCATCTGTAAAGTTGCTTAAGCTCTCTGAGCCTCAGTTTCCTCATCTGTAAAGTTGCTTAAGCTCTCTGAGCCTCAGTTTCCTCATCTGTAAAGTTGCTTAAGCTCTCTGAGCCTCAGTTTCCTCATCTGTAAAGTTGCTTAAGCTCCCTGAGCCTCAGTTTCCGCATCTGTAAAAGGGAGGTAATAGTAGTATCTAACTCAGAGGATTGTTTTGGGGAGTACGTGAAACGATGCCTGTCAAACACTTAGCACAGGCCCGGCATGCTGTAAATACTCGGTGCATTTAGTTATGATGGTCTTCATTGTGAATTACAGCAAAGGGCTCTAGGAGCTTAGAAAGGCAAAAGCAGCAAGACGAAGGATTAAAACCATAGCATCCTGTACACTTTCCAGCAGGTAGACTGTAGATACTTATCTTGAGGGCTGAATAAATCAAATGGTATCGTGGATACTTTTGCTCTTTGGAACAACCCAAAAGCTTTTTCTGGATGAGCATCGAATCAACCAGGAAACTTGGTACAATACTGGCCCCCAGGCCTCCTCTGGGACTTACCAAATCAGAAGTTCTAGCGACGGGGCTCTGGAATCTGTATTTTTAACAGGCTGTCCAGGGGCTTTGGACACACAGTCAGGTCTTTGGCACCTCTGCTTGAGGCTAACTCCCTCCCCCTGCCATGCACAGATGGGGAAACTGAGCTCCAGAGAGGGGAAGGGATTTGCCAAAAGTCACAGTGTGTTAGCTGCAGTTCTGGGCACCTGCTTCCCCATTGAGGACCCAGGGTCCTGGGGTGGGGGTTGACTTCTCCTGTAATAGGGGCAAGTCTGAACCACGGACTCCCCCCGCCCCAGGACAGAGTCAAAGTATCAACTCAAGTGTCCTGCTGGCCCTCCCCACTCAGGACAGAGAAACACCAAACTAGAAACCAGATGCCATGGGCTCCCCAAATGTCCAGCTGAAGTTGGGGACTCAGAGGTACATAATTCAAGATGTTCCCAGGGGCCCTGTCTATGGGGACCAAGGGACCAAACTTTAGTAGGATCCTTAGGGGACTGGAGGGTTTTATCCAGAGGACAGAAGACATGCAGTTTAGGAAGATGAAATCCATGACCTCATATCTCCTGTGTGGCCCCCAAAGCGGTCAATGAGCCATTTGCCCTAGTCCCCACCTTGTCCCATCCTTAGGACGCCCCCATCACCCAAAGTCCTGCAAACCTTTCAGTAGCCTGCAGTTCCCACCCTGGCCACCAGGGGCCGCCGCAAACTGGCTGGCTGGCTTCTGGTGGGGGTCTTGGCGCTGGAGGCTCCCACAGGGCTCCCATCTAAGACAGCACTGGTGATAGATGCAGATGTGCAGCTGTGTGCCTGGGGCCTGACAAGGGAGCGAGCTCCTGCCTCTGCAGGGATTTCAGGCAGGGCCCTGGGTGATGCCGAAGAGATTCTAGAGAAGATGGCCTGGCCTCGCCTTGCCCCTCAGTGTGGTCTGGACCTGGAGCAGCAACATCACCTGGAAGCTTGCTAGAAATGCAGCAGCTAGGGCCCTTCTTTATGACCAGAAGTCTGCATTTTAGTAAATCCCGAGGTGACACACAAGGAATTGATCTGCGAAGCAATCAGCTGGCTGGACTCTTGAGGGCCCTTCCAAGCCAGGGCCTCCAGTTCCTTGGTTAGTGGGAAGTGAGGGACGCTGACCAGAACTGACTCTTGGGTCCCTCCCACCTGAAAGCAGGCGTGCCAGGACAGAGGCCTTCTGTTTTGCACCTGGGTCCCTACGCTGAGCTCTCTCTGCAGGGTCAGCTCATACCCAGCAATGGCTACTAATCATATCGATGCTTATGGCTGACTTTTACCATGGGTGTCCCGTGTGCTGAGAGCTTTAGCATGTTGTCTAATTGACCCTTCCGATGTGAGGTACTGCCACTGTGCCCATTGCAAAGATGAGAAAACTAAAGCCCAAAGCAATGGCGTGATGTCTCCAGTCAGAGGTAGAGCCAGGATCGGAATCCAGGTTCCTGGGAATCCCAAGCTCTTAATTACCATGCCCACCTCTTGTTCTCCGGGGGCTTTGACACCAGCTTAGCCTCTGCCTCAATTTACCCCTTTGAAATAATGACAAGTCAGGGAGGGTATTTCACCATAGCCAAGGAGAGCTATGCCCTCTCTGGTCTCCCTCTATCTCCACACCCATCCTAAGCACCCCGTTCCTGTGTTCAGTTTGCCCCATCACACTCTCGGTTTCCCCAGGCCCTTGCTGTGGTCACCGGGGGTAAGGCGCTGTGGTCAGAGCCCTGGACATGGAATCTTCTGGGCAGAGTTGAAATCTAAGTTATGCCACTGACTGGCTTTGTGACTTTGAGCATTTCACATAACTGCTCCGTGGGGAGGGAGCTTCTGTAAAATGGGGTGGATGTGTTTCCAGGTCTCTGCCACTGGCCACTGTCCACAGCCCAAGAGCCCACCTGCCTGGAGGACTTGGCATTCTCTCTCTGAGGATTGTGGTGGTTTTCCATGTTCGTGGTGACTGAGTCCCTCTGTTCTATCCAGGATGCTGCCTGGTTCCCCGGGACCCAGGAAGAGGGGAGGGGTGCACAGTGAGTAGAGGACAGCTTCAGTTTGGTCTTTAATCCTGGGCCCCAAACCTCAACTCCTCTGCTCCAGATACCCCAGCCACCCACCTTGGCAACATGTCCTGGCCTGGCCGTCCCCTTTGGGAGAACAAACAGCAGGACTGGGAGGCCAGCAGAGGTCCCCATACCACTGCTCGGGACCAGGAGAGAAGCTCCTGTCTGTGCTCCTCAAAAGAGCATGAAGATACAGTGAGATCATGGCTGGGGGCAGGGCCAATCTCCATGGCACCGGGAGCTCAGCATTTGCTGAGGGGATGACAGGGCCCAGCAACTATGGCCATGGTCCAGGGTGGAGGTAAACAGGCACAGACAGAAGTCCCCACTCCCACCCCTACACACACCCAGGCCTATCCCAGGCTTCACCTCCTCTATTGCTCTGATGTCTCCTTGCTGTGTGGCTTTAGGCAAGTTACTCACCCTCTCTGAGCCTTGCTTAACTGAAAACAGGGGATAATATTTCCTTATCGCGTTGTTAGGCATGTTAGGCAAGGTAGACATTCCAAAAGCCCTTTGAAAAATATCCCATAAGAGAAGGTCATTATTCCATGGAGGTGTCTCCCTGTCCCCACCAGCCAGGGTCAGCAGGTCACTCACTGCCTGAGAACCCAACAGCATTAATGCCCTTGCTGTGTGAACTTTCCAATCAGTTAGACCCCAACATCCATTCAAATCCTGGCTCATCGTTAGGCAAAGCAGATCATGTCTTGAGTCTCATTTATAGAGGGGCTTTGTAGAGGGGCTGTGAGGATAGGTAAGAATCATAAAAGTCCTCTTTTGAACTTTTGCCCTGTGCTAAGCTTTTTAGATGCATTATCATAAACGATCTTCACAAAGGCCTCATGAACATTGTACCCATTCAACTGAGGGAGCAGCCGAGGCTCAGAGAGAAGGGACTTGCCTGAAGTCACATAGCAGAGCTGGTCAGAGGCAGCTGTCTGGGTACCAGGGAGGGGTAGCCTGGCTGTGCCCAACACGGGAGGGCCTGCAGGGATCCTTCCAGGGGTTCTTGGCAGTGATTTCGCACCTCCCCCATCACACCAAGGAAGCCAGCAGTATGTTTTGGGGCCCAGGGCCCCCTTACCTTTGAGAGGAGGCAGAGGAAGGAGAAGGCCAGGAGGTGGGTCTGTGGTGTGCCTCTCATGTCACTGTGTCCCCCACGGAGCCAGTTTGGAGCCTGGGAGGCAGGACCTGTAAGTCTTTATGTTCCGGCAGCTGTGAGGTCACTCCCAGGCAAACACACACACACACACACACACACACACACACACACACACACACACACACACACACACACAGGTCTTTGCATTCCTTGCTCCTTTCCCCATCCTTACCCTTCCACTGATGAGCCCATTTACCTGAAGACGAGACTGTAGAGGCCACCAAAAGGGTGGCTACCTGTGTGTGTGTGTGTGTGTGTGTGTGTGTGTGTGTGTGTGTGTGTGTGTGTGTGTGTAAGCCAGAGCCAGTGTCAGCACCAAGAGCTTGTGACAGGCTGGCAGGGGCCTCTGTAGCTCCTCCCAGTCCAAGAGGGCCTTACCAAGCCACTGCTGTGGATGCTGCAGCCCTGCCCAGACCCCCTGCCTGACCCCAAGGGGCTGTGGATCCAGGAAGTGCTGGGCAGACCCCCCCTTAGCAGAGCTGACCCAAGTCTTCTAATCCCCGTGGCCCAGTCTCTGGGCAGCTTTGGAGGGCCTGCGGTTTCTGGCAGGAGGATTGGCAGCCTCCCGGAGGTGGGTGTGACCCAAAGCAAAACTTCCCTGGCGGCCTGTTTGCTTTTGGCAGTGAGGGGCCTCCCCAGGGCCTGCTTTCCGGGCTCTGGCAGGCGGCTGCGGTGAATGAGCCCATGCAGGCTGGACCTATTGCATGCCGGTGCTTGCTGGGCACTACGAGATAACCTGGAAGAACCAAATCCATTTCATGTAAGTCAGAAATCTCGGAGGCCCCCTCTGCAGGGACTGGATACCCAATACAACTTTGGGACAAAGCCCAGAGTGGGAGACAACCGTGAGAAAACAGGTGGAATTTCTGGGCATACCGAGGAGAGGGTCCTTGTAGAGACGGAAGGTGAGGGACAGCTTTCTGAAGGAGGTGTCTTTTTAGAGAGCCAAGGACGTAGGGGATTAGAGAGGGCAGAACGTTCCAGGCAGGGGGAATAGCGGTACAAACGGCTAGAGGTGGGAGAGAGCAGGATAGCATTTCCTATTCCAGGAGACGAAGGTGCCTGGTATGACTGGAGCTAAGTGTGAGGAGGGGAGTGGTCTTGTATGTGGGGAGTAAGACACCCACATTTATTCTACCAGTATTTTGGGGACCTCTATAAGGTTCCAGCCACTGAGGGGTGGAGGATGTAAAGACATGAGCTTTGGCAAAAATAATAGAGGTAGTGTCAAAGGGGTGTGTGAGGAAGGCTTTGGCCCCAGAATCTCCACGGGTACCCCATACCTCAAAGTGAGGAAGTGAGACAGCAGAGGGTTCCAGAATGGGTGGCTGGTCCGGAAGAAGAGTGACATGATATAGGAGTCAGACTAAGGGATTTTTCAGCAGGGGAAGGAGACAACGGGGATGGAAATTGAAAGTGAATATTCAGGATTTGACCCTTATGGTTGGGGGAAGTGGCTGTGGTTGGGGGTGGTGTGTCCACCGACTTGGAGGGCAGGAGGGATACAGTGACTGATTGGTGAATGCTTCCGTTTTAAGTCAGACGCCTGCCTAAGGTATTTGATACCCAGAACAGATCATTTTGGAGCACCCCCACCTTCCTTTGTACACCACAATTATTTTCAGCCATGAACGTGAGTTGAAACAAATAGATTTCTGGTGTGTACTAACATGGGCACCCACCAAACCACATCATTATCCTTCACGGTTCACACTGTCTCACTGTTTTAAATTGTAAACACAGATCAGAGCTCCACGTAGTCACATAGAATGACAGCATGGAAATACCTGTGTCTTCGTCTTCACCTTCACTCTACAGTCATTTGCATCTACTGTGTATTGAGATGTAACACCTCGGAGCTGGAGACAGGAACTGACTCTGTCATGAACGCGTGTTCCTGAGTTCATGTACGCATAGGGGTTCGGGGCGGGGGGGCAACTGTAACCCTAAAAATTCTCCATATTTACTTCCATGTAGAATATGCTTATTAAAGGATAAGAATTAAAATGTACGTATTCAAAGCTTACGTGCATGTTAATAAAATTCAATACTCGCTGCATCAATTGTTTAGAAGTTAGACCAAAAAAAAAAAAAAGATGTTTTAGGGGACAGAATACTTTACGACTGACATTATTGATATTTGCCAGTGCACGGTGAGAACAGAAATCAGACTGGCTTCACCTCAATTTTAGTCTCTCTTTAAATTCGCTATGGACAACGTGCCCCTCTTACTGCCTGCACTCAGGGAAAACCTTGTAGGACCACTGTGTTTAATAGCCATGAAAGGGATTAGGTGTTGAGCATCCAGTGGGAGCCAGCCCCATGCTAAGTACTTTTTATAAAAAGTGGTGTTTCCAATTCTCAGTCATCTCAACCAGAAAGATGTAATCCAGAGAGGCCAGGGTACTTGCCTAGAGTCACACAACTGGAAAACAGAGCCCGATTTTTCCGCGCAGGTCCGTACGACTCCAAAACTTACGTTGTGGTTTTTGATGTTGTCATTTATTTTGCTCCTGCTGAGAGAGCTCTCTGGGACATTATTTTTTAAATTGAGGGGGTCACATATACACAGAGAAGTGCTTAAAGTGCACTAGTATTAAGTGTACGGCTTGATAACTCGTCACATAGGTACACATCCATGTAACCACCACCCAGATCAAGGGACATTTCTGGAAGATTCCTCAGGCCCCTTCCAAGACGATGCCCTCTGCTGCCCAGCTGCTCACTCTTCTGACCACTGTCACCATTTCACCATTGATTCATTTGTCCTGGGAGGAGCAGTTTTGAACCACTTCTTTCTCTGAGGTGAGAAGGAAGACGAGAGAGAAAGCAGGTGTGAGAAGGGGAGGAGAGAGGCACACTGATCAAAGCAGCACCAGTGACAGAGGAGGAGACCCTCCCCTGACAGTGCAGAGGTGAGGCAGGCTGTGCTCGCTGAGGGGAGCACAGGAGGCAGGGCCAGCACAGCCCAGGGAGGCGACAGGAGATGAGTGGATGGATGGACATGTTGCCACCCGCCTGGAGGGGCCCCTCTGAGTCAGAGCATGGAGTTTTGCTTTGTTCTCTCTAGTAACTGAGGATGGGAGCGTGTGGACAGTGGGAGGCCCTGGGGCCCGGCCAGCTCGGGGAACACAAGGGCTGGCATCAAGGGTGTTTGGTGGTGGAAGTGTGAGTGATGAACTTCCCACACACAGTGCGAAGTGTTGAAGGACCGCGGCAGGAGCTGCCACTTGACTGACTGTATGTGCTTCAGGCCTTAAACTGCCAAGGGGCATGTGACAGTCCAAGGAACCCATGAGTCTTTTGGCTGTCGCTACGGCCCCCCAAATAAGACCCCAGAATGAGCACGCCTGCCCTTAAACTCAGGCTTCTGAGTCAGAAGGTCCCGGCTTCCAATCCTGTCTTCCCCACACACTTGCAGCGCTGGAACTAAGGTGCAGCGAAAAGGGCACCTAGGAAGCAAAATGTAAGGAGCTGTCACTCTCAGCTGCTAAACTTGCACTTGCACGACCCCAAGAGTGAGGGCCTCCTTAAGATCGGGGTGCCCAAGGGCACAGAATGAGTTCATGGTAGGAACTCAATAAATATTGGTTGACTGACTAAATGACAATTTCCTATTCCTCATTGGAGGTACATTAAGCTATGCTGAGGTCACAAATAAACCCCCAAATCTCAGTGGCTTAACCCGACGGTTTCTTTTTGCTCGCAAATGGCCCAATGATGTTGGGCAGGTCTTCTCCACCTTGGAGCGGGGCCCTCTGGCTCTTCCCTCCCCAGATGTCTGCTCTGAGGTATTCGCATGGTCATCAGGTTGCTTGTTTAAGATGCAGAATCTCAGACCCCATCCCAGAATCAGGATCTGCATTTGAATAAGACCCTCAAATGATTTCTATATACACTACGGTTTGTGAATCACTGTTCTAGAACGGTGGTCTCCAAGGTCACCTTGGAGAAGAGAGGGGGAGAAGGCACACTGGCCCTTCGCTGCCTCAGACCAGAAGTGATGTTTATCACTTTCACTCATATTTTATTGGCCAGAACTAGTCACATGACCCCAACTTAACTACAAGGGAGGCTGGGAAACGTGATCTTTCTGTGAGTGCGCAGGAAGAGGAACCAGAGTGACGGACATATGACATCCTCTTTGCCACAAGTATCTCGGGATCTGGGACACATGCTTTTGCTTCTCTGGCCCTCAGTTCCTCTGTCTTATTTGTTTGTTGTTTGGAGGTGGCCTACATGTTCTTTCAGACCTGAGTCGCCTAACACTTTAAGATCTAGGAAATGCATCTGAAAAGTGAAACTCACGACACGCATCTAGATCAGGGCACAGCATATACAAGCCATGAAAAAATACCTGCAGCTGAAAGATGAAGCCAGTTCCAGCTGTTCAGTTTGTCACCTCCCTTCATGCATTCTTCCTCCATGTTCTGTAAAAAGCTACACTACTTCCAAGCCCTGTGTGAGACCCTGGAGATATCCAATGCTGGGGAGCTCACAGGGATGACATAAGGTGATGGGGACAGAAAACCCCAAAACAGAACCCGCCCCAAGCAGGGCTGGTAGTGAGCAGGGTCAGTATTCCCATGGCTGGACATACCCCTGAGAGAGGGCACACCTGTACAGTGGGAAGATAAAGAATTAGATGAAAATCTCAGCTCTGCCACTGATTTGCTTCGTGGTTGTGTGTAAGTTCCCTCACCTCTCTGGGCCTCAGTTTGGAAATTGGGATCTGTGGCAGAGCCGGATAGATACCCAGTCTAATATCCTTTCTCTGTAACCAAACTCTGATTTTATTTGGGGTAGCAACGCCCTCAGCTTTGCAGCTAGGCATGGCCATGTGACCAGGCTCCAGCAACGAGATATAAGCAGCAGTGTTGTGTGCAAATTCTGGGAAGGTTCCTAAAAAGGAAGGGCTTTCCTTTTGTCCCATCTCCACCACGCCTCACTTCCTCCTGCTTCCAGACAATAATGCCTATGTGATGGTGAGATTTGACAGCTATCAAGACCATGAGAGGACTATGGGGATGGACCTCATAGGTGGAGGAGGAAAGAGGAGACATGAAGGAGGAGGCTGGGTTCCTAATGACACCTGGAGCTACCATGTGGGCCCTGGACTCCACCTATAGACTTCATTCACGTGATTCAAAGGAAATAGTGTACATATGCGAGGTCGGACCAGTAGCTTCTCAAACTCATCCTAGAAAAAGTGCCACATACCCCATTGCTGAATATCACTATGGTCACCTTCCAAGTACTCCTTTCGGGAAGCTGTGCACCAATGCCAGCTCCTAGTCCACCGTTCAAAGCAATTTTGGAACTCTTTCTGGAATGGCCATTAGAGCTATCGTCGTATTACCCTTGATGTCCTGAATGTCATCAACATGTCTTCCTTTCAATATTTCCTTTCTCTTCGGGTAAAGAAAGAAGTCACTGAGGGCTAGATCAGGTGAGTAGGGAGGGTGTTCCAATACAGTTATTTGTTTACTGGCTAAAAACTCCCTCGCAGACAGTGTAATGTGAGCTGGTGCATTGTTGTGATGCAAGAGCCATGAATTGTTGGTGAAAAGTTCAGTTCGTCTAACTTTTTCATGCAGCCTTTTCAGCACTTCCAAATAGTAAACTTGATTAACTGTTTGTCCATTTGGTACAAATTCATAATGAATAATCCCTCTGATGTCAAAAAAGGTTAGTAAAATCATTGCAACAAGTTCACGAACTTAATTGTCAGACCTCCTATTGTGAGAATATTAATATATTATAATATCTATTGTTCTAGCTAGATACATTAGGTTGGTGCAAAAGTAATTGCGGTTTAAAAGGTCAATTGCAAAAACCGCAATTACTTTTGCACCAACCTGACAATATATATGTGTAGACGCTCTTGTTTAAGCCCCCGTTATTTTGAGTTTTTCTGGTTAGTTATTGCTGGTGTAAAAATGTTATTGATTTTTGTTGTTGATTATGTATCTGGCAACCTCGCGGTCTTCTCTTACGTGTTCGAATACTTTGTCAGCTTATCTGGTAGTTTTTCAAGGTAGATGATCACACCGTCTAGAAACAATAACAGCCTTACCACTTCCGTGCCAATCCTTGCATCTCTCATTTTCTTTCCTTGTAGCTTTAGTTGGGCGCTCTGGTGCTATCTATTAAACAATAGCACGCTCACGGGCATTCTTGGCTTATTCCTAACCCTGACATGTGTATAAAGTTTCTCCACTAGGAACATTTTCTGTAGGTTTTTTTTATCTTAAAATGTCAACACAATTAAGGAACTTTTCTTATGTTCTTAGTTTGTTCAGGATTTTTTTTTTTTAAATTAGAGTTTATTGGGGTGACAATTGTGTTCAGGATTTTTAAAAAATCATAAATACCTAACAGTCTTAGCAAGAGCTTTTTCAGTTGACATAACCGTTGGGTTTTTGTCTTTCCTTTGATCCAATGATGCAGTGAATTACACGGGTGGATTTTCTCATGTTGATGCATTTCTGAGATAAACCCTTCCTGATGGTGAGGTATGATCTGTATTTTAACACATTGCTCCGTTCACTTGGCTAATGTTTTGTTTAGTGTTTTTCCATCTTCTGTTCATACGACGGGCTTATAATTTCCTTTTATTATATTGTCTTATCCAGGTTTTGCAATCAAGATGACATTTGTCTCATAAAATAAACTAGGCTGGCTTCTTTGTTTCTTTTTGAGCTACAGGCATTAACTCTTTCTTAAAAATTCAGCAGAACTCACCTGAAAAATAATCCCGGTCTGATTTTGGAGGGTAGGAAGGCTTAACTACCATGATTTGGACATGGAACTATTTAAATTCTCTATTTCTTCATGGGCCAATCTTTTGGCATTTTATAACTTTCTAGAAACTTATCCATTTTCCCTAAGCTTTCAAATTTATAAGCACATAACAATTCACAATAGTTTTAAAATTACTTTGAATCCCTGTTAAGTCGATATCATTCTCCTTTTTTACTCTGTATTTTATTGTACTTATTTGCATCATTTCTCTTTTGTCATGATCAGTGTTATCAGGAGTCTGTCTCATATTAATTAGGGCCTAGAAGCAGCATTTGGTTCTGTTATTCTTACACATTCTTCTTGCGTCCTTTAGCTCATTGATTTGTTCTTAGAAGGTTTTCTTTTATGAGAAGCTGAACCTTAGTTTGGCCCTTGTGATCCTGAATTATTCCACATCTTCAGGAAGATGGACCTCCATCAGGATGGTCCACAGGAGGGGCCCGGTGAATGGGCCCTGTAAATGCCTGGATCTAGGCACTTGCCTCAAAGCAAGGCTCCATCTCTTCAAGACTGGCTGCCTCCACTCGGCCTTGCCATGGCCATGTGGGGAGGGGCTAATGGAGGAATTGCTGCTGGCTGCCTGCTCATCTGGCCTGCAATTAGTCAGCCCCTCCACCCCCAGGAGCCTCAGTCTGGGCAGGAGTTCAAAGGTCTGTTCCTGGCCCTGTGATCCAGGTGCCATGGTGAGCTTCCCTTCCCACCCCAGGACAGCTGTGGGGCTTGAACAGTTTAACACTTGGCTTTCATCTGAGCTGGCAAATTTCTGC
Organism: Rhinolophus sinicus; assembly: GCF_057876585.1. Classification (NCBI taxonomy): domain Eukaryota; kingdom Metazoa; phylum Chordata; class Mammalia; order Chiroptera; family Rhinolophidae; genus Rhinolophus; species Rhinolophus sinicus. The sequence goes on from NC_142513.1 coordinate 12,808,465, forward strand.
GTGCAGGGACCTACATGGTCCCCACCAAGGCGGGGGAGGAGTGGAATGTGGCGCTCTCAGCACACGCATGTGACCGACTCTGTACATGGCTGCACATACCAGCATGAGCTGGGTAAGGGGGTTAGCATAGGGGCTGTGCCAACGGTGCAGTTGTTGAGGCATAGATAGGCCTACTGGGGAGCTGGAGGAGGTCGTAATGGGACATGGTAAAGATTTCGAAATTGGTGTGAGGGTTTATTTACAGACCTAGTATGGTAGGGAAAAGGCACTGAACCTGGCATATGTTAGGTGCTAGATACATAGTTCTTGCATGGATAAATGAATGAATGAATGAATGAATGAATGAATGAATGAATGAATTGGGTGACCGAGCTCTCGTCCCAGCTTTATTGATGTACATTCTTAGACAAATTCTGTGGCTTTGCTTGGCTTCAGTTTCCTCATCTGTAAAATGTGAGAGGGATGGATATCATATTTTCTAGGGCTTCTTGGCTCTAGGAGTCTATGTTTCTCTGGCTGGAGGCATTTCTGGAGTCACAGCTCTGATCCAGAGGGAAGCATGGAGAGAGGGCCCTCAGGAATGCAGAGTTCCAGAATATCAGAGGCAGAGGCGGCTCCTATAGGCTTTCTGATGTCTGACTAATTACCAGAATTCAAGAGGCCTCATTGAGTTGGAATCAGTTGGTCAAGAGGGACCAGGCGCCTGGGCAGAGTTGGCTTTGCTCTTGGCCAGACATCCCTTGGAGGAGACAGACAACAGGTTAGATTACTGCCTCCCCAGCCAAGAGCCTCTCATCAGTCAGGATATCCAGTCTCTACAGACTTACCTCTCACTGTCTGAGTCCTTACAGATGCCATTATCTATCTAATTCATCCATCCATTTGTCTATCAATCCATCTGTCCATCCCTTGACCCAAATGTTTGTCGATTTATCCATTCATCTATTGACCTACCTATTCATCCATTTGACCATCCATCCATCCATCCATCCATCCATCCATCCATCCATCCATCCATCCATCCATCCATCCATCCATCCTTCCGTATATCCATGCATCCATGCATTCCTTCAACAAACACTGAATGTAGTGGGCCATGCGCTACTATTAAATAAAGAGTAAAAAATAAGGTCTCTGCTCACAATGAGCTCACAGACTAGAAAAAAAAGATAGAGATAAGCAAAGAGATGATTACAGCACAGGAAGTGGCAAGTACCAGGTACCGAGGGCAATGAGAAGAGGACCTGACCCAGCCTGGGAGGTGGGAGATGAGGCTTTGGAAGTCTTATTGGAGGAGGTGACGTCTGAGTTGAGTCTTGAAGCAAGAGTTGGAGTCATCCAGGCGAAAAGACAATTAAAACTAAAACAGAGGGACAGAAAGAAGAAAGTCCCGGAGACAGCAGAAGAGACGGAGCTGTGAGTAGCTGAGTCTGGATGAAGGCTGGAGAGCTATCGGAAGGATGTGGGGCGAGATGAGACTGGAGGCCTGGCCTGTGTTGATTGGGGAGGACATTTGTGGCTGGGGGGAGAGTAGGGGCTGAGGCCTGGGGACATCCAGGGACTACGTGGAGATGTAGGAAAGCGCTGGCTCAAGCATCAGAATGCCAGGTTCCTTCTTCCCGTTGACCCCTGTGTGACCTTAGGCAAGTCATCTCACCTAACTGGGCCTCAGTTCCCCCACTGTGACACGCCAGGGTTGACCTCTGTGGCCTCTTAGGATGCTCCCACCTCTGAGGGAGCCCCTGAGTCACATGTGGTCAGCAAAACCAATACCCACGTGAACATCTGGCCTGGCTCTAGGAAGGATTTAATTGTTCCCAGTCCCTGTGTGTTGGGGGGTGGGGTCGCTGGTTAGGATGACCCTGCTTAGGGGCCGCCTCTGTGGGCTCCCAGTCATGGGATGGCAGGCAGTGCGAGGAGTGAGTCACCGTCTAGTCATCAGCTTGGGCCCTAAGGTCCCCAGGTGGTGGGAGGGGAGCCCCATTCCTAGCTCCTTGCTGTCTCACAGCCCCCCTCTCAAAACAGACCCTTGTTTAGAAAAAACAGTCCCATACAAAATTCTACTATTGAAAAAGGCCCAAGGAAAATTGTTTGGGATAAGGCCCTCCTGAGGAGCCCCTCCATGTCTAAGAGTCCAAATGCCCTCACCCCTCAGGAGGAGAAATTGAGACCCCGAGGCATAAGGGACTGACCTGAGGTCACACAGCATGTTGACTCACTCCTCTCCTTTCCTGAGATCTGACACTGCCCTTCCCTGGCTGTCCTTCATCGTCTCCTTGTCTCTGAAGGGCCTCCCTTCCCCTAGAGGAAGTGGCTGTCCAGTGACAGCTCCCCTCTGCTTGGACACACCACAGCTTCCCAGTGGTACCGTAGGAGACAGGGGCTAGAGCTGTGCTCTGCCCCAGGCAAGACCCAGCCGGTTTTGCCTCCATCTCTGGGCCTGTATCTCCCTAGTTCTACAATGGAAAGGCTGGTGAGAGACTAGAAATAACGAATGTTCATGGAGGGCTTAGTATTTAATCCTCACAGCATCCCTACGGGATGTATCATTATTATCCTCGTTTCACAGATGGGGAAATTGAGGTACCAAGAAATCAAATAGCTTGCCCAAAGTCACATAAGCAGTAGGAGGCAAAGCTGAGATTTGAACCCAGGCAGCTGGCCCCTGAGTCCCTGCTCTAACTGTGCTATATTGCCTCTTAAAAGATGACCAGGAAACACCATCCAATTCCTACTATCTGGGATTCAGACAGTAAAATAAAAGTGGTTCCAAGGAAAGGGTGCGACTCAGCCACATCCTGGCTCTGTAATTTGCTGTGTGACCTTGGGAGAGTCACTGCACCTCCCTGGGCTTCAGTTTCCAAAAGGGTGGTTATGAGAATTAAAGGGCTGGGGCCTCGTTGCATTCAGGAGGTGGTACACTCACCATGATTAATATTCCTCGGTCTCCCTCCACGGTCCCTTGCAGCCACTCTCTTTGGGTGAGGAAGATGGCCACAACTGAGACTTTTCCTCTTCCATCTCCAAGCTGCCTGGCTCTGCCTCCAGGAGAAGTTGTTTCCTTAATCCCCCAACCTCTCAGAAATGACTGACAGGGGGGTAGGTTCCAGCTACACCCTCCCTCTGGGCTCAGAGCCTGAGACATGACCCTTTAGAGGCCAGTTCACTCTCAGATACCCAAGTAGGCATATGGGCTGCCCAGGCTGCAGTGAGGGGCATCTAGACCAGCTTTCAGGAGCTCAAGTGGGGGCAAGTGGGACAGGGAGGCCCCTGAGACCCATCTCACCAGCCCCACGAGCCCCAGAGAAAACACTTTATTACTGGAATCCCAGCCAGGCAGAGGGGGTGGAAGTGGCCATGTTAGAGGAAACTGCACAGGGTCAGCCAAACCTCTGCCCTCGAGGCCAGCAGCCCTTGGAGTCACCACTGAGGGCTGGCTCACTAGGGTGTTTACAGGAACGCTGGCCCTGGGGCCGGCCCAGCTGCTGGCACCCCCAGGCCTCAAAGTGACAGCTTGGCAAGGGACATCAGAGGCTGCAGCTGAGGCCTTGTTTTTCTCCGTGGCCCACCTGGGGATTAGAACGCTGAGGAGCCTTGGGTCAGAGGCATTGGAGGTGGGCAAGGTCTTCAGGTCAGCCCTGGGCCTCCAGGAACAGGGGAACCAAGCCTTTTGTGGACACCCCTGGAAAGTGGCATCAACTCAGGAGAGGCATAGAACAAGTAGAGTCTGGAGCCAGGCAGCCTCGGTTCAAATCCTGGCTGTGCCCCTCGCTGGCTATAAAACTCTGGGACGTCTGCTTAACTTTTCTGTTCCTTAGTTTCCCCATCTGAAAAATGGGGATGATGATAATAGTACGTAATTCACAGGGGATGCTGATATAATTAAATGATTTCATGTTTGTAAAGTGTTTCGAACAGTCGCCATCACATACTAAGTGTCGTAAGTGTTTGTTATAGAAATCTTTTCGACTTAAATATTTGCTGAGTGTCCAGGCCATGGACTAAAGAGCTGAGGTTGTGGAGATAAATTGGATTTGTATCCTGCCCCAAGGAGCTTCAAGGTCAAGGTTCCAGCCACACTCTGGAGGTGTGGGGGTATCACAATGACAACTAATTGGTGAATGTCTGCCTCTCCAGTCTCCCAGGGCCACATGAGTCCCTTCACTGCTGTCTCCTAGAGCCCAGCATAGAGACCGATACCAAGAGGGTGTCTAAACCTGGCCGTAGGGGTGGCTGGTTAGCTCAGCTGGTTACAGCGTGGTGCCAGTAACACTAAGGTTGCTGGTTCGATCCCCGCATGGGCCACTGTGAGCTGCGCCCTCCTCAAAAAAAAAAAAAAAAGAATTAATTAAAGGCTAAACCTGGCTGTGGAATGAGTGGATGGATACCTGATGCTTGTTGAGCCCTGACGGTGTTGCAAGCACTGAGCGCCGAGCTTCGTGCACGGCCTCCTTCCATTCTCTCAGCACCCCAATGGAGTAGGTCGTTTCGTTCTTTCTGTGTTCAGAGAAGCAAACTGAGACTCAGAGGCCCCCCCCAAGGTCCTGGAGCCGGTAAGTGGCAGGGCTGGGATTGAACCCATTTCTGTCTACGTTGAAAGCCTGCATTTTTAACACTAAGCTAATTGCACAGCCACCCCCAGGCTTGGGAGTTCAGAGTTGTGTCCCATCCCGCCTGAGAATATCCAGGAGGAGCTTGGGGGAGGGGGACCTTCGAGGCAGAGGGACCCACCTGTGGATGTCAAAGAGGCAAGGCCAGCCCACTACACTGGTCTCTGCGACATGACCTGGTTGTCTAACAAAGACTGAGGTGTGTGGGGCTGAGGTGTGTGAATGGGAGCAACAGGTGGCAAGGCTGACGGATGTCTGCAAACAGCCTTGAATGCCAGGAAAGGTTTAGACGGTCCTGTGGGGTGGAGGCCCCTGGACAGTCCTGAGCAGAGCCTGCATGTGGCCAGATGTATGACCATTCTGGTGGCCCAGATGGAAGATGCATTATAAGGGAAGGAGGTAGGAGGCAGGGACATACACTACTGTGTACAAATAACAAACCTCTATCTGCCCCCAAGCAAAACTTACCTGCTCTGTGTTCCACTTCATCCAAAGCAATGTGTGTATGTCTCAGGGGTGCAGAGCCTGGCCATGGAGCAGCCAAACTCGGAATCCTTGGAGCCCAGACACCTGCCTTCTGCCCCACTCAACCCCAGCCCAGCCCCAGCTCAGCCCCTGTGATGACCTCCTTTGGGCCACCCCATTTTGGCCACAGCAGTGGCTGCCAGCAGTGGGAGGAAGCATGAAGGTAGCAGTGATGAAAAGGTCAAGTGTCCACAAGGCCCTCAGCAGCCAAGCCTTCACCCACCGGCCCATCTGGGATTCAGACAAATGGGAGTCAAGATCCTGGACTTGCCATGTACTTGGGCCATGACCTTGGCCTTGCGGTTTCCCTCATTCGTAACAGAGAGACAGTAATAATGAGAGGGCTGCTGTAAGGCTTGATGGGGAACTTGAATGTGAGGTATGTAGCTCAGTGCTGGTTAGAAGGAATGCTCGATAAATATGAACTCGCTGTGGTTACTATCACAGCCTGAAGGTAGAAGGCATTGTCCGGCCTGGGAAGAACTCAGAAACTGCTTGCTGTGGCCTGGAAATGCCCAGAGGGCATCAAGGCCATCCCCCTGTCCCTGGAGGCCTGGGACCTGACACAGCTCAGGGAAGTCAGTCTGCCCCAACAGGCACTGGGGCCCTGCCTTGAGCTGTCTATCTGCACCCCTAGGGCAGAGCCCAGAGAAAGAGGGGAGGCTCTGGGCTCCATCGCGTGGGGTGTGGGGTTGGACCATCTGCGTCTGCCCCCAGCTTCCGTTCTCCCTAACAGTGCATCCCCTTAATGTTTCAGGGCCTCGGTTTCCTCATTTGCGAAATGGGCATAATCAGAGCTCCTACCTCACAGGGTCACAGTAAAGATGAGTGAGAGCTGGTGTATAAATGCTTCGCACTGTGCTAAGCATGCAGCAAATATTAGCAATCGTTTCCACATCACAACAGAGAGCAAGAGCTTTAGGACAAGGAAAAGAATGAAATCCATAGTCGTTTAATACTGTTAGAGGGAATAAATAATGACAGGGGTGCAGTACGTACAGGTGGAGGAAGGCATGGAGGCCACTGAGAGAGACCCAGAGACAGGGCTCAGCCTACTTCGGAAAAGCAGTTAATAAGAATAGTAACAATAACAGCATTTCCCAAAGAGTGAGCCCTAAGTGTGTGCGAGGCACTGCTCTAACTGTTTGCACAGAATATCCCATTTCCTTCCCAGAACAACCTGGGAAGCAGGGTTGGGACAACTGGTGGTGCTCCAGTGAGGTGATGGGTGCATAATTTAAGGAGGCACTAATTCTCAGGCTCTTGCAAGTTCAGAGTTGGTAACTGAGAGCCAGTGCCTCCTTAAGTGTTGTGCCCTGGGCACCTAACTTGCTTCACCCTAGTCCCAGATCTGCTGTGAGGTTGGGACAATAATTATCCCCATTTGATAGACATGAAAACTGAGGATTCACCCGGTTGGGCACCTATCCAATGTCACACAGCTAAGAAGGAAGAGGCAGACCCCAAGTTTCTCTGATTTTGAAGGCTGGAGCTGTTTTTACCCTGAGGAACTGCCACCCAGCCTGGGGATGGAAGGCCCCAGGGCACCTCCCCAGAAGATTCAGCATCCAGGAGAGCTGCCTAGCACCACCCTCCTCTGGTTGGCCCAGAGGTTGGGAGAGCTGGCCTGCAAGGCAGAGGCCTGGAGATTTCTGTCCACATTCCTGGGGGTTAAGTCTGGGGATCCAGGCTCCCGGCATCAGCCATAACATTCCCCAGAAGGAATCTCTACTCATAACAAACCCCAAAGGTCACCCGTCTGGGAAGGAGTGTTCTGTCTCCACCCCAGAGCAGGCGAGAGGGCCCCAGCTTTTATGGAGACCACCCAGGTGCCTAGACGGAGATGACTTGCTTCTGGCCAGTCTGTGAATCCCTCTTCTTCCTCTAAGTCCCCTCTGTGGATGTGTCTGGATGGGACAGGTGGAAAGAGAGGATAAAAGAACATCTCAGTGGAAGGAGTCCCCAGAGAGTTCTGGTGCAGTGAATTAGTGGGTTGAGGACTCGTGCTGCCTGAGCTCAGAGTCCCCTTTCACCACCTCCTAGCTGTGTGTCCTTGGACAAGTTACTTTACCTCTCTGTGCTTCGGTTTTCTCTTCTGTAAGATGGGGATAATAATAATACCTACTGCATAGGGCTGCCATGAGGATTAAATGAGATCCGTTCGGTCAGCAGCTATTTATAGAAGGCAGCGAGGAGGAAGGCAGTGAGTAAAAGAGACAAAACTCTCTACCTTCAAGTTATAAAAGAGGACTATGGTGACTCGTATTGTTTATTTTAGAAAATGCTGGCACCAGAAAATGTAGCACATACAGTAAAATGTTAACAGTTAGTTGTTAGCTCTAGGGGAGGGGCAAATGGCAAATGGTTGTTCGTGATATTTTCTATGCTTCTCTGTATGTTTGAAAATTTTTATAAATGAAAGAAAGGAAGGAAGAAAAAGAGAAGTGAGATGGAAGGAAGGAAGGAAAGAAGAAAGGAAGGAAGGAAGGAAGGAAGAAAGGAAGGAAGGAAGGAAGGAAGGAATCTGCCCTCGTGAAGCTTACAATCAAGTAGGGGGAAATAGACAAACAAATACGTAAAACTGGCACGATATCAGTTGATGCTAAGTACTTTGGAGAAAAACAGACGAGAACTCTAGAATGCCCAGGGGGGTGGAGGGAGTTTCACTGTGAAATGAGTGGGTAGGGAAGTCCTCCCAGGGAAGGTGACACCCGAGAGTAGGGCTCAGTTCTCCTGGTTCCCGGGCCTGGGGGCTGTCTATGTTGATGTCCAACTTTCCACCGAGTGAAAGAGTCATGGCAAGAGCCCCAGATCCAAGACTCTTGGGACTGTGAAATCTTAGACTTATGGGGAGCGGGCACAAATCTCAGTTTAAAATTCAGATGGGCAGGGAAGGTGATCTATTTTGAATTAAATTTTATTATGATACCTCACTTCCTATGTGGGCAGAAAATTCATCTCAATCAGAGTTTTTCCCCCACCCCATCACACACACACACACACACACACACACACACACTCACTCACTTTCCCTGTGATTGTGTCTAAGTGTGAGGTTGTCTCAGGCCCACTTGCATGATCATTTTATCTCTCGAGTCCTTCCCCTCTCTCTAATTCTGGATTCTTCGACACTTCCATTGTCACGGTGACCCGCAGAATTAAAAATATGTTCACACTTCACTTTTTCTCTGGCTCTCTTCCCAACCTTCTTATTTGGGAAGAAGGAGAGTGGGGAAGGGGAGAGCTGGGCATCCGTCAGGGTCAGCGAGGTTAGGGTGCAGTAACAGCCACCCCCAAACCTTGTTTCTCAGTCACTCCTGCTGCGTGACCAGTCAGGTCGGTGGCAACCCTGCTCTGTGTGTCATCCTTCAGGGTCCAGGCTGGTGGAGCAGCCATCACCTTGCATGAGTCTCACCTTTCTCTGATTCATTAGGAATTACTATGCCCCAGATCACTTCTGGAATGGTCTTTTTGGGGATGAAAGGGGGGCTTTTGAAACCTGAAAACTTGTTCTCTGCTTTTACTGAAACATCCCTTCCCTGAGTCAGTAGGTCTGCTCCACAGTCTACCTGTCTGGATAGGGAACAGAGAACATAAAGGGGAAAACACAGGCAGTCTCAGATGCCTACCCTGTTTCCTTGAAAATGAGACCTAGCTAGACAATTAGCTCTAATGTGTCTTTTAGAGCAAAAATTAATATAAGATCCAGTCTTCTTTTACTATAATATAAGACCGGGTTTCATATAGTGTAATATAATATAATGCCAGGTCTTATATTAATTTTTGCTCCAAAAGATGCATTAGAGCTGATTTTCTGGCTAGGTCTTATTTTCAGGGAAACAGTAGCTTTTAAGTGTCATACAATTTTAGATCGGAACTGGGAAAAAGGGATCAGAGGCTCTTGCAATCACAGCTTTTCAAAATTGAAAGTTCTTTGAATTCAGTGTCACTTCCCATGCAGGAGTTTCCTCTATCACCTTCTTCACAGGGGGCTGTCAGCCTTGGCTTGTACGCTCCAGGGCCAGGGAGCGCATCACATCTCAGGGCAGACTGTTCCATTGTGGACCAGCTCCAATCATTCAAAAGTTTTGCTTTATTCTATACAGTGAGCCAACTTTCCGCCTCTCAGGACCTTCCACTCCAGGTATTTTCCTGGGAGAGCAGGGGTGCAGCCTGGTGATGACAAGGGTGACCTTGGAGATAGGCTGAATGATTTTGGGGAATGACTCAGCTTTGGGGAATGACTCCAGGAGACCCTGGACAGCCCTGGAGGCCAAATATATTACTCCTCTGATTCCTGAAAACCCGCCATAATCGTCTGTGGATCCCCAGGGAGGCTTGTAGATAGTGGAAAGAATAAAGACTTGGACTTGGGCCTAGGTTCAAATGCTGACATCTTGACCCTGCCTAGAGACAAGTCTTATTGTCTCTCTGAGCTATGGTTTACCCATCTGTCCAATAGGAATAATAACATCAACAACAGTAGCACCCTCTGTGCACAACTGCTGTGTGAATCCAACGGGATAATGTATCTACACACCTGACATAGTGCCTGGAACATAGTAGGTGCTCAGCTAGACCTGGGTTCACCAGGCTGTCTCTTATTATTTGTATGTCTTTGGGCTTTACTTCCTTGAACCTCAGATTGCCCCTCTGTCAGGTAGGGTTAGTATTACTTACAGCCCACAGGGTCTGGTCAGAAAATCTTAAGCTCATGTTTGCTGATAATGTGCTAAACTCTTTACTTGAATTGGACATTTAATCCTCTACCTACTAGGTAGAATATTTATAAGCACCCTAATTTTGGTGGTGGAGAAACTGTGGCACAGAGACATTGAATAAATTGCCCAAGGTCACAGGACTGGTGAGGTGATAGAGCCAAGATTTAAATCCATGCACTTTGCCCCCACTTAGACACTATATCGAGGGCCTGGCACATAGTAGGTGCTCATTTTGTGTTTGAACTTCTGGCACCTTCCCCTACTACAAAATAAGCACTGAGTAAGCTTGCCTCTTAGCCATTTTCAGCATTCACTCCTGAGTTCAGTTAGCAGGTTAAAAGCTGCAAGTAACAGAGTATCCTAATACTTCTGACTTCAACAATAAGGACCTTTGTAGTCCAGAAATCTGGAGGTTGGATGGGTTGGGATTGGTTAATTCAGAGGCTGCAAAGAGCAGAGCCCTCCTGCCAAGACTTCTTGTACTGTGACGTGAGAAACATTTATGGTTTTAGTAAAGCCACTGAAATCTTAGTGGTATTTGTTACAGCAGCTAGCGTGACTTAACCCAGCCAATATACATGCCCATCCCTGAGAACCAGCCAAGGGGACTGGAGACCCAGGAATGGCTTAGGCCCTCGGGCTGGGGAAGAGATTTCTTCTTGAGCACATTGTCCGCCCTTACACCAGAACACAGGCAGGCTCTAGAGAGAAGGGTGGAGGCAGGATGGTGAGTGAGCAATGTGTTCTAAGTTTGAGCTGGATCTAAGGCCGCGGGAGGATGGGGCTTAGGGAGACAGCTGCCTTCCCCACATGCCGGGGTTAAGCGGGTTTCTGTAGGGAGCCAGACCTGTCAGACCTGCTGTCCATGGGGTCACCAGCCCCTCAGGGCACCGCAGGGCCTCTGTTGGCTCAGCCCTCTGGTACACACCCCATGTATCATCCTGTGGATGCCAGAGAGTTGGGCAACTGTTGAATCCTAACATGGTGGCTCCGTTTGAGGAATTTGGGGTTCTTAGAACCACATGTCCAGGACTCAGCACGTGGACTCTCAGGAGCCGAGGGCCTGGGGGCCGGCTGGGCCATGCAGGGTGTCCAGGCTGCTTCTCCCTCCTCTCCTTGGGGAGAGGAATTTGCATGGTTGATAAGAGGCCAGACTTTAGCATCTCAATTCCACACCTTCTTGGCCTGGCCAGCTGGACACGTGAGCTCACCTCCTTGAACCTAAGTGTTTTCAAAGGGAGAGGAAAATTATTTTCTTCAACATGGGTGAACATGAAATCAAATCGTGCTCCTTAAATACTGGATGCCCTCATTGTCACTGGTGGAGGGGGACCCCATTTAGATTCTGTCACCTCCCCTGCCCCATCCCATATCTCCAGGCTTAGGTTTGGCAGGGACTGTGTGCTCCTGGAAGAGCGTTCTCTTTCCCAGACCAGATGTTCTGGACAGAAGCCTACCCTGGCAGGGGGAGCTTGAGCCCTGACTCCTCCTCTTGCCAGCATGCCATCAATCTGCTCCAAGCCTCAGTTTTTCCACCTGGACAGTGGGCACAATCGGTTCTCCCTGTCTCTACCTCACAGAATTAGAACAGAATTCAGATGAAGCAGCAGGTCGTTGTGTTTCAGTAGACAGATCACACAGGCACCCAGTCCTGGCTTCCAACCCAGCTCTGGCCTCCTC